>NW_024412376.1:87671693-88079672 GCF_014898765.1 Herpailurus yagouaroundi | reverse complement strand
AATAAAATAAAATAAAATAAAATAAAATAAAATAAAATAAAATAAAACAAAACAAAACAAAACAAAACAGCTTCCACCAAGCAAATAAAGAAACCAAGCAAAGTAATCCTTAGATTGCTTGAAATGCATGCAAAAGTTACTATGCCTAAAATGACTTTGAGGTTATTATTATGAAGTGCAGGGAATGTTTTTGGCAAAATGTCAGATAGCATCATATATCCAACATGAGATTTTCCTTTAAGTTCAGTAATTTCTCTGAACACATCATCTGATCTTTTACTTTGGTATGTTTATAGGTATTGGTGTCCAAAAATCTCTTCCAGAAATATGTAATCATAGTGAAGAAATTTGTTTTTCTCTAATTTTTTCTAATTTTTTCCATAATTCAAGTGCGTCCATCTCATTCTGAAATGAATTAAATCCTGTTGCAGGTACCAGATGGACAGAAGTGGTAGGTACAGTTCTGTTTTTAGGCTGAGAACAGATGTCGCACTGGGGGTGTGAATCACTCTCCTCCACACTGTCCCATCTCTGAACATTCTGTGCAAGTGTTCTGCTCTGGGGGATTCCCCCACTGTTGACTTCCCATTGGGGCTTCTAGGAGAGACATTTATTTTAGCATTGAAGGACTTCTGATCCTTCATATATTAACATCAGGCCTCCGATTCATTTTTACATGCATTTATCTGCTCAAGGGCTGAGGAATAAGTGGCTAATTTGCTTATATGCATTTTCTTTACCCAATTGTGATGGGGGGAATTTGAGTTAGCGTCTGCTATCTCAACCCATTGAAGTCCTCCTTTCCTTTACCATAGGGCATGGAAGGTGTTATATGTTTTTTGATGAGGCCTATATTTTTCTTTCACTGAATATTAAAGATATTTTTAAAAAACAAAGAATGTGTTTTTGGTGACCTAGAGTAGTAACACCCCTCATGAGGGTGGGGCTAATTAATCTTTCCATTTATAAATTCAAATTCCAGCATTTAACAGATTTGATCCACGCACATTCCAGCATTTAATACAGTAATACTATTCCAGCATTTCACAGACTTTTTTCTATGTGTTTAATTAGACCCTATAAACCTCTGTGGGAGATGCCATTTGTGTCTCAGTTTCATGTGCCCTTACTACTTGGTCAGCATTGCTTTGCTGAGGGCTTTCTGCTGCATCTATAGCCAATGTTGTTTCTTATTTGGCATGCTGTAATTGCAGAGGATTGAATGGCCCCAGGAGCAGTCCTCCAATGAGGACTAGACTCCAATGACTGACTAGCATTGATATATAAATACCCTTCTTCATTTGCTTCTTGGAGAGATTAACTCTGAGGTTATGTGTTTTACCTTGGCTCCCAAATGTCATTATAAGGATTAAGCTTCAGACCCTTTGCAATCTTGGTTGGCTGGATAAGGTAGCCATTCGGTGGTTGTTTTCTCCTCCTTATTTCATATTCCCATTATCCTATGGATGCTCCCTTTAACCCTCAAATGAACCACTGGCTCTGAACCCTGGTTTCAGAGTCTGCTTTTGAAAAAAATCAAAGTAAAGCATCATTCTACTAGTTCATGGTTAATCTCAATATCCTTGTTTAATTTCTCTGCTTAATTTATTTTTAATACGGGTATTGCTTTTTCATTTTTATAGACAAATTCAGTGACATTTATTCTGTCACTTTCACCTTGAGATATTGTACCAAGTATTTTTCTTTATTGGCATTTTAAAATGTATGTTTCTTCAGTGCTCCTTTCTCTGTGGATTGTTGTTGTTGTTGTTGTTGTTGTTGTTGTTGTTTTTCCTTGGGCACTGTCTTCCTACCAATCATCATGTATAATCTCTTTTTTAATAAATATTCTTCTTCTTCAAATGTGTTTTGCTTTGTTAGAATACCTGAGCTGAATGTTTCCTATTTTTATTTTTTCATTAAGGCTAAAAGCAGGCTTGAAAAATGCACCCACCCTAAAGATGATACAAAAGATCAAGTTGATAATTGAAAATCTTTCCTGACCTACTACTCTCCCTACTGTCCAGCCCGATGCTCTGTGGGAAAGAAACACTTTTATCTTTTTCTTTCCTCACACATCTCAGTAGACTTATGCTTGAATATTTGTCTTGAGGGACATGGTGGGCCCTCATAAGTTTAGCTCTGTGTCATCTCTTCTTACCGCAGGACCTGCTCCTTCTTGGAGACTTTTCTGGATGCAACCCATAGGAACTATGAACAACTGGTTAATCATTGTTCAAGGCAAAAAATAACAATATTTAAAATAAATAAAGTAATAGAGTATTAGGGAGGATAAGGAAGTTTACCCATAATGTATATGTAAGTGTTAGAGATCCTACCCTCTCTGTGTTTAGCCAGTCCTGTAATTTGGACCTCAGCCCTGTATTAAAGAAGTTAGCACAGGCTAATTGCCCAGGGAGACAATCTAAATAATGCCAAAACATCACTTGGGTGCAAAATGTTGGTAATAATTCAACTTATTGTGAATCAGATGAGTAGAATATATGTTTGTAAGGAATAAGATGGTTGGGATGTGAGGAAAGTGAGATAACCAAAGAGGATTGTCAAATAACAATAGATAGTATATTAGAAAAAAAAACCTTCAGTCTTCTTCTTATGCTTCTCCTTTACTGTAACCCTGCTAGCATACTATCAACATATCTGATACTTCTCATTACCAAAGGTGTGTATGTGTGTGGGGGGGGGGAGTGTTCTCTCACCAAGCAATTTTCTGCAATACCAGTTGGGTGTCCCACAATGTAACTCAGTTCTCACACTATCTACCTGGAGACAGCATCAAATCTCACAGATTAAGAACTCAGTCCCTCAAGATTGCCCTCTCAACTTCAAATTCTAATCAAAAGTCCAGGTTCTCAGACAACTAGATGGCTCAGTCTGTTGAGCATCTAACTGTGGTTTAGGTCACGATCTCATAGTTTGTGAGTTCAAGCCTCGCATGAGACTGGGGCTCACTGCTGTCAGCTCAGAGCCGGTTTGGGATCCTCTGTCCACCTCTCTTTCTGCCCTTAACCTGATCACATGCTCTCTCTCTCTCTCTCTTTCTCTCTCTCAAAAGTAAATAAAACATTAAAAATAAAGTCTGGGTTCTCACTTGGACCTCTCACCCATTGAGAGGTTCCTATGACCTCTGACTTGGGTTTGATCAATTTGTTAGACCTCCTCACAGAACTCAGGAAAAAAGTCACTTATGTTTATAAGTGTCTAAAGGATATGATAAAGGATACAGATGAACATCCAGGTGAAGAGATACACAGGGTAAGGTCTGCAAGCATCCCGAGTGCAGGAACTTCTGTCCTTGTGTGGTTTGGGATATATCACCTTCCCTGTGTGGATGTGTTCACCAATCTGGAAACCCTCCAAACCCCATATTATTGGGATTATTAATTCTATGTCCAGTCCCTCTCCCTTCTCTGGAAAAAACAAATGGGGTTTGTGGGGAGGTGGGGGAGTCAAGCTGAAAAGTTCAAGTTTCTAATCATGGCTTGGTCTTTCTGGTGACCTTTCCCTACCCAGGAGACATCCAGGAGCTCAAACAGAGTCACTTCATTAAAAAAAAGATACTCTTAGTGCTCTTATCACTCAGAAACTTACAAGGGTCTTAGAAGTTCTGTGTCAGGAACCTGGAACAGAGACCAATATATGTATATTTTTTTCTATTAGCTCGCAGATGGTGAACTGCCTTCTAAGTGCATGAGTCCAGTTAACTGTTGACCTTTGCTTTGCTTGCAGGGAGCATGTGAAATTGTGCCTGAATTGAATTTTTAAGGACAAGGATAGAGAGAGAGAACCACTGCAACGAATACCTTTTTATCACAAAGTACTCAGGATTGTTTCTTAATAAAGTTTAATAAATATTTAAAGAAAACCACTTTCAAGGCATGTCAAATTATTAGCCTTTCTCAGGTATCCATATCCTCAGTTTTCTGTGGACTTTTGAACAATACATTTTGCTCTTTTGGATACTACTGACCCCACTTCTTGAAGTCACCTTAAATTATTAATAGATGTAGGTGTGACATAAATTATAAATTAATAATGTTATCAATATTACTTCCTATATTTATTTTCCTGTAAAAACATAGACATTTATTGTTCTGTAAAAACATAGACTATCGTTAAAGTAAATCCATCAACTCCTCTTTTATCAAGACCCACAAAACTCTGTATGCTGTGTATGTTCTGCAGTTCAAATTACTCAAAGAAAATTATTAACAAGTTAAACGATTCCAGAAAATTTAGGGGCATGTGTCATATGGATCAGTCAGTTAAGCATCCAACTCTCAATTTAGGCTCAAGTCATGATCTCACGGTTTGTGGGATCCAGGCCTGCATCGGGCTCTGAGTTGATGGTGTGGAGCCTGCTTGGGACTCTCTCTCTCCCTCCCTCTCTCTCCCCTTCCCTCTCCTACATGCGCTCTCTCTCAAAATAAATAAACATTAAAAAAAATTCCAGATAATTTGATTATTCTCTTACCTTTTCTGATGTGCTTGGAACTTTCCTCGAAATTGGCAAATATTGATAACTTTTAACAGGGTTTTTAAAGATATTCATGCTTCTGTCCATTTCTTTACTGGATTATTTATTTTTTGGGTATGGAGTTTGATAAGTTCTTTATAAATTTTGGATACTAGTGCTTTATCTGATATGTCATTTGCATATATCTTTTCCCATTCTGTAGGTTTCCTTTTAGTTTTGTTGTTTCCTTCACTGTGCAGAAGCTTTTTATCTTGATGAAGTCCCAATAGTTCATTTTTGCTTGTCTCTCTGGCCTCTGGAAACATGTCTAATAAGAAGTTGCAGTAGCCAAGGCCAAAGAGTTTGCTGCCTATGTTCTCTTCTAGGATTTATATGGTTTCCTGTCTCATATTTAGGCCTTTCATACATTTTGAATTTATTTTTATGAATGGTGTAAGAAAGTGGTCCAGTTTCATTCTTCTGCATCTTGCTGTCCAGTTTTCCCAAAACCATTTGGGTGTTGACTATCTTTTTTCCATCGGATATTCTTTTCATAGAGTTGTGGGTCTGTTTCTGGGTTCTCTATTCTGTTCCATTGATCTATGTTTATGTATGTTTTGGGGCCAGTGCCATACTGTCTTATGATTACAACTTTGTAATACAGACTAAAGTCTGAGACTGTGATGCCTCCAGCTTTGCACTTCTTTTTCAGCATTACTTTGTCTTTTCGAGGTCTTTTCTGGTTCCATACACGTTTTAGAATTGCTTGTACTCGCACTGTGAAGAAGGCTGGTATTATTTTGACAGGGATTGTGCTGAATGTGTAAATTGCTTTGGATAGTACAGACATTTTAACAATATTTGTTCTTCCAATCCATGGGCATGGAATGTTCTCCCATTTCTTTGTTTTCTTCAATTTCTTCATAAATGTTTTATAATTTTCAGAGTACGGATGTCTTACCTCTTTGGGTAGGTTTATTCCTATGGTTTTGGGTGCAGTTGTAAATGGGATCAATTCCTTGATTTCTCTTTCTGCTGCTTCATTATTGGTGTATAAAATGCAACAGATTTCTGTATATGTTGATTTTATGTCCTGTGACTGTGGCATTTTCATGTCAGTTCTGGCAGTTTTTGATGGAGTCTTTCAAGTTTTCCATATAGATATCAGGTCGACTGTGAAGAGTGAAAGTTTGACTTTTTTTGCCAATTTGTATGCCCTTTATTTCTTTTTGTTGTCTGACTGCTGAGGCTAGGACTTCCATACTAGTTGAACAACAGTGGTGAGAGTGGACATCCCTGTCATGTTCCTGGCCTTAGAGGAAAAGCTCTCAGTTTTTCCCCATTCAGGATGGGATTAGCTGTGGGTTTTTTGTATATAGTCTTTATGATGTTGAGGTATGTTCCTTCTACCCCTACTCTCCTGAGGGTTTTAATCAAGAAAGGAAGCTGTATTTTGTCAAATGCTTTTTCTCCATCTATTGAGAGAATTATATGGTTCTTATCCTTTCTTTTATTAATGTGCTGTATCACACTGATTGATTTGCAGATATTGAACCAGCACTGCAGCCCAGGAAGAAATACCACTTGATCGAGGTGAATGATCCTTTTAATGTACTGTTGGATTCGATTTGCTAGCATCTTGTTGAAAATTTTTGCATCCACGTTCATCAGGGATATTGGCCTATAATTCTCCTTTTTAGTGGGGTCTCTGTCTGGTTTTGGAATCAAGATAATGTATTAAGAAACACTTCTCCAAAGAAGACATGCAAACAGCTGACAGACACACGAAAAAATGCTCAACATCACCATCATCAGGGAAATACAAATCAAAACCATAATATGATACCACCTCACACTTGTTAGAATGGCTAAAATTAACAACTCAAGAAACAACAGATGTTGGCAAGGTTGGGGAGAATGGGAGCCCTCTTACACTGTTGGGAATGCAAACTGATGCAGCCACTCTGGAAGACAGTGTGATGTTTCCTCAGAAAGTGAAAGATAGAACTATCCTATCACCCAGTAATTGCACTACTAGGTATTTATCCAAAGGATACAAATGCATAAAGAAGCAGTGGTATAATGTAAAGAAGATGTAGTACAATATAGTGTAATTAGATATATATATATATATATATGCATATATATACATATATATATAAATATATATGAAATATATATTATATTATATATATTTATATAATATATATGTAATATATATTTATATATGTATATATATAAATATATATTACATATATATTATATATGTATAATATTATATATTATATATGTATATATATATATAAAATGATATATGTATATATCCTTTTTCCATTCATCACATCAGTTGATGGACATTTGGGCTCTGTCCATCTTTTGGACAGAGCTATTATTTACAGTGCTGCTATAAAGATTAGGGCGCATGTGCCCCTTCAAATCTGTACTTTTGTATCTTGCCATTTGCAATGACCTGGATGGAGCTAGAGTGCATTAGGCTAAGTGAAATAAGTCAGTCAGAAAAAGAAAAATACTATTTGATTTCACTCATGTGTGGAATTTAAAAAACAAAACAGCTGGACACAGGGGAAGGGAAGGAAAAATAAAATCAGAACAGAGAGGTGGCTAATCATAAGAGACTTTTAAGTACAGAAAACAGAGAGTTGCTAGAGGAGAGGTGAGTGGGCACGATGGACTCAATGGGTGATGGGCATTAAGGAGGGCACTGGTTAGGATGAGCACTGGGTGTTATATGTAAGTGAATTACTAAATTCTACTCCTGAAACCAATACTACACTGTCTGTTAACTAACTTGAATTTAAATGCATCATTGAAGAAAAAAAATAAAGATACTGGTGTTTGTTATGGGAAGAGGGACAAAGCGTCCTTGGAATCTAGAGCAGAATAGGCTTGACCCAGTGTTTGTTTTTCTTTCAGAGCTAAAGGGCTTTTGAGTTTGAAATTGTAGCAACAATGGATGTTAAATGCAAATAAGATGGTTAACCAGCTCCCTTATATGTATGCTGACAATCACTAATTATTCAGTAAGATGTCAAAGAGCTTGGTTATCTAATCTGTGGTGTTCACATCAGGGCCAATGAGTATGGTCGTGATCATTAAGACAGAATATAATGATAAGAATCTATTAACCGAAACTGTCAAAAAACACTGGTAAACATCTAATATTACAAGCACTCTGCCAGTATTTCTGGTGAAGTGCCCAAGCACGGGATAATGGCTGTAGGTTTCTTTTATCATGTAACTAGTACTAGAGTAACCTACTGGCTATTTGCACCTTCGGTGCAAATATTTTTGATATATTAACTTCTGTTGCCATTTTTGCTTTTTGCCTTTGATCTTTCTCTTCCATGTAATTTTATTTTATTTTCATTAAAACTGGCTTGCAAAGAGAAGACCATTAAGATACTCTGTAGCTGTCAATCAGTGGGCCCAGAAAGTTCCTAAATGATAATAGTTGATTCAGCACATTAGCTTGTTGGAGTTATCTGCATGGCAGAAATGTCAGTATATTGTTTCCAAGCTCGACTTCTACATGCAAGGAGTAACAGAGCATGTCCCTGCTTCTTTTATGTTCCTCAGGAGAGCAACCAAGTGGCATAATCAATTCTTCAGGCCTTTGTATTTCACCTGATGTTTACTTTGTGCATTGCTTTGAGATTTGCCCTTATTTTACATCTTTAAAATCTATTTGCCTTTTCTATTTATCTTATAAGAAAATATGATTATCTTAGTGCAAGGTCATGGTGTATTTCATTAAACACTCATAACATTTTTCTTTTTTCAGCATCTGCAAAGCAGTGAAAAGTTGCCCTAATTACTGAAAGATTGTCAGGCTCTGGATATACAAAGAATAACCTTCTCTGTCTCAGGTGCTGAGGGGATTGGAACTGTGCAGATGGCTTTGACGCAGTAACTTTACTGGTCACTGACATATATTATTGTACCTAGGAGAGATCAAGCACAAGCTTGACATCTTTTGTGCCATGAATATCAAAATCAAGGAAGTGCAGATGTGGTCTTTAATGGATGAAAATAACTCTATGTTGCTTCAGAGAATTCAAAGGCAAAAATGAATTCTCAGATTTTTACAAATGACCAAGCTGGCTTTTTCCTTTGGGTTTGCTGTGCATGTTTCCAAATCACTTAATGAACAAGATCAGGACAATGTTTCTAGGTGTTAAAGGTCACATTGGGAAACTCCAGGCCCTTCCTTTATGTCCCATTTTTTAGCAGTCAATACCAGATACCTGGAGGAATGGCCACTATTGGAGCATGGCTTCTTTTCAGTGACATTTGCTCAATAAATTTTTTCATGGCAATAATTGAAAAGAGTCAAAATGGTGTGAAGAAGTAAATGTCATATCCCCACAATGCAATATAAACGGAACTCATAAAGGCTCAGTGACTCACAAACAGGTTAATTAAAGCTTCCATGTGGTATATAGAAGTGAGCACAAAATTCGTTTGACCACATTATTTTCATGACTGCATAGAATGAATCCTTTGTTAGACCATCTAGCAAAGACTATGATCTAGTATTAAATGTAATTAATGTTTTTGCTACTTACTTTCTTTTGGGTTATTTTAATCTATTTCCCATTGCCAGGCAGTAATTTTATAAAGACTGGTTTTTAAGATAAAAAGTTAAGTGTTGCAAAAAGGCAACAGAGTCCCACAATTAGAAGTTGCTCTAATTGTACCAGGAATGGCATGTGAGTTCCGCTGCAGAAACAAAAGAAAAAGCAGATGGTATGGGAAGGAAAAACATATTGTGGACTTGGAAAGACATATTGTCTTTTAAGTATGATGACTTTTAATTTCTCATCCCTACGCGATCCTATGGGCCCTAAAAACATGTACCCTGTTCTTTGGAATTAACTTTTCTACTTCCCTAGGACTAAGGAAAAAACTTCAATAAACAATAAATAGCCCTAAAATAGAAACTGCATTTGGAAGAAGCTAGGGCCATCTTGCACCACTGGGACAGAGAAGCTGTGGATCATACTCCTTTAGCCACTGGAGGGCTACTGGAGGCTTCCATGTTCTGCCTGTGAACTCTCAAACTGTTCAAAGGAGGCAAGGGCCTGAAGGGGCGGAGTGGTCCCCTTGAGCCTTGGAGCTATGGGCTGCTCATCTGCATACTGTAGATGGGAGCATTACTGTCCCTTTATTCTGCCAAAACAAGCAGATAAAAAGAAAGCAACATAAGACATAAAAATAAGAAGAAGAGGAAAAGAAAAGAAATTGGGGATTTTCAGTTGGTTCAAAGAAAATTTATTTTGAGCCTTGTAAAGGATAATGCAAGAACTTATTTCATTACAATCAAAACCATGAAACGATGTCCAATTTTAAAACTTGAAAGTAGATAACTTCCAAGTTATCCATATAGTTACATCTAAATATGTACAGATACAAATGACACTGAATATAACTAATCTAATCTAATCTAATCTAATCTAAGTGATGCAGTCCCTGATACAGAAGAAAAAACTATATATATATAATTATAAATACATATGTAATTGTATATAAAATTTACTTGTATGTAAATATATGTATATGTCTATTTCTCTTTGTGTCAGAGATTGAAGGTTTCCCACCCTAGTGCCCTTACTTTATATATCTTTAGCTTGGCACATGGTCACGCAAAACAAAGAAGACTTGTCTACATGCACAGGCAGAGCAATAAAAGTGTTGCTGGAACTGAAACTAAAATTGTTCCTGGAACTGAAATCATTGGCCTTGCCATCCAAAGACTCTAGAGCAGAGCACCTTCCAGAGGGGAGATGAAGACATTTCTGTTTAGACTAAGCCATTACTATTTTGCACGTTTCTGTGACTCCCAGCTGGGTACAGTCTTAGTATTAGTGGTGGGATCCTCATGAGAAAAGCAGAAGGCTGGGAGAAGTACTTGAGATCTAGTCAGAAATTGAGGTGTGGTTCTGCCTATTGCCAAGTACGTGTCTTAGGTCAGCTCACTTTTTAGTTGCTCCATTTGTAAAGTGAGGTGGCCGTTCCTACCTGGCTGACTAAGGAATAAATGAGGTAGGGGAATATTTGGGATTAACAAATCTGTTCCTACAAAATGATCAAATACCAACTAGCATACAAGTCAACAACTGAGACATATAAGTATGCATTTAGTAATAATAATTAAAAAAAAACTCTTTGGGATTTTATCTGAACATTTCAGATGAGTAGATTTCAGAGTCTTTTTTGTAGAATAAAATAAGTGTATCTTCTACTTTCTTAGAATCTTGCTTTAGGTAGAATCTCAGTCTCTCAGGACCTCAATATTAATATGAATTTCTTTGATCATTTAACTTTGCCTGGCACTCAGCTAACCACTCTGAGTTAATCACTTTTTACTAAGGTAAAAATGTATAGATTTATTTAAGATTCCCATATAATAAAGGCAAAAAGTTTATTTTGTTACTGCAATTCAATAGGAAAATTACTATAAGGACAGTAATCTCATTGTATTTGACATATCTGAAGCCACATTTGATAGAAACTTTATTTAGTCAATAAATGTGTACAAGTAGAGTATATATCTACCCTAAAATACTCAGAATATATAACATTCTCTTAAAATATCTAAAAAATAAACTTCCACAATATTTAAATAAATATCATACAAAACACTCACAGTTTGGGTAACACACAAACTAAGATGCTTATGGCTATACCAACTTTTCCCCAGTGCTTAGCCTCTAGTTCTAGATATTGCAACCCTCAACTTGTTAATATCACTTTATATGTATCACATACTGTTTTAAATAAAAATTTCAATAATGTTTATATGTTTAATAACTCTTACAACAAAGAACTTATGTTTTCATTGTTTACTGATACTTGTCATTTATTTCTAAGAAAACACTAGAAGTGAAGATGTCAAAAGTACATTGCCCCCCCATAAAAAATAATCATAAAAATCATCTTCCACGACATAGAAAATATTACACCTTAGGCATGATGTGCAACCTGATTTCTGACAACTTTTTGCATTACCTTGACCTTTAAAAATCTATTTTGCTCGGGGAATAACATAAGAAAAATATCTTAAACTATATTATCTCATGCCAGACACTATTAATATTGAAGAGGTATTATGAGAATTAACAAGTGAATATTTCTAAACTACTATAGGTTAGAAAATATAAGTTACATAAATTTTATACTACAAACTATTATTTTTCATTTATTAAATTTACATTCCTTAGTATCAGTAACTTCTAAAAAGACTAAATAATTCTATTTAAACCATAATCCTTAATTATTACCAACTATTAGTTTATAATTTAAACATAACAATGCCTGAGAGATTAGAGAAACAAAATCTCTGATGATTTTAGGTCACACTTCTCCCTAGGAAGACATTTTGCTTTGGTTAGATATTCTCAATCTGTTTCCTAAGACTCCGAAAACAGGAAAAGATGTATTCATTTCAAAATACAGACATTGTCACTTTCTACAATCTCTACATTGAAACATGGCTGGAAATCATCAATCCTTCCTGTAAAATAATGTTAAATGACTCTTCTGCCCACTTAACTTACTGTCCTTTTATTCTTCCTTTTCTGCCAACCTCTTCTAAATTTTGCCTGATATTAAACCACCATGTTTTAACTTATTTAATCTCATGTGACCTGGCTTCTATCCTAACCATTCTACTAATTTTTTTTTTCTTTTGGAATATATTCACCATTTTCTAGTGACCAAATCCAATCCTTTTTCTCACTTTTTATACTCTGAATCTAATGTTATATGCAGATCAGTTACTATCACTTCTCTCTTCTTAATGTATTTCATTAAGAATTCATTCACTTCCTCAAAATGTACTCTTTAGGGTTTGCTATTAGTTAAGCATGGTGCTCAGAGGGAGCAATGACTTTGAAACATCAGGCAAAGCACGGACTTCTCAGTTACTCTGGATTTATGTCTGCCTCCATGGTCATGTACCATTTCCATGTACTTATTAGATCAGTATTTATGGAGTGCCCATTATGTGCCAAAGGACTCAGTCCTAGAGGCACAGCGGTGAACATTCAATATCTACTTGCGAAGTGGATTCTTGAGTACTCAAGTCATCATTAACTCATTCATTCAAAAGTATCATTTATCAAACATACACTATGTGTCAGACACTAGTTGAGGCCCTGGTGCTATAGTAGTGAAAGATAAAATAGTCCCTGCCTCATAAAGTGTATATTCTTCTGGGAAAAACAGAAAATAAAATACATGAGTGATATAATATGACAGAGGGTTATGCATTCGATAAAAAGTATCAAACTAAGATAAGGTTTAGAGGATGAGAAAAGGATGCATTTTTACAAGGGTTATTGGGGAAGGCCTGTTTAAAAGAGGTGCTTTTAGAGAAGAATTTGATGGAAATGGGTGAGTGAAGCACGTGAATGTATGAGGAGGACCATTTCTAGCAGAAGGAATATGAAGTGTGAAGTCTTGGGATGGGGATTAGCTTTGTGTATTTCACATTCAAGAAAGCCATGAACTCAGAGGGGGAGTGAGGGCAGAAATGAGATTAGAGTTTCAGCCAGGCAAACCAGCTCATTTAAAGCCTTATAGATCATGGCACAAATTTTATTCTAATTATAGCGAGAAGCCACTTCAGAGTTTTAAGGATTTTTTTTACTGCTATGCATAAAATAGACTGTAGTGGAATAAGAAAGGATGCAGAGGGGCCAGTGGGAATGTAATACACTAGTGGTCCAAGGAAGATAGAAAGTGACTTAGGTAGGGCAGTGGCTAAAAGTTATAGTTATAAGAACTCTTATTCAGGATATATTTAAAAGGTAAATATTACATTCATGACTGGTGATTTAGGGGAAGGGGTTATATATGAAAGATAGAACACAGTTATGACTTGAGGGATTTTCACCCAAGTGAGTGGAGAAGACTGTGGAGGACCAGATTTTCTGACTGTACTTGCTGAAGTGAAAAAGGCTGAGAGAGCAAACTAGCTTAGGCTGAAAAATCAAGAGTTTTCATTTGTTCACATTAAATTTGTAAGGCCTACTAGACATCCCAGTGCAGCTATCAAGTGGGTTGTTACATACATTGATCTGGAGCACGGAGTGCTAGAAATCTACATTTGAGAGTCATTAGTCACGGGCCTAGTTGAGATCACCAAATGAGTGAATAATCATAAAGGAGAGAAGTCCAAATTGAGTTCTAGGCATTCTGACATTTAGAGGGCAGCAATAGCTGGGAGGGTAAGCAAAATAAAATGAAATAATGAAACAAGAACAAATTTAGGAATGTATGGTGTCTGGGACCCCTAGAAAGTACTTCCAGGAGGAGTCAATCATCAACTCTATCAAATGCTGTGGTATAGTTGAGTAGTTATGACTTGTGAATTGTCCTTTGGGTTTGGCAATCTGGAGGTCACTGATAATCTTATTGTAAATATTTTCAGAGAAGTATGGATACTCAAATGAGTGGGGTATGTTTAAGAAGAGAGTTGGAACTGGGACGCTATATGCAGCTAATATAGATAACTCTATTGAGTTTTTCTATCAAGTGGATCCTAGGAATGGGTTGCTAGCTGGAGAAGAATGTTGGGTAAAAGAAAAAATAGTTTCTTTTTTTAAGTAGGAAAAATGGTAGGATAATTGTATGATATTAGAAATATTCTGGAACAAGGGAAATATTAGGACGAAACAGAGAGGATATAGGTACATGATAATAGTGGTGTTGGCCATGGGGAAAGCACAATACTCTAATATCAAATCCCAGTGTGTTGGAGTTCAGAAGATGATTGAAAGTCTATCTATTTGTGTACTTCTCTTCAAAGACTCTTCTGTCCTAGAGCAAATTTCTGTATTAGTTATCTACTGCTACATGACAAATCAGCCCCAAACCTAATGACTTAAAACAATGGTGGTTATTTACTATTTCACAAGGTTGGGATATACAGGCTAGAAATATATAAGAAGTTGAGTTGGGTGGCTCTGGCTCAGGATCTTCATGAGGTGTAGTCAGATGTCAACTGGGTCTTTATTCATCTGAAGGCTTGACTAGGTTTGGAAGATCCATTTCTTCCTCTCTTATTTTTAGCATTTATTTATTTTTGAGAGGGGGGAGGGGCAGAGAGAGAGGGAGACACAGAATCTGAAATAGGCTTCAGGCTCTGAGCTGTCAGCACAAAGTCTGACATAGGGCTCAAACCCACAAACCTCAAGAATATGACCTGAGCCGAAGTCAGACGCTTCACCAACTGAGCCACCCAGGTGCCCTGGAGGATCCAGGGAACTCAAGGGGACTCAATTTCTAAGGGAACTCAATTACATGGCTGGCAAGCTGGTACTGACAACATAGATCCTTTCCATGTGGGCCTCTCCATGGGGCTTCTTGAGTGTCCCTACTACATGGAGGCTGGATTTACCTGGACAAGTCATGTAAAATATCAAATCTAAAGCTTTGATGCCTTTATGAAACAGCCTTGAGTATTATATACTGTGACATCTACCATATTTCATTGACTACGCGGGTCAGCCTTGATTCAGTGAGAGAGGGGATTACATAAGGACATAAAGATGAAGATCACTGGTGGCCATCTTGGCAGCTGACAATCATAAGCACTAACCTTTAGGCTTATAAATTTTCTTTATTCTCACCTGTCAAATATGGAAATTTTATCATATGAGCTCGTTCTTTCCTAAGTCTAAAATTTCATGATTTTATTTTTCAGCTGGACATATGGCTCTCAAAGGAAGCATATGAAAGAGAGGGGGTAGAGTCAGCTGGTATCTTCTGTTTCCCAGCCTCCTACTAATTTCTATTCCTTTCAATAATTCTTTTTTTGGAAAGTAGGGTATATGATGGCTCTGCATATTGTGAAAATGCAAGAAGTAGCTTTTTGAATAGCAAAATGCTCATCAGCTGGTTCATAAAGTAGGCTGAACCATGTTTAAAAACAAAACAACCACTCCCACCAAAACAAAAATTCCCCTGCTGTATTTAAGTTGATTTACTGAATCCTTATTAGGAAAGATAGCCTTAAGAATCCTCTAAGAACAATATTAGAATACTAAAAAAGAAAGTATGTCCCAGAAAAACAATCACTGTTGATCGGTTAAACTCTAGAAGCCTCAGTTTCCTCCTATACAAACAGAGATTATAATTACTACTTCAGAGAAGAATTAAATATTAACAATGTTAAGTGACTATGAACATATCTAACACATAATATGTATTTAATAATTGTTCTTTTTATGTATTTTATATGCTATTTAATATTAATATATTTTTACATCCTGGCCTATATGTCCTTTCCTCATCTGATTAAGCACTGAGGACAATAACCGCTAAAACAGGTATATTTATAATATATGAAAGCAAGAAAATTTTTGTAAAAAATAACTTAAAATATCCCCTCTATCAAATAGGTAAGCCCGAAGTCAGTATTGGTAGATGAAGTTTTCTTTCCTGATTCATATCTGATCCTTTGTCATTCATTCTCTCATGTAACCAGTGAGTAGATAACTGAATGCCCTCTCTCTAGTTTCCCTCCAAGACAGGAATGGCTAAAGTGGTGTGATAGAAGGTATAATTAAATATTTCCAACGATGTAATATTCTCTCTGCAAGAAATTATGTTTCTCTACCTGTTAAATTTAAGTGCATCCATGTACCTTAAAAATTTTATTTTTGTCCAGATAAAACCCATGAGTGCTATTCCACATTCCTCATTCCCTCTGCCGCTGAAGCTGTCAGTGTTCCAGATAATGGTTGAATTGTCAGGCCACAGAGTGAAGATGATGGCGATGTGGAGTAAATCCCTAGCCAATGATCATAAAACAGGAGCAAGGTATCAACCTTTGTTCCTTTAAGCCACAGAGATTTGGGGATTATTTTTTTTAACTCTCTCCTGACTGATACACACGCCAGCTGTGTTCAACAGTATTTATGAATAGGGCTTTTTCTGCCTAAGTTTTGACTATAGTACCAATTTGAGAGGCCAACTGAGAGAAATCAACTTGTACAGCACTTCATAGGCATTAGCTAGGACCTGCTTCACATTTTTGAGTCATGTATACATAAGGATAATTTAAAAGATCGTTTTTATAGAAGGACGATTCTGTGATCAATAAATGGATTTGTTTGGAGACAGCGGTTGCATTCTGTGTTTCCCACTTCATGTTGCACATTTTGGGAGGAGGATGTGGAGGTAGCTGCTTTCTAGTGCTAACCTTAATTAGAGAGCATCAGGACAGGACACTGGAGAATCTTGAAAGGTATTCTTTGAACTTGGTAGACACAAAAGTTTGGAACCTGAACCACGCGTGTAAAAGTTGGATTTGGATCTGACTTTTGCTCTGGAAATTAAGGGGGTAAGGAAAATACTGTTTGGTAGCTAAATGAGAGGATGTCATTTTATTGGGATCTGCTGGTCTGAAGCCCTACATTTTGTCTAGGCAAGAGATGCATTTGTTTTTCTGGGGCACAACAGTGAGCCACCAGGAAGAAAAAAGTGTTGAAAGGACATTGCCTACATTAAAGAAACTTCAGGAGAAAGGGGCTCAACATGAAACCTGTTAAGATCCCTTGTACGTACCTCACAAAACAGCTTTTAGCCTCAGTGTGGTCAGAGTACAGAGTTGTCCTGTTAAATAAGAACTATGTTGACCTTCATTCTTTGCCTTCCTTCACATTTCTGATCTCAGGTTAGCATCTGCTAGTTTGTTGAGAGGAGAGGAGACCAGAAAGAGAAGGTCTAGTGAAAGAACCATGCCTTGCCTTCCCAGTGTAGGAGAATGGATGAGTTGTGATTATATGATTGTACAGGGTGTACCCTCAACATTGACCATGGTGTATTCTGAATCCACTGAATGGATGAGAGGTGTCTGAAATCCAGCCAGTGCTCTATTTGCCCAGCCCTTGTCCTTGGAGGAGATTCTAGTGTGCTCAAAGAAAGGGGCACCTTTTTCTAATATTCAAAGATATGATATTGACTAACAGAGAGTCTGGAGAAAAGATTAATGATACACTAAGGTTAAGTTTTTTATCCATATCATGAAATGGACATAATTTCCAACTTGAGATATTTTTCTTGACTTATACTAAGGCATGGTCTGTAAGTAAGCAAAACAAGTAATTTGACATGCTAGAATTGTCATCAGAAGGAAGGGGAAGATTACCACCATTGAATATAAAAGGAAATTGGAAGACAAAAATGAAATGCAACTTTATTAGAATCTGGTTTTCATGCTAGCTCAATGTATTGTTTACATATACTCACACAGAAAACGAAATCTATAGAGTGATGAGACATACTGAGAGAGGGAGACAGAGACAGAGACAGAGAGACAGAGAGGTCATAACTGAACAAGACAGGATCCTCTGTCCTATTCACTCTTTTTCCATATCCTCCTCCTCCATCTACTAAAGAGGCCTTTTAGTACAAAGATTATCAAGTTGACATGATGTTATAGGAAGTAGGTGATAAAAATGAACACAGGAGAAGCTTTTTTGTTGTTTTTGTTGATTTGAGTGGTGATCTCTTTTGCTGTGTTTTTGTTTGTTTATTTGGGGGGGTGATATATTAGTTTTCTTGTGTTTGCTCCAATCTGAAGAATGTAGGAATCTGCTGAGTTATATTAGCTTGGAACTGTAAATTTATCACTCTAGCCTTAGTTTCAAGGGAATGCAGCATGCTGGAATTATGACACAAAGGCCAGAGTAGATGAGTAGTTAAAGGAAGGGGAATGGAGACCAAGGGAGCAATTACTTCCAGGCACCCATTCAAGTTGGATTCATACCAGACTCTAACAACCCATGGGGATCAGTAACTAATTGCTTTGTACCATCCTCTGGATTCTTCGTGAGTTTGGCTGGGGTCACTGACTGGTGGACTGTTATTTCTGATAATGGGCAAAAGTTACATATTTTTCCAGAAGTTCTTGAAATCTAAATTTATATTTATATAGGAAGATAGATATATACAGATGTATAGGTAGAGTATGTATGGATACATATAAATAGATGTAGAGAGATATATAATGCAGGTGGAGATATACACATAGATATTTCTAAGTCATTTATTAACATTGATTTATTTATATTTTCTCGACAGAATAAAGCAGTGTTCTCTTCAGTTCTGTTCACAATTGCATTTGTAAACATGATGCTGTATGGAATGGAGCATACATGAATAGAATTTAGTAGCTAGGGTTGCAATCACCTAAGTTGGCCAATCAGTTTCTCTGGACCCACACTTATTTCTAAAAGGCAAACCCTTTAAAGAAAATTCTAGGCTTTACCATGTATGGTGTTTTTGGAGTTGAGCTTTGTGATAGAAAAACAATAGCAATACGTGTACTAGGCATGTGAAGATGTGAAAGGCTTCATATTAGCAATGGAAGGAGAGTCTGAGGAACCCCCTGGGAGCTAAAAGGAGGCAAGATGGAGATAAATTTGGAAGGGAAGTTATTACTTTAATGCTACATTGACCACCTCTGGAGTTCAAATTATATATATTTCAGTAGGTTCCATTTCTGCCTACTGAAGGAGAACTCTTATTCATATATTCTGTTACTCTGCTCTTTTAGCTAGTCACTCATTTCTTATTAAAAACTCGGGTAGCTGATGAGGACATAGCCAATTAACCTTTAGCCAATAGTCTGGTATACTTTCAGCAGAGGACAAGTGCAAAATTAACTGGGAATACACATGGGTTAGTGGTGGAGGGTCTATCTCATCTGTAGCAGTGGCATGGGTGTGAAGGTGTTAGCAATCCAAATAATGGCTGATAAAGCAGAGCAGACTGGGAATCACCCAAGCTTATGTTATAAGCAGCAGTTACCTTTTTTAAACCCAGGAACTCTATTCCTGTTCAAAGCACACCTGGAGGCCTTGACAATGGGTTCAAAAAATAATCCTTACAGAAAAACTGTGACAGTAGTTAGGTTGTAAAAAATAGCCCAAAGCCCAAGCCTAACCCAGCAGGGAAATTGAAAAACATCAATGAATGGGAAGAAACACCCTCCCACCCCGCCCCCCAGCCAAGTCTTCGTGACTGAGGCCATTGGAGAAGGAAGATTGGATAAGATAAAGGCTGCAGCTTGGGGAGTTTGGGAGAATAATTGTGGGAATAATTCCCCAAACCATCAACTCTCTGACACCCAAGCATGAATGTGATTTCTTCTGAAAACTGAGAAGGACAGAGGCTGAGATTTGAAAAGATTGAGTGAATGAAATTTTCCAACACCTAGAATTAAGCAGGTCATGGAAAAACAGGAAGAGATAGGGCATATTAAGGTGAAGTGAACAAGTAGGAAGGGCCCAAGGTCGTGTTCTCTATACTTGATAATGGAAAGTATGGAAAGGAACCCCAGTCCACACAAATCCAAACCAAGTTCTTCAACATTGAACTTTGAAATGCTCTGAGGGAAAGAAATCCCTAAAAGCATTCTTTTTTTTTTTTTTTAATCTAATAAACCACCGCTTCTCAGTCTTAACTCCAGTCAAGGAAAAGAGGTTGATGGGAGAGCAAGAAGCCTTCTAGCATCATTTAACATTTCCAGCAGACAATCCCACACTCCATTTTAGGAATAAAAGACAGGCCTTTCCCCCATTATTTCACAAAGACACTCAACAACAGACTGATGGATATAGACAAGAGCTTTTTTTTTTCCCCCTTGATCTTCACCAAGCAGCTGAGGGAGTCCTTACAGGAATGAACTCATGATGACCAACAGATATTTTGAAGTCAGACATGAGTATTCTCTTGGAGGCTACCTGTATTCCACATTGTAGCTTTCCATATTAAAAATGTTGGAGGTTATGTTTTCAAAAAGTTTCTTTCAGCAATAGAGCTTATTTGGTCCTGGTTAAAATTTTAAGCAAACATACAGCAATCACAACAAATCAAACAGTGCTACACCCATTTCAGTCCAATACTCTGAATCTCCGACCTTTGGAGAACTGAATGTGCTTTTAGACTTGGAAAATATGTTCTCTACTATTTAACCTAAGTGCCACTATAATTATAACCATCTCAGACTTTTTTCCTATAATTCTTTCTGAAGATATACAATTAAAAGAAAATGGTAATCTAAACAATGAAAATAAAATGGAACCCTACAATTACACAGTCAAACTTTTCTCATGTTAGAACAGAATGAAGAAAGGCATTATTTAATTAAAATACCAAATGCCACAATCCATGAGGAAAACCAAGTGTACCATAAGTACAGACGAGAGAAGATGGTAGTGAAGACAAAACTACATGTCTAATACTTGATGTTGTATATAAACATGAATTATACCCCAAAGAAACATTCCTATTCTCTGTGGTAACCATTAGTGACTGCGTTACATATGCATCAGTTTTCAAACATAGAATGGGGAAAACAAATGGTGCCTGCAGCTGGGTAGTACCTCCTTCATCTGGACATAAAGTCCCTCTTCACTGGTCTGATCCATAACATGTTGCATTAACCACCAACCAGCTTTGCTCTTATTACTGGCCTCTTTGAGCATTTGAGATTAGAAACCCTGATTGCAACCCCATCCTAAAATGTTTTTCAAATATCCTTCACCCAAATTGAGGGTAGCACTATTGAGAAAAACAAGTAAGTCTAAAAGGGAAAGAGTCACTTTCAATCCTGTTAACCATAGTTACCTACAGAATAATCCCTTCAAGTTTAAAAATTAAATAAGCAAGAATGCCAGTACTTAGTTTAAAAGTTCTAGTGAGGTTTTAGCTGGACTTATGAGCAGGCAGGCTATTTGATGTTATTAAGTGGTTATTACAAGTGAGTTTGATGAATCATAACTTCCTGAATATCTGCAGGGAAGTCTGACCATCTTTTTGGCAATTCCTAGTAGTTAATGTTTATTTAATAAGTGAATAAAGTGTATTCACTTTCTAAAATTGCCATATTTGTGCCATAAATGAAGAATCCATGTATACTATGGACCTTTGAACAGTACAGGTTTGATATGTGTAGGTCCACTTACATGTATATTTTTATTTTATTTTATTTTTTTAAATTTTTTTCAACGTTTTTTTATTTATTTTTGGGACAGAGAGAGACAGAGCATGAAGGGGGGAGGGGCAGAGAGAGAGGGAGACACAGAATCCGAAACAGGCTCCAGGCTCTGAGCCATCAGCCCAGAGCCCGACGCGGGGCTCGAACTCACGGACCGCGAGATCGTGACCTGGCTGAAGTCGGACGCTCAACCGACTGCGCCACCCAGGCGCCGACATGTATATTTTTAAAGATAAATACAGTACAGTACTGTACATGTATTTTCTCTTCCTTATGATTCCTTTAATTACGTTTTCTTTTTTTTAATGTTTATTTATTTTTGAGAGAGATAGAGTATGAGTGGGGGAGGGGCAGAGAGAGAGGGAGACACAGAATCTGAAGCAGGCTCCAGGCTCTGAGCCATCAGCCCAGAGCCTGACATGGGGCTCAAACTTGCGAATGGAGAGATCATGTCCTGAGCCAAAGTTGGATGCTTAAAGGACTGAGCCATCCAGATGCCCCCTTAATTACATTTTTTTTCCTCTAGTTTACTTTATTGTAAGAGTACAGTGTATAACATAAATAGTATATATGTTAATAGACTGTGTAATAAGTAAGGCTTCCGGTCAAGATTAGGCTATTAGTATTTCAGTTTTGGAGGACTCAAAATGTATATGGGGATTTTTGACTATGAGAGGGATCAGTACTTCTAGCACCTGCAGTTTGAGTCAACTGTATATGAATATAAGTAGTAAATATGACAAATCATACTCAGTACATCAATGAAGAGACCTGTAACTAATGAGAAAGCTTATTATTATTAGAGAGATAAATGTAGCTAGCCTGCTCTGTCATAAATATGTATATGTTTGTTTATTTATTTATTTATTTATTTATTTATTTATTTATTAACGGGTTATATATATACATATTTATGAAGGGTCAGAACAAATATATATGCACATACATATATTATATAATATATTATTAAGTATATATAAATATAAGTATATATATTTGAATATTTAAGGGCCACAAAAAATTTTAATGTATTTATGCCACATACATCAATATATATGAAGTTTACTGTATATATATTTTAAGTTTATTTATTTATTTTTGACAGAGACAGAGAGAGTGGGGGAGAGGCAGAGAGAGAGAGGGAGACAGAGAATCCCAAGCAGGCTCCATGCTGTCAGCACAGAGACCAACACAGGACTTGAACTCATAAACTGTGAGATCATGACCTGAGCTGAAATCAAGAGTCAGATGCTTAACCAAATGAACCATCCAGGGACCTTTAAAATATATAGTGTTAATTAAAGCATTTAAAAGATTTGCCTTGATAAAACACAGATTCTATCACATTTTCACCATGTTAAGCATTTAAAGACATATATAGTATACTGGACATTCTGTAGGATAAAAAAACATTGGAAAAACAAGACTTCTGGCCCCTGGAATGATAACTTTAGTTGTAAATATAAGAGTCTCCCTTAAGAAAAATTGACTTTATCCTGCCTGTGCTCCCTATAGCATGTGACTATGGTTACCCTTGTCTTCCACACTGATACCTTCTTCTTTAGTTTGTAAGCAAAGCAACGTCGTGTCTTACCTTTCTCCTCCTTTATGGTTTGGTTTTTCTGCTTTTATCTTCTCTTAAGAATTCCATTTCCTTTTCCTGCCCTTTTAATATTAGTTTTCTCAGGTTTTTAGCCTCAATTTTCTTCTCTCTCTCTTATGGTATACACTTTTATTTTTGATTTTTAAATTTTTTTCAGTTTATTCATTGAGATAGATAGATACATAGATAGATGAGAGAGAGAGAGAGAGAGCACAAGCAGGTGGGGGAGGGACAGAGAGAGGGAGAGAAAGAATCCCAAGCAGGCTTCTGCACTGTCAGTGCAGAGCCTTAGGTAGGATTCGAACTTAGGAACCGTGAGATTAGGACCCGAGCCAAGGTTGACACTTAACTGACTGAGCCACCCAGGATAATGTTGTAAATAATTATCCAACAAAGTTTTTCTAAGTTCTATGAGGACAAATAGAATTATTGATTAAATGTTAATCTTATTTATTTTTTAATGTTTATTTATTTGTTTTGAGAGAGAAAAGTGCATGATTGGGGGAGCCACTAAGAAAGATGGAGAGAGAGAATCCCAAGCAGGCTCTGGACTGTCAGCACAGAGTCCAACAAAGGGCTCAATCCCAGTAGATCATGACCTGAGCCTAAATCAAGAGTAGGGCACTTAACTTACTGAGCCACCCTGGTGCCACTAGTACACACTTTTAATAAGTGATCTCATCCTCCCTATAGCATCAATGCTCATGCTGTTAAGCTCTTGTCTATATTTCCAGGTTGACTCGGTGTCATGCCCATGCTATTAAAAATCACATTGATATTTCCAGCTCAAATCTTTCTCCTGAGACATCGTGCCCACTGAATAGTCAAACTGCTTTACAACATTTCAAACTTAGCATGTCTAAAATTAAATCCTTAATTTCATTGACCTTATGGCATTCTCAGGAAGGCAATGCACAGAATTGTGTTGAAGCTTTCCTCAGATAAAATAATAATTGCTTATATTTTTCATGGGTCTCATTTGCTGCTGGTTTCAAAAATCTCGTTAGCATGAAGCAATCTTGGGTATTTCCTTTGTAATTTGAAAGCCATCTCGAAATAAAAATTCCAAAATACATGTTTTATAAAGTTTTTATGTGCTATGTAATTACTCTGGAGAAAGCATATGCTAAAAATTAAAATATTTCATGTTAAGTTTAGTTCCTAAATTTACTGCAATATTATATGTTTGGTTTTCTAGAAACTGATATAATGAATACTGAAGGCTATGTCAGGTATTTATTTGAAAATACTTTTATAAGTTTTGAGAAATTCTTTATTCTATCTAATCACTTAAGGGTAAAAGGATGAATTCTAAAACTTCAATAGGAATATTACAGACAATTAGAATGAATTTAGTTAAATGTAGGAAAAAAATTAACCTTGAGCTTGCTGCGGTATACCAGATCTACTGAAATTACAATCTCTCCATTGAGCATAATGACTTCATTCTACAAGCAGCATTAACTAGGACTTTCCTGTATATATTATAGAAAGGTGTATATTGTTCCTTGGTTAATCACCGTATCATGTCTTAAAAATAAAATAAATATTCCATCATTAAATGTTTTAAAGAAGGAATGTGCAATCTCCAGTCTATTTCTTCATATTTTTTGGAGTAATTATGTGGTTTTATGATATTTTCCCCTTTTGTCAGCACTTGTGTTCTTTTATTAGGGGGAAAAAAAAAGGACCTGTCCTCAGGGTGGGAGTGGGGAAATGCACAATTAAAGTAAGTCTTCATTACTTTACTCTTTGTTAATTAACTGAACACCTTCATCAGCAGATCTATCAAGCTTTGTTTCCTCAAGTTTTAAAGACTAAGCAGTGTGAGAGTGAGGCTCTTGTGCAGTATGTGTGGTATGGAAGAATTGGATTTATTTTCATGTTATATGCAATAACATGCCGTGGAAATCAATGAGGAGTGAAAGCATGGATAATTAAAAGATGCTTTGTTTTCATTATGTGAAATGCCTTTATTCTATTTGCAAAATAAAATCTCCCCAAACAAACAAACAAGCAAACATCCATACATATACACAAAAGACAAAATCATGAGAATTAGAAAACTGCTCTGGTTAGTGCAAACAATGAGTATTTACTGATAATGAGCTTATAATGGATGATAGTCATGTAATAAAAGGACTGACTTAAAACAGAAATCTCAATAGGCCATTTCCTTATTAAACTACTGTCGTGTTTTGCACTAATAAGACGTGGGTCCCTGCATGCATCACCAAAGTCTCCTTTGCCAAGATTTTCCCAATATCTGGACTCTAAACTCAAAGGTGTTCTTTGAGTTCTTTGATGCATCATGTTGTTCCTGGCTTCAAGGTCATGCAACATGCTATTTCCTCTGCTTGGAAAACAGTTTCTTCCCATCCCCAAGAATCCAACTTTTACTCATATTTCAGAATTCAGAGTGGAGTTTTTTTCTTCTCTGAGAATTCTTCTGGAACACCTGGAGCAGTAATTAGCAAATGAGGGAGATGACACTGCTTAGAAACTATTTAAAGACAAGTAGAAGCATTTTTTATTATAATGATGATGGCTGGACTGAATGAGGCTACCTTTTGGTGCACAGGGACCAGGATGCTAAAGGATCCACAGTGTGAGTTCAATTTTGCACCTTGAAATATTATTCCTCTCAAAATGCAAATAGTGTCCCTACTGAGAAATACAGATTGAGAGACTAGATCAAGTCCTTTATTAAAATTTCTATTAGCTTTCTGATCTCTACATTTATTAAAATTTTAAATAAATAATTTCATTAGCTATCTAATATTAGGCCCAACAAAATTATTGGGCAAGGGTGAAGGATCTTTATAACTGATGTGTTCTACTAGACCCGTCATTCAGTATTTGGAATGCTCCTTCCTTGACTCATTTTACCTCATGGGAGGGGAAGGGCTTATTTGACTTGGAAGTTTGGGAAATACAACCTAGGGATCCTGTTCAATTTATTTCCTCCCGTGTGAACGGATTGTCCACAATTCTGCTTTCTCTTGTGGGAAAATTCGTAGTATAGCTGGCGTCTTGGTGGGTAAGTCTGCCTAATTATAGAGCATAGTCAGCAAGCCCATTTACTTTTCTCACTAAGCTACATTAGGTCAGCAGTAGAAGTAGAATTCAAGATTCTGTTCTAAATTCAGGACCAAGAAAGAAAATCTGGAAGAACAGTTCTTAATTTCAAGTCACTTGCTCGTTGCCTTAAGAATGGAAATTATTCAAATAATTTCTGGGTGTGGTTCAAGATGACCTGGCAATTATAACTTGGCCTGCAGGATTTGGCTGTGCTCTAATAGAACAGTCCCAAACGTTTTATGGAGTTCAAAAATGAGGAATGGCAAGGTGAGTGGCAGCAAAATGGTGGCAAGAGGTTGAGCCTGTGGAGCTGCTCCTTCCCAACCCTAGAAGCCTAGAGTGTCAAGAGCAGCTTCAGTTCAGAAAGAAGTCAATGGCAGAAGCAATTGGACATTGGGCTAAATTGCTGATTCACAAGAAATAGTGGTGGCTGTATTCTAGACAGACCTCACCATGAATGCCACATCAAGTGCTAGGGACTCAAAGTAAAAAAAAAAAAAAAAAAAAAAAAAGGGGGATATTAAAAGACTTTGCAAGATAATGACTTAGAAAAGCCAAAAGTAAAATTAGGTGACTGTGTCTTGCAACACTTTGAAACTTTCTCAAGAACGACACTCTGAGAGAGGATGTGGTAGACATGAGAGACTTCCACCACCTCCTTCTTCTGAGAGGTCAAATGTGCAGTGTCAAAATTTCACTCTAGCGAGAGGTTGCTCCTAACTTCGTTAAAGTTCACAAGTCTTGAGTCTATAGAAGTTATTAGCATCCGGATGAGGCTAAACCCAAATACTTTTCTCCATTTCTTGGATGCTCTCGAAATGCTTCTGTGTTTTTGGCCACAATTGAGGAAAAAGTTTTTCACCTTGTCATCATATTTGTTTCAGCTTTTATTATCAGAGTCTCTTATCACTTTCTTTCAATTCCACTGCAAAATCTCTGATAATGGACGTGAAATAGGTGACTGGACATCATTTAGGTTGAGTGGAACTTTAGCCCTGGTAACAGTGTAGCCTCTAGTGTTTATTTAATTTATTCTGTGACAAACTGATAGTTACCTTTGGCGAAATCAATTCCCTGCTTCTTCTTCTTTAGTAATTGTATCATCTATTTTATGTATGTGCTTCATGGAAAGACTGTATTTCCAGCTTTCCTGCCGTTCATTAAATGTGCATTGTCACTAATTAATGGCCAATGAAATATAAGCAGAAAAATGTGTAAATTCAAGGTAAATCACTTAGAAGATGTTTGGCATGTACCCTCCATCTATTTTTTTTTTTTTTTGTACTTCTTGTTCTCTCTCTATATTGCCCCCTGAAAAGCAGAGGGGAGATGTTTGGGAGATCTAGCAACCATCTTGAAGTGTAAAAACAAAAGCTACATGCTGGGATAGGGAAGCAAAGAACGGGAAGGAGCCTGAGTTCCTGATGTGTCTTCTACTTGAGGGAATGGAAGTTTTAATATACAAGGGTATTAGGGTTCTCCAGAGAAATAGAACCAATAGAATAGATAGATATATGCATAGCTATAGGTACAGATATAGATATGATACAGACATAGATATGGATATAGGTACCGGTACAGGTATAAGTATAGGTGTAGACATAGATACAGATATGAAGAGAAATATTAGAGGAATGGCTCACATAGTTATGGAGGCTGAGAAGTCCCATAATCTGCCATCTGAGAACTGAAGAACAAGAAAGCTGATATTAATTCAGTCTAAGTTCAAAGGCTTGAGAACCAGGCTTAAAACTCTGAAACCCCTGGTTGAGAATCACTGAACTATGCTGATAAGTGGAGGTGAGGTCTTATGGTAATATTATGTCACTTTTTAATTTTCATTAGTTATACTGTTTCCCTTGCCTTAAGTAACACAGACAACTGCTTGTGTTAGTGCTCCATGTCATTACTGCATCCTTTTTTAAAATGTTTATTTGTTTTTGTGAGAGAGAGGTAGAGAGAGAGAGAGAGAGAGAGCGCACAAAGAGGGGAGGCGCAGAGAGAGAGGGAGACACAGAATCTAAAGCAGGCTCCAGGCTCTGAGCTGTCAGCACGGAGCCTGACCCGGGGCTGAAACTCATGAACCGTGCAAAGTCAGAAGCTTAACCAACTGAACCACCCAGATACCCCATAAACATTCTGTCTTTTAGCAAACAGTGATGACTGAGAGGCAAATGATAGGGTATTCTTCTCAGAATGAAGACTTTGTGGCTCTTGTAGTGTTTCCTAATATAGTTCCCCTTCCCTTCCCTTCCCTTCCCTTCCCTTCCCTTCCCTTCCCTTCCCTTCCCTTCCCTTCCTTTGTTTTCTCTCTACCCTCCTCTTCCCTCTTTTTGTTTCTTCCCCACCCACCCCAACATGAACTGCTTCTCAAGCTAGCTGAAGAGAAAAAGAAATGAACTTCTTAACCCAGAATTTGCTATTCCAGCCCCACCACACAGGTGAATCGACAGTGGTAGAATAGCCCCTAAATGTGCTTGCTTGCTTTCTTTCTTTCTTTCTTTCTTTCTTTCTTTCTTTCTTTTTCTTTTCTTCCTCTCTTTCTTCTTTTTTCCTTCTTCTCTTTCTTCTTCTTCTTCCCTTTCTTCTCCTCCTTCCCCCCCTCCTCCTTCTCCTCCTCCTCTTCCTCCTCCTCCTCCTCCTCCTCCTTCTTCTTCTTCTTCTTCTTCTTCTTCTTCTTCTTCTTCTTCTTCTCTGAAGCTCCTGCTACTCAGCCAGGATGCTTAAATTATTATCTAATTGCCTACTGAAAAACCACAAGAGATCCTCTTGATGGACTGAGAATTTATCCAAAGATGCAAATCTCTTATTCTATTATATAGGAGAATGAACAAAGTTTGAAAGAGCCATTTTTACATGTGATTAAGGGATATTTACTAATAACCTCCTGATTAAGATATATGTGGTTACTAACATTTCATATTCATAATCCAAAATTAGCACATAGCTTACCGAAAGCCTTGATATAGCATACTGATGATGTCTGAAGTACACCGAATGTCTGCCAGTTGATATTCTTATTTTTATTTACAAATTACTCTTGTTTTAGCATCATCCTCATTTTTTTGCTTATTGTTGTTGTTTTACTTTATTGTCAATGGTATGAAGCCATCTATATTTTCATATTTGGGGCCCTAAATCTTCTGCTATTTAAGATTTAAAGTAATTTTGTGCTGTGGCTCAACCACAAATTAACAATGTTGAATTGCTAAAGCAAATGCATACACAATTTCCCTTAACAAAGTGTCATGTATACTTCCTCTTCATTCATAATGGACTGCATGTTAACTTATCTTTCAACAACTTTCAGTAATGGCAGATAAATGCAGTAACCTTTCAGGAACAGATAAGATTTGAGCTTAAAGGGCATTGAGTATAATGCAAAGTACCTTTTAGAATCTCACTGTCTTCTTTTATTTTTTTTATTTTTAATTTTTTTCAACGTTTATTTATTTTTGGGACAGAGAGAGACAGAGCATGAACGGGGGAGGGGCAGAGAGAGAGAGGGAGACACAGAATCGGAAACAGGCTCCAGGCTCTGAGCCATCAGCCCAGAGCCCGACGCCGGGCTGGAACTCACGGACCGCGAGATCGTGACCTGGCTGAAGTCGGACGCTTAACTGACTGCGCCACCCAGGCGCCCTCACTGTCTTCTTTTAAAAAGTAAATGACTATTGTTTCACTTGCATTGTTTCCTAATGTTTATTATCTCTGCTTGGTTTTTTGTTATTTTATAGAAAGTACGATTTCATGGAGTTAATCAGAGTCAAGAGTCTGTTCTTCAACATAATTTCTTGAACTGTTCAATACCTGAATTTCATTCTTTTGACAAAATTGGTAACTTTTTTTTTTGTAATGTTTATTTATTTTTGAGACAGAGAGAGACAGAGCATGAACGGGGGAGGGTCAGAGAGAGGGAGACGCAGAATCTGAAACAGGCTCCAGGCTCTGAGCTGTCAGCACAGAGCCTGATGCCGGGCTCGAACTCACGGACCGCGAGATCATGACCTGAGCCGAAGTCGGCCACTTAACCGACTGAGCCACCCAGGCGCCCCCAATTTTTTTTTTGGTAACATTTTTAACATATACACTTTTGTTTACCTTTATAATGAGCCATCAATTCTCAACAGATCATCCTTTTAGAGCTTGTATAATCATTGACAAAATATTAGAAGATTTAGAGTTGGACAAGTCAATTTAAGTTTCTGGCTTTTGGTTTCTGGAAATATTTACTATTAAATGCTTAGTTTTCTTACCAGTAGAAATAAGTAATGCAATTTCACTTATGTCATTGAATTGATACATTAATTAAAATATCACTTGCAAAACAGCAAAGTACCTGGAACATACTAAGAAGTCAATAAATAATTGTCTATTAAAATCACTGGGGCGTCTGGGTGGCTTAGTCTGTTGAGCATCTGACTCTTGATTTTAGCTCAGGTCATGATCTCATGGTAATGAGGTTGAGTCCCACCTCCACACCCAGCATGGAGACTGCTTAAGATTGTCTCTCTCTTTCTCCCTCTGCCCCATGTGCATGTGTTCTTTCTCTCTCTCTCTCTCAATCTCTCTCTTTAAAAAAAAGCAGTACTTCCCTAATACATAACACCTGGAACATAGTATGAAATTAGTAGTAACAGGAATGTTCAGTCTTAGGGGAACATTTTACTTATGACACATCCATATAATGGAGATTTTTTGGCAACCATTGAAACTATCTTTCTAATAGGTTTTGATTATTTGGAAATTAATTATATATGACACTAAGAAAAATAGCTCAAGAGATAAAAATGCACAATATATCTTAATTTTATTAGAAATTTAAAAAATAAAGCGAAATTATATTAGAAAAAAGAAAAGAGAAATTAAAATTTAATAGTAACTATCTTGGGATTATTTAAATATTTTGTTCTCTTGCTTTTCTGCATTTACAGTATAGAGTTTTCAACAAGATTTTATAGTCATAGTATATGTTGAATTTATAAACCCAGAATGGGTTCCTGATGATAATAAGAAAATTGGGAAGGGAAGATATTTTTATTTAAGTGGGTAAATGGCAAGAGCTCTTCCTTTCTAGACTTTTTTTCAGGCCTAAATAACTACTGAGATTTAAAATGTAGTTTTTCCCTGGTAGATTAGAGAGAATGAAGGAAGTTAATGTTGAAAATATAGTTGGCAGTTCCTTACTGGTGAGAATTAAAGCAATAAATCACATGAGAGTCTGTGGGTAATCATTTAAGCTGGTGAGAATAGAGCACATAGTATTAAACTGTAGACCCACATTTACTTTTTTGGGTGGGTCAAGGTTGACATATCAGGAAATAAAGTGTGGGGTATAAGCAGCACAAGAACATGGCTTTTTTTTTCCCTTAAAATTAGAGTAAGGTAATATCCATGGAGAAACATTTATGTTATGTGGTAAAGAGTTCCAGAAATTGATGATACTGAAGCTGTCATTAAATTTAGCCAAGTCCTTGATGTGAGAACTTTCAGTTCATTGTTGATGACACAGATTGTGGAAACATATGGAAGCAATTAGAGGAAAGTAAATGGAGACTCTGGATACTGGCTGCATGTTTGTGGAACTTGACTAGATAAAAGGAATGCTGTAGGATGAGATCTAAAAGAGGCAATGGTGACTTAAGTTTCTTCTTTCAGAGTTTAGGAAATATGAGCATGAAAGAAGGCCAAAGGAGAAGACAGAATTGATGATTCTCTGGTGGGGGACGGAGTGGGGAGTGTACAAGAGAGAGGCGTGTCTCATTCTGAATGAACAGTGGATTCTGAGGCAAGGGCTGAGGAGTTAGATTTCCAGATAAGAAGAGAACTCCTCTTTTGCTGAGATTGGTGGGAAGGAAACCTTCATAGACATAAAACTTCACCAGGGGACAGAGCTGGGGAGAGCAGTGTAGTACGTTCAGGCAAGGAACAGTACATCCGAAGGTGAGACTGGCTGTCCATGAACTAGGTGCATAACCTGAGGACATGCTTAATGTTTACTGGCTTATTAACCTCCCTAGGTCTGCTTTTCTTCAGGTCAATGGGGATATGATGCATTCCATAAAATTTAATATTTAAAATTCCATACAATTTTCCATATAATATGGAAAATGTCCATAAAATGTGGAATATCCCTTTAAAAGTTGTAATGCATTCTTGTAAATAGATGATGATTTTATTGTAGAATGAAGTGGGAAGAGGACTGGATGAGGGCAGATAAAGGCTAAGAGTTTTTGGAGAAACTCATCATAAACGTCAGTAGGGTGTTCATTGTCTAAGAGAATGGAAACAGCATAGCCAGCTGGCCCTGATAGGAGCTTGTTAAATTTCTCTACAATCCCCCAGTAACCTTGCTTTCTGAATATGGTACTTTTGAGAAGCGCCTGAGATGTTTGAGCTTAAAATCACTTCTTGCGCCCTATCTTCATTTACCAATATGGATGATGTTTCTTGGGCCTCTTATTTAAAATCCTCTCTGAGGCTTCTCCCATGGTGGCCTATTAGATTTACAGTGTTGGGTACTATGGAAATATCTTAGAAACTAGATGCACAGTGGGTCCGTGGGAACAGAAAGATTCTCACGCACAGAAAGCTCCATAAAACATCTACAGCATTGTCTTAGGTTGCTTGGAGAAACTGCATTCATATTCACAACGTATTGCATAATTATGAGATCCTGATTTTCATATTTCCCAGTGTGCCTTTTCAGCTCTGCTGTATTACCAAATTAAAGAAGACAACACAACTTTACAAAATTATAGTGTTCTGTTTTGAATGTTGCAGTTTGACAGTACTCTATTTTTAATTTGTTCATCATTGATCCTAATAAAGACAAACTGTCATTGTAACCATTGCCTGGAATGCAATACATTAGTTTTATTGCCTCTATAACAGCTGCTCATGTGTCGCTTCCTCTGTCATTCAATGATGATGTGTCCTTTTCTACACCCAGTGCCAGAAAATCTGGGAAAGCTCACAGCACAACACTTCCATATGAACCGGATTAAGTAGAGAGAAATCTAATTGTATGTCATCATTGTATTTCTACAACTTAGTACACAAAGGAGACATATAGAAGGAAAGCACTTTGTTATATGGGCTGAGTAAGTGAAGAATGCATATTACACTTTTTTTTTTACTGGCTTTGTAGATTTTGCCTTTCACCTAAACTCTCTATGCCTCAGTTTCCTCACACGGAAATTGAAAAATAATAGAAACCACTTTACCTGTCTCTGTGAAGATCACATAAACAAACTTTGTATCTCCAGCAAAGATATGCAAGGCTATCATATACCTGGGCAATATTTACAACGATGCCTTAAATATCAAATTGATGCATATGATAGCTTAAAATTTCATCTTTTATTTTTAGAAAATATTATTTTGCCAGGAAATTTTGCTTGTATATATCTATACATATTCACAAGGATCTCCCAAGAGAACCATGAAATCTATTGGGATCTCAGTTTAGGGTGTAGTAGGCAACACTGTGTCCCAGCTTAGACAGGAACAGGGCAAAGAAAACCGATGATGTGGCCAACAGTAGGTTGTTAAAGAGGGGTGCAAGATTTGCCTTCTTCCTCAGAGTGCTTTTTCCCACGATTTGCCTGTAATGGTCAAATGTGCTGCTCAAACTTCCTTCTAGGGGGCAGCAGTGCCCTGGAATTTTGCCAACATTCCTTTGTCTCTTTAAACCTAGTTTAGTGAGCGACTTGGGCTTCAAAGAAGCAAAGTGAAAAGAAATAAATGTGCTAATTTTGTTATTGTATACCGATATTAGAAAAAGGTAAGAGTGTACCCAAAGTTGTTGAAGGTCGTACATAAAGAAAACATCAAAAATGGTACAGTTAAGAGAAACTAAAAACTATCCAGAGAAGCCTTCATTTCACTATTGAATTCATAGTTTATTTTTACTATCACACTTAATATATATTTTATTTCTATTAAAATTAAGGTTCTCAGGCTACATTTATGTTTATTTAAAAGATAAAAATTTGAGACATGAGTTTTTAATTATGTGAAAATTAAAATCTTTTGAACAAAACACTTTCCCAGGAAGTGTAAATAATACTTTCTGGAGGAAATGCAAATAGACCTAACTGTGACTTAGGCTTTTGTGAATTTGTTTTGATTTGTTAGAAATATGTATGGAATTGATGACTTTTCTTCTGAATGGGGATTCCGATTTTATAAAACAACTCAAAGTACTAAGCAGAAACGAATTTACAACTTCTGACATCTATACTAATACTTTACTGGTTGAGACATTAGACCATACTAAATCTCGACACCAAGTTATACATGAATTTTTATTTCTTATCTCACTTGGCCACATTCAATTACAGCTCTAATTATAGGAAGCTTATTAAAAGTTTGGAAAATTTTCTTTTATAGTTTTGTGTAACGATCCCTTTTACCATTATCTGCCAGACCCTGGTCCCAAACTTTAAGGATATGGGGTCACATATTGAGGGATGATGACTCAGATGATTTTGTTCATCTGGCAGAAGAAAGACGGTGGTTTCATCAGTTGCGACTAAAAATTAACCCACAATGTCTTTCCTTTTCTAACACCATCATTGTTTGGGTGGAATGAGGGGCGCTCTCACTTTACATCTTGTTTTCAATCAAGTCTTCTCTTCATAATAATTTGTCCTGAATTCTTATTTAACAATACCTCAGAATTATCGTGGGGGTGAGAAGAAAAAAAATATTGGTTGCCCAGGGCTCTGAACTATTCTGAAACAACCTCGCTTATTATAACATTAAATAGGAACTTTGCTTGATTGTCATTATTTTGCAGAATATATGGTACTGACATTTTCCCTTTTCTCCGAGGGAGATAAAGTAATAGACCAAATGGGAAATATTCTTCCCTGAGTTATATATAACTCTTAATTTTTTCCCCAAGTTCTTACTCATCACTCTTAATTGCCAAATCTTAGAGCGATGAAAAAAATACATTGCCACTAATCATATCATGAAATCTGATATTATTTATCTGGAACATATTCACTTTTTAACAGTTTTCTTCATTTAACATTTGGTGAAAGAGTGCAATTATTGCTGGAATAATTGAAATACCCTTAAAATATACTGTTCTTTTTTTTTCACATTTCCTTGTCACTTATTAAAAAGTATTTTATACGCTATTGATGCAGTAGGGTGACACTTTTAAGATAAATTCAGAAATGCCCCTGGAGTATCAACCATTAGACATGAAATGTGAAATTCTGTCACACAGACATGAATAAGTGCTACTATAATCACTGGCTCCTCTTTTATTAGGTTTTTTATTAATTAAATGTAAAGTCTACCATTGGCCTTATAAAAGTGCTCATCTGTTTTCCTTTAATTTCAAATAGATTAAAAGTAAGATTTGGTGTTAATTAAAACTTGGAATTTATGGGGATTTTAATTGCAAACAGCATTTCAATGGTGAGCATGCAGATGACTATTAGTTCTGTTTTGTAATAAACACGGTATTGAACAACGACAGGACAAAAGATAAATTATATGAAGAGCAGTATGACCTGATCGGCTCTGTGGTCCATGCATAGCCTGAATCCTGTCTAGCTGAGGGCAGATAAGAGGAGAAACTCAGAAGCTCAGGATCTCCTTGGTGAGTTTTAAACTTTTACACTGCTGTCTGGGAATTTCACTTTTACTTTAAAAATGTGGATGGGCTTAGGAACATAACAAAAATTTAAAAAGTGAGCAAACAAACAACAACATCATGGGGATTAATCAGTTTAATGGAAATGCTTTGATATCATATTCTGTACATATAACTGCACCTACCCTTAGGTTGAACCTAGGTTAATATAGGTTAATTATATATGATGTCCAAGAGGCCTCTGGAAGTTTCACATTTTATTATTTATTATCTTAACCGGACCCTGTTGCTTAAACAGGGCTATCTTCTGTGGGACCTGTAGCACAGGTATTTTCCAGTTAGCATCTTTGCATATTCTCCTTTGGAATGAGTTGGGTTTAGCCTTGTCACGTTGGGCTTTTATGGGGAACTCTATCTTTGCAGCCCAGGCTACACATGACAAGATTAAATTGGCACACTTTACTATATAACTCTTGTGTTCCTGGCAGGACTAGCCTGGCTGATACCTCTGAGAGAAGGCTCAGCTGTCACTCAGTGACCCATTAACACTACTGTTCCATCCTGCAGTGTCATTTTTCTCATTCTCATGGAGATAATGCTCCCTGGAGATGTCCAATACCTGCAGGAATGAAAGAGAACAGCAGAGAGAGGCTAACTATCAAAGAGAGAGCAAATAACACAGCAAGACCATGAATTCCAACAGCAGAATTTTAAGTTGAACGAAAAGATGAGGCCCATTAAAATGACTGGGATGGGAAGGAGTTGGGGGGAGTCAAGTTTTAAGAGATACTGTAACTTTTTAACAAGCTATTTTCTACTTCCTGCCTGAATATCAAAAGGAGTGTCCAACATAACACCTGCAACTAGACATAGAGAAGGCAGCTGCTTTGAACGTGTCATAGGGAAATTTGGCTAAAGATTTATTGACAAACCGGGATTTTGTATTTTATTTGTATCTTTGTTTACAAATAGGCAATGGATATAAAACAGAAGACTCAGTAAGGTGAATGATTTAATAGTCTACATAGAACCAGATTCCTGGATATGGTTGGATTATTGGGGTACAAAAATCACCTTACTAGTAAAAGTGCAAAAGAGGAAAATGATATGTGATCTCTATAACACTAGGCCTATGACTTCTCTTGTCCTATGATTGAACTGTTACCAGTGACTTAAGCAAATTCTATTGCTCTCTTTCAGTCCAAACTGCACACTGTTTAGTGGGTCACTTTATAAGAAGTTACCCTCTCTAATGTTTACTATAAAGAGATATTATATGGGGTGCCTGGGTGGTTCAGCTGGTTAAGCCTCCAACTTCAGCTCAGGGCATGATCCCTCAGTCCATGAGTTCCAACCCCATTTCCAGCACTGTGCTGACAGCTCAGAGCCTGGAGCCTGCTTGGGATTCTGTGTCACCCTCTGTCTGCCCCTCCCCCACTCATGCTCTGTATTTCTCTCAAAAATAAGCAAAAGAAAGTTTTTTTTTTTAAAATAAGGTAATAAGAAATAACAATAAGAAAACACTTCTCAATTTCGTGGACTAAGACTGATTCAATTTAGGTTGATATAAAAACAAAATCCAGCATCACTTGCATCTTGATGTTTCCTATGGAAGCCTGTTGAAGACATTACAAAGAAAAGACAAAAAAGGTAAATTAGTCAGAAAATAGAGGGACACAAAAAGGGATAAGAGTCGGGATTGTAAGAAACACAAGGAAAGGTGCCATATCAAAAACTTACCGCAATCTGCATCTCAACTCTGCCTTTAATCTCCCCACTTCAGGAAAACCTTATTATTGGGTTTAGACTGCTATACTCTGGCTGGGGTTTATGTATCATCACCTGCCTTGCACTCTCCACCCCTCCCTCAGGTGACACACGTGCTAGAAGCCATAGGGTAAATGTGCCGTATTCTTTGGCGACACCAACTTTTCTTTAAAAAGTCTGTGTGTGTTTAAAGTTAAATATTTAAATTACAAGTAATTTGCATCTTTATTTTTACATTCAAATAAATATGGTATACTATGGAGTAGGATAAAATATCCATACATATTCAAAACAAAATTTTAAAGACTTTAAAGAAATACTGGCAAGAATATCTTTGGCCTAACCTCTCAGATCCCTCATGTGCCTTGGGGACTGTGTTTGCACCTCTGTTCCATTGATGTAGGGTCAAGAAGCGCTCTGTAGTGTTTAGCACGAAGAAGGGACTCTGGTTACGTTTAGGCAATGATGATGGCACTAATTAGGATAGGGTGGTTGTTCAGCCGAGTCTTTCAAGAGACGAAACAACCTTTATTCTTAATTACAGTTGGAAGGCACTGCAAAAATCAGTCCGTCAGGTCTGGCAACCTGGTGTCACGGAGCGGCGTGACGTGGCCTCTGTTGCCAGCGTGGTCATTGTGGCGCCGATGGCATTCTGACGCGGAAGGAGGCTCCTGAGGGGACGGGCGCAGCCAGGCCTCTGGGCAGCTGAGAGTCGGGGCCACCACCTTGGGCTGTTCTCCATGAGGAAGATGCTCGCTGCCGCTGTCTCCCGCGTGTTGTCCGGGGTCACGCAGAAGCCCGCTAGCAGAGTGCTGGTGGCATCCTGTAACTATTCAAATGATGCGATGTTTGCAATTAAGAAATGTGATCTTTATCGCTTAGAAGAGGGTCCCCCTGTCACAACAGTGCTCACCCGGGAGGATGGGCTCAAATACTACAGGATGATGCAGACTGTTCGCCGAATGGAGCTGAAGGCAGATCAGCTGTATAAACAAAAATTTATCCGTGGCTTCTGTCACTTGTGCGATGGTCAGGAAGCTTGTTCTGTGGGCCTGGAGGCCGGGATAAATCCCACCGACCATGTCATCACATCCTATCGGGCTCATGGCTTGTGCTATACTCGTGGACTCCCTGTCCGATCAATTCTTGCAGAGCTGACAGGACGAAGGGGAGGCTGTGCTAAAGGAAAAGGAGGATCGATGCATATGTATGTCAAGAATTTCTATGGGGGCAATGGCATTGTTGGCGCACAGGGGCCCCTGGGAGCTGGTATTGCTCTGGCCTGTAAATACAAGGGAAACAAGGAGGTCTGTTTGGCTCTTTATGGGGATGGTGCTGCGAATCAGGGTCAGATAGCTGAAGCTCACAATATGGCAGCTTTGTGGAAATTACCCTGTGTTTTCATCTGTGAGAATAACCTCTATGGAATGGGAACCCCTGTTGAGAAAGCATCAGCCAGCACCGATTACTATAAGAGAGGAAATTTTATCCCTGGACTGAGGGTAGACGGAATGGATGTTCTAGGTGTTCGGGAGGCAACTAAGTTTGTAGCTGACTACTGTAGATCTGGAAAGGGGCCCATAGTGATGGAGCTGCAGACCTACCGGTATCATGGGCACAGTATGAGTGACCCTGGGATCAGTTATCGTACCCGAGAAGAAGTTCAGAATGTGAGAAGGGAGAGCGATCCTATTATGCTTCTCAAAGACAGAATGGTAAACAGTAAGCTTGCCACTGTTGAGGAACTAAAGGATATTGATGTTGAAGTGAGGAAAGAAGTTGAGGATGCAGCCCAGTTTGCTATGACTGATCCTGAACCACCTTTGGAAGAATTAGCTCATCACATCTACTGCAATACTTTTGCTTTTGAAGTTCGTGGTGCAAACCAGTGGATCAAGTTCAAGTCCCTCAGTTAAAGGGAGACTTATGTAAATTTACTTTTAGTCCTTCATGGGAATGTTCATGGTCCACTTTAAGAAACTGTGTGCCCAGTTTGGCTAAGCAGGAATAAAACCCATTAAATAAGGGCCCTGTAAACTTTTACTAAAATAAATTGAGATGATTAAGTGATTATTAGAAGAGAATAAAAGAGATCATTGAAAAAATGTACATTTAATTACAAAGGATATTTCATTCAATTGTACATTGTTGCATTAAAAGATATCATTCATTTAATCATTTAGCGTTGTTGAAAGGTAAATTCTGGCACATGAAAATTTTCAAGAATTTGTTTGAACATGCATCAGTAGGAATCAGGCAATGCCAGACCAGAGACGGTTAGGTGTGCTCCATCAACAGGAGGTAGGGGAAACATTTTTATACAGAAGCAAAGCAAGGAAATTATTTTATTGGCTATACCTTAAGGTGCTGCTGGGAAAGCCTAGCTAGCTGTTTGTAGTTGCTTACTCTTAAGTGTCATTTTCTCAATTTGAGTCCATTGACTCTGGCTTAGGTTTTGGTTTTCTTAAGTAGGCTACCACGGCATTACAGCCACCTTAGTCTGATGGCCTCCTTATTTAATTAAACAATGTGAATACCTTAAAGATCATTTTTAATTTTTACAAGTCTAAATTGGGAAAAACAAGATTATTTAACTTCTCATATTACTTGCTATAATAGTTCTATTTGATTTAACTTTATATTTGTAAGTACTCTTATTTAAAGGAAAAATAGTTCTTTGGTCCCTTCTCCACCTTGACAGGAGTTTGTGTGTAAAGTCACTATCCTAAGGTAGAGAGAGTTTCAAGCCACACCAAGCTGTTAGGTCCCCTGAAGCTTTGCTACTTACAATAGTTTACGTGAATTAACCATTGCCGACTATACCATTGCCGACTATAATGTTGTGCCTGTGAACACATACAAGCATATGAGTGCCTACTCAATGTTGATGCTGAAGTCAGTTAATACTGATCATTTCCCAATGAAACATGCTACATAACAGGGCAGGGGGAGATGGGACAAGAAAGTTTTTTCATGTACTTTCTTGCAATATTTTTAGTGTATCAATTTAAAGGAAAAATGTAAACAAAGTTAGGAAAAACTGCATTTTGCTTTAACCTTCAAGTTAAAGTTACTCTTATTTTTCAATCCACTTGTACCATTATGTGTTCCATATTTTAAAGAAACTATCCTGGTGAATATCAGACTGAAAAAAGAGCAGATATGGTGACATCAAAAGAAATAAACGAAAGAGGAGGAGGAGATACTCATAAAAAGTTGAATGTTTGCTTCAGCAGCACATATATTAAAATTAAAAAAAAAAAAGTTGATGGGCACCTGGGTGGCTCAGTCAGTTGAGCGACTGATTCTTGATTTCCATTCAAGTCATGATCCCAGGGTCGTGGGATTGATCCCCTCATTGGGCTCTCTGCTGAGCATGGAGCCTGCTTGGGATTCTGTCTCATGCTCATATTCTCTTTCCTTCTGCCCCTTTCCCCTGGTTGCACTCTCTTTCTTTCTCTAAAATAGTAGTAGTAGTAATAATAATATAATAATAATAATAAAGTGGAAAGTAAAAACTGCCTTGGCTAGAACTGAACGTTCGCAGACAACTTTTTTCAAAGGAAAATCTAACTTGGATCATATAGGTTTGGTTTTCTTGGCAGTCCAATACCACGACAATTACCAAGTCATGATCTTGTGAAAACATTTCTACTTGGTTATAGTGGAGTAATGATCAAAAATCCTATTGAACATGATGTTTGGCATGTCTTGTTTTTCTGAGATACACTTAACTAAATCAGATAACAGAATTTGCCTGTGACCTAAGAAATAGTTTGTAGAAAACATCAGAAGAATCAGTTATTAAAAGTCAAAACACACCAAAGAAAAAAATAACTATGCATCATGATGGATGTTAAGTAGACTTATTGTGGTGATCATTTCATAATATATATGTGTATCCAATCATTATGTTGTAAACCTGAAACCAATATCCTGCTATGTGTCAACTGTATCTCCATTTGTAAAAAAAGGTTTTAGCCTTTTTGTTTAATTGTACAACATCTATTTCCACAAATTAAAGCTAGATACTTTCTAAGAACTCTAAGAGAAAACCAAAAGCTTAGAGACCTGTGAGTATTTGAACATATGTACACGTATGTGTAGGCTGAATCTCCATGCCTTACTCCAAAAAGATTTAAGCACATAAAATAACCTCAACATTTTAAAATCAGAAAGTGGAGATGAGTGTTGGTGTATTTATAAATCAAGAATATTACTGGCTAATATGTTTTGTCTATGCAAATAGAGGTACCTTGATTGGATCCCTTCCATTAAAAACAAAAGCTTTCATAATACCATAAAAATAATCACATATTTTATATGACAAATAATTCCTCTACTCTTTATTAACTTTGGCATACTTATATTTCTATAAACTTGCAAGTGGAACATAAGCTGTTCAAAGCTAACTCTCCATATATACTATAAAGAAATTTTAAAATTTTGCTTATATTATGGATTATTTTAATATCCATAAAAATTAAGATACAAACAACTTATTAGATATTAATCCATCACAAAACCATGATACACAGAAAATCCATTTCAAGAAAAAATCCAATCTTTATCTATTAAAGTTATAGAGTACATTTGTCATAATACACATTATCAAATTCCATTAAAGCAGGAGTTTTCAATGTTTTCCATATTAAAAAATGTCCAGACTTTTGTGTGTACATTCAGTAAATATACACGTATGACTGCACAGAGTTCTGTAGTGATGCAAAAATTTTAAAAAAGTAAGAACAAAAACAAAACCCCCCTGTTGTCTTCAGTTGGGTCAAACAATAAATTTTTAATAGCAATTACTTATCAAATTATAAATTAGAGAGGTGTAGAAATTTAGCAGCTGGATTATATTTCCTATCCATAATACTATGTAATTCAGTCTATTTTATCCAGGTATTAGAAGGCTTAACAAGCCATGATGGTTATAATAAAATTTTCACTGTTGCAACAATGCTAGAATATCTGAGAGAAAAGGAATTCCTACTATCTTCACCTTTATGATACTCTAGAAAGGTAAAGGATTGTGTGCATATCAATGGAGTGGAATGAGAAAGGAAGGAGGTTAAGAAAAATATATAAAGGGAATATTTAGATACATAAGAATTACATTTATTTAAAAATGTGATATGCCTGCCAATCAAGTATACAAAAAATGCAGCAGATATTAGTGAAACTTAGCCTGATCATTTGTGGGAAAGAGCTTGTTTTTAAAGAGTGAAATATAAATTTCATACCATAAAATCCATCTTTAAAAAGTGTATATAGTCCAGTGATTTTTATTATGTTCACAAAGTTGTATAATCCTTACCACTACCTAATTCCAGAATATTTTCATCACCCCAAAGAAAAAGCCAATACCCATTATCAGTTACTTCCCATTTCCCTATCTCTTCACCCACTAGAAAGTACTAATCTACTTTCGGTTTTTGGACTTGGGTATTCTTCACAGTCTATATAAATCATAAATTATGTGCTCTTGTGTGTCTGCTTTCACTGAGCATAAAGTTTTCCAAATTTGCTGTAGCATATATTGGTACTCTTTTTTTTTTAAGCTTTTTAAATGTTTATTTATTTTTGAGAGGGAGAGACACAGTGTGAACAAGGTGGGGCTCAGAGGGCAGAAAGAGAGGGAGACACAGAATCTGAAGCAGACTCCTTATTCTGAGCTGTCAGCGCAGAACCCTACGTGGAGCTTGAACCCACAAACTATGTGATCATGACCTGAACCAAAGTCGGTCGCTCAACCAACTGAGCCACCCAGGTGCCCCTTGGTACTCTTTTTTATGAACATTCCATTTTATTTATCCATTCATCAGTTGATGGGCATTTGGATTTTTTCAAAATGGACATTTGGTTATTATCAATAATAAAAGTTAAAAAACTGTTTCTTAGTGAACACAAGTACAAAGAAATTTTAAAGTTACTATTAGGACAAGGCAATGCAACAGAATCCTTCTGCTATAATCTCAATTAGGTAAAATAAATTAAAGACACGTTAAAGTATTCTCAGCTTGAGGGGCACCTGGATGGCTCAGTCGATTAAGTGTTCAACTGCGGCTCAGGTCATGATCTCCCGGTTCGTGAGTTCGAGCCCTGCGTCTGGCTCTGTGCTGACAGCTCGGAGCCTGCAGCCTGCTTCTGAGTCTGTGTCTCCATCTCTCTGCCCCTCCCCCTCTTGTGCTCTGTCTCTCTCTCTCTCTCTCTCTCTCGAAAATAAATAAACGTTAAAAAAATTTAAAAATAAACATTAAAAAAACAAAAACAAGCAAAAATTTCAACTTGAATATTTCTCAATTTAGATGACCTACTCTAATTGGACTTTGATTTAATAGACTTTAATGTTTAAAACAATTTTAGAGTTACAGAAAAATTGAGAACAATGTACCGAATTCCCATATACCCTACACCCAGTTTCTCCTATTATTAGCATCTCATAGTACTGTGTGGCAAGGAAAGGGTTACTTCAGTAGCTTAGGTGTCTCAAAACCTGCACATCCCAGAGAAAGGTCTGTCTTCATACTCCTGGGAGATAACTTCTGTACCCCTAGAATATTCTTCGTGATAAGAATGTTCTATATGTCTAAGGCCTTGGGCCATACTGTACTAGTTTGTCCAGATAAGTTTATCTTAATAACATGTCCCCATGTTACTGCACTGAGAAGAGATAACTGGAAGCTTGTGCCTAGTTTCTCTTAGAATTTTTTCCATGTGTCTTTTCCCTTTGCTGATTTAGATTTGTATCTTTTCACTGTAATAAACAATAACCATAAGTATAACCAGAAATTGAGTTTCTTAATTATAATATAATAAAAACCTATATAGAGAAGAATAGTCCCAAATATATTAGGTTGCTAGTTCAGGATCATATAGCCATTGATCATAGCCACTATTCTCTTAAATTATATCTACATAATTTAGGCATTTTAATTTCACTTAAAAAGAGGAAACTAAGACTCAAGTTAAAGAAGTTGCTCAAGATTTCACAATTTATAAATGGTGGAGGCAAGATTCAAAACCGGCAACAAAGTTCGTATTTTGAAAAGTACTTTTTTTGTACTGCTTGTTAAGCATTGCTTCTAATTATACTCAACCACGCAATAGGTTTTTTAAAAAAGTACATTAACAAATGAATGAATGGAATTAAAGTCGAACCAAGGGATTTTTGTCAATCACTCCACCATCATCTGAGTTCAGATTTTTAGGCTTAGTGTAGAAACACAAAAACAAAAATTGGGAGGGAAACAGAGAATAGGAGGTAAAACAGATAATAGATAGCCACAATACTGTGATACTCCTCCCATATAGTAGTGACATCGCTGTTCCTTACTCTTGGATATATCAGTGCAGACGTTCACAATTTAGAAGTAGAAAGGATGGGGAAAGATAAGTCTCCAACAGAAAAGAAAGCCTAGGAACAAAATTACAACTGTTCAACATACATTTTCCCACCATCTGTGGCTGGTTTTGGGATGAACTAAAGTAATGACAATGTTAGGTTTTTTGGTATTATAGTAAAACGTCAACCATAGGTCAAGAAACACACTGAAGCCTACAGTTGCAATTTCACTGACTGAGGCTTGTCTTGAGTCCAGATGTAAGTTTTCTGTTGATTGGTGAGTATCAGGCTTTGATGAGTCAAAGCCAGAATTTGAAGTGCCAAAGTAGTATGTGAACAAGTCCTTGGGAGTTCAAGGCTACCCATGTCCATTCTACCCAAGTAGTAAAGAGGAATCCAAGCAGCCGAGGGCTCAGGATTACAGAACCTGAGATGCAAACCTAGAATGAAATCAGGAACTGAGTGAAATCAGTAGGTAGAGAGGAGACAGACGGAAGACTAAGGGAGAAGCCAGGAGAATGAGATGGAAAGGTGTAACCAATAAGGGCAAGGAAACTAGAAGTCATAGGTGTGCATATTGATGAACTTTATATTATCATGGAAATTAGAATCTATTGAATGAATTGAATCACCAGCACCTCGTGTATTGACAGGCCATTTAGAACCTAATGCTTCTAGTCCAGTATCATTGGGTCTTAAAGCAGCCCTACCTTTATGTAACAAGGAAATAAATTAGAGTCTGGACTTTGGTGTCATTTAAATCTAGATTCAAATCAAGAGAAACGGTACCTTGAGCAAGGGACTTACCTCTGTATCTCCACATCCTCTATAATTCAGTTGATCCATATGATTGTTGTAAATGTTAAATGAAGAGCAAGAAATGAAGTAACATCTAACTTAGTTCCAGGTACACTCAAGATTCAATAAATAAAAATTTCTGACCCATAGGGAGAGAAGGGATTATGCCATCTGAAAGCAATAAAAAGAGTCTTCAATTTTATGTAGGTAGCTAGGTATAAAGATTGCAGTGGTCAGAAGACAATGTAAGCTGTGTGTGGAATAGATTTTCACAAATTTAGCCACCCTATGTTTTCTCATGATCTCTCCCTCCGTTTTGTTTTGTTTTGTTTTGTTTCAAGAATTCACTACAGAATTGTTTATAACGACAAAAAAACCCCCTATAAACAGTAAGTTCTACAATAGAAAGACTGGTGACATCAATTATGTGTATCCATAGCCATTAAAATAACACTAAAACATGGGTGCCTGGGGGGCTCAGTCAGTTAAGCATCCAAACTTGGCTCACATCACGATCTTACAGCTTGTGAGTTCGAGCCCCGCGTCAAGCTCTGTACTGACAGCTCAGAGTCTAGAGCCTGCTTCAGATTCTGTGTCTCCCTCTCTAGACCTCCCCGGCTCATGCTCTTTTAAAAACATATAAAAAAACATTAAGAAATTTTTAAAAATAACACTAAAATATTTTTAATCATATGAAAGTGTATTAATAGTGAAAAGCACACATATGCTAAGATCCAATTTATAAAAACCAAAAGCCAATTATAGCTAGGCACAAAGAAGGCTATATTTACACAACAGTGGTTGGTTTTGGTCACTGAAAATAATGAGTGATCTTTTTTTGAATGGCACGCTTAGCTACTAAAACACATGTGACATGCTATATCTGCGTAATTATAGGCTACACTGAATTTTAAACTTTTTTCATACTTTAAACCTACTCACAGGAAAAAATATTAGAAAAAATATCTCATCGTCTTCTCTTAACTAATTCTCATCAGGCAGCATTTGACACAAAAAGTAGTTATGAAATGCCATCAAGGTTGGGTAGAATATGATGTAGTAATAATGAAACTCCCCAGTTTGTACCCAAAATGTGTTCAGAACTCAGGGCTTTCAATCTGCTAACTACATACACTAAAGCATGTAGATATTGCACAGATACTACTTTGGTAGAATCAGGGCAAAAAGAGTACAGATTTTTCCATTATATTATAACATAGATGGATATTCTCATGCTAGAAATTGCTTCAAAATTAGACCCACTCTTTTTATCGTGGATTCCTTTTAAGGAATGCTCCAAAATATTAATGCAAACAATGATCTGATCAGGCTTGAAACAAAACGCCAGCCAAAACTCTCATTCAATCAGTATTCTATATTTTTTTCATTGACTTCATTCACGTCTGTTTGATCCATGAGGCTGATTTATACAGCAAAGAGCAAAGAAGAGAGGTCTCTGCAGTGGAATTGAGAGAGATGGAAATTTTCTGCCAAGTTTATGCACAGAAAAGAACACAATCAAATTAGGAAACACTGAAGAGCAACAAAGACAGTTCATACAATACTTTCCTTTTGACGGGCCAATAAATACTCAAGCTGAATAATTTACCAAAAGAAAAAGAGCCCACTCAAACCTCATGACCTTTTGAACAATGAGCAAGAGTTCAATTATCCCCAAACGTTCTGGTAGAAGGCAGCTTTCCAGGCTGCAGTGTTATTGCAGCAGTCATACATTAAAATTAGTCGAGGGAGAATATTGCCTTTGTAGTTTCTGTGTCCTGCTATCGTTTATGTTACCTTCTTTTAAAAAACTTACTGCCACATGAAGTAGCACGTTGCCAAAAAAGAAGAAAAAAGTAGGAGGAAGCAATTATTTTAATAATGTTTCTGGCGAGTGTGAGCTATTAGATTTCACTGGAGCAATTTATCTGCACGTTACTAGAGTGATAGTGTCACTTTAGAAAGTATATAATTTGCTTCCATTAGAGACTGAGAGTACCTTGCCAACAGTGCCCAGAGAATTTCTCCATCACCATCCATGTGGGCTGCAGTGTTGCAGAGTGAACAGCTCATCGCTTCCTTGGGAGACATTGAGGTTCCAAGAATCGGAGAGCTTTTTCTGTCACTGATATCTTGTGAAATCCTACAGCTTCCTTTAAGACGAAAGGCTGTAGAAGTTGTATGGAACATCACATATTTTGCAACCCAAGCAGCAGAGTCCACTAGCAGTGTGAAAGCACATTAAGACCTTACTTCTTGTGGAGGAGACATAATTATTGTGATTGAAAATCAACATTGAAAAGCCTTTGTCAGTTCTCTCACTGTTGTTTTGTGTTTTAATATTCTTGTTAACCCTTTGTGTGTTTTCGTGTATCTTTCTGAACTGTTAAGATTAGAGCCAAAAGCCCTGTACAAACAAAACTCTGACAGGTCTAAAGATTGTAGAAACACGGTTTCACTATTTTGACAGTGAATTATTTCTTATTTATTCATTGAATTGTGCTAACAGAGGAAAAAGAGCTGAATTGTTATTAGAGCAGAGTCAACTCAGTTCTAAAATATACCTGAGGTCTGACACAACTGATGTTGATTTTTTTGTTTTTTTTCCGTGTGGTCTTGGATGAGTTAAGTTCTTCCCGAAGCATTCTTGACTACTCTGTAGAAAAGGGGAATATCACACTTACCCTGTGATACTGTTGTGAAGATTGGAAATAGCATACATGAAGTCCTAGTGCTTGGCACACATTAGGTGTTCCAAACAGTAGTTATGTTTTCTCTTCTCCCCTTCCTCTCCTTTATCTCCTATCTTATGTTAAAGGCTTGACTTTCCTCACATACCCTTAGAGAAAAACATTCCTGGCTCTTCGCATTCACAAATGTCATTTAGGTTTTGAATCCATCATTCTAAAAGCTTAGTCACGATTTTTATTCAGTGATTCCTGAAACTCACTAAGCATTGTTCTTATTACATTACACAGGTCATTGGTGGACAATTTAAATGTTACCTGGCCTATAAATTGAGTTTACTGCATATGTAGTATAGACATGAGTTGCTAGGGGTTTGGCTTGCCTACCCTTATTATCCAGACTATTTATCCACTTTGAGCCTCTTTATTTTCTAAAAACCTTATCACCTTCCCTTGTCAAATTTTAATGTGAAGCATAGCACTTGTTATAAAGATGTCAATAATATGTAATCTTTCAAATTTCTAAAATGCAATGAACCTTTCCTATATGAGCTAATGTAGAAAAAGAATTGTCATGTGCACAATACATGTGCATAAATGTTTCCTTTGAGAATACGTTTACTCTTTTTATTTCTTAATAAGGACTTCATTTTAGTGCTAATCAACATATTAAGGGGCAGGTGGCAACATTCTGTCAAGTTAAAGGAGCAGCAGTACAAACACTCTATTTATTAACATTATTCATAAAGTTTCTATTGTAAACAGCACTAAACTACTTACTATTCACCATACGGGTATAAAAAGCGCATTGGAGCTTCAAAATCAATGACATGTTGCCCTCTGCCCAATGCTGCTCTTTGGCAAAGAGAGAAGAAGCCGTTTCTCAAACTCAGCATGCCATTTTTTAATTCACACTTAAATTTCCACTTGAGGAAACAAGCCAAAACAAACTATTCCTCCCTGAGATGCACCCTGGGAAGAAGTGCCCTCCCAACTTTAATAATTATCTCAGAAGAGTCTTTCTCCCACTCCCCTTTTCCATCTGAATAGGAGTTGCTTATTAGGACCTACTTGTTTCTATTCTTCTATTTGCATAATGCACAGATGTCAATCTGCTGGCTCTATTCTGCCCCACAGAATTAGAGTCTTTGTCTGCTGAGTAGATAGTTCTCTTTTTACAGCTATTATTAGCGATACAGTATATAAAAGTTCTAAGATTAAACAACTATCAGCATTTAGAGCGAAAGTCTATATTTTTAGTCAATCATACCTTGATTCAGGACTGCATCTTCTTTTGTAAATTAACCTATGTGCATGCTTGCAAAACATTCTATTTAGGGAAATCTTTATTTTAACATAGGATAGCTTGAGGATCTGTAAACAGCTGTTATTGTTGCTTGATTCATTACATACCATCTTTTAAGACACACTACTGTAAATGGAAATACATCATTACTTAGTTACTAGAGCTTGGTAATAAAAATTAAAAACTATGGCCTTATTTCTCTGCCCACAATAACTTCTCAATGATTACATGGATATTTACTTGATTTTTTTTTCTTTTCCATCTGACATTCTATGCAATTCAGCTTAATTCTGCAAATACCAAATGTTTTCAGTATCATTAACTGTTTTGGCATTTTCCTTACCTAAATTTCTAAAAAGGTATTTTTCAGAAGAAAGTGCTATCCAAGGCCATAGTACTACAAGTAAAAGAGTCTCGTTTGAATTACACAGAGTTCCAAAGACCAGCAAATATAATTATGTTACATAGATAAGTACAGTACAATTGGGGGAAAATGCTTCTGTTCAGGATAGTCATATAACAATAGTATTTTCGGAAGCAAAACATTTAGGAAAGCAAAATATCAATAACATGCAGAGAAATTTGATTCACAAATATTCTACTCAAGTTGGATCTTTCTGGAGTTAAATTACATTTAAATTTTTCTCAGCTCTTTCAATTTGAGCTATATTTGGCATAGATTTGTTCACCCAGCAGTTGATGATTAGTTTTTGAACAGTGAAGTGCAGGCAAAATTTACTACATTTATTCATCTTCATAACAATTTTGGATGAGGCTTCTTGGATAGGTCAACATCTATAGCCGTATATCATAGCATGGTTTTGTAAGTACCGTTAAATAATAGTGAGCATAATTTTTTTTTAAGTTTATTTATTTGGAGTGACAAAGGGAGAGAGAAGGGGAGGGACAGAGAGAGAGGGAGGGAGATGAAATCCCAAGTAAGCTCCGCACTGTCACTGTGGGGTTAGAACCCAGGGACCATGAGCTCATGACGTGAACCAAAACCAAGAGTCAGATGTTTAACCAACTGAGCCACCCAGGGGTCCCAGTGAACATAAATTCTTAAGTAGGACCAGTTTTTTGGCTAGAATTCCGAAGCTGTTTAATTCATTAAAAAAAAAAAATTTTAAATATCTATAAAATTTCACTCGAGTTACTATCTAAAAATGGGATCTCTGATACTAAACACACTCCATTACTTTTAAAGTTTCCATTTTTCTTGAAGGTGGCAAATATATACAAGATGCAAGCTAATTACAATGCTCCATCATCTTTCTGGTTTTATGTATGTTAATCTTATATACATGCAAATGACATAGAGGTCTGGTGGATAAGACTCTATTATGATTGAGGAGATTGGATTCTCCGTGCCTTACCAAGAAAATTCTTTTGACTTCTATTCTGCGACTGACCAGTTGTGATTTCCAGCACCTTCCAAAGTCTTGAACTGAACGTTTCTAAGGTCTATTGGAAGATATGTAGTATTTGAAGCAGGCTAGCTAACATAATTTTAGTCTCATGATTAAAAAGTGCAGTAGGTCTGACTCTATCCAATTTCTACTTTCCTCAACTACAAATAAACTGAAGTTAATTATAAGAAATATTATGTAAGAGTCAACCATAGCAAACCTGCTTATTACCCTCAGCCCAGAACATATCGTACGTGCTCCATAAATAAAGAGTAAATAAAGCAAATATATAGTTTTACCAAAAAAGGGAGAAAACTGGATTTGTAGGTTAGAAAAAGAGAAAATGAAAAATTACTCTTAGGTAAAATTTTCTTTCTCCATCTTAGTTTTCCTAAAGGGTTCCATAGAGGAACTGAGAATAGATTTTATTTTCTTTCTTTACTGAAAGATGCATGTTTTTTAAAGATGTAAGAGAGAATCAAAGAAAAGAGTGGCAAATATTATTTTATTTTAACCATCATTAGTGTAGAGTAGTACCAGAGGCACCTTACCAATCCACAGGCTAGAAAATCATATATTGAAACTCATATTGCTCTTCTAAAAAATGTTTTTTTTTAAATTTATTTTGAGGGAGAAAGAGAGAGAGAGAGAGAAAGAGAAAGAGAAAAAAACACTAGTGGGGGAGGGGCTGAGAGATAATGAAAGAGAATCCCAAGCAGGCTCTGAGCTGTCAGCATGAACTGTGAGATCATGACCTGAACTAAAACCAAGATTCAGATGCTTAACTGACTGAGTCAACCAGTCGCCCCTCATATTGTCCTTCTTGACATAAGTATTTTTATACAACCCTTCCATTCAGTAATTATCATTGGTACTAGATGTTATTGATTTAAATTAGTCTTTCTAGGGCACCTGGGTGACTCAGTCGATTAAGCCTCCAACTTCAGCTCAGGTCATGATCCCACAGTTTGCGAGTTCAAGTCCCACACTGGGCTCTGTGCTGGAGCCTGGAGCCTGCTTTGGATTCTGTGTCTCCCTCTCTCTCTGCTGCTCCACTGCTAGTGCTCTCTCTCTCTCTCTCTCTCTCAAAAATAAATAAACACTAAAAAAATTAAATTAGAATTTCCTCCACACTGATGTGAATAAATGCTTGAATCAGCAAATAACAAACGAAAATAATAGAGAAAACTTCCATGCAGAAAAATTGCAAATACTCTTTTGTAGATATTCTACCCTCAAATGTGTGGAGCATAACTTCCATTTTCTTAAATGTAGGTTATGCATAGTGACTTCCTTCGAAAGAGTAGAGGGTGGAAATAAGGAAGTATAGTAACTCAATAATGGAGAAATCTGACAAACACCACCTAATTCAACTAATAAAGGTCAACATCAATAATACGAAATCATGTTGATAGTATGTACTCCTGAAATGATGTGATGGAAATGGCACTTTAACTCCACGGTCTTCTTCCCAAAACATGTAACCCTAGTCTAATTATGAGAAAAACATTAAATACCTATTGAGGGATGTTACACAGAATGTCTGATTAGTAGTCCCCAAACCTATTAAGGTCATCCAAAACAAAGAATGTCTGAGAACCTACCAAGAGGAGATTACAGAGACAAGATGGCTAATACAATGGTATCCTTATTAGGATCTAGGAGCAGGAAGTTGATATAGAAACTAAGGAAATATGAATGAAGTATGAACATGAGTTAATAATGGTTCAGTATTAATTCATTAATTATAGAAATGTAAAATATTAACAACATATACTAATATGTCAGTATTAATTTATTAATTGATAAATAAAGGTATGTAATCATCACTCCTGTGTATTCAGAATATGAATTTGCAAGATTTGGTATTTTATCCTTTTTTATTTTTTTAATGTTTATTTATTTTTGAGAGAGAGAGAGAGAGAGAGAGAGAGAGAGAGAGTGGGGGAAGGGCAGAGAGAGAGGGAGACACAGAATCCAAAGCAGGCTCCAGGCTCTGAGCTGTCAGCACAGAGCCTGACGCGGGGCTCAAACTCATGAACTGTGAGATCATGACCTGAGCCAAAGCCAGATGCTTAACCGACTGAGCCACCCAGGCACCCCTGGGTATTTTATTTTTATAAGAATTTTATATTGATAACAAGTAGCAATGGCACTTCTTAAAATAAATTATCAGGAAAGATTTGTAAAATAATCTCAATCAAAACTGACATGAAACTAACTTATGTTTTCAAAAGAAGCTGAATAAATCAGAGTCTAAAAAAGCAAATAACATTAATATTGACAGACAACTTATCCATGATCAGTTCATGAACACAGAGGAGTATTAGAGGTGGGAACACTAGAAAAATTTGAAACAAATAATTACAGTTAATTAATCAAATATTCTTCAAAAGCATTTATTATGTCTGTCTGAAAGGTACAATTCTAATTCCAGATCCTGGAACATCAGCTATTGGTGCTATGTATTTTTGTGTATATCTCTTGATAAAAGAATGTGCGTTGGAGAATCTTATTTGCAGTCATGATCTGGGATGGGAGCAGAGTGGCCTGACATTTACAATACTTCCATGGCAATTACAGCACAGTTAATATATCAATTTAATTAAATTTCTACAGTGATTCATGACATAAAATATCAAAATAAGTTAACTTGCATGGAAAAAGACAAAAGATCAATGCAGTGGGCAGAGATACAATGAATTAAATTAAAGTATAATTGCCATCTACTGAAAAGATTGTGTGCATAAGTAAGTTTTTTGTAAAGCAATCTCTTAGAAAGACATCATTTATGGAAGTTAGATAAAATAGACCCCAGAAGACTCTAAAGATTTCTAAAGTCAGCTTTAAAGCATTATCTAAATTATTTTTTATCAAAGAACCACATTTGTATTAATAAAAATAAATTCTTATTTTATCAACTTAAAATTCTTACATTTTACTAAGTATAATATGAACTTTGCATTGTAATTGTGATTTCTACACATTTTACAGTGTTTTTAGATAAACTTATACTACTGAAAACTGTGACATAAAATCTGTATGATATAAAATAAATGCTGTATGTCCAAGGAAGAATCTGTTTCAAAGATAGAAGATAGAAAGTGACCCAGCTGGGTGATTGATCAAGTTCATTACATTCTCACTACCACCCGGAAGTAAGTATGAACACAGTGTTCTACAGCAATCTGGAAGGAAGGCTGATGGCCTTCCTGCCAATAAACGTAGTAGATAGGGTCTTCCGTAATTAAACGAAGAAAAAAAGGAAATGCTGTTCACTTACAGTGTCCCAAGCTGATGAAGTGAGTCTTACTGGTTATAAAAATTGTGCTAGAGAATTGATTAATAGGTGCTTTTACGTGTCCCTGCTTTCTAAATAATCTTCTTAAAGTTAAGTTCCTTGTGGCACTAAACATCTTTATGTGTAAAGAGGAATGAGTTGAATTGGATGTACTAAGATATCTTCTAATTCTAACAGCTTTTAAAAATTTTTTTTTAACATTTATTTCTTTTTGAGAGAGAGAGAGACAGAGCATGAACAGGGGAGGGGAGAGAGAAAGGGAGACACAGAATCTGAAATGGGCTCCGGGCTCTGAGCTGTCAGCACAGAGCCTGATGTGGGGCTCAAACTCATGGACCGTGAGATCATGACCTGAGCCAAAGTCAGACGCTTAACCGACTGAGCCACCCAGGAGCCCCTATTCTAACATCTTATAGTTCGATGATGATAAGATTATACCTAGCTCATTTCCTGTGTTAATAACCTTAATTTAGTTACTGATGGAATATTTATTAATTTATAAATAAAAAGTATTTTGTTGGTTCATTGAATCAAGCAAAATAAGGTAGCATGAGTAGTGTGAGTGTGTGTGTGTGTCTGTGTGTGTATTAGAGTGCGAACTATCTCTAAAATATTCCAGTAAGTAAAAAAAAAAAGTATCAGTAGCTCTGTGTGGACATGTGCTATAGAAATGAGATTATCAAATATCTCAAGAGAATTTGAGATGCCACCTTCAATAATGATCTACTATCTTGAAAAACTCCATTGGTACTGCTAAAAGAAAATCATCGACACTAGAAAAAGAGAACAACTGTGTAGATAAAATAGAGTCCTATATTCCTAACAGTACTGCGGAGTCACTTCTCAGTTAAAATTAGGTTCATTTATGAGTAACAGAAAATCTCAAATTGTGGTAACTTTTTCAAGATAGAATTTTTTTCCCTTTCACAAAGATATTGGCAGACTATGACTAATATGATGGCTCTATTATCCAAAGGGACCCAAGCTCTTGCTGCGATCTACCATCTGTAATGTGTGGCTTCATCTTATTTTACAAAATATATTTTCCAGTTCTAGGTATCACATTCACATTGCAGTCTTCACAGGAGCTGTGTTACCATCTTGCTTACATTCCATGGGTCACATGTAGCTGAAAAAAACAAAACAAAACAAAGCAAGCAAGCAAACAAAAAACACCTAGCAAATAATGTATCTTTGGCAGCTCATTTGCCCAGCTTAAATTCATGGGGTCTATTATTGAGAAGAAGGTGACAACTGATATTGGGTGACAACTGGCAGCCTCTGCCACTAATCGACCCTTTGGCGCAATGTCCCTTCATGTGTAATATATGCACCCCCCCATCCTAAGCTATCTTCTGATTATAGTTTTTAAACCAAAAGAGAACATATCTTTTCCCAATATAAACTGTGGAGTTGGATTAGGATAACCTCAATTAAAAAACTTCCTTTGAGAAAAAGAAAGAAAGTGAAATATCTAGGGTTACTGGTTCATTAGTATTTTGCGTACTTACTCAAGATGACTTTTTGTTAGTAGATTTTCAAAGTCAGCTGTTCTCAAACTTTTTGATGTAAGGGCCACTTTGCATTTTTAGAAGTTATTGAGTTGTTTTGGAAAAAAACTTTTTTTAAAAAGTGTATGTCTGTCAATAGTCTCCACTCTAAAAAGTAAAACTGAGAAGTTAAAAAAAAGGAATTGTCAAAATATTTATTAATTAGTTTGTTTAAAATAATGTCCAACCTGATGCATGTTAACATATTTTTATAAAGAATAAGTATATTTTCAAAAACAAAAAAAAAATAGTGAGAAGAGTGGTATCATTTAAATATTTGCAAATATTAGGGCTCATGGGTGGCTCAGTCAGTTAGCATCTGACTCTTGATCTCGGCTCAGGTCATGATCTCACAGTTCTCAAGTTCAAGCACCTCATTTGGCTCTGTGCTGATGGTATGGAGCCAGGTTGGGATTCTGTCTTCCTTCTCTCTGCCCCTCCCCCTGCTTGTGCACTGTCTCGCTCTCTCTCTCTTAAAATAAATAAACTTAAAAAATATAGTTGCAAATCTTATTCTCTGACTTAATAGAAGATAGCTGAACTCTGACTCTGACTCTGACTCTGACATCTGCTTCAGCATTCAATGTATGCTGGTGAAGTGGATAAAGAAAATTTGCCTCATGCACGCATGTAGTTGGAAGAGAAGACTATTTTAGTAGCCTTTACAGAAATTGTGGATATTCCTTTTTGATGCTACATCAAAACTTGACAAATGGAAGTTTCTAAAAGATTAGTTGCAATGTGAAATCTAAAACCAAGTTAAGTTTTGATACTGTTACATTAAAATCTATTTTGCGTTTTACATTTTGAATCGTCCTTTCCCAGAGCATGGATCATTTTGAAAATAGTTTCCCTAAGTTATTAAGGATTTTCAAGGGTTGACACATTTTGTTATATAATATGAAAAAAAATCATGTTTCTTAATATCACCATAGAAAACTCTTTAAGTATTGGGAAGCTGTCAAATTCAGTGATGCATATAATTTTTCAAAATTCTAATTTTTGCTTGAAAGCTCAGATTTTATCATTGGCAATAAGTAGTGCCAGGTCAGTTGTTTTCTTTGAAGTGACAGATTCGCTTTGTTCATTTTAGAAAATATATCTCTCAAATATTCAGGTCTGAATAACCATAGTTTGTCTGTCAATCATTCTTTCTTGTGAAGAGAATGTTCCATGGAATGAGATGCTAGTTCAACTAAGAGTTTTCCCCTGAAGACAATCATTGTACCTCAGTAGGCAACAGAAGTGCGTAATGTGTACTTCATGCTCCATCATATCAAATACTATAATAATCATATGTTCAAGAGTAAAGGTTTAATGAAGTCAGTAATTTTTAGAGCTTCATCAGGATATTATGAGTGAAACTGTGTGTGTGTAACTATGTGTGCATGATGGAGAAAAATAAAGACTATTAATGTAATTTGTTGCCACTGCATTTTTTTCTGATTAAAGTGACAACAGTTTTGCTCCTATTTGCTTTTAAACAATCAATGCAAATGTTTATACAGTGAAAGGGGCAAGTGATGTCTTAGGATTATGATGCAAAGCATCTTGGCCTCACGAATCCCCTGAAAGGATTTTGGGGACTTCCAACCACACACTGAGAATCACTGTGTGAGATTAAAGAGTGTGCACATTTAAACTATGGATGTTTCCTGGTTGTACAATTATTATTCCCACCAAAGTTTTTGGTGTGATTGGTTTTGTCATTCTACCAATATTGGTATCATTAAAAGTGTATATCTATGTCTATCTGATAAAGCTGAGGAAAAGCTCTTTGCCACTCTAATTTCTTTTGACCATTAGCAAAGTTCAGAATATTTCTGTACATTGATTGGTCAGTCTGATGCTAGTGCAGGGATAAATGGACAGTTCCATGAAACAGAATAAGCCGTTTATAAAATGACCTACGGGGCGCCTGGGTGGCGCAGTCGGTTAAGCGTCCGACTTCAGCCAGGTCACGATCTCGCGGTCCGGGAGTTCGAGCCCGCGTCAGGCTCTGGGCTGATGGCTCAGAGCCTGGAGCCTGTTTCCGATTCTGTGTCTCCCTCTCTCTCTGCCCCTCCCCCGTTCATGCTCTGTCTCTCTCTATCCCAAAAATAAATAAACGTTGAAAAAAAAATTTTAAAAAAATGACCTACATTCATTTGGGAATTTAATTGATGATCACGGTTGAGTTTCCTTTTTAGGTACTCAGCTGGAAGAGATAGTAACTTTAGCGAGTGACATTGGGATTGGGATAACTGGCTAGCTACTTGAAAGAAAGGTTGATCTATAATTAACTTACCTTTTATGTCAAAAATTCTGAATGGATAAAAGATCCCAATGTTTTTTAAAAATTCAATTCATAAAGTGGAAGAAAGGATGGAAGAGCCTATTTTTGTATTTTATGTTTGAAACATCTGCTGAAATAAAACACAGGAAAATCAGAACAGTTAAAGAAAATAAATGATACAGTAACTATATAAAGTCATTTAAATTCCTAAATGGCAAAAGAGCACGAAATAGATAATAAGAGAAATAATAAAATGGGAAATACCTATATTTAACACATACAACAATGAACAAGTTTTTCTACTTTTTAGTATATCAAGTGCTATTATAAATGTGTAAAGAAAAAGTAAACAACCTCTTGGGAAAATAGGCAGAGGATACGAGTGTAAGATACTGCAGTAGATCATAGAAACAGTTTTATAGCTATTGTATTCTAAGGAGTGTTTGAAGTCAAATCTTCCAGGTATCTCATTATACATGAGAAAACTGAAGTCTAGAGAGGCATTGATAAAAGTTAAATTTCTTTATTCTCCATTAGGTGCTTTAACAACTGTAAGTTGTTTTTCCCCTTGTTTCTACTAAGTGACTAAATTACCCAAATTTGATTTTTCTCAATTGCATATACATTTAAATGGATGTCACTCTTCAACTACTCCATGAAAGTGCAAACGGCATTGAATGACCTTTAGCTATTTGCAACTGATATATTTTTAAAAATAGGCGAACATTATTCTATTGAAACCGACACCATCTGCTCTTATTATACAGAAGTAGATATAGTGGTTAAGAACTCAGGCTCTCAATACCAACCGCTCCAGTTGAGATCCTGCCTTTGTAACATGCTTCAGTTCCTGATTTATGTATCATCCTGTTTCCAGGGTTATGATAAGATTAACTCATAAAGAGCATATGATAATACATGACATACAGTAAATGCCCAATAAACGTTAGCTATTATTATTTTCCTCATCATTTATGAGTGGGGGGACACTTTGGGTGACCATTAACAGATTTCTCTTTGGTGGATTGTTGCACTGTGGATTAGAAGCATGTCTTACCTTGGTCTGTTATCACCACAAAATGATATGCATATAGAATTGATTTTTATACAAAGTCTGTAACTCAGTTATTTTCATAATATATTAAGTAACATGATGAATGAATCCAGGTGTATATTGACAGTAAGAGGTCGAAAAAAAGATTTAGGATCATTTAGCATAATGGAAATTGAATGAATTTATTATTTTAATCTTTTGCTGGAGAAAGAACTTACAGAACCGAGTTCTAAAGCTGATTCAAGAGTGAAGAGAGAGAGTGAATGACACAAGCAGAGGATATAAATCAGCTGATTTCAAATTCAAATTATAACTGCATGTCCTCCTGTCTGTCCTGCTTATATGTCTCATTGCAAGGCCACTTTCAACTTGACCTTGCTGTTCTTTGAAACTCTTCTGGAAACACCATGAAAGCTGAAGGGATTTATCATAAAGCTAGATATGCAGTATTCTAATGGAGCCTGGAAACTAAATTGAACTGGAAATCATCTATGCATACTAAGGCCAATGCCTGCCCATTCTCAATGGATCGCTGGTGGCTTATCACAATGTCTTAGAGACCTGATACTGAACTTAGATAATGATTCTCAGTAGCTAAAAATGCTTTCATTTTTCAGATTTTCTTCTCTTTGTCCTTTATGGTCCTTAACTCAATCAAATTGTCAGAGGGACACCTCCCATCACAAGGATGATGGAAATGGGACTTTTATTTCTGAAAAGAAAGATCCATGGGTATGAAAATCTCACCACTCAGCCTTTTACCAACATAGAATACACAAAAGCAATCAGAGTTTTCTTGCATGACATTCCTTTGTAAAATGTTAAATACCAAACGGTGGACTTTTTCTTAAGTCAAATTGTTATTGTCATTGCCTCTTCCTTAATGACATGTTTTCTGAAATTCTGTATGTTCTTACAAATACTTTAACAAAATTTAATGAATTAGACTGATGGGCGATCATATGAGTTTTCATGCTGAAAAATGGATTGTGACATACTATTCATTACTCTTTAATTCAATTAAAAAACACATTGAGCATTTAAAAATAGCTCTTCTGAGTTTTTACATAACATTTATCTTCTTGTTTTGGGGAACTGGCTGTTTGTTTTTTTAAATAACATTTTTGAGACATAACTCATTTAGCATAAAATGAAGCAATTTAAAATGATCAGTTCACTGATTTTTAATATATTTACACACTTGGGCAAGTATCAATACAATTTAATTTTAGGAAATTTTCTTTATGCCCGCTCCCTCCAATGCCCCATTTATTAGTGTTTACATTTGTTCTCAGACCCTCCCATGACCCCCAGCTCCAGACAACAAATAATGTACTCTCTATCTATAGATTTGACTATTTTGGACATTTTGTTTAAATGTAACCATATAATATATGGTCTCTTGTGATTATATTATTTCAATTAGAATAATATTTTCAAGGCTCATCCATGTATAGCATTCGTCAGTAATTCATTTCTTTTAATTGGCTGAATAATATTCCATTATGTTGATATACCACATTTTGTTTACTCATTCCCCAATTAATATTTATGTTGTTTCCAATTTTTAGCTATTATAAATAATGTACTAGTTTTTATGTGCACATATGTTTTCAGTTCTCCTTGGGTATATATGTCTAGGAATGGAATTGCAAGTTTACATTGTATCCTTGGTTAATCTTTTGAGGAGCTATTTTTTGAGATAGTCAGACCATTTTACATTCCCATCAATAGTGTATGAAGGTTCCATTTCTCTAAATTCTCACCACCACTTATTTCCTGCCTCTATGATTGTAGGCATCCTAGTGGGTATGAGATGGTTTCTTATTTGTGAGTTCAGTTTGGATTTATAACTAATGATGTTGGAGATCTTTTCATGTACTTTTGGCCATTTCTTTATCTTCTCTGGAGAAATGTTTTTTCAAATGTATTTCTTATTTTTCAGTTGGATTGCCTTTTATTATTGAGTTGTGAGTGCTTTATATATAAAGTCCCTTGTCATATACATTATTTGCAAATACTTTCTCTCACTCTGTGAGTTGTTTTCTCAATTTCTTGATGGTGGCCTTTGAAGCTCAAAATTTTTAATTTTCATGAGATTCAATTTATCTTTTTCTTTTGTCACTTTGGCTTTTGATGCCATATTTAAGAATGTTTTACCTGACTTAAGATCATGGAGATTTATTCTTATGATTTTTTTCTAAGAGTTCTAAGTTTTAACTCATACATTTTAGCTTTTAACATTCAGCTTTTACATTTAACTCTCACATGTTCTGTGTGTGGTGTGAGGTAGGGGCCAAATTCACTATTTTGCCATGTGGATATCCAGTTGTCATAGAATTATTTGTTGAAAAGAATATTACTTCGCACCTAAATTGCCTTGGCAACCTTGCTGAAAATCAGTTAACAAAAAATCTGAGGATTCATTTCTGAACTCTCAATTCTATTCCATTTATCCATATACCTATCCTTGTGCCATTACAATACTGTCTGTTTTTATGTTTTATTTATTTTTGAGAGCAAGAGAGACAGAACATGAGTGGGGGAGGGGCAGAGAAAGAGGGAGACACAGAATCTAAAAGTGACTCCAGGCTCTGAGCTGTCAGCAAAGAGCCCAACATGGGGCTCGAACTCACAGACTGTGAGATCATGACGTGAGGTGAAGTTGGACGCTCAACTAACTGAGCCACCCAGGTGCCCCAATACTGTCTTGATTACTGTAATTTGTAGTAAATTTAAACACTGAGAAGTATAAACCTTCCAATTCTTTTGAAAGATTATTTGGGCTATTTTGAGATTCTTACATCTTCATATGGATTTTAGGATGAAGCTATCAATTTCTGAAAAAAATAGCAGTTATTAATTCAATACAAATTGCAGTGAATAGGTAGATCAATTCAGGGAGTATTGCTATTTAAACAATATTAAGTTTTCTGATTCATGAACATGTGATGGCTTTTCACTTAAATCATTCATTTCTTAAAATAATATTTTGTTGATATCAGTGCATATACTGCACTTCTTTTATTAAATTCATAGTTTTGTTAATTTTTTGATACCTTGTAAATGGAATTGTTTTCTTGATTTCATTTTGGAATTGTTTATCGCTACTGTATAGAAATACAAGGGTGATGGGCATTGAGGAGGGCACCTGTTGGGATGAGCACTGCATGTTGTATGGAAACCAATTTGACAATAAATCTAATATAAAAAAAAAGAAATACAATTGACTCTTACATATTTATCTCATACCCTGACACATTGCTGAACTTACTTGTCCTATATTTTTTAGTGGATTCCTTGGGATTTTCTACATTCAAGATCATGACATTTGTAAATAGAGATAGTTTTTCTTCCTTACTTTATTCTTAATCTTTTATTTTTCTTTCTTAATTACATTTGTTAGAAACTTCAGTACAAGTATGAATAGAAGCAGCAAGAGTAGACAGTCTTGTTTTGTCCCTGATCTTAGAGGAATGCATTTTTCTCCATTAGGAGTGGCATTACATGCAGGATTTCATGCATTCCCTTTATCAAGTTGAGGAAGTTCTCTCACAACATTTTTGTAGAGTAGGTCTTCCAGCAACAAATTACCACCCCTCCTTTAAAAAATATATGGGTATGTCTCAAATTTCCCATTCATTTTTGAAGAAGAGTTTAGCTGGGTATAGAATTCTTGGTAGACTTTCATCACTTCGGAGATGTCATGTTACTGTCTTGTGACCTCTATGAATTCTGAGAAGTCATTTATTATTCTTATTGAGGATCATTTCTAATTGATAAAGTTTTACTGTTTTCAAAATATTTTTTGTTTTTGAATTTCATCAATTTAACTATGATCTGCCTAATTGTAGGTCTCTGAGTTTATTCTACTTAAAGTTTATTGATTTTCTTGAACATGTAGGTTAATGTTTTTGTAAAATTTCAAGTTTTCGGCCATTTTTTCCCAAATATTCTTTTTACCCTTTTCTCTCTCTTCTCTGCTTTGAAACTTCCATTATGTTTATGTTGGTACACTTGATGGTGTCCCAATATTTCTGTGGTTCTGTTCACCTTTTTTGTCCTTTTTCCATTCTGCTTCTCAAACTGGATTGTATCTATTGACCTGTTCTCAAGCCTGTTGATCTTTTCTCTGGTCAGCTTAAATCTCTTGTTGAATACTTGTGCAGTTTTCATTTCAGTCATTAATTTTTTCAAGTCCAGAATTTCTATTTTTAATAACTTCTAATTCTTTCCTGATAATTTTTTTATTTTGTGAGATATCACTGTCTTTACATTCATTGAGTGCTCTAGGCATGTAGTTATTTAGACATCTATTTGGGTATCTAGTATCCTGCTCCCAAAAGTTGCTATTGCTTAGATTTATGATGGCTTTGTTTTTCTTTCATCTGCTTGTTTATTGTATGATCTTCTTGGACTAATTCTATAGATTCTGTATTTTTGGCAGTATGTAGCAGTGAACACACTGGATAAAAACACAACAACTTATTTTTAAGTTTTGCTTCTGAGGGGTCACCTCTAGATCAGTATATTTTAAATGTCAGCAATGGGGGGCATTGGGTGGCTCAGTCAGTTTAGCATCCGACTTCAGCTTAGGTCATGATCGCACAGTTCATGGGTTTGAGCCCCAAACCGGGTTCACACTGTGTGGATCCTGCTTGGGATTCTTTCTTTCTCTGTCTCTCTCTCAGCCCCTCCCCCACTCATGTTCACTCTCTCTCAAAATAAATAAATAAATAAATAAATAAATAAATAAATAAACTTAAAAAAGATGTCAGCAATGATCCACTAGAAGATATCCTTAAATGAAATCCTGTTGTATGTTTCAACTTTTCCAAGGTGGTCCATGTGTGTGAGAAGGCACATCCAAACATCAGGCGGTATACAAGACATCCATGGCTCTTACTCCCTGCTTCTGCAGACCTTAAGGTCAGTCATATGTGAATGACTACTACCTTTGCCTTTCCCTTGTATTTCCTGGGCTTGGGCATAACCTTTGGGATCCTCACGAATATTTTGGAGCATTTTAAAATTCTCTGTGGTCATCTGGTTTTCCAGGATTTCCTTTTAAATCCCCCTCTTCCAAGCTTCCTCTCTTTCTTTTGCACCAATGATACCTCAGCCTTAGGAAGCTGTGACGTTGCCAACATACTGTTGCTGTTTTGTAATGCTGTGGGGCTCTGTATTTTTCCACAGAGCTGAGTTCTGAGACAAGTCAGATGTCTACAACATCCTGGGGATAGAGATTTTTCAGAGAGCTGCAATTTTAAACAAAATATTGACTGTGCTCCAGAAGAGGTCAGACCTCTCCAATATTTGCAAATCTGCTAGTTTTTGGGTATCACATCACTGATCTGGGGAGGGAAGGGGAATGGGACTAGCCCCAAGTAAAAAATAACACAGACTGTGATGCCTTACAGGGGTTTAGTAAATTCTCTTGGATAGATGACCTTCAGTTTGCTCTGTGGCTTTGGTTAATTTCCAGAGTTCTGAAATGGTTGATTGTATTTTACCCATATTTTCATTGTTTCAGTAGGAAAGCAAGGTCACAAGGGCCCTCATTCTATCCTTTCAGAAGTCTATTTACATTGCATATTTTTAGAAAATAAGTACACTGTGATCATATATACTTTCTCATTGCTGTTAGCCTCTCTTCCTTTGGTTCATCATCTATCTTACTATCTCCATTTTCAAATAAAATTTAGATTTATCATGTTTTTCTGTTTTGAAGTTTATCAGTACCCTTCCTTTTCCTGGTAAAATACCTATTTGTGAAGGTGTAAGAGATATAAGTATCAATGTATATTTCATTATTTTTATGCTTGACTTTCCCTTATTTTATGACTGCATTAGTTACGTGACTTCTATTATTTTTATGTTTCACTAATATTGCTTTTTTCAATGTTCTTGCCTTTCAAATGGTACTTGCTTCTGTACTTGGTTTTATGAAAAAAATGGAATTCCATGGAATTGTTCTCTTACTAGTCTTTGCAAGTATGGATTCCAGATGGAATAAGAATTACATGTATTAAATTATAAAAGTGCTTTTGTATAAATTCCCTAACATAAGATAGTAGAGTCCAATTTTACTTTAGTAAATTTACTGTAATAAATTTACATTACATCCTTTATTTACCTCATATTCTTTGCATAAATTCAGTGGGTGAATCATGGCTTGAGAACACATCTTCAATTAATTATGCAGCAATAAAGTCCCCAATATGTATTATCATTTACAATTGTAATTTGCTAGATGATACAGATGAGATGTAGCAATGAGTAACATAATTGCCTTTTTAATGCTATGGTAGGTACACTATGGTCATTAATTATCAACTTGACTAATTATTATTGGTAGTAATTAATCTTTGCTCTAATAATTATTGCTGATGAATATACATGTCTTGCCCTCCTTACCTTTTGCAATGGCATCCATATGATACATGTGATTACTAAACTGCAGATTGTCTAGGACAGTTAAATAATTTGATACAGTAAATATGTCTCTGAGACCAGATAGATTTTCATCAAGTTGTTGGAATTGTAAAAAGGTATACAATATAGTGATTTTTTTTCAGGTATTTAAGTTACCCCATCCTGTCCCCCATTAAGATTTGTTTCCTTGTATTTCATATACTACTGTGAAGCTTTTGGCTAGCTTAAATAAGGCAATTGTTAAGAAGTGTGCTTCCATAAATGAGTTAGCATAATCTTAGCATTGAACAAAAGGAATGAAAAGGAAATCTTGAAATGATGACCGGTAAAAACTCTTCGTAGGAGTTACCCAGACTTACATGCACAAACCCCTTACCATGGCCAAACTAACATTTACAAAAGAAGTATGCATCTGACATGTCCTGTAATTTCAACATAAGAGTGGTAACAAGAAGAAGCTTGTGTAAGTCAGTGGATAATCAGCTGTCATTGAAGAGATTGTTCCAAATGTCTTCACAGAAATAACTTCTACCCTAATACCATTCAAAGACTCTCAGATAACTATGTTGACGTCTTCTAAATCAGAAACAAACAAAAAAAAAATGGAAACTAATGATGTTGATTTTAAACAAGGTTTGCTGGTTCTTGGAACAATGGAAGCTTTCACTTGCTATAAGATTTATCAGAAAGACTGTGTCATAAAAACAAACTTCAATGAACTAATATTCTTAAGAAGTCTGAACCAGTCCAACTCATGTAGAAATATTCTGCCACAACAATTATATTCAGTGATTGCTCTAAGTGTTTTTAAAAACAGATATTTGGGGGCGCCTGGGTGGCGTGGTCAGTTAAGCGTCCAACTTCGGCTCAGGTCATGATCTCACGGTCCGTGAGTTTGAGCCCCGCGTCAGGCTCTGTGCTGACAGCTCAGAGCCTAGAGCCTGTTTCAGATTCTGTGTCTCCCTCTCTCTCTGACCCTCCCCTGCTCATGTTCTGTCTCTCTCTGTCCCAAAAATAAATAAACGTTAAAAAAATTAAAAAAAAAATAAAAACAGATATTTGCATGTTAATTTAATCTCATTTATTTTGGAGGGACAATTTAAATATGTTTAATGGTTCAAAATGGGCTTCCAGTATTTATTTTTTTTAGTATTTATTACAAAATTTGGTGACTATAGGAAACAAGGATTTTACTTGAAGTGGCTCTATTTATTTATTTTTTTATTAAAAAATTTTTTTAACGTTTATTTTTGACAGACAGAGAGAGACAGAGTGTGAGTGGAGGAGGGGCAGAGAGAGACAGAAAGACACAGAATCTGAAGAGGCTCCAGATGTCAGCACAGAGCCCTATGTGGGGCTTGAACTCACAAACTGTGAGATCATGACCTGAGCCAAAGTCAAACGTTTAACTGACTGAACCACCCAGGCACCCCTGAAGTGGCTCTATTTATAACTATCATCTGAGAAATAACTGAATTATATACGTTGTGTGTGTGTGTGTGTGTATGTGTATTGAATAGTTTCCTACAAATAACGTAAGCATTGGTTTGTCTGAATAAAACAGTGGCTAAAGTACAGCTGCTTAGTTTTTCTTCTAATCAGTATTTAAATAATGTTATTATTTAGCAATACAGAGAATGACATGATGGAAAGTACTGTGGTTGAAAGCAGAAGTTCTGAGGTCAGGCAATCCTGGGTTGGAGTCCTACCTCGTTGGTTACTGTGAGTTTTACGGCAAGTTATTTAATCATTCTTAACCTAGTTTCATTGTCTTTGAAACAATGGCTATGCAAATAAAATTGCATCATGGTATTATTATGGATATTTCAGATAGGTAAATATCTTAATATGATTATCATAATATACCGGCTTCATAAGGTTATTGAAATAATTAAATGTAAGGAAATTACTTAGTATAGACGGCATGGTCTAAACAAATATTATCTACTATTTTCATAGTTATTATTACCAAGTAAATGCATTTCTAATCCCACAAAAACACTTTAAAATCTCATGTGAAGACTAGTATAAATACTAATAAAAGTTCTAGACAAAAGTATTTCAAAACCAAGAATAGCAGATTTATTGAATATTTTTCCTCCAATAATCAGCCTTCAGAAGAGCATTTCTTTATTTTCTGAGATAGTCTCTGTCCTATAGTGTGTGAAAGTATGTGAGCATAAGGATGGCTCACAGCCAGCCATTTTCTTCCCCCATGTCATTCTAGAGAAAATTTCGATGTAGATTTCACATTGCATCGTTGGTATGAGTGGTGTTTATTTGGTCTGACTTGTTCTAATGGATCATTATTGATAAGTTATTCCAATTGTGATGTCCTTTAATACTTGACCAAGAATAACTTTCCAGATTGGGCTAACCTCTGTAGTGGTGACAACATTTAAAATTTTTATATTCTAGTCCTGCCCCCTAAGACATCATGTTCCTCTTTTAGCTACACTGAATACAAGCTCATGACTTGGCAAGTGTTAAAGATTTATCTATTTATTAACATTTTACTCACAAGGATAAAACTCTTGAAATATTACATCTCGTTTTCGAGAATGTCCTTGAGATGGAAAGCAGATATATTCTTTGTCACACTACATTTTTAGACCATGTAGTTCACTGCCATAAAGCAGTCACCAGAAAAGTTAAATGAAACTACATTATGCAATAGATTTTTTCATATTTTAGATGCATGTACATTTATATAATACCCAATTGTAAATTTTGATGGTAGTGTTAAGAGCTCTGTGGAGTAATTGCCAAACTCTCAGGAAGACAAACAATTTTTGGAATGGACAGAATTGTATTTATTGTTGATACGTGGCAAAGTTTTCATGTCTACCTTTATGAAGAAATTGTCCTTTTGTTTATTATGGTTGGCAAGTGACAAACATAGTAGAGTTTCTCACCATTCCATCTTCTGACTCTTCTGCATGAATTATGCATGGGAGAGAATTCAGCTGGGAAGATATCAGTTTATTGGTAAAGGAGTAGTATCAGTTTTTCAGTAGTATCAGCCAACCTGGCTGGCTCTGGAATATTTGCTAGCTGTCCTCCATTGCTATTGTGAGGAGTGTATTGAACACTGGTGTGGATTATGGCATGGAGATTAAGACTGTAGGACTTGCAATTGACCAAAGTTAGGTTTGTGTCCAAGTTCCACCACTTGATAGCTTTACACTTTAGTCCTCTTATCTGTTACTAGGTAGTTGTAAAGGAAATAAATAAAAAAGTAAGTAAGTAAGTAAATAAATAAATAAATAAAAGATTATGTTTAGCACAAGACCTAGAACAAATGAGCTGCTATAAAATGAAAATCATTATAATTACTTCCCCTTATGATTGTCAGTTTTATGTGTCAGCCTGACTAGGCTAAAGGATGCTCCAACAGTAGATAAGGCATTACTACTAGGTGTCTCTGTGACTATGTTTCCTGAAGAGATTACCATCTGAATCAGAAGATCTTTCTCACAAATTATGGTGAGCATCATCCAAGCCACTGAGGGCCTGAATGGAATAAAAAAAAAAAAATGCAGAAAGGTGAATTTGCGCTCTGCTTGACCCAGGACATAATCACCTCCTGCTGTTGGCCATCTGTGATCCTGGCTCCTGGGCCTTTGGACTCAGACTAGGAATGACGCCAACGCGTTTTTGGTCCTCAGACTTTTGGACTTGGGGTGAATCACACCGGCAGCTTTCCTGGTTCTCTACTTACGGACAGCAGATCATAGGAATTCTTAGCCTCTGTAATCATTCATAATAAATCTCCTTAGATCTGTTTCTATATATATCCTGTTGGTCTGTTTCAGTAGAGAATCCTGGCTAATTTACCCCTCAAGTTGTATCATTTCTTCAATAAATTATTATGGTTGTATAAGAAACTAATTTATCTATTTCTTTTCCTTTTGAAAATTTATTTTTCAGACTGGGCCTCTTCTTACCTAGAAGAGTAGACTGTATACACATGCTTTGCATGACCGTATTAATGCTTCTTTTTATTTGTTATATTTCAGATTCTTTGCAACTTTAGGTGAGTCGCTTTCCTTAGTTGTAAGGATTCACTCATTCAGTAAATTCCCATTGAACTCACCCTATGTGCCAATTATTGCAGTGGGAGCTGAGATAAAACAAAGTATAAGAAAAATAGAAGCCTTCACAGAGGTTACACCGTAGTGGCAGAGAGACCTGCAAACAGGCATATCGCCTTGCCCTACGATAAGTACCCTAATGGGAGGAGTACATGTTGCTATGGGAGCCTATGGCTGGTGTTGGAAAAAAATAATGTTCTAAGTACAGACCTAAAAGTTGAGTAGGAGTTAGCCAAGAGAAACAGGAGGGGAGAATGATTCCACACAGAAGAAATAGAATGTGTAAAGTCTATAATGTAAGAGTGCACATGGGGTGTTCAAGAAACTGAATGAGATATTTTTGTTTCTGATACGAATGCAGAGTGCAGTTTCAAAGATAGCAAGAAATGAGGCTGGAAAAGTCAGCAAAGGCAAGATCATGAGTGGCTTTGTACAAAATTTTAAGTAATTTTTACTTTATCCGAAGGGAAGCCACTAAAGGATATCAACTAGGGTAAAGAGTGATCATTACTTGTTTGGGAAGAACAATTTGGGGGCAGAAGTAACTGAGAGAAGGAGGCCAAGACTAAGGCAAGAGAACAATGTAGGAGGTTCTTGAAGTAATTCAAGTAGAAAAGCATGGGCATGTAGACCAAAATAATGGTAAAAGGAATGGGGAGAATCAAATGGACTTGCTAGATGTCTACAAAATGTACTCATCAAATTTCCCCAAAATTTGAATGATATTTATAGTAGCAATAACATAATCCAGAGTTAGATGGCATTTTTATACCTATGCTATTCTAAGTGTTTTGCATATATTTAGCCATTTAGTACTCACAGGAAGTATCTGAGTTAAGTACTATTATAATCTTTATTTCAGATGATAAAACTGAGCAATGGAAGAGTTAAATAACTTGTCCAAATTCGCATAACTAGTGAGAGGAAAAGCCAGGCTTTAAACCTAGGCATTCTGGTGCTGGAGTATAAGCATGAGGCTATTCTACTGACACTGTCACTGACACTGGTTTTGCATACATATACCAGACACAACAGTCAAGTGCATTACAGTCATTGTTTCATTTAGATTGTTGCAATTGAAAAAAAATAGATTGTTGCAACTGGTAAAAATGAAGATGAGTGAAGGAAGAGAAAAATTGGCTTTCTTATTTTGTTACAAAGACAAGGTAACCGGTAGATGAGCACAAATTGGAAATGATAAGACACTAAAAAACAAAACAAAACAAACAAAAAAGCCTAAGAATGCTAAGTCCTTAAAAATGTCTCTTTGATATAATAACATAGAAGCCATTAGTGACCGTAGTATAGTAAGTTTCAGTGGAATAGTGGAAGCACAGCCAGGTTTCAGTGAGATGATAAGTGAGGGCAAGTTGGAGGGCATCATGAGAGGAAATACAGACAAGGGATTCGGGATTTTAACTGTAATTTGTAAAACAGGTGGTAACTGTATGGTGGGTGGGTACAGGTGAAAAATGTATTTATAGATCAGGGGAACAGTATAGATAGTATAGAAATAAAAGCACACTTGTATAGTCAATTGATCATAAAATATGAAAATAAAATACATTGGGAAAAATGGTGTTGAAAAAACTGGGAAATATGTTAAAAGAAATAAATCTTGATTCCTAACGTTAACCACATGCAAAGATTAATTGGAGAGCAAAGATAGACCTAGAAACTGGTTAAAAACATAAGGTTTTTATAAGAAATGTAATTCGGGGTAGACAAATATTTATTTTATAAAACACTGAAAATAATTAGAAGACAATATATAAAATATAATCCATCAAAATTGAAAGTTCTGCTCAACAAATACACCATTCATTAAGTGAATGGGCAGTGTAGCAGAAAATATTTGCAAAATATATTTCTGATAAAGGATTTGTGTTAAGAATATATAAGGAATTATAAACCCAATAATAAAAGGACATGCAACCCAAGACAGAAGGGCAAGATTTTGAACAAACACTTTATAGAAGAAGATATGTAAATGACAAGCACATGAAACAATCATCTAATCATTCAGAATTAGGCAAAGGCAAATTAAAAACAGAATTATATACCTCTAGTCACTCATGATTAACACTGAAAAGATTGACAACAACAAATGTTGGAGAAGACATGGAATAACCAGAACTCTCACAAATTGCTGGTGAATATAACACATTCTCAAGCACCTTGAAAAAAGAAGATTTCACCAGTTTCTTACAAAAGTAAATGGGCGCCTAAACTTTGGCCTACTAATTTCACTCCTAGGTATTTACCAAAGAGGAATGAAAAGACTTGTTTAAGAATGTTCATAGTGATTTTGTCTACAATAGCTCAAATTTGGAAATAACCCAATTTCATCAAGATGTGATGGTCAAAATAAAAGTGGTATATTCACACAGTGGAAAACAAAATTTAAAAAAAGCAAAAAATATTGATGCACACAAAAATATTCACAAATCTAAGAATACAGAGACATAATATACATACGTAACTCTGTATGCACATATTCATATTTTCATAGCCTGTCTGATAAGAGGGTCTAGAAACAATGATAAAGCAGAAACAAATAAACTTAGATGCCTGGATCTGGGTTTCTAAATATCACTTTTTATGAGAAAGAACTGGGACTCCTTAGAAAAAGTTTGTTTCCAAAGCTGGAGCAGAAAACATTTCAAGGTGAGCCAGGAATGTCTTGTGGATGGAGTCCTTCAAGAATGACATGAGTAAATCAAAAGACACAGGATTGAACTTGAGAGAAACTCTTACGGGCCAAATCCAAGAAAATTGGCTATCCAAATAAATGACAGAAATCAATTTTAAGCCATGTGAAATAAAATAGAAATCCATGAGCTGATACTAGAATAAAATGAATGCATGAAAAGATGAATACATAGGAAATCAAGAAATAAACAAAAATAATGAGAAAGGATACAAGAAAAGCCCTTATTTAGTAGAATACCAACTAGTAAGAGGAAAAGAGAGCACTGCCTTCTGCATTTAAACAGAGCAATTGGTAACAATGGGAACAACACTTCCATTCTATAAGTGAGGAGGAAGAAAGAGTAGGCAAATGCAGTAATGTTTGTCTATTCATTGGTGAGAAAGCAAAGGAATTATTTTCTGATTTTTGCTGTTGGTGTTTTCTCTCTGTGAAGTATATGGTTTAAAATGGCTGTCTGGAAAATGGGCTAGGTATCAAATTAGAAAGTATGGAAGGACTTTGAGAGGGCCGATTGATATTAGAAATAAGGATTTTATAGTGCTGCCAATTTGTATTCCGGGTTTCTCATTCTTTGTAATTTATTCTTGTTCTGTTCTAACCTTACCTAGAAGTAAGAAATGTGGGTGGGGATACTATTTTTCTTTTTAAATGCCTATATAGAAAATTTCTTATCACTTTATTTCTTCACATGCTTATAACTTGCAGTTTTCACAATATCCAAGTGAGATAGTGTTAAAAGTAAGGCCAACATTAACTTCTTGGCTAATGTAAAATTAAATGGCTTTTACTCCATCTTGGAAGCCAGAAGGTCCTCTTATGTATTTTTTTTATTGACATTTTTATTGAGAAAACCGTAGAGTCACATGTAGTTGTAAAAAAAAAATAATATAGAAGAATCCTGGTCCTCTTTATACTTTCCCAGTTTCAATTAGTGGTAACATTTTGTGAAACTGTAGTGTAATGTCACAACCAGGGTGATAACATTAATACAATCCACAAATTTTATTCAGATTTCCATGGTTATACTTGCACTCACTTCTATGGAAATGTGTATGTATATTTAGCTCAACACAGTGTCATGAGAATTTTAAATTTGTTTATCTGGTAGCTCAATGCAGATACCACTACGCAAGTGTCCCCTGCATTGTCTTTTTATAGCCATACGCCCCTCCCCCCACTGCCTGCACACACCATTCCTAACTCCTGGCCAGCACTAATCTATCCCAATCTTCAAAATTTTATTTTAGAAATGTTTTATAAATTGAATTGTACTATGTGTAACCTTTTGAATTGGCTTTATTTTATTATTTAGCATAATTCCCTGAGCATTCATTCATTTTTGACATGATTCATTCAACTTTTGATATATACACGCATTGTATGTATCAAAAGTTTGTTCCTTTTTAATGATGAGTAGTATTCATGGTATGTGTGTTTAACTTATTTACACTTTTAAGGTTATTTGAGCTGATTCCAGCTTTGGCTTCTACAAATTAAGCTGCTATGTACAACTATGCCTAGGTTTTTATATAAACAGAAGTTTCTATTTCTCTGGGTTAAATGACCTAGAGTAAAATTGCCAGTTCATATAGTTTATTAGTCTGCTAGGGCTGCATAACAAAATACCAAAGACGAAGTGGCTTAAACAACAGAATCTTTTTTTTCCCCTCAGCTTCAGGGCTGAAAGTGTGAGCTCATGGTGCCAGCAGTGCTGGATCCTGTGAAGTCTCTCTCCTTGGCTTGCAGATGCCTGCCTCCTCTCTTTCTCATGGCTTACACCATTTGAGCTGCTGTAACAAAATAACATGAGATATATGTTATAAACACAACATGTTATAAGCATGTTGTTTAAAAACAACAAAAATTGATTTCTCACAGTCCTGGAGGTTGGGAAGTCCAAGATCAAGGGTCTAACACTGTTGCATTCTGGTGACTCTTCCTTATTCATAGCTGGTGACTCACCTTGTTGAAGGGCAAAGGGAGCTCTCTGGGGTGTCCTTTAGAACAGTAATCTTACTTTAATTTTTTTCTCAAGTATGTTTTAACTATTTTAAAGCCTGTGGCTTTCCATATACATTTTAGAATATATATATATACATATATATGTATATGTATATATATATATTATATATATTCTATATTATATATATATATATATATATATATATATATATATATATATATATATACAGACTTGCTGTCTTTTTCCCCCATAGGAATTGCATTAAACCTATAGATCAAATTGGGAGAATTGATACTTTTACCATGATGAGTCACCAATCTAAGAGAATGTTATGTCTTTCAAATAATTTAGGTATTCTTTCATTTCTTCCATAAACATTTTATAATTTCCAGCCTGTAGATAATATACATATTTTGATAAGTATATACCTAAGTATTTTATTTTCTTTGAAGAAATTTTAAATTGCATTGGTTTTAAATTTTGGTTGTTGTATTTGCATTGTTAGTATATACTATTATGATTAATTGTTGTCAATTGATATTGCTGAATTCACTGATACTTTTTAGGACTATATTTTTGGATTTCTGGTTATTTTCTCTGTGTACAAGCAAGCCATCTGTAAATAAAGATAACTTTATTTCTTTGTTTCCAATTTTTCTGTATGACTTTCACTTTTTTAATCTTGCCTTATTTCAATGACTAAAACTTTCAGCAGTATTTGGATAGAGTGGTGAGAGAAGACATTCTTGCTTTGTACCCAGTCTTATAGGGAAACCATTCAGTCTTTCATCATTGTGTCTGATGTTACTCATAGGTTTTTTAATTTTTTAATTATTATTTTTTTATTTTGAGAGAGACAGTGACAGCACAAGAGGGGAGAAGGGCAGAGAGAGAGGGAGAGAACGAATCTCAAGCAGGCTCCACGCTGTCAGTGTAGAGCCTAACGCCGGGCTTGAACCCACAAACTGCAATATCATAACCTGAGCTGAAACCTGGAGTCAGACACTCAACTGACTGAGCCACCCACATGCCCCTAAAGATGTTCTTTATCAAATTGAGTCAGTGCTCACCTGTTCCTAATTAGCAGAGGGTGTTTTCCATGTATGGCTTTTGAATTATGTCAACTATTTTTCTGTATCAATTGATATAATTATTTTTCTTGTCCAAGTCATTGATATGCATTACATTGATTTTTTGAAAGCTCAGTCAGACTTGCACATATGGATAAACCTCACTTAATTGTGATGTATGTCTTTTTGTATACTATTGAACTTAGTTTGCTGTTATTTTGTTGGAATTTTTATGCTTACATTTATTGAGATATTGATGTGTAGGTTGCTTCTTTTGTATATTTGATTTTATTATTTGAAAAACACTTGCCTCATAAAATGATTTGAAAAGCATCCTCTACTATTCTATTTTCCTGAAGAGATGCTGAAGTATTGGGAGTAATTTTTTTTTATGTTTTGCAGAATCCTGCAGTAAAATCATGTGGATATGGAGTTTCTTTTTGGGGAATATAAATTATAATTATGAATTTAATCACTTTAATGGATTTAGGATTACTGAGATTACATGTTTCATCTTGGTTGAATTTTAATAGTTGGAGGTTTTCAAGAACTAATTCCATTTCTTCTAGGTTGTCAAAATTATGAGAAAAAATCAGTTGTAGTATTATCTTACTATCACTTTAATTGGTGGCAGGATCTGTGGTGCTATGCCCTGTTTCATTCCAGATAATTGGCGATTTGTGTCTTCTCTAGTTTTATCTGTGTTGTTAAGGGTTTATCAATTTTACTGAGGAAAAAAAAAAAGTTTTCCCCAGCTGACTTTTATTACTGTTTTCTTTTTTCTTTTCTTTTCTTTTCTTTTCTTTTCTTTTCTTTTCTTTTCTTTTCTTTTCTTTTCTTTCTTTCTCTCCCTCTGTCTCCCCTCCTTTTTTTTTTTTTCTTACTGTTTTCTTATTTATGACTTCACTGGTTTATCTTTTTTTGTTTTCTTTCTTGCATTTGCTTTGGTTTTTTTTTTTTTTTTCTTTTTCTAGTTTCTTAGAGGAAGAACACAGGTTACTGATTTGGGATTTTAAAAAATTTTCCATGTGGGGCACCTGGGAGGTTCAGTCGGTTAAAGGCCCAACTCTTGGTTTTGGTTCAGGTCATGATCTCATGTTTTGTGGGTTCAAGCCCCACATCAGGCTCTGTTCTAATGGTGTAGAGCCTACTTGGGATTCTCTCTCTCTCCCTCTAGCTCTGCCCCTCCCCTGCTTACTCTCTCTGTTTCTGTCTCTGTCTCTGTCTCTCTAAAAATACATACATACATACATACATACATACATACATACATAATTTTTATAAATAAATAAATAAATATTTGCCTTGTAAGTATTTTGTGCTATAAATTTTCCTCTTAGCACTGCTTTAGCTACATCTTACATATTTTGATAATTTATTTTTGTTTTTACTCACTTATATGTATTTTTAATTTCCTTTGAGTCTCCCTTTTTGACCTATGTATTAGTTAGGAGTGAGTTGTTTAATTTCCATGTATCTAGAGATGATCCCATTTTCTTTCTCTTATTGATTTTGAATTTTATCCCATTATGGTCAACTCTGTATGATTGTGATTTAAAAAAAATTATGAGGTTTGTTTCATGGCCTGGGATAACATCTATCTTGGTGAATGTTCTAAGGGTGCATAAAAGAGTCTAATGGACTTTAGATGGACTGTTCTATAAATGTGAATTCGATTCTGTTGATTTTGTTGTTCAGATATTCTATTTCTTTACTAATATTCTGTCCAGTAATTTTATATTTTGCTTTTTGAGAGGTGTGGAAGTCCCTAGCTCTAAGTGTGGATTTGTCTGTTTTTCCTTTCAGCTCTTTCATCAATTTTCTATATGTATTTTCAGGCTCTGTTGTTTAATGCATATACATTTAGGATCACTATGTCTCTTCTGTAGATTGATATTTTTCATCATGAAATGTCCATATTTGTCTCTTGTAATTCTACTTGTTATAGAGTCTACTTTATCAGATATTAATAGAGCCACCGCTGCCTTTTATTGATTAATGTTTACATAATACATCTTTTTTCCATTTTCTTACTTTTTATTTACCTATGTGGAATTGAAAGAGTTCTTGTAAGCAGTATATTTTTGGTTGTGTGTCTTTATCTACTTGGCCAATTTCTGTGTTTAGATTGGTATACGTTAACTGTTTATGTTTAAGATAATTATTGATGTTTGGTGCTTAAGGCTGTCATTTTATTATTTGTTTTCTGCTTATTTCCTTTGGTTCTCATTGGTTTTTCTTTGTTTCTCCTTTCTTGCTTTTCCCTAAGTTAAGTGAACATTTTTAAGGATTTCATCTTGATGTCTCTATAGTATTTTCAAGTGTGCCTCTTTATATAGTTTTCATTGTTTTTTTTTTTCCTCTGGGCATCATTACACACACACACACACACACACACACACACACACACACGCACGCACACCTCTTACCTTAATCTAGTGATATCAGTGTTTAGTCAGTTTTAGTGAAGCCTCTATGCCATTTAAGTGACTTTTTTGTCCCAGTTTTAAACATCAGCATCTTGAGTTATCAGTTGGTATGGTAATTTTTATTTCAATTATCAAATATTATTTATAAAATTAATCTATTGTATATACCCATATTTATACTCTTTACATCAATTCTTTTTCCATCTTGATGCTCTAAAATCCTTTCTTTTGTCATTTTGTTTTTCTTTGAAGAACTTCCTTTAATCAACCTTAAGGGAAGATTTGCCAATGAAAAATTCTTTTAGTTTTTCCTTTGCTGAGAATCTCTTTATTTCTTTTCTGAAGGATAATTTTACTACCTATAGAATTTGCAGTTGACAGTTTATTTTATTTTAGAACTTAAAAAAATGTTTTGCCACTTACTTTTGGCCTCCAGAGTTTCAGATGAGAAATCTGTCATTAGAATTGGTATTCCTGTCTAGTTAATGTTACATGTCTTTCTGGTGGCTTTCAGTTTCCGTTTCTTTGTTTTTGTTTTTAAGATTTTATTTTTAAGTAATCTCGAAGCTCGAACTTACAACGCCAAGATCAAGAGTCACATGTTCTACCAACTGAGCCAGACAAGCACCCCATTTTCAGGAGTTTTATCTGTATTTTTCAAAAGTTGATTATAATGTGTCTTGACATGGATTTCCTTGGATTTATTGTGTTGGAATTTGCTCATCTTCTTATATCTTAGGTTTGCATCTTTTGCCAGAATTGAGAAGTTTTTAGTCATCATTTTCTTTGAATACTTTTTTAGATTCATTCTCTTTCTCTTCTCCTTCTGGGACTCTGATGATGTGAATGCTGGATCGTTTGTTATTGTCAACAAGTTCCTGAGGCTTTGCTCAATTTTTTGTCTATTTTCTCTCAGTTGTCCAGATCAGGTGAATTCTATGACCTGTCTTCAACTCATTGTTTCTAATCTGTTTCATTTCCACTCTTCTATAGAGCTTGTCCAGTGAGGTTTTTGATTTTTTTGTTTTCAATATTACAATATTTTTTATTTCTATAATTTCCATTTCATTCTTTTATTTATAAGTTCTCTTTTTTTGCTGATATTTTATATCTTGTCATTTGTTTTAAGACAATTTGACATTGAATATTGAAGCATAGTTAATGATGGCTGACTGAAAATCCTTACCACATAATTCCAACATCTGATTCATCTTACTGTTAGCATCAGTGGATTTTCCTTTCTTATTTAAGTTGTGATTGTCTTTTTTATTGATGTTACACTTGACTTTTTATTTACCCTGGAAATTTTGCCTCTTACATTAGAAAACTCTGGGATTTATTTTTTTAATGTTTATTTATTTTTGAGAGAGGGAGGGAGAGAGAGAGAGAGAGAGAGAGAGAGAGAGAGAGGAGAGAGAACACAAGCGGGGAAGGGCAGAGACAGAGGGAGACACAGAATCTGAAGCAGGCTCCAGGCTCTGAGCTGTCAGCACAGAGTCTGACGCAGGGCTTGAACCATGAGGTCGAGAACTGAGCCAAAGTTGGATGCTTAACCCACTGAGCCACCTAGGTGCCCCTAATTTTTTTTTAAACAGACTGTCTTTCTGTTTAAGTTTTGGCCTACTCCTTGTTTCTGCTCCTCGTTAGTGTTTATCTACTTGGCCAATTTCTGTGTTTAGATTGGTGTACATTAACTGTTTATGTTTTGGTTCTCATTAGCTGTGGCTCTAATGGCAATTTAAATTTCAGAGCCTTTGTAGTGGTATTTTGGTCTGCTTGGCTCGCTTGGTGATACTGGGATTTTCAGTGGTCTCAGGCCAGTTGCTGGGTGTCTCCTGGTGTAGAAGGATAAAATGGGATCCTCCTACCCCTGGTCCCAGACTTTCCAGGTTCTCTGGGAGTATAAGGGGATTCATAGGCCTGCAGTGTAAGAGTGTTCCTAGGTCTGGCAGCTGGTTGTTACTTGATCCATTTTGCTTTGCTGATTCTGCCCACCAGCCACAATGTTTCCGTATAGGGAGAGATTTGTTTAGTATAGGGAGAGATTTTCCCTGCCTGTCTTATTAGTATGATAAGGGCCTTTGTCTTACTCAGTTCTGGCTCCTATAACAAAATATCATAAACTTGGTGACTTAAAGAGCAATCCTTTAGTTTACCATAGTTCTAGAGGCTAGAAGTCTTATAATCAGTGTCAGCATAGTTGGGTTCTTGTTAAGGGCCCTCTTCCTGGTTTATAGATGGCTGCTTTCTTTCTGATCCTCACAGGATGCACAGAGAAAGCTCTAGTCCTCTTCTCCCCTTATAAAGACACTGATTCCATCTTGGGGGCCCTGCCCTCATGGCCTCATTTAATCAGTTATCTCCCCAAGTCACATCTCAAAATATCATCCCATTGGAGTTTAGGGGTTTAACATGAATTTGGGGTAAACACAAATTTTTAGTCCATAGCAGTCTTTCCTGTCTATTTTTTCCACCTGACTTAACTCCTCTAGGTGGGGAGAAATAATCTGATGAAAGAGGTCTCCCTAGAAAGACTACTTGCTATAACTTGGTAGTGAAGCCTTGAGATATATTATATATCAGGGAGGAGGGTTGACATTCATATTGGATTAATGCTTCAATAATGTGTTTTATTTTTCTGTGACTTTCAGAGCATTGAAATGACAATATGTCAACTAAGTGGTCACTGGGAGGTGATGAACTGTCAATTTTGAAATTAATGAAAGACCTTAAAATCTATGATCAGCAACTTAAATTTCACAAAGAGACAAATTGGGCATTACAGCAGTATTGGGAGGAAGAGAATTAAAAAATCAATTTATTGAAAACTTTTGTACTGAAACATGAAAATGCATTAAAGAACACAACCTAATTCACAAGAGGAACGAACCTAGGACAGTTGTATAAACTAACAACTGGACCCCTCTTCTCTTTTACATCTCATAAAATCTTTACCAGCTGAATTATCATAAGTGTTTATTTTAAATTTGTTTACATATAACTTACGTAGGAAATTGTGCCAGATTTTTAGCAGAAAAAAGGCCATAACTATTCCCTTTCTGATATCCACATCCTTTGTAATGTGGTTTAGGAGGTCGTTCCTGTATGATGTGGACTTTATTACTCCACAATTTGTATTTGGGTTGGCCTCATGATCTAGTTTAGCCAACCGAATTCAATGAAATAGGCTGTATGCCATTTTTGAACAAATCTCAATGTTCCTTGCATGCTTCTTCCTTCCACTCACTTGAAGAAGGTCCCAATTACCTTCATCTCACAATATTTAAAAATCCCTTATAAAGTTCCTCTCATGTTGAGGGACTGACCTGTGTGTTCACCAGAATACAGCAGAAGAGACAGGGTCTGACCCACTAGATATAAGGGCAGTATAACTTCTGCACGGAACCTTTGGAGTACTAATATGGGTAAGTCACTTGTATTACGAGGACACCCAAGCAGCCTCATGGAGAGTGCAGCATGGAGCGAAGCCAACTTGCCAGCACCAACTTGACAGTCATATGGCTAAACTACCTTGAGAACAGATCCTCAAGTTCCAGTCAGCCCTCAGATGACTAAGGTTACAGGTGCCATCCCACTGCAACCTCATGAGAAACCCCAAGCCTCACTGCCCAGCTGAGCTCTCTTGAATTCCTGTCCAAAGCAACGTTGCTGTGATTCATTTTTTTCCTTTTTAAATTGTTATTTAAATTCTAGTTAGTTAATACACAGTGCAATATTGGTTTTGGGAGTAGAATTCAGTGATTCATCATTTGCATAAAACACATGATGCTCACTAGAACAAGTGCCCTCCTTAATACCCTTCACCCATGTAGCCCATTCCCCACCCACCTCCTTCCATCAGCCCACAGTTTGTTCTCTATTGTTAAGAGTCTCTTATGGTTTGCCTCCATTTTTTCCCCTTCAACTATGTTCATCTGTTTTGTTTCTTAAATACCACATGAGTGAAATCATGTGGTACTTGTTTTTCTCTTACTTGGTACACTTAGCATAATACACTCTAGCTCCACCCATGTCATTGCAAATGACAAGATTTAATTCCTTTTGATGGCTGAGTAATATATACCTATATATATAATATTTATTACATTATAATTATAAATTATATTTACATAATTATATTTATAAAATATATAATTATATAAAATATGTAAATTATATTTATAAAATATATTTATAAAATATATAATTTATAATATAAATTATATATAAAATTTATATTTATATAAAATATAAATTATATTTATAAAATATATAAAATATATAATTTATAATATATATTATATGTATATATCACATATATAGGTGTGGTACCTTTATCCATTCATCATTTGATGGACATTTGGGCTCTTTCCACAGTTTGACTATTGTTGACAATGCTGCTATAAACATCAGGGTGCATGAACGCCTTTGAATTTGTATTTTTGTATCCTTTGGGTAAATACCTAGCAGTGCAAATGCTGGATCATAGGGTAGTTCTTTTTTTAACTTTTTGAGAAACCTCTATACTGTTTTCCAGAGTGGCTGTATCAGTTTGTATTCTGACCAACAGTGCCAAGGAGGGTACATAGGGCATTAGCTGCACTAGGAATTATGCCTCACCCACAGTGGCTGAGGCAGAAGGCACATGTATAGTACACATAAATCTCTCTATCTTGAGAAAGAACTTATTGTTTATCAACCATGAGTAAATTTTGACTCTATGTGTTCCCATTTTTTTGGTCCTCCTTGCCCCTCCTTGACTTACCAATTTTATTAGGTTCTATGTTAATTTTACTTGTACGTTACTTTAAAAATTTGTTATTTTTACATTATAAGAATTATTATATGATTTAATATTTGGTCAGACTTAAATATCCTTTGAAATCTGGCTTATAAAATAGTATTTTGGCATACCTCCACTACTGGAAAAATTCTTGTCATCTTTGTATTCTTAAATTTTGTGACTTGTAGGAGCGTTACATTGCCCATGAGTTTGATCATAGTATCCCATACTACTTCCATTTCTTTTAGTCTTAGCACTTGACAGTCTTTTTGCTATTTATACTATCAATATCTTAAATTAGCTGAACTTTATTCTTAATAGCATTTTTTTCAAGAAGCTTCATGGAAACTGAGTTGTGGTATAGTCAAAACAATTTTATCTTTTCTTTATACTTGAGTGCCTGGGAACAAAATCATTGGATCACATTTCCTTTAAGGATTTTAAAGACATTGCTCTAATGTATTCTTTGGTATTCACTGCTACATTAGGGAAATCTGAAGTCAACATTATTTGTTTTATGTCAAGAGAAAAATTAATATTTTGGGTGAACTACCAAAGGGTTCTTAATTTAAATTTATTAAAAAAAATCTAGCAGTAGTGCCCCTATGCATCAGTACTCCTGTATCCCTTGGGTAAATTCCTAGCAGTGCTATTGCTGGGTCATAGGGTAGGTCTATTTTTAATTTTTTGAGGAACCTCCACACTGTTTTCCAGAGCGGCTGCACCAATTTGCATTCCCACCAACAGTGCAAGAGGGTTCCCGTTTCTCCACATCCTCTCCAGCATCTATAGTCTCCTGACTTGTTCATTTTGGCCACTCTGACTGGCGTGTGGTGATATCTGAGTGCAGTTTTGGTTTATAGCAGCACTCTCAACAATAGCCAAATTATGGAAAGAGCCTAAATGTCCATCAACTGTTGAACGGATAAAGAAATTGTGGTTTATATACACAATGGAGTACTACATGGCAATGAGAAAGAACGAAATATGGTCCTTTGTAGCAACGTGGATGGAACTGGAGAGTGTTATGCTCAGTGAAATAAGCCATACAGAGAAAGACAGATACGATATGTTTTCATCTTATATGGATCCTGAGAAACTTAACAGAAACCCATGGAGGAGGGGAAGGAAAAAAAAAAGAGAGAGAGAGAGGTTAGAGTGGGAAAGAGCCAAAGAATAAGAGACTCTTAAAAACTGAGAACAAACTGAGGGTTGATGGGGGGTGGGAGGGAGGGGAGGGTGGGTGATGGGTATTGAGGAGGGCACCTTTTGGGATGAGCACTGGGTGTTGTATGGAAACCAATTTGAGAATAAATTTCATCTATTGAAAAAAAATAAAAATAAAAAAAAATCTAGCACTTACTGAGTGCTGAATGTTAATGCCATGTAATACCTATATGAGATAGTTATAATTCTTTTTTTTAATCTTTTTAGCGTTTATTTATTTTTGAGACAGAGAGAGACAGAGCATGAATAGGGGAGGGTCAGAGAGAGAGGGAGACACAGAATCGGAAGCAGGCTCCAGGCTCTGAGCTATCAGCACAGAGCCTGACGCGGTGCTCGAACTCATGGACCCGGAGATCATGACCTGAGCTGAAGTCGGACGCTTAACCGACTGAGCCACCCAGGCGCCCCAAGATAGTTATAATTCTTACTCCCATTTTATAGATGGAAAAACTGTCCCCAATGCCACACAGGAAGTGACTACAGTCTCATTTCGAAAGTTAGAAGCAACTGCATGAAGAACAATGTATCAATACGTGGGTGAAATAGCAGAGGGATGCATGGCAGAAGATTAAATAAATAAACGGAAAGATTAAACTGAGAAAATTTGTCAAATCATAGCCTGAAAAGACAACATGATAAAAAGCATGGAGAGATGGAGAATACAGCCCAGAATTCCCAAGTTTGGCTAAGATTTCCAGCAGTTGCCTAATTGGACAAAACATGAAGAACAGAGGGAACAAAATAAAGAATGATAGACAAAAATCTCTGAGCTGGGAAATTTAACAGGAGTCTCAAGAAGAGAGTTAACACAGAACCCTGAAAAAGAAAACATACAACTAAAGTAGCTTAATAAAATGTATAACCCCAAGGAAAATAAGAAAATCCTAAAAACATCCAGAACAAAAATGAAACAACAGAAAACAAAATAATAGATTTGTGAGCAGTCACTCTAGAGCTTTGCAGTGGTCTCTCTCCCAGGAAGATTCTGGAAAACTAAAGACTTCTTCAATTATTATTTTTACTGTAAATAGACATTAATCTAGAGGTAAAAATGGGTAAACAAAACTTCCAGTGGTTGGAATCAAATGCTTATGGTCCCTTTATCTTGTTTCATTTTTTTCACAGCACTTTTTACCTTCTTACATACTTTAAAATTTACGTATTTGTTAAATTCAATATTTATTACATATTCTTCTTCATGGAATGTAAACTCCATGAACATAGATGTTTGTTTATTCACTGATAACCCCAGTACTTAGATTAATGACCAAAACAAAGTATATTATCAATATTACTTATAACACAAATTCCTTATAGTATCAAACTATTAGAAACTGCCTAAATGTTCACCAATGAGACTAGTTAAATATTATATAGTATATGAATATCATGTACCAGTTAAATAGAGTGGCATAGTTCAATATTATTAACTGCAAAGCCACAAACCCATCGATAAGCATGTAGATTGTCTAGAAAAAGAACTGATAGGATATATTCTGAAATACTGTGTATAATTATCAAGTGGGACTGAGAAGTGGGTGGCAAATTAATAGTTAGGCAAATAGTATTTCATAAAACTTATTTTGGGCCAGGCAACATTCCAGAACTGGGGTGTAACAGTGAACAGGTTCTTACTATGAAGGTGATTACATTTGCATGGGTGGGGGATTATAATGTACAAGCATAAATAAGACCATTTTAATAACTGAGAAGTGCTACAAGGAAGATAAAATAGGTTGTATACTGGAGGCTAACTTGGGAGACATTGCCTGCTTTGTACTGGTTGGTTAGGACAGTGTCTCAGAAAGGGTAATATTTAAGTTGAAACCTGGAAATGAGAAGGAGGGCGACATAAAGATCATGAAGATTTAGGGATTACCTTTGGAAACAAAAATGGAGCGATAAAAAGTGATCAGCAAATGTAAGGGACCTGAAAAGGGAATGCAAATGGTAATGACTGATGGACCATGAAAACCAAATTATGTGGAGCACAGGGAGGATGAGAGGACATGGGTGGGGTCCAGTGGGGACAAGGAAAAATAGGTAAGCTAAGGTCTTTGTCAGCCATGTGATCTAAACACTAAAGTATAAGTGTGATAGAGCATGGATGGAATGTAAAACAGAATCATGGTCCGATTTATGTTTTACAAAATGGTAGCATGGGAAGGGTGATTAGCAGATCAAGAGTGAGGTCTGAAGAACAGCGACAAGCTGATGAAGTAGACCAGGCGAAAGACAATGTCTCTAAACACTGTGGCCAGCAGTAAGACTTCCACCTAATATATATACTTCCATGATTTTGTTTTCTTTCTTTCTTTTACTTCCTTCCTTCCTCCTTTCCTCCCTCCATCTCCCTCCCTTCCTCCTCCCCCTCCACCTCCTCCTCCACCTCCTCCTCCTTCTCTCTCTCCTCTCTGTCTCTCCTGTAATGGACACATAAATTGTGTCATAATGGCTATATACAATTACCTCAAAAATTCACATCATGTTATGTAAAGCCCCATGGATAATTACAAAAGTAACACTGATTGGCAACAGTACTAACTATTGTAGGCAGTTGGTTTGAAAATAGAGCTTTATTTCGTACTATTTATACTGCTTGAGGGTATATTTGGCGTTTCAAGTAGGAGGTGCCCTCTTTGCAATATATCACTTGTAATCCATCACATGTACTGCAGTGGGAAGGGGCATCTGCATTTGTTGTGTGTTCAATGACTCGTAGAAAGAGCCGACCTAAGAGACATTCATGATATTTGGAAAAATACTGGCTATGTTCTAAAGTGTTTTCAAATAACAGTTTTCAGGTTCAGGGTAGAATTGAAAAAGTACTAAGATGTTTAGAAATCTCTCTGGGCTATAGGGATTTTGCCATTTGTATCTGGTAGAAAAAGCTGTTCTATAGGCACAAATTTGAGAGTAAGTATTTGAAAGGAAACTCTAAAATCTGGTTTGCTAACATCTACTAAGGAAACAGCCCAGGTTTTTTAACTAGAAAATTGCACTGGATCTTTTTATTTCTTAATTTTTAAAAACTTCTTTATCTTTTTCTTTTTTTCTTTTTTCTTTTTTTTTTTTTTTTTGACAGAAAGAGAGAGAGAGTGTGTGTGTGAGTGTGAGCTGGGGAGGGGCAGAGAGAGAGAGAAGGAGAGAGAGAATCCCAAGCAGGCTCCATGGTGCTGGATCTCACTAATGCATGAAATTATGAGCTGAGCTGAGATCACAAGTCAGACACTCAACTGACCGAGCCACCCAGATGCCCTTACATTGTGAATCTTAAAATAAGTTCTTATATCTTAAAGGAAAGAATATATGGCTGACCCATTACCTTTAAAGGGAAAGGAAGGAGTCAAAGGAAGGAGTGTGATTTCAGCCCTAACTGGATTTCTAAAGTAAACACTTCATTAGCACTTTGTATGCATATCATTTCAGGGCTTATACACTTGTTAGTTCATATGTGATCCATTCATGGAGAATCTGTGTGCCAATATGACCAAAGGCTGATGAGGTCTCATGCAGTATCACAGTGCCATTATTTATGACACCACCAACCTATAGGTTGGTTTGTCTTAAATACTTTTTTTTTTTTTTAGTTTATTTATTTTGAGAGAGAGAGAGAGAGAGAGAGGCCAAGAGAGAGAATCCCAAGCTGGTTCTGTGCTGTCAGTGCGGAGCCCAATGCCGGGCTTGATCTCATGAACTGTGAGATCATGACCTGAGCCAAAATCAAGAGTCACTGCCTAACTGACTGAAACCAAGTGCCCCAAGTTTGTTTTTATCAATCTCCCACTGAGCTGTATTTCTTTTCTAGATTAGAAAGGATTGTTATATGAATTAATTTATTAGATATTAAAAGTAGCTATGTTTATTGGCATAGTAGTATTAGGATAAAAGACAGTAAATGAAAATAAACTATATGCAAGTGAGAAACTTATCATATGAAAAGTGCCCCTTATCTACAATCCTGAGAAGACAATGTGAATAAATTGGTCTGTAGTTTACCAGGTAATCTAAAAACAAGTAGGAAATTCTTGCGATAGCTTGAACCTCAGGTTACTACTTACTAACTAATTTTGAACATATATTTGAACATTCTAAACTTTGTGTCCTGATTACTAAAACAAATATGATAATAACTGTTCCCATGGTAGAAAATGTTTACTGTTCACTCAGTACAGAAAGTAGGGTAATCACATATCTTGGTTTGCGAGGGATACATTCAGTTTATGCCTCCTATAACACCATTCTGTCTGATTTGGCATTTGTCACTCATAAAGTGTCCCATTTTTGATGACAAGTAACATGGTTGCCACAGTTTTCAAGCCCTTGATACTGATTTTGTTCGAGTCCTGCCGTCTCAAGCAGCAGCCCAGACTACTCAAGGGAAGGTGATTGTACCTCTACTTCTAGGAGTGGGTCCTGATATACCTGACCCAGTAACTGACTTATGCTCTGTCTTATCATCACATGACATTTTTCTGGGCATACTTTAAACCCAGTGTTGGGCACATAATCCAAACTGTCTGACTTAAAATAAAAGGCAAGATTTATTTATTTCGTGGTTGCGGAAGGGAGGAAGTTTTCTCTCTCGGTTGGAAATAAAAAGACAGATATTGTCTGAATGGCTGATGGCAGTTACTTTGCAACCGTGAGGTTAGGTAGCTTAAAGATAAAGCTGATCCAGAGTGCAGCAAAATGAGACAATCCCTAGAGGGGGTTCATAGCACACGTGGCCACACTCACCTTCTTATGTTCTGCTCCTTTGGATAATAAATGTTTTTATTTTTATGCCAGTTTTAGGTAGTATTTTTTAAAATGCATTGCAGCTAAAATAATCTAATAAATATACTCTCTTATAAGGTTTCTGTAAAGATCATATGAGATTATTCACATGAAATGATTAGCACAATGTTGGGAATAGTAAACAGTAATTTATTTGCTTATTTTTAATATAACTGGGAGGATGCTGTCACAGGGAATCTAAGAATAAACAATCAGATGTTTAGAATTTTATAGTTCAGATCTGTCACATGCTTTTTAGAGTCAAATATGGCTCACTGTTTTTAGACACATAAAATACTCTCTTCAAATCATAGATTAGACAACCAAAGTCCAGATCGAAGCTAATAAGCACTGAAGTTTTCTTTCTCCTGCTCCAACATCTCTTCAGCATACCACACAGTCTGTTAATTGATTGAAAAGAATATGAGGTTAAACATCAATTGGTCCTAGTAACTAACTGTAGTAGACATGAGTGTGAGTGTGTGTGCACATGTGTGCCTGGACTCTCCACGTGTAGTCATCCAACTTCCAGTAATAACACTCACAACATTGTGGGGAGAGAATCTATTCCTTCCCATTCTCCATCCTTGTGGTCAGGGTAGGACTCTACCTACTGTCCCTCAGGTGGGACACCTGTTCAAAACCCCCTGGAATTAGGACATAACTTTCTTTCTGGCCAGGAATAAACATGTGATTCTAGCCATGTCAGTAAAGACCAACCTGTATTAGAATCACCAGGCTTCTGCTAAAGTGATGGGAGAGAGTGCTCTTGAGAGCATCAGTGGTTAGACTTGCTACCTCTATAAGGAAGCTGGTGGGTCCTATCACTGATTTAGCTGTCACAATCAAGAACTTCTGTAGCTGTCTCCCTTCTCCCCTCTTTGCTACGTACCCATTGTCAGGTTTTTATAACTCTCCAATTTTATTATTTCGTGCAAAAAGTGAATATTGATTGAATCATGTATGCTAGGCTCAGGACTTGGATACATGAGTGAGCAAAGACTCTGCCATTGAGGACTCCACACACACAGTTTGCAAAGGCAATGGCCCCTGAATACTCGCATTTCAAATTGTTTAAATATTTGTCCTTATAGCAACAGTTCCTTTCTACAATACATTTCAGCAAGAGTTTCATATATATATATATATATATATGATATATCACATATATCACATATATCACATATGATATATCACATATATCTTATATATGATATATATATCTCTTATATATGATATATGTATATCATATATATATATTTTGCTGTAGAAAACATTATGAATTGGGTAATTGAATTATAAAACCATTTTGAAATCTGGTATTAGATTCATCATTTCTCTAACTTTTTCACACTGCACAACTAGTTCAGAAATTAACAAGGAGCTTCAAGGTTTCTAGTCTGCGGGTGAGAATCAAGCTCTCCAGATGCTATTTATGCAACTGAAGAATGTGTCCCCAGCAGGAGTGAGGAGGCTTGCATGCATTTTCTCAATGAAAATGCCCACAAAGACCAATATCCAAAAGGAAGCTAGTAGACTTTGATTTTTTGAAGACTTTATCAACTTATTCGAAGAAAGAATTGCTGAATTTATTTATCTTTTGAGATTTTTTTAAACACACTACAACAGTGAAAAAACAAAAACAGCAAAAAACCAACCCTCCCCCTCCCCTCGTCCTTCACTTTATTTTACATTTATTAGGGAAGGAAAATAGGAGTCATTAGTGGAAGAGAGTCTGAATCAGTTCTGTGTCATCATAACAGGATGCCTGACAACTCTACAGGGGAAAGCTAATAATATGTTAAGAGCTAAGCCAAGAAGCTTTGCCCGCCAAGCTCAAACCTTTAGAAATGTTAATTCTCACAAGAAGAATAGCAGGATTGTTTTATTTCTAGAAGGAGGGTGATGGGTAGTCTATTTTGATTTTAAGTATACAAAGTAAGGTGTCATATGTTCCTGAACTCTCAATGGAAATGAGCTCTTCATTGGGCTGCCCCTGCCTTGTCTACAGTAGGGAAAACTGCTGAAAGATGAGAAAGTGGCAAGAATTAATGCTGGAGATTTTGCCAGAGGGAAAGCAGAGAGAGAAAGAGATGATCTGATTATGCATTCAGGGATGACAGGTGAACCTCCAGAAGTTCAGAGGTTCAGTTTAGATATCCATCTCAACATTTAGCTGCTCATTTGAAGCTTTGCCAAGCACAAGGGAACATGCTCTGTTTCGGGAAGTGTTGACAATCTCTCAGGATCAGTGAGGCTAACCATAAGGTCCCTTGCTTGTTCTTACATTTCTCCTCACTCCATCTCAAGAGCAAAAAAGGTCACCAAGATTGCGTGTTGTAGTTAAAGTTCCCCTTTACTGCAAAATTTCCTATCATTGCTACTCTTGGGGGTTCGAAAATAGAATGCAATTTGACTACATAAAGGACATTATTACTATTCAAACATCTCAGGACCCAATCAGAGAAATCATGAAACAAAGGAAGGCAAAAAGTGAAATTATCAATATCCTAATTTTATGAAAGTTGTTATTGGCTTTATGTGTTTTCAAAAAATGTATGGTAGATGAGTAAATAGTTAAATCACCTCCTTTTAATTAATTGTTTGGCTCTTCTGTCTGATCATTGTTGAGAAATAAAGTTTTTGTTGTTGTTTGACAGAACACATTAATTTACCATCAAAGGCTACATGATTCTTTTTTTTTTAACGTTTATTTATTTTTTGAGACAGAGAGAGACAGAGCATGAACAGGGGAGGGGCAGAGAGAGAGGGAGACACAGAATCTGAAACAGGCTCCAGGCTCTGAGCTGTCAGCACAGAGCCCGATGTGTGGGGCTCGAACCTACAAACTGGGAGATCATGACCTGAGCCGAAGTCGGACGCTTAACCAACTGAGCCACCCAGGTGCCCCAAAGGCTACATGATTCTTAGCACTGAAGGCACTCAGCTAAGAAGTTTATAGTCACCATCTCATTTAATTATAAGAGATTGGCAGATTAAAAAAAAAAAACAATAAACAGAGCAAAACAGAACTCCCACACAAAACAAATTCTAATGAAACGGGTCAAATCTATCTGCTGCTAAAATGAATAGTTCTCTATGCTTGCTACAGAAATCGTGATCTGCACATCCATGTTATCAGCATCACTTGGAAGCTTGTTGGAAGCTTGTTAGGTATACAAAATCTCAGGGACCATCTCAGATATATTTCATGAGAGTCTGTATTTTAGCAAGTTCCCAGGTGATTCTTATGCACATTAAACTTGAGAAGAGATATCCTATACTACATTGTCAGTTTTTCCTGATAATGAAATTTTATTGGCACACCTCAAAGTTTTTAAAAGTGAAAGACTATTTCTTTTTAATTTAAATTAAGATATCTCATTTTTCTGATTATAAGACTCTATATGCCTATTTAAAAATAAAAATAAAAGCATGCATGCATTTGGAATGAAAATACAATTTCTCATAATCTCTCCCCTTGAAAATTATCTGTTAAGAGTATAAAACAAACAGTCAAAAGAATAATTAGTTTCACCACCAAACTAAGACAAATTATAATTAAATCATTTATTTAATATGCTTATCTTAGGAGAAATCATAACCCATTCATAACGCTTAGGATATTGTTTAATTTTAAGCAGATACTGTAATATCTGGGACTTCTCCTAAATGAGATTTCAAGAAGGAAGATTTTGAGAGCTCTAAGGAGGGGGATAATATCTAATCCTTTGAATTTCTGTTCTCAAACATTTTATATACACTTTATTCCACATGCTGTTCTTTCTTTCTCATTTCTTCTAATACGCTGTCCTTGTCTATCTACCCTAACTTAAACCTACTGATACTTACTTAGCACAGGCAGAAATCACCGAGTGAAAACTTGATGAAATTTGTTACATAAAAATTGCCACATCAAAGCATAATACAAGTGAATATCAGATGTCAACATTATAATGTTTATGAGAAAAAAACAATACTATTTTATACAGTAATACAAATAAAGAAAAACATGAATATTCCAATGGGAAAATATATTAACAGATTTATTTTCAAATACAAATGGTAAACACAAGGAAAGTCATATTTCATATTAAAAGAATAAAACAAATGCAGTACCATTTTTCATATATTAGTTGAAGATTTAAAAGTATTAAATGGAAAAAGTATGAGGAAATGTCACTCTCTTACATTTATAATTAGTTGGAAACTGTAATATTTCTACAGTATAATGGGGTGATGTGTATCAAAACTCTTATAATGGCACACATATTTGATAATAAATTATATTTTAAAAATTATGCTAAGAAAATAATTACAGTTTGTGAAAGTTTTATATAGATGTTTATTAAGACAGATTTTATAGTAATGTACAGTTAAAAGACAATGTAGATACTCAACAATTTTGGATGCCTTAAACAAATTATAGTAGATTCATGAAACAGAATGATGAAAAGTCTTTGAAATTATGCTTTAAAAAGTTATTATTTTTATAAGAATACCTATGGGGTGGAGAAAAAAATCATGACACACATTTTTTTCAGTGAAAATACAGTATTGTTTTGAACTGCTTTTTATATTTTAAACTTTGAAGTTTGGCAATTTTATAGCTAGTAAGGTTTTCTAGTCATCCATTTTTTATCCAATTGAAAACAAAGATAATTTCACTTGGAATGAGATGATCACCTAGGGATATATTTTATTCATTTTGTTATCGATATTACAGTGTAGTATCAAATATAGTGTTTTAAAAATATTAGAGGAAGTGGAAAGAGGAGCCCCACTTCACGATGATATTGGAGATGTGTTTATTCATATCCAAGTTGGCATCTGAGATCATGGCTTGGTATCAAGTCAACTGTCATCATTTCTTCAAACCCCAAGAAGACTGGATTACTCAATCAAAACTTCACAATCCACAAAATTTCATGCTATTACAGGAAAAGCTATAATCTTTCCCCGTCCCTTCACTTACTATTAATCCTTTTACTTTGTGCACAAGTGAAATCACTAATGGGGTATAGGGTAACAATCTGTTTTCAATAATCTATGTATGTATGTATGTATGTATGTATGTATCTATCTATCTCTCTATGTATCTATCTATCTACCTATCTATCTAACATCATTGGATCTATTGATCATCTATCTATCTACCTATCTATAATCTGTCAATCAAACTGAGGCTTTAATTTTAATTCATTACTTCCTTCATTGTCTGACTTAGGCCAGAAGCTTAGAAAATGAAGGATAGATGTGTGCATGTTCTAAAGTGAGTTGTAGACATATCAAGGCAGTATTTTAAGCATTGACCATCCCTACCTCATAAAACAGGATGTTAGAGGCTTATTAAATAAGAGGGTTCTTTACTAGAATTTGTGAAATAGTTTTCTACCATTTCAGCTGTCAAGACAATTTAGTTGCAGAGCGGGAGAAGGGGGTAGGCGGGTGCAAGAGAATCTCTTAGATGGGGAAAGGGATACAAACAGAAGAGAGTATCATTCCCATCTACATTATGCTGTTAATAGAAAGATATGTAAAAAAAGTTCTTGAGAGAACTCAACATGTGACAAGGGGTAGACTGAGGCAGTCAGTAAGCAAAGCAGGAAGAAAGAAGGCAGTGAAGGGAAAGGTACTATGTATACATTTACCATTTGGACAGACAAGCATGAATGAGGGGCGATAAGCAAAAACAAAAACAAAAACACACACACACACAAAACAAAAAACAAAAAAACCCAAAAAGGTGAACAATTGTGAGTCACCTGAAAGAATGAATAAATTGCCTATTTGCCTGGATGAAGAGAAGTAGGCAGGAAGAGTCAACAGCTCTGGGGAGGTCCTGGAAGTTACCAGATAGAGTTCCCTGCATCAGGGACCTAACTGAACAATAAGTAGTACCTTCCCCTACCTCCTAGGTCATAAAGACCCTGCTAGACCACTTTCCATGACAGAGGATGTTTGATAGCTGAGAAATACTCACCAGCTAAGTAAACAAGCCTGTAACTTATTTCCCTGTAATCTCTCCTCCCCTTTATCTGACCCTAAGAAGAACGAAGGAGAGATGGAGAATGAAATACAGACCAAAAATACCTTCTACATTGCTGGCTTTGAGCCACTTAATCATTTCAGATGTGAAGGGCAGGAAAAGTTGTTAATATGGTTGTGAGATTAAAATTTTTATTTAGATTGGACTGAACTTCTGAACACCCCAAAAATGAAATAGTTCAAAGACTCTCCCAAGAGGTGAAAATTACTAAATTCTGTGGAATCAGCCCGAGTTGTGTCTGCCGCAAGAAAAGGAGATCTAATAAATCATATTGAAGACATTTGTAAGAGAGAGAGAAAAAAAAGCTATTTCTTGACTGTACCCTAATGAGTTCAGCCAACTTGAAAAAAAAAAACTGCTTATACACATGTTAAATATATGGGACCATTCACTTGCAAATCTATTTTACACAAATTACTTTGTTTTAGAAGTACACCCAAAATATCTCCTACCACAGAATGCAAAATAAGGTATTTCTTGTCAAATGTGAGATTCAGGAACTTCAACTCATTAATCCATCAGCAAATAAGTATTGTACTTTCATTCATCTAAATATGTACTGAGTACTGCAAATAGGCACCAAGGTTGCCTAGAAAGGGTTATGTTTCAATCTTCATAATAAGCCTTAATGCCCTTAATACAAAAAAATGAGAATATTTGAGCATTTTCCATTTTAAACACTGTATTAGTTGTTTAGGCAGGTAAAGATTATTAAAGTGCTCATGCGAACCTCACCATTAGAGTAAGGTGAGAAATTGGACTTACAACTATTTTTAAAAATGGAATACAATTGATTTACTAAGAGAAGTACAGATAAAGTATCAATGGATTTCAAAAGAAGAATCATGTGAAAATGGGAAGCATTTCAGGCATAGGGAATTAATAAAAATACGATGTTAGATTAATGTCACAATACTGATCAAGGCATCAGTATATGCCTTGGATATACTAATTTTGGATATAGCATCAGTATATGCCTTGGATATACTAATTTTGGATATAGCATCAGTATATGCCTTGGATATACTAATTTTGGATATAGCTAATTTGCCAGGCTCAGCTCTCCAACCTGTCTGTCCTATACCACAAGAATGGTAGCAATTCCTTGTACGAGGTCCTTCTGAGGGCTCTGCAGGGCCCTCCTATATCACTGAATCTTTATAAATACCATCATGTTAGGGTCTATTGATCCCTTTATAGAGAGGAAGAAATTAAGACTATTCCTTTTTCTTCTTTCTTTATTCTACAGAAGCTTTGATGACACATTCTGTCTACCACCATTCTCTTCAATCCTGTGTATCCCTCTTTCAGTATTAGGTTCAAACATCTTAATAGTGGAAAGGAAGGGCAGAGGATCTAAAGCCAGAAGCCTGAGATTTGTGTGCTGCGTCTGTTTCTTACTCATCATATTAGTTATTCATTTAACGTCTGTGAGCCTCATTTTACTTTTCATATGGACCTTCTTTAACAGTTGTTGTGAATATAAGATAAGATTTAAAAAATAATTTATAGGCTATAATACGCAAGTGCTGAAAAGTATATAAACATTGTAAAACATTCAGAATTAAATTGGTCATTTCTCTATAATATAGTGCATCCAGGTGTATTTTAGCACTTTTTGATAGTATAGTTTTTATCTTTTTCCCACTAGATAATGAATTCCTAAAGAGGAAGACTTGTTCTCATTCATCTTTGTAAGCCAATCCACAGCAAGGCCCACAGTGGAGGCAAGATTCGTTAAGGGATATATGAAGTTAGGAGAATGAGGTGAAGACGAGTCCCATCGCAGCCACATTAATTAGAAGGCTAAAACACATGTGAATATAAAGTTTTACAGTAATTTACAAGTTACAGTGATGAGGAGTAGGGACTAACCTGGTTACAGGGATGTTTAAAATGCTTAAAAAAAGGAGTAAGCATGGAGTCAATATCATAATATACAGTATCATTTGATCTTTTAAATAAATTAAAGGTCTGTGTGAAAAAAAGAAAGCATGAATTTCCCTCCTTTTCATGTACTAAGAGACTGGATTTCTAATAAGGAATTGAATGGCCTTGGCAGTTTAATTAATTTCTCTGTGATGCTCTCTTCATCTAAAGTGGTGGTAAAAACTTCTTTGATACATTTCATAGGCTGTTGAAGATAAAAAAAAAAAAGTTATACATATGAAAAGCTTGGAGTTTTGTGGGTGTTTGTTTGTTTGTTTTAGAAAGGTCTTCTAATGTCCATTTCTATGCTCTTTCAACATCTGTGACATTTGAGTTATTATTTTAATTAGTGTTTCCTTGAGAGCACTTGCCCGTGGGTGATCCTGACAGAAGAAATTTGTTTTCTGCATGTTTTCTCTTTGATTTTGGCGAAGCTGCTAAGCTGGGTGCCAGTCCCATACTGCTGAGCATCTGTCCCAGTGTAGAAGACCTGTGATACTCCTGGGGTCCGATTCTGCCAGGCTGTGTTTTCAGGGAAGAATGGCTCTCCCTTGTAAAGCCCCTTCTCCAGATGCAGCCCTCCCCATGCCCTCTCACTGCCTTGGTGGCCACCACTGCTAGTGCCCAGTAGAGCAGCTACTCACAGTGGTTCTCCTGGACTTAGTCCTTACGTTTCTAGTCCTGCCAGGAGAAAGAACAGCAGGGGCGCTCTGCAAGGGGTCTTTGCTACTGCTGCTTCACCCTGTTTCCTGCATATTTTGGCTGCCTGTTACCAGTGCCTGAGTCTTATCTAATCAATAATCAAAGGAATTTCAGAAGGATTTGGATCTGTCAGTATCCTAGACCTGGTTCTTGCTTATTGTGTTCTGTTGATTTCCAAAGCTTGATCCTCCAAATTCAGTTGTGGTCCTGAGGTCTAGAATCATCCCCAACACTACCAGTGAGGACTGGCTATCCCACTCTGCGTGACTCAACCTGGGTGTCCTTCTACACTTGCATGGAAGCCAGAGGAGGGCCCACAACATTTCTGATACTTTGATGGCTCTTGGAGCATATTCAGGTTTCCCTCTATTGTATTGTTGATAGAATTAGTGAGAAGTACATGATACACTAAGAAGACTGTCCTCAAACCTCCATCTCTTCCCCATAAACCAGTCTTGACATTAAAAAAAAACAGAAAACTCCTGCTTGCATTTCATTCCTTTTCAGCATGTTGGGAAAGATTGCCCTTGATAGCATGCACTGCATTTGCACACTACGTACTTCAGAACCTGTCCAGATGCTCCATTTGTCCCTTAATAAGCTAACTGAAACCTTTCCTGTGTTTGCAACACTGAAAACTCATCTGGAACTTTGCCATGACTGGACTTACAATAAATACGATCAACTTTTTTTATTGCAGTTTGTTGTCTTGTATACCACTTTGAATAAGCCCTTCAAGACTATATCAAATGTTCTTTAATGTACTCAATATAGCAAGGCTACTTCCTTTCAATTGTTTTGTTACTTCAAAGAACAGATAAGAAAGGAATTTTTCCTTTTAAATTGTTGTTACATACACAAAGCAAGCTTCAAGAATATGGAAAGAATCTGGCTGCTTAACACTAGTAGCTGTGGTCACACATACAGAGATTCTAAATATGGATGAAGGATTTGTTTTTTTAAATAGAAACAAGTCTTTTCTAATTTCTCCTGGCCTTCTCCCTTGGCAGTGCTTTTAGAAGAATTAATGAGATATGGTCTGGAAATCTCTTTGTGCTCCTTAGAGCAATGCTATGCAAATTTAAGGTAACAGTATAAGAAGTCATTATATTAAGAGGCAGGCCATTATTTGAAGGATTGGGAAACTTAGCTCATAGTGATTAGATTATGTGTTGATTTTTTTTTTGAATGACTGATGTCCAATTTTAAATGAAATAATCATTGTTGTCAATATCCTTGGAAAGCATCACCAAGCAGTAGTCCTTGCTCTCAGTTAAGTGCCTTATAAGCCAAATCATAGTCATTTTCCCACAAGAGAAAACATAAAATAGTTTGCTTTAGGCACTAGTGAAGCATTTCCATTGAGAGCTTTTAGTTTACTTTATAATTCACAAAGGTGTTTTACTACAATGCACAGTCCACAACTCGCTTAACTAGCTTTTCAGTGTCATAAACCTAAGGTTATGTCGGGTTAATTTTTCTCTTCGCCCACCTGATATGCCAGTTTTTTTTCCCTTAAAACTGACAGCAAGATGACTGATTACAGCCAACTACAAGGCCCCTTTTCAAATGCGTGACCTTTTCTGGAATCAAGTTAGAAATTCAGAGGACATGAAGAAATCGCTGTAAATTAATAAAGGAAAATAGTTCAACACACACTGACCAGTTGAGCAAATCATCATCATTTTCACTTGCTCCTAGAAATCATTTGCAATGGATATTCTTTCAATTACAGAGAAAATTAACTACCTCACAAGAGCCAAATTAAGAAGTCCAGTGCAATGAGCTGGGAAGGCCTTTATGAATGGTATGGCAACCTGATGAGTGACAATTTCACATTTAATTACAATGGTCTATAATTTATAAGTCTCCCTCTCTTTCAAATTATGCCACATCCATAGGGTTTCCAGCTGAGGAAGTTATATGCTGGGAGAAAGCTCTGCCTAAGGCAATTCTATCACATCTCTGTGACAAAGACACGGACAAAGGCACTATAACACGTGACAGTGGCTTTTATATTGCTCCGAGAAGACGTGTCTTCTAGGGGATTTTTCAACTAGAGCTCCAAGCCTGTGGTTTTGATTACATGCCTTTCTTCAAGGATAGTCTTTAGGTCTGGCAAGTAAGGCAGAAAAAAAAATAAGTGGTAAGTACTTCTTACCTTTTCCTCCACTTATACTGGATGATAAGGTATCTTTCTTCATGGTCAAACACATTTTCACTGGGACAAGTTTGAATCTTTGGAGTAGGGGAACCAGAGGATCATATAGGAGATTAGCTTTGAGAGGTTTGACTTGTAGGACTAGACAGGATCTGTGGGATTCCCTAGAGGAAAGGTAGTGCACCTGCTGGGCACATGTCTATATCGTGTGCTTCAGACTATTCAAACCATAGTGACAAATCTTAGGGAATCAGATTTCTTTTATCTTCTAAAAAAGTTTGAGTATTTCTGGCATGTATTTTTAAAGTGTCCTTTCACAAAGAGCAATAACACTGCAAAAGGGACATGTGTAGATATTTGACAAAATTGTCACAGCCTCTCTGCCTCCATCCATCACACCACCTCACTGATTTTACCATCCTCAGCTCCATCAGGATATTTTTTATTTTTGAAATAGAAAAGTGAATCTCACAATTCAAGAAGTCATGTAGCACAATGGGGACAACATTTCAAAAATTAAACATGAGTTTCTGCCCTAAAATATAAGGTTTTAATAAGCTGTAACTTTCAATGCATTTTAGTTCAATGGAAAAATTGTGTTTTAACACAAAGACTAGCATAATATTTAATAAGGAAACACTGGACACATTAGAAGTTGGGAAAAATATAAAATGCCCAATATCAACATAGTTATTTAACATCGTGCAGGAACTACTAGAACTGCAAGACATTAAAAGTAGCAAAGAGGAAGAAATAATAAATAATATATAAAAAAGATAAGGAAGACCTTGTTTTTGTACAGGTTATATAATTGCAAGGATTTTACTTTATAGGAGAATCATCTTTCAAAAGGATTGAGCCTTGCACTATCTATTTTGGGAAATTTCATAGTGTTCACACTGAAAGGGTCAAGTACTATGAGTGATACAGGGTCTTGAGACATTGAAGAGTTCATTCTAATTCACAAACTCCGTCTGAAAATTCTTCCTTGGAGTTCAGCAAGATGACTTTCTAGGTATGATGTCATTGTGGCAGTATCCACCTAGCTCCCCGGTACTCACCACTCAACATATTTTCTGTAATCTCTGTCAGGGACCAGGTATTCTACCTCACTCACCCGTCTGGGCATTCTCACTCTGGGTATGCTCATCCTCTCTTTGCTCCACATACTGGCTCCTCTCTTCCCCCTGGAGCCTTTATATACTCTCTCTACTACCTAGGGACCTATCACTCTTCCCGACCCTCTCCTTATTTAGAATCTCTCAACGTTGAACTCACAACCCTGATGCCACTTCCTCAGGGAACCCTAAATCCCTGCGACTAGCTTAAGTACTTCAGGTAATATATTCACAGCCTTATGCAGTTCTGCTTCATAACAATTATTTGAATTGGAATTATAGTGTAATTAGTTATCCAGTATCTGTCTCTCTTCCTCCCTACTCTCTCCATCTTCATGAGTTCATGATTAGTAAATGGCTGCCATTGAAAGCCCAAACTTGCCCATCACCTGTATTACCTCAGGCACATATGGTGAATGAATTATTTCCGTTATTAGAGATCTCTTCTTTTTGGAAAGTTATTCTTGCTCCAAGTGAAAACAAATAAAAAAAAAGTTGCTCTACATATTAACTTCTTTCTCTTCAATCTAAAAGTAACCTTCAAGTCATTCAAAGAACTCTGCTTCTTCTTGCCCAAAACAAGATTTTAAATTTTTGAAGACAGTTTTCATGCCCTCTGTATTTTCTCTTCATTCTGGACATCATTCACTTATTCGTGAAAAAAAAAAAAAAAAGATTTTATCAAACATCTCCTTAGGCTGGGTATGCATTCCAGGGCTTTTCCTCACTCTTCATATGACTCTATGGTTTCCAGACCTTTCATCTGAATGCCAATGTGGAGAGGTCTTGAGATCACAGTGTTCCTATTCCTTTTCCTCCAGTCTGTTTTCCATTGCTCCTGTTTTTTTTTTTTTCTTTAGTCTACACTTTATATTGTCTCTGCAATTAGAGAAACTCACTGTTTAATGTGCTTCATGACATATCTCAGTATTCCCCAAGTTCTATTTTGTTTCCCCGGGGGATATCTGATGTTTATTAATGGACAGAGGGTGATGATAGTAAAAAGGCTCATAGGGTTCCATTGAAAGAAATATGTAGATTAAGGATTTGGACTAGATCATAAAACAAACATATTAATACTTAGGAATTTTTTCTCATAAACTTTGTGCCCAATGCAAAGTGAAAACCATTGGAAGCTCTAGTATAATATGAAACTCAAGGTGTTTTCTTTCAAAATGAATATTATGAAGGAACTATCTATTTTACCTAAAGAATAAAGATAAGAACTAGAATATGGAAGTCATTCTACTTATAACATGGACAAAATAAATTTAAAAAGCTTAAAAAATCAATAAGAAATGTGCAAAACCAACATAAAGAAAACTTTCAATGGACTACACATAAAACTATAAGAAAAAGCCATAATTGAACAAAACATAGTAAGGTAAAAGTTAAAATGTTAGACTGGAAAAAGATCTAAGTTGATTTCAAAATTTAAGAGTTATTTTTGGGCAAAACTGAGCTAAATGAAACCTAATGTTGATGTATCTATCCATAATTATGGCAAATAGCCTTTCGTAAGATTTAAAACTTAATTATCTCTAAAACTTTGTGTAATTTGCTCATCTCCAAATAATGTGCACTCTTGGATCTTTGAGACCCTGTGCCCCAAGGGTCATGTTAGAACCATTGGTTTAAAAGCAAAGGCTTTACTAGAGACAAGGTAACTTGGAAGACTAGACTAGACATCTGCTTTGAACAGCAGGACTGGAAGATGAGATTTTTATCTTGCACAAGATAAATTTAAATTTATTTTTTTAATTTAAAAAAATTTTAATGTTTATTTTTGAATGAGAGACAGAGATAGAGTGTGAGTGGGGGAGGGGCAGAGAGAGAGGGAGATCTGAGGCAGGCTCCAAGTTCTAAGCTGTCAGCACAGAGCTGACCTAGCACTCAAACCCACAAATTGTGAGATCATGACCTGAGCTGAAGTTGGACACTTAACCAGCTGAGCCACCCAGGTACCCCAGCCTTCATTTTTTTTAACTCTTGGGACATCTTGGAGAGACTCTTGGAAAGAAAAAAAAAAAAGGAAATTCTTGTCTTAGGGGATGCTAAAAGCTAGCACACAATGCAGTCTCCTACATGATTTATCTTCCAGTTCTGACTTTGAGCACGGAGCATGCTGAGTGAAAGGTATTCAACAGGGTCAAATTTTTGAGGATCTCTGCGTAAGCAGTAAGAAGTAAGGCTATCCAGTATTGGGAGAGGAAGAAAGAAGAAAGAAAGAAAGAAAGAAAGAAAGAAAGAAAGAAAGAAAGAAAGGGAAGGAGGGAGGGAAGGAGGGAAGGAAGGAAGAAAGGAAGGAAGGAAGGAAAGAAGGAAGGAAGGGAGGGAGGAAGGGAGGAAGGGACGAAGGGAGGAAGGAAAAGAAATCACAACATTTTAAGAGTCTACTAATTTTTTTTCCTCTTGATGATTTAGACACAGTAGGATGTAAACTGCTTTATTTTTCTGAAATGTCCTTTTATTTTCACTTTAAGTAGACTGTTTTTCCCCTGGTCCAGAATGTAACTTTGGATATGTCCCATAGCTTTCTGATCTATTGTACTTAAAGGCCTTCCTCAGTTCAGTAAATTAAAATGTCAGTAATAAATTCTTTCCCTCTTCATACTGCAATCCTCATTCTTTTATAGACTGGAAATGAAAAATCACTGCTGCTTATATTACCTGTCCCAACTGGCTAATTTACCATTTACCTTTATGATGTGAGTGTCCTCAATTTCTGTTTTATTTATTCATTTATTTGGCATTCATTTTTTTAAAAGAAGAGTACAAAGAAATTTATTAGTTAAATACTGATTTTACAGCTGTTTCACCCAAAGACAACATAAACAGTTTTGAGGATTAGGCAAGGTATATGAAGGTAGTCCTCATGTAAAAATTATACAAATGATGATTAAGATAGAATCTTGGTTTAAAGATATTTTCTGCTACTACCAGTAAGAGTTTTGGGAGGGGGACTGGGTGTTTGAGGCAGGACATGGTAAGACCACAGTCAGCTACAGCACTAAGGGAGAGGACAAGAAGGAGTCGTCTTTGTGAGCCCCAATGTCATGGGGAGAAATAATACGGACAAGGAAAGAAGACCAATTCCAGAATAGTTCAGAGCTAAAGAGCCCCTAAAGTCTCACCTTCAGTGTCTTATCTACTGTCATCTTTTTTTTCCTGAGTTTTGTTTGCTTTGAATTCATGTTGCAAGATCCCTAATGGTTTGCCTCTTGGAAAAAAGATCTCTGCAGGGGAAGGGATGACAATGGAGGCTCTCTGTACTAGACTCTGCCCACTCTAACCCAGAGGCAATATCCTGCAGAACAACCCAGGGCCAGCAAGTTCTGAATGCAACAGAGCCAGAATCCACTGAAAACTCCCACACAGTGCTGGCCCCAGCTCCAAGGATGGTGGCCCCTTCTCCAGAAGGATCTCAAATGTTAGATGCATGTTTGTCAAACATGTTTTACCAGCAGAACCTTTTTTGTTTGTTTGTTCTTATTCAGAACCTCCCTGTGTGTGATGAGGTGGATGAAGAATTTTTGAAGGTAGCTTTTGCAGGCAGAGTCTGCTTCTTGGCTAAACTACCGAGCTCTTGTTTTGCTGAGGGAGAGACAAGTTCAGCTGAAGACAGAGCTGAATCAAATCAGGCCATTTCACGGGATTTTTATTTTAAGAGGTCTTCGGAGTGCAGAGAAAGAGCTAAGGGATGGGGCCATTAGCTGGGGAGAGAAAGTGAAGTCTAGTTCCTCAGCACAAACTGGAGCAGAACATTATGACACATCTTCATTTGTAAATATAAAGAATTAAGAGAAACTCATTACTTATTCGAGAAATACCAGCACTTGGAACAAATGGCTCCCAATGAAACAATAAATGTAGAAGAGAGTTTTTTAAGGTCTCATTAGCATTTTCAATGAAATTTGAGCATTAATAAAAAGTAGCCTGTAATAAAAATGTAAAACTGTAAAGGAGATAGTTCTTGAAAAATAAAAAATCCCACAAACCACTCAAAATATGATTTTTAAAAATGAACAAATCTCAAGAGAGAAACAAAGTTTAAAAAAATGATTAGCGTTGAACACATGACATTTTAAATTAGAGGAAGAAATAGGGAGTTTCTTCAAGAAGGCAGGGGAAATTATAAAAGAAATAAATTATAAATGACACGAATATACATGAAATCCAATAATCTTAAAATAAAAAGTACAGATGGAGAAATGGTAGCAGAATAGTTTAAAAAATGAGAAAAAAACAGAACTTTTCTGTTCTAAAGAATGACTGGGGTTTCCATATTCCGAGGACTTTTTCCTGTTAAATATAACTGAATTTGCATATTTATTTTTCATTAATTCACTCACTCAAGTAATAATTGGTTTAACCAACATTTATTGAAAAAAATGCTTAAGTTTTTAAATTATTATTCTTTTTTTTTAAAATTTTTTTCAACGTTTTTATTTATTTGTGGGACAGAGTGAGACAGAGCATGAACGGGGGAGGGGCAGAGAGAGAGGGAGACACAGAATCGGAAACAGGCTCCAGGCTCTGAGCCATCAGCCCAGAGCCTGACGCGGGGCTCGAACCCACGGACCGCGATGCGCCACCCAGGCGCCCCTAAATTATTATTCTTATTATAATTTTATGTTTTATTTTATTTTAGTTTTATGTTTTTATTTTTCATTATTTTTTAATTAATTCATTAATTATTCTCAAATTATTAATTTGAGAGAGAGAGAGATTGCATGAACAGGGGAGGGGGCAGAGGGAGAGAGAGAATCTTAAGCAGGCTCCACAGTCAACAGCGTTGGATCCTCAACTAACTGAGCAACAACCTAGGCACTATAGACTTATAACATTTTCAAAAATAGTTCTTGCCTCCCCAAAACTGATGATGTTGTGATGATACCACACAACTATACATGTGAAAGTGTGCAAATCAGAGGTAAGCTTCCAGCTCAATAACGTTGTTTTCTTTTATACTTTTTAACTATACCCCATATGATCTTTCCTTCATATTTAAGGTGTGATGAGAATATCCTGTCTTTTAGGATTTTGAGAACTAATTTTTATGTGATCAAGGTTTATCTGCAATGTGTTGGTTACATCAGAGCTTATCTCACAATGAGCATTTTTATATCGTTTTCTTCAACATAGGAACATATTTCTATTTGAAATACATTTACATTGAAAAATAGCGTCTTCTTCCTTTTTATTAAAAAATTTAAAAATCTGTTCTCAATGATCATGATATTTTAGAATATATTTTGTATAATTTTATTTAAATTATATGGGAGCTAGAATCGCAGGAGTAGCATATATATATTGTTCCATTACTTCCTAAAATTGCTAGATTCATGGACATCTATTTTTTATGACACCCTTTTCCTTAGTAAAGTTCCCAGTGCTTAGTAATTGATGTGAGCAGATCTCAACTATGAATGCTGCCCGCCTGTATGTCCGACCTATGCTAATCAACATTGTGCAGGAGACAATTCATTTAGAGGTAAACATTTTCTTATGTCATTATCAGTGCTTTTCAAGAGAGAGTTCTTTGAAAGTTTTCAGTTAAATCCTTCTCGGTGTTTAGTTAACATTTCAGAAATTTGTACAAGATGTCAAAAATGAAGAGGAAACATAACTAAGTAACTTCCACCTAAGCAATATAACTACTTGCTGTCAAGTTTGTACTATAAAATTGATACTGTATGAATAACAGTTTTAAAATATCTCTAGAAGTGTCTGAAATTAATAAGCATATACTATAATTGCCAAACATATATTTTAATTACTGAAGAAAGGGTCGTCATTCATTTTAATGAATTTTTTTCACAACCCATGGATAGAAGTTTTTGCTTATAACACTATACATTCTCTAAAAGAGGTGACTATCCCAGATCGGGAAGAAATTATAAGCACTGTAATGTAAATGTAAAGTACTGCATATTTTAGGTAGCATAACTGAAGGAAACATTGGGATTTTCCAGGATATGATGATAGCTGTCAAAAGGAAGTAACATGTATCCGTGATGTCATTCTGAGACAAGGACATAATGATTAAGACTGAAGGTGGGAGGAATGTGTCGATGGGTACAGAAATAAACTTCTGAGCTGATCTTGAGTACTAAGTATACAAAGTAGTGAACTAAATTTTAATCATTGTAATTTATACTGATAAATAGGTGAGCCATAATTATAATAATTTAGAATTTGTTATATATCTCTATCTCTTTCTATCTATCTATCTATCTATCTATCTATCATCTATCTATTGCCATTTAGGAAAGAGATTGAAATGAATGGCAGAATTTGTAAGTCAGGAAAACATGACCATATCATTAACCTCTCAAGATTAAATTCTGATAGTACTGTTTATCAAAGATAACATAATGCTGAGGTTAAGTGTGTGAATTTCAAGGTAAAATGTCTGGGTTTCAAATCCTGACTCCTTCACACAGAATTGTGATCTTTGTAATATTATTTACCTCTCTTTTAACCTCTATTTTTCACAGGTCAAATTGAAATACTGATAGGATCTATCCTATATGATTATAGGAATCAAAAATAATATTTTAAGATTTTTGAATCTGTACTTGGCACATAAATCTACACAAAATTTTGTTACAAGAAAAAATGTCTCTAAAGAAATAATATGGAGACATGCACCAAAACTAAATGATTCAAGGAAGAGCATGATAAGACATAAAGTCTAAAATGAACCATAACTCATACTATTAATTTTATAAAGTCAAGATGCTTAGGTAGACTGTGGAAAATAGCTCTGAGAAGTATTATCTTTGCAACCAGACCAATTTGGGATTAAATTTAACCTCTCATTCTTTAATATTTGTGAAACCATGGGAAAATTACATATTCATTTTAATCTTGCACTTCTTCATCTGTAAAATAAGTATGATATTCTTGTAAGGCTGTTATATAAACAGATACCTTATGTAACATATAGTTTAGTGCTTGGTGTATTCTCCTACACCCTCAACAATTGTTCTTGAGAAATGACTGTCTAGGTTGTTTTTTTTTTTTTTAATTTTTTATATTTATTTATTTTTGAGAGAGAGAGAGAGAGAAGTGGGGGAGGGGCAGAGAGAGAGGGAGACACAGAATCCCAGCAGGCTCCAGGCTCCGAGCTGTCAGCACAGAGCCCGATGCAGGGCTGGAATCCACAAACCACAATATCATGACCTGAGCCTAAGTCGGACGCTTAACCGACTGAGCCACCCAGGTGTCCCTAGGTTGTTTTGAACTCACCCTGCCACATTCAATAATTGAAAAATATGGACAGAATATATTATTAAAAATCTATTTGAAAGTATTGGAAAGCTATTAATGTTGATGAAAAATTATTCTAATACTTGTTAATAAAGGTAAAGAAAAAACTTTATTCAAACCATAACAATAAGGAAGAGAGATTGAACTCATTTCTTGAACACAAGTGGAAACTTACAGTCAACAGAATAGACTAAGCGGGGGGGGGGGGGGTTTTAAGGGAAAAAAAAAAAACTAATAAGAGGATACATTATGGGTAAGGAGATTCTTGCTAAACAGTTCTAATCAAATTCTTGCTAAAGCCAACCTAAGGATTTATACATTGAAGGTGGGGGATGAAGAATTTGATCAGATGTCAAAAGTGATCAGATACCAAAAGTATGGGATTGACTTACAAAGATTCTTTGCTAAAACTAGATTAGGCAAGCTGAGGAAGGAAGGGGTCTAGTTGAAAATAAGGTTCCAAAGAGCTTGTTTAAATTTTGGCGAATGAGTCTGTCATTGGGAAATAAACTGTTCAGCAAAGATGCAGAAGAGAAAAAAAGCCAAGAGAAGTAAACCCACCATTTAGTGCTATGTCTCTGTTGAAGACATTGCCAATTAAGTAAAAGTTGGGGTGACTGGGTGAAAAGTTGAACAGAGATTCCAGAAGACTCATGGGAATGGTTTCTCAAAAACTGAAGTTCAAGGTCCTCTAATTTCAATTTCAAGGGTGAAGGAAACTTGCAAATATTTCAGGTTTTTCTTGGGACCTCTCGGAATGATCTAAGAATAATTTCAACTGTAGTGGACCATCCTTTACCAGAATTGATGTCCAGTATTTAAATGTATTAATTTCTATTAGATTTGGTGAGATGTCCCTATATTTTATGCAGAAATAAGTCCTGTCTTTGTTTTCTAATTAAATGTAATTTATTGTCGAATTGGTTTCCATACAAAAGCCAGTGCTCATCCCAACAAGTGCCCTCCTCAATGCCCATCACCCACTTTCCCCTTTCTTTGAGAGGTAAAATCAAAGACTTCCAGTTTCATATCTAACATGCAAAGAGCTTATGGGAGAAACTGTCATACTGATATCTGGAGAGACAGGAGAATACAAAGAATCACAGCCCATATCTGCTTAGTAAGGCCTGGAGGAAAAGTAGCAGGATCCATACATTGACAGGAACACTTAAATGGTAACTTTGATTAATTGCTGGAGTGAAGGGTAAGATAAGCATGAGTGGGAAGCTACTAGGGGGGAACCATAAGATTGGGGTGCCCAGTATTTCCATAGATTTTACCTCCAGGATCCCCACAAAATTCCCTTGGTGAAGAGCCAGGAAAGAAATCTCTTGGAGGCTTTAGCAGTAGGACAGGAAATGTAACCATTTTTACGTAGTCACAGAATGTTCTCTATAACAAAAGTCTAGGATCCAGGGAAAAAGACTTTATCAGGTCTTACTTCACCTAAATGGGAGGGCATTTATCACTTTCTAGCCCTCTCTAGTTTTCTTGTATCACATAAATGGCTGGGTGGAGATTAAGCACTTTTTAAGGCTCTGGGACACAAGTACACTAAAAGATTGAGATATAATCTTAAGATTAGAAAATGTTTCCCTCCCCTACACCTTACTTCCACATCAACAGGGTTTACAGCAGTGGATTATAGTTGAATGAGTTGCAAAGAGCAGGCTTCAACTAAAGAATAAGGAAATATAGAGACAAAAGTAAGGACACTGGGACATCTGAAAAATGTTAAAATCTTAAGTGCCTGCAGCTAGAGCTCACATTAAAGAAGCCCAACTCATAGCCAGATTAACATAAAATCTCACAATAAAGGACTTTTGCCGAAATTCCTCTGACCTGATATATCATAGCCAGATTTTAACAGAAATTTACAAGGCAATCTAAAAAATTAGAACAAAACACAGTCTGAAGAGGCAAATAGGCATCAGAACCAGACTCAGATATTACACAGATTTGGTGACCATTAAACAAGGAATTTAAAATAACTTGTTAATATGTTAAAGACTATGTTAAAGTTAATGAATTAACCTTAATAGATATGTTCAAGTTTGTATACATGAAGGGAAAAGCAGATGACATGCATGAAGAGACGGATAATGTAAATAGAGGGGTGGAAACTCTAAGAGAGAATCACAGTAAATGCTACAAATAAAAATTACTGTGACAGAAATGAAAGATGGTTGTGATGGGTTCATCAGCATCCTGCGCACAGTCAAAGAAAGAATTAGTGAGCTTGGAGACATGTCAGTAGAAACTTCCCAAAAGGAAGTGCACGGAGAAAATCAAAATGATTTTTTAAAAGGGAGAAGGCAGTTAACATCAAATCTTTCTGGGGTATGCAATTAATAACACTTTGTAACACTTGGTTGTAAATTACTTGCACTGCAGAGGAAGTAGTATAGTGGCATTTGAAAATAATTAGATCAGTTGTCAGTGTATACTGAAAATTCTAAGGCAACTACTAAAAAGGTATAATTGAATAACTAGAAGAGGAGAGAGACTAATCATATAAAATGCACATCTAAAACCAGAAAGGAATAAAGAGAACAAAAGGAAAAAAAAGATTAAGAACAAGGAATAGAAAGAAGTTGCAGATATAGTAGATACTAATCCAATGATATGAATAATCACTTTCTATGTGAATGATCTAAAAACCACAATTAAAAGGTAGAGATTGTCAGAGTGAGGGGAAAAAAAAAAAAACAGGACCCAACTATATAATATGTACAAGAAAGTACTTTAAAAATCAAAACTCAAGTAAGTGAAGATATACTATGTTAACACTAATCAAAAGAAAGCTGGAGTAGTTATATTAATTACAGACAAAGCAGACTTTAAACAAGGAGAATTATCAGAGATAAGAGAGACTTTAGATGATGATAAAGCAGTCAATTTCTCAAGACATAGAAATCTTTAACATGTATGTCCTTAACAATACAGTGACAAAATATGTGAGGCAAAAACTGATACAATTACAAGGAAAAATAGACAAACCGTATTATAGTTAGAGACTTCAACACTTCTCTATCAGTAATTGCTAGATCAAGCAGGCAGAAAATCAGTAAGGATATAGTTTACCTGGACAGCACTATCAATCAACTTGATCTAATTAACATTTATAGACTATTCCATCCAACAAGCACAGAATACACATTCTTCTCAACATCACATGGGGCATTCAACAAGATAGACCACATTCTGGTCCATAAATAATATCATAGTAAATTGAAAAGTATAGAAATCATACATGTATGGTTTCAGACCAGAGTGCAATTAAATTAGAAATTAATAACGGAAAGATAGCTGGAAAATCCCCAAATATTTAGAGACAAACATATTTTTATATAACACTTTAGTTAAAGAAGTCTTGAGAGAAATTTAAATAGTATTTTGAACTTAATAAAAAATATAATTTATCTTGAAAAGTATTTTGAACTTAATAAAAAAGTATAATTTATCAAAATGTATAGAACACAGTAAATGATGCTTAGAGGGATATTTAAAGCATTAAATGAATATATTAGGAGAGAGGAAAGATCTAAAATCAATAACCTAAACTTCTATATTTGGAAAGTTGAGAACAGAGAGAAATTTAAACATAAAGACAGGGAAAAAAATTTAAAAATAAAGCAGAAACCAATGCAATTGCAATCAGGAAAGCAATAGAGAAAAGCTTATTAAAACCACAAGCTGTTTCTTTGAAAAGATTGATAAAATTGATACATTTCTAAGCACTTTAACAAAGAATAAAGAAGGAAGACACACATTACCAATATCAGAAATGAAACAAGTCTCATCCCATGGGCATGAAAAGGATTAAAGGCATACTATGAACAATTCTGTACCAAGATGTTTAATAACTTAGATGAAATGAGCCAATGCCGTGAAAGACCCAAACTACACAGTTCTCACAAGAAGAAATAGATCATCCGAATAGGCTTGTATGTATTGAAAAAATCAATCAGTCATCAATAACCTTCCCAGAAAAGAAAGCACCAGGCCCCAGCTTCACTAGTAAATTCTACCACACATTCAAGGTGAAAAAACAATTCTATGAAATGTATTTCAAAAGATAGAAGCAGAGAGAATACTTCCTTACTCAATGTGACCAGCATTGCCCTCCTATCAAAAAGTAGATGTGGTTGGCATTATGGAAAAGGGAACCTCAGTTCTTTAGCCACAGTGAATTCAATTCTGCCAACAACCTGATGAGTCTGGGAGTAGATTATTCCCCAGAGTCTCCATATAAGAGCCCATTTGACCAAGACCTTGATTTTGTTCTAGTGAGATTTTAAGCAGAGAATCTGGCTGAAGCCCCATGGACTTTTGAACTACATAACTGTGAATTAATAAATAAAGGTGTTCTGAGCAACTAAATTTGTGGTATTTATTATGTATCAATAGAAAACAAATACATCTAATCTGATAAACTGTGCTCCTTTCAAATAAGCAAGCAAAAAACCCTACAGCATATATCAAAATTAAAGGTGAGTTTTGACTTTCATATTAGAATCTAGGCAAAATGTCCATTATCACCATTTCTAATTAATATTTTTTGTTGGAGGTCAATGTCGTACAATAAGGCAAGATAAATAAGTAAATGGAACAAGAATAAAGTGTCATTGTTCATAGATAATATTTTGAATGTAGAATCAACCATTAAAATTAATAGATGTACTTAGCATATACTCACTGAATTCAAGGTCATTATACAAAATCTGTTTCTATATACTTGCACAAACAGTCACAAAATGAATAAAAATATAGCATTTGCAATAGCTTCTCAGTCATCAAAGATTTACTGTATTGAGGTGAAAATCTACTCATATAAACTGTTGGTTCTCTCAAAGAAAGATATTTGGGATATTGCAAAATTTTACCAAAGGTTAGAATTTTATGATCTTGGTACCCTCTGTCATCTAGGTCTTAATTGAGGCATCTTTCTTGAATATTTAAAACCTTTGAATTTCCATTTCACATGTGAACCCTGTGTTTCTGGCATTTTTTTAAACTGTGAGCAGTTACCACCTCCATGGCCTCTTGTGGATTATTGAGCTTTTGTTTCTCAAGTCTGGCCTTGATATAGTATCACTGGGGGAACTGTGCAAGCAAACGCTACCTGTGGCTTTGGGCCCCGGCATGGATATGTTTGATACACTTTCCATGGGCTTCTAAGGTGCCACTAGGGTCTAGAATTGCTTGCTTAGACCTATAAAGCACTTCTCAACTATCACTGCACGTTAGAATCACCTGGAGAGCCTTTTAAAAATACTGATGACTAAGCCCTAACCCCAAATTAAATAGGGCACAGTCTCTGGGATGTGTCTGTGATAGCACTGGTTTTAAAAGCTCTCTGGGTGATTCCTGTGTACTGTCAGGGTAGATACCTACTCATATAAAATCTGCCTCTTAGGGAAGTGTTTTCACTCATCATCGAGTTTGTGTCAGTTGGAGAATCACCCTCTCCGTGTCCTCAAATGGGGCCATTGATGTTCTTAGAAATTAGCAGAGACCCACACCATGTGGTGTTTGCTCCTCAAGACACTGTCTTTCCACAAATTTTGAACATGCTACGTGTTGGTTATCATTTCTTTCTTCTATTTCTTTTCCTGAAGTGATGGAATGTATTTTTCCATTTAACTGTACTATTTCTATGCAGCTTTCAAAAGATTCATAGCTTCAAATATTTTAAAACTTCTGATATGGTTCTCTAAATTTTGTTTTGTGTTCTTGTTTAGTGAGAAAAGGATGCCATGAAATTTGGGTCTGATAAAAGCACCTATGATTGAATTAAATCTGTGCTGCTTCTTTTGGAATTTGATAATTCCACACAGGAGATATTCTGCCACCAGAAGCATTTAACCCAGGGCCAGATATAACCTGTCCTCACCCTTCTTAGCTCTCCTGTCCTGTGTTTCTCCTTTCCTATACCATGCCATAAGGTCTTAATTCCAGAAATATTTAATGTACAATATATACCTATATCCTCATTTTAATATGGTTGTGTTACTTTAAAACTCAAATAAAATAATTTGTTGTTGTTCTTTTTGCTGCTGTTATTGTTTTTCTTCTTCAATGATCTTTCTGGCCATCCCATTTAAAATCCTTCCAGGTTTTCTGCAACCACTTTGTAGAGACAAATTTGTACGAAGTAGTCCCCCCAACTGCTCTTATTCTAAATTTTTTGTGTGTCTGAAGCTACCTATGAATACTTTCTTAGATCCTGGCATACTCTGGAGGATCATTTCTGATTTAGATTCTCTTCTGTTGGATACTTCTGGTTCCCTATCAATTTTACTAATTTAAGAGCAACAAAACACCCCAACCCCTTTGGATGTCTTATTTTAAGAGAAGCTACAACAGAGTGTAGTTTTTCTTTTTCCATTTGTCTATCTTGGCCTTCAGGATATAAATTTCCTCTTCATAACTATGTAGTTTCTATCCTCATAAGTAAACATCTCTTCTAAGGAAATTTGCCCCCTTACCTTGAGCTGAACAACTCTGTTTTCCCTTGTTCAGTCTCATCCTTCTACCTCCTGGTCTGAAAGCAAAGCTGAGCTGGATTTTACCACCTTGTTTTAAAAATATACTTTATTTTTCAGGCAAGTTTTAAGTTCACAGCAAAATGGAACATAAGGTACAAAGACTTCCCATATGTCCCCTGTTCCCACACATAGATAGCCTTCCCCATTATCAACATCCCCACCAGAGTAGGTACATTCATTACAGTTGGTGGACCTATATTGAAAAATCATTATCACCTAGAGTCCATAGTTTACATTAGGATTTGCTCTTGGTGTTTTACATTCTATGGATTTTGACATGTATCCACACCATTATAGTTATCCTACAGAGTAGTTTCATTACCCTAAAAATTATCTGTTCTCTGCCTATTTACCCATCCTTCCCCATTAGCTCTTGACAACCACTGATACTTTTTACCATCTCTATAGTCTTTCCTTTCCTAAACATCTTATAGTTGGAATTGTACAGTATGTAGTTTTTCAGATTGGCTGCTTTCACTTAGTAATATGCATTTAAGTTTCTGCCATGTCTTTTCATGGCTTTACAGTTCATTTGTTTTTAGTGCTGAATAATATTCCATTGTTTGGATGTACCACAGTTGATTTATCCATGTGCCTACCGAGGGGCATCTTAATTGCTTCCAACTTCTGGCAATTATGAATAAAACTATAAACATCCATGTGCAGGTTATTTAGTGGGCCTGTGTCCTCAGTTCTTTTGGGTAAATATGAAGGAGTGCAATGGTTGGATCTTATTGTAAGGGCTTATAAAGTGGTTTGGTATGAAACTGCTGGACTCTCTTCCAAAGTGGCTGTTCTCTTCTGCATTCCCACTAGCAATGAATGAACATCGTTGTTCTTCCACATCTTCACCAGCCTTTGTTGTCAGTATTCTGGATTTTGGCCATTCTAATAAGTATATCATGGTATTTCATTGTGTGTTTTCAAATGCCATTTACTGTGCTTTTTTTTTTTTATTACATGTGTAAATTCGACTTCTCAGATAGCGTTTCAAGAACAGGCTTTTGAAATGCCTTTTTTTATCTTTGTATCTGCAATAATTTAAATGTGTTGGTTTTCTGCTCTAAGCAGAGAAGATGGCACTTTCTATTTCTAATATAGTCTCCTTTTGCTTTTTGTTAATTTATACAATCTACTCTTTTGCTATGAGTGAATCAACTAAAATCTATAGTTAGAGCATATATAATTTAATCATTCCAAGCCAAGTTTGGAACATGTAGAGCAAACAATCTTGAAAAGCTCATAAAAAGTCACTTTTCTCAGGTATCTCCTGTGGAACTGAATATAGTGTAGAATGTAGAGAGAACAATAATGTGATTGAGGGCAGCCAGTATCAGGCTGAAAGCTCAGTAAGAAAAGAAAATTTGTGTTTTGCCACCCAATTGAATAGGTATGTATAAGAAAGAAATCTTTTTCCTTGATTCAGTTGTTGGTCTTATGTGCTTAGTCAGTGATGGGCCAACATAGATCAAGGAGAAGCTACAGAAGTTCCTTATTGGAGCCTACATCATCTAAACCTTGAGCTTTTGCTGATTGTGACTGTGCTGCCTTTGTAAAGCTAGTGAAGACCGCTATGGCTGAATTTATCTTGTTGATGCCCTTGAGGCCTCTTGGAATTTGCTAAGGCCCAGCATGCTTGAATAAGGCTAACTAGCTCATTTAACCCAGCCACCAGCCAGTAGAAGAAACTAGTTTTATCAGTGAAAAAAATCCCAAAGTGATATTTCTAGGACACACAAGTTACTACTAAAATATGATAGTCAATGGACCGAATCAGGGCTTTTCAAAAAAAAAAAAAAAATCATAGGTGAGCTAGTACTCAAAATATTTTTAGATAGCAGCTAGTAGTCAACTCAAAAATCATCCACACAGAACAATTTAAACTGCTGAAAACCACCCAGTTTCAACCAGAATTTAGGTATTATTGTGTTTCCCAAACTCCACTTTTTTATCCAACCTCAGTTCGAAACTCAATGTGATAGGTCTTTTCATTTTCCAGATAGGAAATTACTTCTACATTCCTTACTCCCTGCCTCCTGCAGGAACAACCCTTACCTTTTAGGATATAAGGCACAATGGAAGAAAGAATGCATGCTGTCTGATGTCTAAAAGACAGAAGTGACTGAGCTAGACATGTCTGGTCCTTTCTCAGTCACTTCTTTCCCCAAAGAAGGAGTAAGGAAGTAAAAATTGATCAGGCATTTTACCATAATAATGGAACTCCCTTCAGAGAAGACACATGGGAATAGGGAAGGTGTATTTACTCTCTGCATTATTCTCCCCCACCCAAAAAAAAGACAAAACAAAACATGATAAGGAAGAAAGCATGACATAGAAGTTTCCTAGGAATTTTGCTTCACATGCTTATTGATTGAATTGGCAGGTTGGACAGTTTTCTACTAAAAGCTTTTGACCAAAAAGAAAATTAAATTGAACATAAACAAGTAAATAAATCTGAGACCAGTCCCTATTTGGAGAACCTGTTTCTCTGAAAATTATAGGCTAGTTTTTGTACTAAGGTGAAAAATGCTTCTGCCAGGATTAGAAAGCTCAGTTAATACCTGGGAGTAGAGCTGGGTGGGCCTAACAGGAAGGAATATGGTTTCCAGACTAAGATTTTATAAGTGAGAGAATAACAATAGAGAATCTCTAGAAAAACTTACTAATTATTTAAGCACATGATAACCAGATAATTTTAACCATAGACAGGGCTCTTTTTCAGAGAGAGAGAGAGAGAAAGAGAGTGTTTTGTGTTGTTTTACTCAGTTGTCTCCAGTTTCTCACTGATTTACCAACATTTGAGAAACCCTACTGTCTTTCCTGTGTGGGTGCTGAGAAGAACAGTTTTTCCATTTTATCTCTTTAAATTTATCTCTTTTAATCAGTATGCACCTGAATTTTATAGTGGTTTTGTTGCTTTATATTTTAATCCATTTAAACAGAAAAGAAAAAATGATGACTTATCTAAGAGGGCACAATAAGCTGAACAAGGATGATTAGGCGTTAATTATTACACTATGGGTTTCCACTGAAGTAGAGCAATGGAAAAGAAAAAATCTGAATACAAAAGCATGAGAAAAGATATTCAAGGGAAATGTAAACAAAATGTAAGCAAAAATGACACTACAAATATAAGACATAACAGAATTCAAGGACAACATCATTAAACAAGACAGAGCTTTTTATTATATAATGATAAAAGGTGCAAGCCAAGAATATATCTATAGTTATAAAACTTTATGCACCAATCAACATACCAGACAAGTCTATAAACTCCTAAGAACACAGAGAAGACTGTAAAAAAAAATTTAATTTATAGTGGGTGATAGTAATATGATGTCTTTTTCAGAATTTGCAAATCAAGTTGGTAAAAAGAGGTAGATTAATAATATAATCAATAATTTTGTTTTAACAGATATTCATAGATGTTTATATTCTAGAAAGAGGATTTGCCTTTGTTTTGGGCATATTTAACAAAAGTTTATCGCATTTGCCAGAGGCAATCTTATAAACCAAAAAATATTATTTTGTGAAATTCTAGGGAGTACATTTGGAATAAAATTGATTTTTTTTGGTAAAATAAACAGAAATTGATACAAGAAAAGGAAGAAACTATGAGAGAATAATAACCATGAAAAAGAAAAATAAACAGGGCTTTAAAGCTAAATTCTACTTAAATCTTAAAAACAATACTCCATATGTTATTTAATTCATATTACAGAAAAATATGGAAAATACCTTATTCTTGTTAGAATCCCTAGACAACTTTAATACTAATGTTTGGGAGATACTGTGCAACATTCCTAATAGAGATATAGAAAATATTCTTTATAAAATAAGAGCAAAGTCAATTGATAAATGTATTAAGAAAACTGACACACAATGAACAAGCGTGAAATTACAAGGATGGTTCACTATTATGGAGAATATCAGGGCAACTCATGTTAATGTGTCAAAGAAGAAAAAATATATGATATGATCAAAAGATGCTCCGAAGACACTGGGAAATTCCACAAACTTTTTTTTTTTTTTTTAGTTTCTTTTAATGTTTATTTTTCAATTTTGAGAAAAAGAGAGAAGGGGGGGGTTACTTGAGCGGGGAAGGGGCAGAGAGCGAGGGAGACACAGAATCCAAAGCAGGCTCCTGGCTCTGAGCTGTCAGCACAGTCTGAACCTAAACGGGAAGTTGAAGTCAGACAATCGCTTAATCGACTGAGCAACTGAGGTGCCCCTCAACAACCATTTCTAACTGAAGCTCTACGTAAAGTAGGAAAAGAAGACTGCCTAGAATAATAAGGATTGTCTAACAGAAATCAAGAACAAATATATTAAATTATAAAATACTACAACTTCCATTAAAATTAGGAATGAAACAGTAACATTCATGACTAATATTATTTAGCATTGTAGTGGAGATACCATTGAATAAGATAATATAAAAATAAATAAATAGGATGAATAGACAATTTATGAATTGTGAATAGACAATAATATTTTAGCTCCAAATTATATAATTACCAAAAGAGACTATAGGAAAATATTTTAGTATTAGAAAAACTACAATGTGTCCTTTATAAAAATATGTACACTCAAAGATCAGTAGCTATTTTATACAGTGTTAATCAATTGGAAATGGAAACATAAAAAAATCCATCCACAACAGATTTTAAAAGTATTTGGGTTAAGTTAACTAAAAAACACCAAGACATTATAAATTATCATAGCAGTAAATAAATAGAATTTCCACACTCGAGCAATATAGAACACTTCTAAAGAGGTAATGTCTTAAAGTTGAGAAACCTTTATAAACTGACATGTAGTTAATGCAGTTCCAAACAGTACCCTGGAGTACTGACAAAACTGACTCCATCTTTGGCCCTCCACCTTGTTCATTTGTGTTTACTCAGTGACCTCTCCTGGGGCAATATATTCGGGGCCCTTTGGAGATTAATATACATACCTTAGAATTCCCCACCAGGGCCAGTATCCAGGACGACTTGCTTTGACTTCCCATGAATCTGTTAGAGAAAACCTCATCTTTCTCCTTCCTGATGGACAGGTGGTGCCACAAGTTAGAATGAAAGGTTAGCTGTCAATTAGGAGGATGCAAGCCCCTTGAGGCGCATGCAAACCCTTTGATGTCACTACAGTGGCCTTCTGTGGGTCCCCTCACTCTATGAAATCTGTGGGCTGAGGTCTATAAAGTCTAAGCTAGGGTCCAGATTTCATGGAGAATAACTATTCAGCTATGGATAGTCCTCTGCCAGATCCCCCTGTCAGTAGTTACCCTGAATCACTCTGTGAAAACAGTGACCTGCTTTATTTTCTGGTTTCCACATGCCTTCTCAGGTGAAGAATACTTTCTTGCCTCTCCTCCATCTTCTAACAGTATTTTTAGATTTGGACATATAAGCCGCTGTAATAACCGAGAATATTTTTGAAAATGTATGGGGAGGGGTATTTACAAAATATTGTAATTTGCTCTACAACGACTCTATTGCAAGCAATATATGGGAACAAGATAGCTTCTATTAGTAGAACCAACATTTTGTGGGAACTTAGGAATTCATTTTAACTTGGTGAGAATGAATGATCTCTGGTTACAACAGTGTCACATTTCATGTCTACAACAAAGACAAAGGAAGAGTACATAAAATATAACCAGGGTAAATTTAAAAGACACAGTTTTGTTCAAAACCTAAAAAATACCTCTATTAGAAATTGGAAAAAAAAAACACAATGTAGAAATAGTAATAAAACTATAGGACTCTCACTCTGTATCAGAAGCCAGCAAAGGTGGCCAGGGGTTCTATTGCACAGGGCATGAAATCAAAATGCCCCGCTGAGCAAGGGGACTGGAATGGGCTCGTTGCTTGAAACTAACACCAGAAACATAGGCCAAAAAAGTTGGAGCTAAAGTTTCTGTGAATTTGCATGCTACAAGTGCTAGAGGACACACACACCTCGCGGTGTGGATGTAGGGCATCACAAATGAAAATAACCTGATCTGTGGTCTCCCCAGTTTCAATACAAGAAAAAACTGATGGATTGGAGGTCCCAGTGGAGTTGGTGGAGGCAAAGGGTTACACTGACTTTGTCAAACAGACTTCCAAAGTGTATAAATAAAACAAAAATGATTTTGAAATATGTGTTTAGGTTGTGAAAGGCAGAATGCCATCTGTAGAGAATGAGAAGACATTATGAGAACAATGGACAACCAACTAAAAAAACCGGAAAGAAGTAATTATTCTTACATATGAAAAGAGAATATTTTAGAATTTTTGGAAGTTAAAAATACCGTCTCTGAAGGGAAAAAAACCCACCTCCACTAGATGAGAAATGCTCACGTTTGTACGTAGTTGACAGGAAGATTATGTAGTAACTGTCCTGGAATAAGTGGCTTGCTTGATGAAAGAGAACAAATCATAGACACCTTCTTGCTACCAGATATCAGCATAAATTTCCAATGCTTCGGAGTTTTAAAAATTAAGTTAAAACACATAAGAAATTTTTAGAAAGTATTTAGAAGAAAGATTTAGGGAATATATATAGTGTCTTCTGGTATGAAGAGATACAAGACTGAAAAAACATAGGCTGTAGGAAATTTTATATCCATCTATAAATACATTAAATAATGTCCCATATTGAAAACTACAGAAATTCAAAAATGCTAAGAAACTATTTCTAACATTTATGTACATATAGATTCTACAAACTGATAAGTAAAAGGCAAATAAAATAGAAGAGTGGGCAAAAATATGAACAGAAAAAAGAAAGCCAGATGGGCGGAAAAACTATTTCTTGACTGGCAGTCAGGGAAATGCAAATTATAACTACAATGAGAATACTTTTTTTTATGTATATACCAGATTGGTGAGTATAAAAAAAATCTGATTTCCAGTACTGGAGAGTGTGATGGGTAATATGTGATCTCATAGATCGCTGGTGAAAACATGAGTGGCTACAACAGAACTAGAGCTGGGATGTAATCTAGTGGTATCCATACAACTTGAAATACCTTTTAACCTAATCTATTTTGGTAATCTTTAGGAATAAACATATTAGTTTATAAGGATCTAGCATATTTACAGTGAAAACACACTGAAGCAACATGTTTTATAAATGTCCTCATGGAAGAGAATGCTATGCATCCTGCAGGTAGGTAGGCTTTGAGAAAATATGGGGAGAACAATGCCTACCAAGATAGTACAGCTGGCTAGTTACTGCTAAGTTGTGCTAATGTTCTGCTAAACTAAGGAGAGAATGCAAGTTGTTAACTAGAAGTTACTTGCTAAGTTTGGGAAGGAGAAGGCCCAACTGGTGGTTTCTAAAAGAGACTATAATCACCTGTAGTAGAAAGGCAGGCATAATTGAAAGGCAGACTGAAGATCTAACTGTGAGAGCTCCGAGATAGTTGCAGTCTCAGCCAAGGCAGGTCTCTATGCCAAGGTCAGGGCCCTGGTAGGGAAACCTAAAATCCTGAAAACAGGAATAAAGACATCTAGAAGGATGTACCCAAGGATGTTGATTCTGTGGTCCCCGCAGGTCCCCAGGCCTGCAGAGGTAGCCCACATTTCCCTAGTAAGAGCTAGCATACCCACTGTGGTGGAAAGTACTGCAGAAGCCTCTCCCCCACAAAGTAGCAAATGCTCTCACCAGAATCTTCCCATCTCATCTCTCAGCTCCCAGGTTGACTGATAGGATTAAATCCCAGCATAACTCAACTGGTGACTGCTGGCACAAATAAAGGAGAAAAAGAGGCTATACATGTAAAGGATTATAATTACTAGCTGGCATACACTTGCAGGAGACAGGAAACTACTCTGAGACTGGATGTTGAGTGCTTGATCAAAGGACTGGAATGATAGTTTAGATAGCAAAAATTCATTGACTTGGGGATACGTTCTCTGACAAGAGATTTAAGACCCCGGCAAGAACCCCAGGGGATGGGTTAAATTCACTGCTGGGTAGTTCTTAGGAACCTGGAATAAACAATGGCCAAGTCTCAATGAAATAGATGCTTAAGTTTCTTTAGCAGAACATAGAGGACATAATATAAAGGTGGAGGAAAGTAAGTGGCAATGATTATTTATTAGGTAAAGACAAATTTATTAAATGAGGTCAGAAAATCCCCTAGAGGAGTATGAGCCATGAGTGGGTTTTTGAGGAATGTGGTGGCGAGAAGGGCACCAACATTACTAAGAAGTTCAAGGGTGCTTGGGTGGCTCAGTCAGTTAAGTATCCAACTTTGGCTCAGGTCATGACCTCATGGTTCGTGGGTTCGAACCCCACGTTGAGCTCTGTGCTGATAGCTCAGAGCCTGGAACCTGCTTCAGATTCTGTCCCCTTCTCTCTCTGCCCTCCCCTGCTAGCACTCTGTCTCTCTCTCTTTCTCAAAAATCAATAAACATAAAAAATTTTTTCTTAAGTTCAGTGGTGACTCTTCTGTGCAGGCCAGGCATGAGGGTAGAAGCAGCATTCACACAGTTGAGCTCATGAACATCTGTGGGGATGAAGGGCCCTGAATAAGTCAGAGAGGCCAAATGGCAGTGCTTAATCACTGGAAACTAGGACCCACAATTACCAAAATATGGACAAAGTAGGAAGAGAAGCCAAAGAGGCTTAACTTGTAGGAAGTTGTAGAGATGGATTATATAGTCCTTAGAGGTAAAACAGATGGGAAATAAAAAAAGCTTAAATTTCTGCTTAAACTCTATAATACTAAAATAAATTGAAAATGTTGAAGCAGGTGATAGAGAATGGTCAACCCAAGAAAAAGTTGCTTTCTCTTGCTCAGTTCCAAGATCTGAACCAATTTTCAGACCCAGAACCCAATGATTGAAGAAATGGCTGGTTCTCTAGGAAGAGGGAGCCTGAAATGCCATGATAAATATCTATTGTCATGATTCATCCACCCTTCCAAAGTAACCTATGGCCATACTTGGGCTATTCTACTTTGGGAATGGGAAATAACCAAACAGACTATTAAACATAGTGTCTGAGTTGACATTGATACTTTAAGACCCAAGCCTCCTCTTGGTACTCTGGATACAGTGAGAAGTTATAAAGGCCAGGTAATAACTGGGTCCTGGCTAAAATCTGGCTCTCAGTTGGCCCACATATCCAAGATACATTGGATGAGCAACTTCCCAGTCACTGAGTACATAACTGGCATTTGGAATAACTCCCATGTTGGACTTTTTATATGCAAAATAGCATAGTGATAAAGCTAATACAGTGGTAAAGGTCAAATGGAAACTTCTGTAACTGTCCTACCTGTAAGATAGCAAACCAAAACCAACACCATATTACTGGAGAGATAATAGAGATTGGTGCTACCATTAAAGACATAAAAGATATAGGGTGGTGGACTTCTTCATAGCTGCTTAATTCTGACTGCTAAAGAAATCAGAGGGATCCTGGAGAATAACTACAGACCATACTGTAAGTAGAGCTAGATAGCAACCCCATCACAGTCGCTGTGCCAGAGATAATATTATTGTTACAGTGAATTAGTAAGACCTCAGGTACATAGTATGCAGCCATTCTATTTCTTCCCAATTAGAAAGAAGGATTAAAAACAGTTTGCATTCACATGAGAAGACAAAAATGTTCTTTACAATTTTGCATCAAGTTATGTTAACTTCCCTGCCCTCTGCCATTATGTAGTACAGTGAGATCTGGACCACCTGGGCATCCCATAGAATGACACTCTGGTCCATTCCATTGACATCCTTCTGACTGGACAGGACAAGTAACAGGTGGCTACTATACTGGAATTGTTAGTAAGATATATGTGGTCCAGAGGGTTGGAGATAAGTCCTATAATGATTCAGTGACTGAGCAATTAAGTGAATTTTTTAGAGTCCAGTGGTCAGAGGCATACTGGAAAATCCCCTCCAAGGAACAAAGGGCTGCATTTCCCATCTCCCACTACAAAGAAAGCAGCACATTTTTTGGTAGGCCAATTTGGGCTCCTGAGGCACCACATTCCATAACTATATACTCACACTGCAGGTAACAGGGAGGGTTGCCAGCTCTGAGTTGGGCCTGGAGCAGGAAAGGGTAATGCAGTAGACTCAGGCTGAGTACAGTAAGCACTGCTGCTTGGGCGTTGTCTTCCATCTATCTACTAGTCCCCACGGTGTTAGAGGTGTCAGTAGGACATGAGGCAGTATGGAGTTTACAGCAAGCTCCAGTGAGAACACCATGTTATAGTCCCTTAGGAATCACAAACAAGTCCTTGCCATCAGCAAGAAAGGATTACACTTCCTCTGAGAAATGGCCTATTATGCAACTCTGGTTGAGATGAAATTCTTGACCACAAGCTACCCGAGTTGTCATGCATCTAGAACCACCCATTTTGGATTGGGTTCAGTCAGACAAACCAAGTCATAATTTGGACAGGCCCTATTTCCTTCCACATCAGCATTTTCTTTAACACAATTTTTGCTTTTTTAATCTTACATTGGCATCTGCTTCTCAGGGGACCTGCACTAAAACTAATACCTACTCTATTCAGTTTTTCCCAAATGTTTATTGAGAAATTATCAGATCAAGAATGTAGCTCTCCCATAATCCATGAAGACAGGGATTTTCTATCTGTTTATCTGTTTCTGGAACCGTGCCTGACTTTCACTGGCACCTAAGAGATAGGTGGTGTTCAATGAATGGAAGTGTCACACGGGGTAATAAAATAAATGGGACAAGGATTTCAAACTTACATACATTCTCTGGCCAAGCAGCAGATTATTTGAGTGTTGGAGAGTGAGGAGCAGACAGGACTGAGAAGTGGAAATCCCCTACCTAAAAGCATTTAAGCTTTAATGTTTTAATAACACTTCACTGACCAATTAAAACAAGTCCAGCAGTTAAGTCTAGTTAGTGGACTGCTGGTTTGTAACCTTTGAGTAGTGTAAAGTAAAAAGCGATTCTCATGGTAATAACCTGCAACAAGATGAGATGCCCAGAGTGAATAACAAGGGCAACTGATAACACGCAGGACTCAATTAGTCAGCATTTACTGAAAATCTTAAAGCCAGGGTCCAACAAAAAGCAGTGTGTTTGCCTTCGCCTCAAGGAATTTAGATTAAGAAGACAAAACATGTGCCTGAGAAATAGTATGACAATAATTGCGGTGTTTTACATAGTCAAATGCAAAATAAAACAACATAGGGTCAACTGTCTGTGCTCCCAGTGCCTGATTTATATGGTGATTAGAGAGCTGTACCCCTTAAGGTTGGAAAACAAAGCTCTGCTCTGGGTGATTCACAGAAGTCTGAACCTGGGGGCTGAAGAAGTGAAGGTCCAAGTTAGAAAATTTAATTATTTTCTATTAAGCTTGGGAGGGCACCAATCCAAACTAGGAATTTTAGAAGCATCTCATGTATTTAAACAAAAGAAAAGAATCGTTTTGTGACCTCTAAGAATCCTTTAGTTTCACTATTAGAAATTGAGTACGTGAGGGGCGCCTGGGTGGCGCAGTCGGTTAAGCGTCCGACTTCAGCCAGGTCACGATCTCACGGTCCGTGAGTTCGAGCCCCGTGTCAGGCTCTGGGCTGATGGCTCGGAGCCTGGAGCCTGTTTCCGATTCTGTGTCTCCCTCTCTCTCTGCCCCTCCCCCGTTCATGCTCTGTCTCTCTCTGTCCCAAAAATAAATAAAAAACGTTGAAAAAAAAAATTAAAAGAAATTGAGTACGTGAAGTCCAGCCACCTCTCTACAGGCAAAGCCAGCAGTGGTTTGAGAACCATTCTCTGAAGCGTAAACTTTCTTAAAAATGCTTAGAAATGTCTTTTAAAAGGCTAGCTACACAGAAAGTACAATTCTGACTTAAATTCCCCCTCAAAGTGGGAGATGACTAATTTTCACTGTCCAGCTGGTAACAATAACATCTTTGTAGAAACAAAACAAAGCAAAAAAACCTTTAAGAAACCGTGAGGAACTCAAGAGGAAAATGAAGAATTAGCTATTTTTTTTAAATCCAAAAGAAATTCACCTGATTTAATGGTACTTGAGGAATACTTATTTTTCAATAAGGTGAGAGTTTTGCCTTTCTTTGCCAGATTACAAACTCAGGCAGAGAAAAAAAAAAAAAAAAAAGGAATGAAAACATGCCTGCAAGGTGTTTCATTTAAATATGAGGGAATATCACAAAAGTCAGTGAATGTGACTATCAGGATAGGAAATAATAGATCTAAAAAGTTCTTATGGATCCAAAACAGCAAGAAATGAAGATGCTTGTTTTCAGAAATGCTTCCAAAACTAGGCATGAAAAATGTACTTTCAAATGTATGACAAAAGCTGATTAAATTCACCCTGAGAGCATGTCAATTTGAAAAGGGGATTATAAATGCCCATGCCACCAGGTGCTCCCCTCTGCAAGGGGGTGGGGGTTGCATGTATCCATTTAAATACTGTGTTAGCACTAGCACATTTGGAACAAGAGCAAAACTGGATGAGAATTGGAATAACATTGGCCTTCTGGAGGGTTAAGGAGGCTGTCCCTGCAGCAGGTTGGCAATTTGTCACATCAGCTCCTTCATGAACTATCAACCTCATTACCATGGTTCACTGCACAGTTGGCCCTTGGGAGTCTAATACTAATAGCATATAGAGGGTGATAAGGCTTGTGGTCTCAACTACTTCATTATTGATTCACTTAAAAACATACCACCTACATATTCGAATAAAATAGGTAATATATTAGAGAGGTAGAAACACCAAAACATCTAAAATCAATTGAAGTAGGGAGGAAAAAAACGAGAAAGGGATGTAGCAGTAATAGCACCGTGAAAGCAAGTCGTCTTGGAAAGATAGAGGGTGAATAATTTTGTGTGACAGCTACCATTTGTTTATTCTGGTGTGTGAGGCCATGTATCAACCAGTAACAGCTATAACTGTACATTAAGTAGGACTACTAAATGAAATGTCTTGGGGATATTTTTAAGACACTGCAAAGACACACAGAGCTACAGTGTTTGAAGGACATACATTTAATCAACAAACAAAATTTGAGATGTTCCTCAATGATTTTAGCCAAAAAAAGAGAAAAAATGGCCCATTTCCAAAGCTCCAAGGTGATAGGGAATGTATGGAAATTTATTGATACATTAGTAAATATGAAATATTTTTCTTTTGTGTCAATACCCCAAATCAAACATTTCATAGAGACCCTTCTATGGAAAAATAGAACTTATAGATAGTATTAGAAATGACTATCTGGTCACTTAAGAGTCTCTCTTTATCCAGCAGCAATGGTTTTTACTATATTGATTGCTTTAAGCCTTGACAGAACAAATATACATATATAAGATATATACATCAAGAGATTAGAATGTTAAATTTCCTTTGTATTTGATATTCATTGATTTATTGATAATGCAAAAAATATACAAGCACAAAACTAAATTCTCAAAAAGGTTAATATATACACTGAAAACATATTTGGACTACTTGCAGACTTTATATCGACTGTTCAATACAGTAGCCACTAGCTTCGTGAGGTTATTTAACTTTAACTTCAAATTAATTGAAATTAAGTAAAATTTAAAATTAACTTTCTCAGCCACACAAGCCACACGTAAAATGGCCAATACATACGACTTGCGGCAACTATATTGAATAGCACAGATACAGAACATTTCTATTAAGTACAAAGTTCTATTAGACAGCAATGCTTTAGAGGATAACTTCTATTTCCTCTCAGTAAAGTCTCAAATAATGTATCTGAAAAGAAATCCAAAGTAAATTAAAATACAGAGCAAACTTGAATTTTCATAAAGTTACATGTTTTTTTCTGGCATCAGTCACTCACTGTATTTTCGACACCATCATCTAAAAATATTTTGCATTTAACACATATATTTAAATTACTCGTGGTGAACATTTGTAAAATGACTAAAATATGGTTCTCAGATTTGATCATGCAAATGTTCTTTTTTACATGGAAATGTGGATTGAGGCAGCTAAATTTTTTTTTGGTAGAAGTAGGGAACCTTTTCTTGTAATTGCAATTATAAATAGTTTTATTACTAGTCATCACACTTATGATTTTAAATGAAGCAGGATGGAATTTCTAGTGGTAAAGCGCCAGCTGCTGAAAAATCATTAGATTTTCAATACTTTAAGGTATGCACAAAAATGTCTGAAAGTGGTTTAAAGCAGAACTTTACTAAATTTAGAAAGTCAATTAAAATGTGTTTTAGCATACAGCTTTATAACATATCCCTATTTCTAAGGTCATTTCTATGGAAGAAAAAACTAGTGAGATAACGTGTGCATGAGGCCCCACACCAGGAGATAAAGCTAATCTCTTCTGATATTCTTAAAGATGTCTGTAACTTTTCTTTTCTACAGGCTTTTTGTCCGGTGGAGTGTGTGTGCATGCGTGCCTGCACGTGTGTTTTAAGATAAGGCAAACCCATATTTCAGGAATAAAAGGAATGGAAGTTTTGAAACAGTGTGAAAAGTGGTTCAGCATAGCTGGAGGCTACCTGAAATCTTAGGAGGATTTGGATAAAAATATTTCTAGCTCAGTCTGACGGAATTCTGAAGATGGAAATTGCATCAGAACTTTTGAACCTGAGGCTTTGTTCCCTCTGACTGTCCCCTTCGGGGCTGCAATAGGCTTAAAGAAAAAGTATTCACCACATTCAAAGTAGCTTGTTGCTGTATGTCACATATTTTTCTCAGCCGTAATTATGGCTGCTTGTGATTTCATGGGGCTTCTTCTCCTTGAATATTGTTTAGGTTGAAATATCTTCATTTCCCTTTTTATCATCACTGTTGAAAGAGATCTGGAAGACCTGCTGTATGTGGTGACTGCTTCACAGTGTCCCACTTCCTCTATTGTTCCCTACTACTTTCAAGCTGAAAATAAAGTCCATAGGTTAGAATTCACGGTTTTCCCCAATCTTTTTCAAGTTCATGATTCTCCTTTATTCACCTTCTGCTTCAGACTAGTCTAATCATTGCTTCTCCCAAGTCCTGTCCTTTTCACACCACTGTCCCATTAGAGGGACTCTGTCTAGAATATTCTCCATTCTCAAAATGCCACATCATCCTTAAAAATTCCATAAAACTGTCATGACCTATTATCATCTAATTGACCCTCCTTAGTTCTCAGAAGAACATACAGCACAATGTTTAAGAAGATGCTAGGTCAGACTGCCCACACTCTTAACCAAGCTGGGCTAGATCTTAGATGACTTAAGCAAGTACATCAACAAGTTTAGGGTCTCAGATTTATCATAAACACAATTCCAAAATCTATCTCCAAAAATAATTGGCATGTAGTAAAGACTCAATAAATATTAACTATTATAATTGTTTAGTATTTTTATTACAGACTCCTTTGTGACAGGCCTAATTGCCTAACCAACTAAAACAGAAACTACTTGAAAGCAATAACTTTTTTGGTATTAGTGGGTTCAGTTTTTCCCCTCACAACATCTAGTGCAGTATTAAGCACCCTTTAGCTACTGATAGCTAAATTGTATGCAAAGAGTGTATTAGAAATAATGTTACATACTTCAAAAATTACTTTAATTTTGGAGCTCTAAAACAATAAAGTAGACAAGGAAAATATGATTCATTTCCAAATTTCAAAAAAATTACTTCTTGTACATAGGGTAGCAACTCAGAGCCTGACAAGTAATCTAACAACTTTAAGAACAATAAAAGTAAAAAATCTAGAGGTTAAGTCCAAGAGTCATTTTTGTAGTAAGGAAAGGAATGATACTCACTGATGCTCTTTCTAATTAAATACAATATGAAATAGAAGCAGAGGTGTTATTTTGTTATAGGAGACAGTATTCTGATTATTGATTGACAATATTATTTTAATTGAAATCCTCGAAGAATCAAATTAATAGAAGAGTTGAATAAAGTGACTAGATATAAGATAAATACCCCTAATCCAATGGTTGCCCATGAACCACCAATAACCAATTAGAAAATATAACAGGAGAAAAAAAAAAGAATAAAGTATCTAGTATGCATCAGAAGTTATTGTAATCTGCTGAAATTATGGTGTTCTATTTCTATAATAAACATTGAAATTTATAAAATCTATCATGAGAATATTTTATTTTATTAATATAAAATAATGGTGGTTTTCTTAAAAAAATGGGGAGATTGAGTAAATATTGATCATTGAGATTGGAAGTAATAGCTGACTGTGTAACTTTAGCACTTTCTCCATGGTTCAAAGTGTAATTCTCCAACAAGCTCAGAGTGATTCTATATATGATGAGGATAGTCAATTTTCTTTAAAATAATTAAAAATTCAAATTTTAATTCAATATCTCTGCACACATTATTAAAAATACACATTTTTGAATACCATTACTTCCTTACATGTATTCACCTCAATATATCTGTAGTATTAGTAATGGATTCTTTTCCTTCACAAAAACAAAACAATCTTTTGAGCTGTTATTTGTCTTTTATGTCCAACCCCACCTTCTATACTTTCTGTGATCTTGGGGCTGAGTCACCACGAAGTCTTCTTCCTGGGCTCCCTTTTGAGCTGACTTCCAGCTGGAAGGGGAGGAGGATACACTGCAAATTGAGGGTGGAAAGAGGGGAGAAAAAAGTTACTTTCTTTGTATTCTAGCTTTTGTCAGTGGCTCTTCTGCAGCAAAGGACAACTGTGACTCAAACCTCCAACTGTTTTTTGGCACTTCTAGCCATGACCACCCAGACATACAAGAACCAGCCAGCTTTGTCCACATTGGTAACTCAAGCACCAGTTGCACACAACCTAGTTTTTTGTTTTTTTTTTGTATTTAACATTTTTTAATGTTTATTTATTTATTTTGAGAGGGAGAGAGAAGGAGAGAGTGGGGGTGGGGGGAAAGAGAGAATGCAAGGGGGCAAGGGGCAGAGAGAGAGAGGGGGAAAAAGAGGATCCCAAGGAGGCTCCACTTAGTGCAGAGCCTGACATGGGGCTCAATCTTTCAACTGTGAAATCCTGACCGGAGCCAAAATAAAGAATTGGAGGCTTAACCAACTGAAGCACCCAGGCATCCCACACATCACTTAATTTTTTAAACTTGTGTCTCAAAAAAATTACAAACTACTTTAGTAAATTTGTTTTTGAGATCCCTTGGATGATCAGAATGGTTCTGCTGAAATGCCAAGAATATATTATATTCTAATAGAAGTTTAAGTTATGAGTGCTAAAAAAGAAAAATTATGAGTGCTGTTTCCTTGCACTTTTGTGACATTAATTTAATAGATTAAACTAATATTCCTAATAGATTTTATATTGTCAGACAAAAGTAACTCAGTTAATAACTTGTAACGTACATCTAGAAATATATATCTAGCAAGGTTTTAAAAGGTAAATGTCTTTGAATTATGTGCAAAAATTAAGAAACAGTGAATAATCACATAATACAATTATTTACATATTTGTAACTAAGGAATAAAGTTATGAATTTGCACAGAATTTCAGTTATATGTCAACTTTGCTTTTCAAGACCTGAACTTATTTTGTATTTTGTCTAAGACTAGAGAGACCTCATCAATCTTTGTCACATTCATTCTTTCCCTTACTAATTTACCTCAAACCCTTATCCTCCCAATGTATCCTTGCTCTGTTTATGGGATTTTGATAATGATACATGTTTCAAAATAAATGATTTTATGTTCCCTTATTTATATACAAAATATGTAATTGTTCCTCCATCCATGAAAATACTTTTTCTAAAATAAAACTGTATTATGATGTTTGTGCCTTTGATTAAGGGAGCTAATAGGAGTTTACATAACTCAAAAGAGTAGATAATACCTCAAACCATGTACATGTTTGTCTGCAGGTAAATTTTCTGTTTGTATTAACATATGAATATGTTTGTTGTTCTGCTAATACAAAATTTTTCAAAAATAAAAAGAATAAAAATAACATTGTGAAAAGCCAATTTAGAAGGAACTGGAAAGTTATTTTGCCTAACTCATTTTTATCTTCCATTTCACAATGCAGATGGAGAAATTATGTTGTATTTTTAACCTGAAGACTCACATTAGCATTTGCATTTTTCCTGCATTTCCTTGGGGAGTAGAGAGCTTACTGGGGAGCAAGACAAAAATGGAAGAAAAAGAAAAAGAGTCTCTTCAGTTCCTCTGTTTTAGTGCCTGCTAGGATGGACCCTCACTTAGAATGAAACTAATATGGATCTTTAAGGAAAAACAAAAACTTTTCTTTGTCTCTGAGAGTTTAAATTTTGCTTGGAATTCTGCATTGAAAATGGATTATCTGTTCATATATAATTTGAAAATAGCTGTAATTTCAATCTTGATTCACTTCAGATTGATCAAAGTCAATTGGGGTAAAAATATAACTGAGAACAGTGTTAGTAATAATAAATAGGATTGTTTGTCCTCACTACATCGAAATGTTGAAGCATAATATGATTTTTGGAGGTCTGTAATATTACTTCTTACCTGTGTTTCGAGCTTATGAATGTTCCCAAATGAATAGCCTATTATTAAGTACACAAAGGGGACCATTCCATTTGACCCCTGAGGTCATCAGTCCGAGCCTCAAGTGGGAGAGTTCATTACATGGAGGTTGGCATGAATAATGATGAATGCTATTAGTCATCATAAAATTTTTCAACAGCCCTCAAAATTCTAGCCACAGCATTTGATTCAGCGACCTCCAAAGACAATTAACCTCACAGACTAACTGTGTACTATGTAATGAAAGATTTTTTTTCCATTTATTCTATATTAATATACCATTAAGTTCATATACACTAGATGACAATATATACATAGCAGAAACTTAAACTATTCAGTATTTTCTGGGTACAAAGCCTTGATAGAATATAAAACAATACCATTGTCTCCTAAAATATCTTTTAATAAAAATATTATTTTATTACCTATGGGAGAGATGACCAGGTTTCTGTAGCTTCCAAAAGAGACCTTAGACATAATACTTACATTATTCCAAGATTCCATTTGGTGATTTACAGCCTGACATAAAGTTAAGAGTTATAATTTTCGTAATATATGAACAATATTTTGCAAATAGGACATGATAGTGTAGACTAGATTTGGTAATTCTTCCATCCCTTCATATTTCCCTGATCCATTGGTGTTGGACTTCACCATATGACTTGCTTTTCTAAAGAAAACAGAACTAGAAATTGGGCATTTTCACTTCTACCTGGTCACCTCGGGATAAATTTCAATACTTTTTTTCTGGAAACAATAGGCTACAAAATGATATCATTGAGGTATGAATTGTACTTAAAGTATTTAACAGTTATGAGAGAGGAAATTAAATAAGTAGTGAGAGCAAAACAAGGTATATCTACTTTCTGTTAGACACATTTGGTAGATTGGATTTTTTTTCCAAGTTAATCCTCTGATGTTTTTTTAGAAATTTCTGTTTATCTGATTAGAGTAATAGGTCATTCCCCAAATTCCTTGCAGTTAAAAACAGCAACAGCAACAACAACAGCACTGACTTTTTCTTCCCCTTCAAATGACTGGCTCCTTTTCCTTCTTCAGACCTCAGCTTAAATACTATATTACTTTATTACTTCTGCAAATACTCAATCTAAGGTAGGAACCCCACACTAATATTTCTAATCTCTCTTCTTTTTTCTTAAGAAGATTCACCAATATTTTAATGTATGTGTTTCTCTATTAACTTTTTTGCTTAAATCCCATCTGTTCTTCTAGACAATGTACTCATTAAGTGCTGGCTATTAACAAGTCAACACTTAGGGCCTAGACTAGTACCTGGTATCTCTTAGGTACTAATTAAATACTTCTGACTATTAAATACTAAATTTTCTGACATTAGTTAAATATTTCTAAATCCGTATACGAGGTGTGAGTTTGTGCTGTGGGCAGGAAGGAATCGGTGGCAGGATCTGAAAGGTCTCTCCTCAGGAGTACAGATGACACTATAGTCACTCTTACAAAGAGGCCCAATCTTGTTCTCTAATAACCTACACAGGTCATATCTATTCTCCTTTACACTTTGTAACAAGCCTCAAAAAGCCCCAAATCAGCTTTTCCATAGCAGATAGGGAGACAGACATTCTTCATATTTTATAGACTTCCTTTCAGAGGACTGTAACTTCCTCCCAGCTTGGGGCCCGTTTTAAACAGAGGTATTCTAACAGAGTAACTGGGGAACAGAAGGGACAAGGGCAGCCACTGTGCAGATGGTTAGCCATAGGAAGCCATCCCACTTTTAGCCACTCCTTCATGTTGAATGGCAGGGGGTGCAGTCTGAACGCTTTCTGTGTCCATCCAATTCACCATCACTTGATTATTATTAATATTATACCACAGCGTATTACAGAAGCTCGTTTCTTAAAATCTTTGATCTAATCTAAGAGTATAATTTACTTCTTTTGTCTAGAGACCACTATACGAGGCCTTAAAAGTATACTATCAATAGCTCTGCTTCCGCCTTCTGCAGCTATTTTGGTTTTTAAATGAGAAAATAGTCTACCTTATATAATTCACTCTCAGATATAACCAATAAAATGATTGCCAGTTACTTTTCAAGGGTTAAAAAGGATGTAAAATATGTACAATAACATCAATAATTTCCTTGGAAAGCAACCAGTTTCATCATACGAGAGCTTAAAGAAGCTCTAAAAAAGTGGTTTATTAATTAAAAATATACAAAATATAATTATTATGTACCAAACTAAAGCAGTAGAAACTGATATTAGTAGATTTTAAATTAACATTATCAGTTTAAGTCCTTTTGGTACAGATAAAAATTCCTTTTTGTCAACACTTTACAACTCACAACAAAGTAGTTTTGGTTCTTTTTTTTTTTCTTTTTTTTTTTTTTTTAAGTCTTGTTGTTGCTCTTTCCATAGATATGTAATGGAATTATTCAATATCTTGCTTTTGAAGACATGGCCACTGGTGGAGTTAATTATGCTAACTCTCAAATTACTATCTGGTTTCTCTTGAGATGAGGCTTAAAGGGATATAGGAAAAAGAGAGACTTACTATATTTACTAGTCAAAGCTTGCCAGAGAAAAGAAAATGAGAATATAACAATGGCTATTTCTGCCTTCCAGGCACACCTCTTTCGCTCCATCCAACTTTCATGACCTCTCACTTACACTGCTGGTTTGAAATGGCTGCTCTCTTAGTGATCCATTCTTCTGCTCTTGTATTAAATGGTGTTATTCTCAAGGAGCATCTTGTGAGCCTTCACCCCATGACATTCTCTGCCTCCACTGGATGCCCTTGGACGGCCCTTAGTTTATTTCCCCACCTTGCATTAGACTGATAAAGCATTTGCTTTATGTTCCCAAATGAGATTGTCAGATCCTTTACACCCCTTACATCATATAACATAGTGCTTTGCATATAATACATACTCAATAAATGCTTTTAAATCAAATTGAATGCTGTTCACTGCTTCACATTTGTCACAAAATGAAGACTTTATGGTGGTAATTATTACTCACTCAACCTTTATGATAAGAAAGTATTTAGAAGATTAAGACATGATTTCTTATGGACCTTCTCTCCTTTTTACTTCTGTAGGCAAAACGTTCTTTTACCTCTACCATTTTTTTTCCATTGGGATTTCTTAATGTAGGTACCAAACTCCACACTATACCTATACAAATTGATGTTTCATTGAAATATGAAAGTTCTTTTGAAGGAAACAACTCTCGAGAGAATAGTCTTGGGCTGGCCAGCAACACTGCTTTCTCCTTGTAGCCGCTGCCTTTAAGTAGATGTTTATCGTAAGTGAGGGTTATTTATATATTCATAACGGGCTAAAAATAGCCTTGCATTTTTCCATCTTTCATCTGTGTCAAAAGGGAGTCACACAGACTTTTGAAATCCTTCTTCAGAAAATCGATTTTGAGAAGATTATTCTAATGTGCCATTTTTACAGCATATTTGCCCTACATTTTTATCAAATAGGGATGAGACCATGATCTATCAGTGACCACAAATTTTGTGCTACCCTGAAGGCTAATGCTGCTCTTTAAAGTCAAGGTCTGTACAGTGATTGGAAGATACAATTCCAAACAACAAGGCAACACTTCCTAGCTTTGTAATAAGATTACAAACCTCCCCCACCCCCCGCTCATTCCCCAAATGTGGGGACCACTTTGGAGTGGTTTAATTTGTGTCTTAATAATTGTTCCAGGTCAATTCAGCTAGAAAGCAGACTCTGAAATGGAGGTCAGCAAGCAGAAGGTTATTGAGGAGCTTTCTCAAGATTAGCACCTGTCAAGGGAGTGGGGAAAGCCGATTTGGGCAGAGGGAGACATTGAACTATGGTGCAGTCACAACAAAGGCCTAAATCTTCTATGCCAAAGGGAGCTCTGGAGCTGGGATGCCTCTGCAGCAGCATCACAAGTTGGTACAAGGAATTCAGGCCTTTATTCCCCTGTGCTGATGAGTCACTGGTCTCTGGCTGTCCCTAGAAAGGGAGCATAAACCTGGGCAAAATGACTCTCTTTAGGCCAGGGCTGAGGACTGTTAGCTATTAATACTTCCAGTAGTTGGGGGAATGAGTGTTTCAGTCCAAAAGGGAGAGAACTGTGTGGTATACTGCAGACTTAGGACAGTTGCTTATAAAGGGAAAAATTATAAAAGAATATATTACTATATATTTGTGTAATTATTTATATAATTATATTTTCTTCCAATTATGAGAAAATTCTGGGATTAGAGAGAAACCCTGAAAGTCATCAGTGATCAATTATCTTTATTATTAAACCAAAAGTATCAGACTAGAGAATCATAGTCATTGGTTTTTCCAGATGCATGAATTTAAATGGAAACAACAGATTAATAACCATAGGACCAATGTATGATCTATTTTATATATTTATCAGTGTTCTAATTGGTCACATGATTGTTAATCTTGGATTTGGAACTAATGATTTCTTCTATTTACGGAATGATACTATTTAGAAAAGTTTGTCAGAAAGTTGTATATGAATTCACTGAGTCCAAGATAATTTTTATCCTCCTAACTAGCATTTGAAGATGAAAATATTGACACGTTTTTAAAATGCCAAGTATAGATGGATATTTGTTGTCTAAAAGCTACTGGGAGGATAGATGAGTGAGGGTGTGGGGATGGTGAAGAGCTATTAAACTGAGCAAAATTATGTGTATATACACATATCTGTATATAAGCAGATATGTGTATATGTATATGTATGTGTGTGTGTGTAAAACTGGAAGGAATTTCTTTAAAATGTTCATTATGGTAACAAAAAAAAAACCTCTCTGGCTAAAGACAACTTGATAATTTTTCTTGTCTATATTTCTTTCATACAAAATTATATATACATGTATGTCAACTCTACCTATCTATCTATCTATCTCTCCACAAAATAGATAGAATCAAATATTTTCCTTGGTTCACATTACATAGGAAAGCAAGCAAAGACTCAAATTATTATTTTTTTTTTCTCTTAGCTTGTGTATGTTGGAACATGAGGTAGAAGGAACTCTGAACAGTTCTGTCAGCTGGAGCCATGGGAAAAAAAATAAATTCCTTACTAAAGCTAATAAAGGCCACAATGTTTTTTTTTTTTCTATTCTAAAAAAATTTTTTTGAATGTTTGTTTATTTTTGAGAAAGATAGAGAGAATGCAGGGGAGGGTCAGAGAGACAGACAGAGGATCCAAAGCCGGCTCCACACTGACAGCAGAGAGGCTGATGCTGGGCTCAAACTCACCAACTGTGAGATCATGACCTGAGCCGAAATCGGACGCTTAACTGACTGAGCCACCCAGGCACCCTCACAATGTACCCCACAACGTTTTCTTTATAATTGTCTTCACATTTTCTCTTGTAGAAGATGCTTAAATGACAAAGATGAGTGACTGGATGAGGTATTAAAATAACCTTATCTCCTCTCTAACTGCAATGAATAGTCATTTGGTTTCAGGATTTTGCTGGTGTTGGATTTACAAGGAATGGTTTCAGCTTTTAATTTTTCCATTTGACACAATATTTTTCCTTATTTACATTCTTTGAACTTCAGTTCAAATGTCTGTTTTTATTTACTCAGTTCAAAACTGTGAATTTTTTGTATCTGATTTTGCCTTTACTTATATAATCATCAAAACACTTACCCTAAGAGATGTGTTTAAGAACAGAATCTCCAAATATTCCAGAAATAGGTGAACTTTCCATTTTCACTTTTTTCACACATTTTGTTACTTGTCACCTAAGGAATTGCTGAAAGGTGCCGTTGAATCTCCTGTTTTCCTCTCACTCTGGGCTCCTTTACTGCTTTCACTGATAACACTTTACAGATTGGCTTTTTAGATAGCGGGATACAGTCAACACTGATGCTCTTTCTGATCGATCAGACCAGTTTCCTTTGTTGCTCACTGGCGACAGGGTTAGTGATTTTGCTCACATCACTGTCAGACACAATATTATTGAAGTTTTTAAAAATGTATTTTCAACTATTTTTTAGACCAATTTAGAGACTGAGGGAAAGCTATAAATACGCAATCATTTTGCAAAACTTCCTGCCGAAAACGATTAGACGTTGCGGTGAGGTTTTCTTTCCCATTGCTTCAGGAAGTTACTTGACAACTCTGATGAATTTCTTTACAGAAGGTGGTTGTAAAGCAGAAAGGTAGATGTCTCCTGGTAAATAAAGAAGATCATTTTGTGCTGAGACCAGAAACTTGAGATTTACCACTATCTGGGTTCCAGTCCTCAGCTTTTCAGGCCTAAGAACTCACCTTGTCTGTTTCCTAAATTTGATTAGATGCTGAGATCCTTAGATTTGCCTGATTAGATGCTGATTTCCTTAGATTTGCCAAGCTCACAGGAGATTTGCTGTATATCATGAATGTATGTGTCTTAATTTACAGTGAGAATATTACCAAGTGGAAAAAATTACTCCTGTCCATTCAACATGAGGACTTTCTCCCTACAGCATGTCAAATGTCAAAAGATTACTGGGTGGTCATAGAATCAGAATTATGTAGGATACAAATTTAGAATTTTCAATGGTATCAGGTTAAGATAGCTTATCAGTTTATGTCCCCAAAGGCATATCCTTACCAATATAATTCTGACTTTGATGTTCCTGGTAAACATTTCCTTTCTCTTGCATGGCATTTAAAAGAAGACTATGTTTTTCTCCTATGACTCTTCATTTTCTATTCTTCCATTAAACTTAAGTACTTTTTGTAGTAGATATATGGTTTTGCTCGAGATATTAAAGCCTTCATTAAGATACAGTCACCTTTTGGCCCCAATACATTATGTGTTCATTGGTAGTTTAAGTGTTAAAGGACAATATTCTATTCCAAATCCCAAGCATTGCCTTATTTTGTTTCCCCATGAAATACTATTCTGCCTAATACTTTGAACTTACTAGTTTGACCATAGTTTTTCAACCCTGTATACACATAGGAATCACTTGGGAGAAATTTTAAAAATATAGATACTTGAGACTCATGCCATTCCAACAGAATTCAAATCTCAAAATTGGAAAGTACACTAAAAACATCTCCACAAGTTATTGTGATAAGCCAACATGGTTTAAAACCACTAGTTTATACCCTTGACTCAACCACCAAGGTGTATGACTTTTTGCAAGGACGAGAGAAAATCAGGTACAGTATCCAGCCACCTGCTCCATCTGATATATTTCTCTCCTGACCTGAGTTACTTTCACTTGGGTGAGTCCAGAGTAAAGCACCATCATTGTGTTCCTTCTCTATTATGCACTGAAACATTGCATCAACGGTGCTGAAGGGTGCTGACTATGGAGATAGTTTGAAATGCTAACAAGAGCTAACTTTTGTCATCAGCTGACATGTTACCTGGTCATTGGGTTTATAGCAGCGTTGAGGAGAAATTGATTTAGGATAGTTAGGGAGGGCTTTCTTTTGGCATCCTAATACTAATGAACCATCACAGGAGGGCCCCAGGAAGCTGACTGGGAAAAGGACTGTAGTATACAGGTGTACTGGCAGTGCCCCCGGATCAGTGCCTGGAAGCGGCCTGCTCAGGGAGACTGGAGCTGTAAAGCAGATTCATGCAGGCCTTTGCCTGTCCCATGGGACGTCTGAAGCAGTCATAACCCTTCACGGTGTCCCCAGGTAGGATGGGGGCTGGGCATTGGGCCTCAAGATGCAACACATCCTTGGGTAAACCTTGCTCCAAGTTAGGCAATTCCTTCGGGGGGCGGGGAGGATGGCAGTTTATGCTTTTTGGCCAGCAGCATTGAGAGCAGTAGGGAGAAATAGATCCCTAATTTCCGATGGGGACCTGGATGGTGTGTTCAGAGATCACCGTCTGATAGAATAGAGGGGCTGAGCACCAGAATTAACTCAGTTGAAAAAAACATTGTAAGGCCACTAAATTGGAATCTCTCAAGCTGAAGCCCAGATGACTGAATTAAATAAAAATCTCCACAAGTAACTCTTTCGATTATCCAGGTTCAGGAATCACTGATTCAAAGGGCATAAATTACTCTCACAGATTTTCAGAAATAACTGTGCTTTTCTTCCTTGGCTATTCTGTAATCTCGCACAGTATACACCGCTCTTTAATGGAAGAACAGAGGATGAATGCAAAAATCACGTTATGAATAGCTCTGGATTCAGGGAAAGGGCACCCAAGGATTTTAAGTGTATTCCATATTATGCAAGAACAAAAGGACTAAGAACAAAAGGAAACCCACTAAACTGCAATTGCATTTAGAAGAAATTAAAGGTTATGTGTAGACTATTACAGAGTAGACATAAAACTATGTTAATCTATAAAATCTTTAGGGACATATACCATAAGCTACCTGGGCAAGCAGGTAACATAAATAAGGTCAATTTATGATTTTGCAGTTCAGGAGCTCCTTTACTAAGGAAATAGCATGCTATCTGTAGAATTACAGATTCTAATACTTGGGTATAGACATGTAGCAGAGATTCACACATTAAAAACATGTATAACAGGATATTTTGTCTGGATTTGTGGCCTGTTGCTCTGAATCTATTGCTAGGAGGACTTATTGTTATGCCTTGCTCCAAATATTTTGTCAGTATTTGATATTTACTGCTGTATGTTTTGGGGGTGTGCCTGTCATCTCCAAATACTTGCTTGCCTCCATAAATCTGTGTCTTCTCTCTCCTTATTCTTGAATCCTTCCACATTGAGTTTCAGTGATGTTGATGAGGGAGCATAAGGCAAGCTGACACTCCTGCCCTCCTCACCCCCACCCCCCACCCCAGGTGGGATATGTGTGACATTCCTCAGGCACTCCTGCCTGCTCAAGAACAAAGGAAAGGGGAAAACAAAAACCTCTATAGACTCCATTTCCAAGAGCCCCCAAACCACCCTCTTCTTCATAGTGATGTGGAAAACAAAGGCAAGAAGGAAATGGCAGGTAAAATTAAATTTCCTTATAACCTGCAACCCATTGACAAATACTTGAGGCAAATACAGAGTATAACATTTCTCCAGGCACCCCCTACTGTACTAATACTACCTTAGCTTGGCAAAAGCTAGGCCTCCATTATCTTCTGAGTCCTCTTTATCAAAAGAAAGTCCTTCCGGAGGTCCCCCTTTTGCCTTTACCTCCCCCAACACTATAGTATGTAACCAGTCCCTTTTCACAACCCCAGTGCAGGTCTTTCTGCCTATGGGTCCTGTCTCCGTGCTTTAATTAAAATCACCTTCTTTGCACCAAAGATGGCTCAAGAATTCTTTCTTGGCCATTGGCTCCAGGCCCTACCAGCATTCCAAAACCCCATCAATATAGTAAGGAGTTTGATTGACTGGGGTAAATCTGGTTGAGACACTATTGCTGGATAGAACAGGATTCCCCTCTTTTTAGACACAATATGCAGCTTGTGAGTGGTGTAGATTTGATTGAAACCTGACTGTTGGATTAAACACCCGGGCTCTGTTTTTTTAGACACAGCATGCAACTGGTAGGTATTCATCTTTGCCCTGAAATCAGTGAGGTTTGCAAATGGAGGTAATGTGTGAATGTTCATCAGTTTAGAAAAGCTGGACACTTGCACAGCGATAACACTGTGCAAAAGCAGGTCCTGCCTGTTTTTCTGTGGAATACCTATGACCAAGCATTAATGGAGAAGGAGGTAATATTTCTTCCTCAACTTTGTGGAACGTTTCTTACCTGGACCAGGAAGGAATTGGAGAGATTCTAGTCGCTGTAACAAAATTGACGCTGGGTTTCCAGCTTCTTTGGGTGATAGGGGATTTAGTCGAGCCTGACTCCTCCAGTGACAGTTTAATGCAGGATTTTGATGCAGCTGAAATGAGTAGGAGGTTTTGTGGCAAACAGAATTGGATCAAATCAAGGGAACTAGTGAGTTCTGAGTTCGACCTTGAGAGGCACCTCTGAGTTTCCATGAGAGAAGCTACTGGCAGTGAAAAGGAGGACAGATTCTTTGAGGAATACTCACTAGGGAGCTTTGGTGCCATCAAGAGAAGACAATCTTTTGAAAAGACAGAATTTCTGTTTGTTAATTAACCACTGCTATGTAGGATATTGATAAAAGCGACCTCATTTCTAGGAGCAGAGCGATAAAGACTGTCCATAGTATTTCTATGAAGAATCACTATGTTTAGAAAAGATGCCAAAATGCTCTTTAGAAAAGGCAATTGATGCAGGGATTGATTGCATCACAGAATACAGGATATGCAAACATTCTCTTTCAGTTTGAAAACTCTAAGAAATTATTTTACCATGTTTCTAAGGGCCACAGTGTAATTAATATGAAACATAATTAAGCAAATTATTCCAATGGTTAGGAACTTTTATTTAAATTGGTGACTTTAGGTCACAAGCAAGAAAATATAAGTATACAGTTATTCTCCTTTAAATAGCTACAGCAACTGTGTTCTTTCATTCAAGCCAGTATTTTAAATAAAAAAAATACAACAGTTGTTTTAGGTCTCATTGTCTATGGCCGGGCATGGATGGGGTGTTCTATTGTCTTAAATGTATGACCTGCCAACTGAACTCTTTGAGTCCACCTGACACTTCAAAGAACAAAGTTCACACAGAAAGTTCTTCCCCTGAGACTTATAGGAAGATCAGAGCCTCAGGATAGAGAGCCATTCATGCACAGAAACATCAACTTCTCCATTCTAGGAGAAGCACCCTAGAAGTTTTGAAGAGACTGCTGCATTCTCTGGGAAAATACGGTCCACTGGGTCCAATTCCCAGATGGCCACAGCTTTGCAGTTCTCTTTCTCCTGCAGTAACCAAAGAGAGAGGCTTTTTGCCAAAAAATATGCAGTTTTATTCCCAACGTCTTCTTCCTAAAATAATATTAATCGTATATTCACTGGCATTCTTAAGGTATTATCACAGGAAAAAGGTACGCACTTGCCAAAAGAAGTGAGATGATTCAGCGGTTCTCGTGTGTGTGTGTGTGTGTGTGTGTGCGTGCGTGTGTGACTGTGTGAAAGAAGGAGAGAGGGAGAGTTAGAGAGAGAGGGGAAGAGAATATGTGTATGCCTTGAAAGTGCTCAGAATTTTTTATTTGAGAAAATCACTTGAATAGTATTGTTTTATTTATTTACTTTTATTTATTTATTTTTGAGAGAGAGATAGAGAAAGGGAGGGAGAGACAGAATCCCAAGCAGGTTCCATGCTGTCAGCACAGAGCCCGACGCAGGGCTCAGACTCACAAACCATGAGGTCGTGACCTGAGCCCGAATCAAGAGTCAGACGTTTAACCAGTTAAGCCACCCAGGTGTCCCTGAATATGCCCATTTTATATGTGATGTACAATGAAGTGCATTTGACCACTCTTCCTGTCTTTGTACCTAGTGTGGCCTATACCTTTGACATGAGGTAAGCTCAGGTGACCTCCTTTGTGTCCCATTTAGTAAAAAGTTTCCCCTAAAATGCTCAGGGAGTTTTGTAGGTTTTTTGAGGGGGTTGATATTTGTTTTTGTTTTTTACAATATAAAGGCGCCACGTGTAGATGCTAGAGAATTTTCTGAAAAAAATTTGGCTCTCATGATAATAAGATTCTGTCCTGGCATCTCCATCATTCTGGGGTAGGTTGGTGTGAGTTCTTTCACTGAACTATTATTCATTAGTACTTATCAAGACCAACAAAATGTGAACTGATATTGAGGTAGTATGATTTCACAGGACACCGTGAGGCTTGTCCTACCGATGAAAAAGCTGTGCCGTAGTGCTATATGCTATCTTTCCTTTTGATTTAATGGGATGTTCCTGACTGCGTCAATCCCTTGAATTAGACAACAACTTCCAGGCTTTCATGTTTAGAGTATCATCATTCCAATCCACATATGTTAACTGAGAATAAAGGAAGATCCTGAAGTTCTATTTCAGGTTTCCAACAGGTAGTACTGATTATATACATTCTTAGCTAATTTTACATTGCTAGTTTAAAAGTGGCTGAGATACAGGACAGCTAAATCACTGTGAGTAACTGTGAGCATCAGGAGCGTGCACTAAGCATTTATTGTGTCAATCATCATTTGTAACACATAAACTCAGGAGCAGGTGGCTGTCCAATGGTTAAACACGAATGCTTAAAGAGGTAGAGAAAATGAGTGTACAAACAAGTTCAAAGAATGTACTAGTTGCTGAGTGAGAGGAGATGAGAGACATTCAAGAGACAAAAGTAGTAATTGCCTGAGTTTTTGGTGAATTTCTGGGTCCTGGTTCTCGTTCCTACTATGCCCTGGTAGCTTTTACTCTGTGATAATGCTCTATCCTGGCAATTAATCTTTGTGTTAGTTTGGAGCTAGTTTGAATTATTTCCTGTTACTTCATGCTAAATAAAAAAAAGGTGAGACTATAGCATATGCTGAATAAATACAGAAAGGCAGTATGGCTGGGTGGTGACAGAATTGTGATAAAAGAAAACGCAAAGGATCTGGCAAGTGATAAGATATAAAAAAGAGGATTGATACCTGTGGTAAAGATTCCGTCTAGAGAGAGCTGACTCTAGAAGTAGATGACCTGTCACTTTTTCTCAAGATCATCCTATTCCAATATGTTATTTTTCTTTCTTTCAAATCTAAAAGCACAACAACTAATGAAAAAACAAAGACCAAAATAAACAATAACATAATATATAAAGCCTTTGTAATTTTAAAATATTTGTCTCTTTCTATGCATTTGATGAGAAAAGTGATCCCCTCCCCCCGTTTTTATCTTTTGCTTTCTGAGTACAGGGTAATGTTTTTAGACATTAGAATGGAGGCTATGCAATGCTTTCTTTACAAAAGAATTTTTTTACTTTTTTAATGCACATCAATTTAGCCCTATACAATGCAGTTCAAAATGGGGTGTTTCTACTTCAGTGAAGGTGTCGGGAAGACAGTGAGTATAAGGGACTTAGTTGTAAATAGCCTCAGACACAGCAAGTCATTGCTGAAGGACAGTGTATGCATTTACGTAGGATGGAAAGGACCATTAGTCACATAGCCATCTTTTCAGTCACCAAGAGAACAATCCCCATTAGTAACATCATTTTTGAATAATAAGAAAAAAATGTATGTATGTCCTTGGAAATTCAATAGATGGCGAACCTTACACCTGAAAAATTTGCAGGCACCTGGGAAAGTTAATTAACTCTTTTATACCTCACAATTTTATAAAATATCTTTCTACATCCCTAGAGTAGTATATTAAGATAAATCTTGATGATCACAAAACAGAAATTTGGCCCCACAAGAAAAAGCTGAGAGAGAAAATATGTGAATATTACTTAACCCAGAGTCTGCACAAATAAGTTGCTGATGACAAATAAATAAGAAATGTTTTCCCAACCCATTTGAGTTGATGTTTGTAGTGTAAGATGCACCGAGCCCTGCATCAAGATAGCGAAGCCCGACCCTGGTTTGGATCACCCATCCCTGCGGTAGCTTCAACTCACCAAGTGCTGACCGTGGTGCATTTGAAGTTCGTGCTGCTCGTTTTTCTTTTATGCACACAGGGAATCCTCTAATGTTGTCCCCATTGAACCTAGTTCAAGCTCAGACAAGAAATGTGGAAGAATTTACATCCCTAAGGACAATGTTTAAATGGGAGAGGGAGCCAGTGGAGAAAGTCTACTGTCCTTCAGGTGAACAATTAACATAGGTGCTCTGCATGCTTCCCCAGCCAGGTGGTCCTGGCAGCTTTCAAGCCAGTGAATGCCTCCTCACACTGGCTTCTCCTTCCTTATTTCACTTTCCTTGTTTCCTCATTTCAAGTAAAGTAATCGTACCCAAGTCCTTGTCACTGACTCTGTTTTTATGGGATCCTAAGTTAAGACAATAGGTGACTATAAATTAAAAGGTTAAAAAAATAATTCAGGAATACTAGGATGAAATACTTCTACTTTATTTTACCTATAAAAATGGGTATATATCATTTTATACTCTGTGTTATGAAAAGTTATACCTGAATTAAGTTTTGTAAAACATATCTGTCATCAGGAATTTTCTTGATTTCTGAAAATGAGTTTCTTCTATCACTTTATCTTTAAATTTCTTTTTTTTTTTTAATTTTTTTTTCAACGTTTATTTATTTTTTTGGGACAGAGAGAGACAGAGCATGAACGGGGGAGGAGCAGAGAGAGAGGGAGACACAGAATCGGAAACAGGCTCCAGGCTCTGAGCCATCAGCCCAGAGCCTGATGCGGGGCTCGAACTCACGGAGCGCGAGATCGTGACCTGGCTGAAGTCGGACGCTTAACCGACTGCGCCACCCAGGCGCCCCTAAATTTCTATTATTCTTCTGTAGTTAATAATTTATATAAATCAATGCATCCTTTATTAAGTACACTAAATGAAAGAAATTTGTTTTGTTTCAAAACAAGAATAATTCCCTTCTCAATTTGTAAGTGCTAATTTTGCTATAATAAATTACTTAATGTGGGAAGCCACAATTATTCTACAAATATTGTGTAGAGTGAACATTTTAATTTTCATCTTGAAATAGATCCCTCTTAATTTCTTAAGGAATATGTGAACTTTAAAAGAACAAAATGGGATTACTCTTCATGAATTAATTTTACTACTATTAAGTTTCTGTTATTACAGAGCTTATAAAACTGCCTAGCATACATTTTATGAGCTTCAATTGGTAGCATAAAATAAATTAATTTTAAGAAAAAATCTACTTAAATCAGACTCTGAAAACATGACAATATTAAGAAAATATAAAAAACACTTTAAAAAAGGTTATATACTTGTTAAAGATAATTTTCTAAAAAGAATGAGAAAAAATAATTTAAAATGGAGAATGCTAGTGTAGCAGATTATAAATTTTTCAATTATTTACTCTTAAAAATATTCTCAGTTTGAATAACATCCTGGGAAACAATCACACTGAACATAAAATATTTTCTCTATATGTAGAAATTTAAATTTAAAGAAAGACTTGAGTTATTGAGAGACATAGGAATCTATTATTTTGGAAATTTCTCTCATTTCACTTTGGAAGTTTTTCATAGTGTTCTGAAACTTTTACTTAGAATCATTATTATCAACAACATATTTATAATGTGCCAATAAATAACAGAAAATGCAATTGTATATATATATTTTAGAAATAATGCATGTTTATACATCCAAAGTGATTATTAGCTAAAAATAAAATGATTGTAAATGTCAGCTAGAAGTAGGCAATTACTGATGAGGGACTCCCGACTTAGGAGATATTAATATTTTAAAGTAACATGTATTCCTTACTCCTATTTTTAATTTACTCCAACTTTAAATCTTAGGTTTCATGCTTAGTCTTTGTCAGCCTATGACAGAGTTCAAAAATGCAGACTCCCTTTTGATTAACAATCTATACTTAGAGAATTTAATTATTTTTCTTATTTGATCAATTGGTCAACCACATATGACTTCTGGCAACATGGGATAGATTTTTTCGTATGTCTACACCTATGCTATCTAGACACATTCACCTAAATTAAGTGTAAGGATGTTTTATCAAAAGTGGTTGTAAAAAATAAAAATGCATCTACGTGGTAGGAAACAATGAACCATTCACAAAGTCTTTTAAGTGATTTGAGTTTTAAAAGAAATAATAACTTACTATTTATCTATAATTTTCAATAGAAAATGTGTGGTATATTTATCTTAATTTTCATCTTTCTTTCCTATATATGATATAACATCTTAAAATTATTATTCAGAGGATGTTGCATTGATATCACGTGGAGAGTGGATGTCAGCTAAACTCTTTCTTCGTGGGGATATAAGAGGGAAGATTATTCATTTTGTAACAAAAATCGCCAAAATTTCAGAAAGCAAAGTTACTTCTAGAGTCAAATGAGATCAAATTCAGGGTAGGGAGGGGGGAGGGCTCCACCTCCAGTACACATAGTAAGAGGATGCATTATTAGGAGGGAATTCAAATGAAGTTCTAAACTCCTTAAAGAGGCCTGCATTTTCTTTACACAATGTGTCAGTGTTTTTGAATAATTTCAGTGACGAAATGCATTCTTCCATTCCTAAAAACTTTTTAAAAATGTTTTATTTATTTACTTTTAAGAGAGAGAGAGAGAGAGAGGGAGGGAGAGAGAGAGAGAGAGAGAAAGAGAGAGAGAGAGAGAGAACAAGAGAACAACCAGGGGAGGGGCAGAAAGAGAGGGAAGTAGACACAGAATCCCAAGCAGGCTCCAGGCTCCAAGCCATCAGCGCAGCAGCAAAACATACTGAACAATGGCACTGAAGATGGGCGGTCAAAAGGCAGGGTTGCAATATTCTAAGACTTTGGATTGTTATGAAATAGTTTAGTTGTAAGTAACTTTACACACTGTTAGATTTACCTGTTAAAATATGTACAGGTTAAACTATGTCACACTTGTGAGCACACACAGAGAAATTGAATGTTTGAATTCCAAATGAGTAGAAGTCAAAACAAATGGGAGTATTTATAAAATGAATCAGTACAGTAGTATCCTAGGTCAGCCATCTTCCATAGGTATTGTACTGGAAATTGGAAATTATGGTGCTATTGTCATTGTTTATTGTAATATGCTATTGGAATTTACTGCCAATTGGCCAGGGTTACAAATGTCCTGCAGTTTTACAGTGTACTGGACAATTCCATGTAATAAAGCATTGTCTAACCCAGAATGACAAGAGACTTTCCATTAAGAAACATTATACAGTTATATTATCTGGCTTTCCTTAGGGAAGCAAACATGACAAAAATTTGTTAATCTTGTCTGAGGCTTATATTGTTGTATGCCATTCTGCGTAACTTGATCTATTTTTTTGAAACATAATTTTCATTAATCGTTTTAAGCTCACTGAAGTGTCTTATTGAAATTTGTGTGGATAATAAATTACATAATAGAATCCACACTGGAATGAGCCCTTAATTACAGATTTCTACTCTATGTATTTTACCATACTGTTTCTTTCTTTTTCCACCAATTCCTAATATTTTCTCCTGTGCTGAAATTTTGGACATAATTAGAGCACATATTTGAAAACTTTCTTAGCTTAACATTTTCACCTGCAGGTTAAATTAATAAGACCGTTTATTCTTAAATACCAAGACTTTTTTCCTCCCTAAACATTATTTTTTCTTTTCCTTTTCACCTTCTTGAAGTTCTAAATTTTGTAAAATCTTATAAGTCATATTGATTATCTAGTTTTCCCTATGTTCTACCATGTGACCCAGATCTAAAAATACATTTTATAAGAAAGGCAGTTTGCGAAGGGTTTACAGATACAGAGATACAGATCTTGTTTCTTTTATTTTTTTAATTTTATTTTTTTATTTTTTAAAATTTACATCCAAATTAGTTAGCATATAGGGCAAAAATGATTTCAGGAGTAGATTCCTTAACGCCCCTTACCCATTTAGTCCATGCCCCCTCCAACAACCCCTCCAGTAACCCTCTGTTTGTTCTCATATTTAAGGGCCTCTTATGTTTTGTCCCCCTGTCTGTTTTTATATTATTTTTGCTTCCCTTCCCTTATGTTCATCTGTTCTGTGTCTTAAAGTCCTCATATGAGTGAAGTCATATGATTTTTGTCTTTCTCTGACTAATTTCATTTAGCATAATACCCTCCAGTTCCATCCACGTAGTTGCAAATGGCAAGATTTCATCCTTTTTTGATTGCTGAGTAATACTCCATTGTATATATATATACCACATTTTCTTTATCCATTCATCCATCGATGGACATTTGGGCTTTTTCCATACTTTGGCTCTTGTTGATAGTTACAGATCTTATTTCTCATCAAGATAGTTTAATATAATGGAAAGTTTGAAAGGGAGGTAAAGTTAATGCACTTGACTTTATTATAGAGTATTAAAACAGCTCATAAATAAAATGTTTTAGATAGAGCATGAGAATGGGAGAATCTTGAAAGGAGGGAGAATTAAGTCATGGAAGATAGTCTATTGGAAGAAATAGTATCTTTTTAAAAAGTAGGAGAGTGCAAGGTATCCCATTTCAATGTTTTGTCCAGAATATTGTTGGGAAAGTGACTGTTTAACTACACTGTGGAAGGCCCTGGTTATTGGGGAAATGAGTATTAGTTCAGTAGGTAAGAGGAACAGATGAAAAGCTTTAACCTGTGTGTGGGGGTGGGAAGTGCAGAGGACATATTCAAACCTGCAATGTGGGGAGATTGACTTAAAAGTTTTATGTCAAAGATCGTCATGATCTGTGATTCATTGTGAATTCACAGATGGAAGCACTAACACATTACACACTGTTTGTTTGTTTATGCCATAGATACTCGAAAGATGTTGAATGGAGGGACAAAGGAAGCCCTTTTTTGCCGAACATTTACTGACTATCTACACTAAGCAGAGGATTTGCTGAGTTTTAGAAACACAGTCAAATGGAACTACCCATTCATTTTACTGACTCCCCTCTTGCTTGATGACAGATGTGTCCCATGGAATTCAAGTTGGTGCCAAATGGAAGACCCTTCTGAAGCCAAACCATTTTTGTGACTATCTTGTTACCTGTTGTCTTCCACCTGTTGTTAGGTGGTCTCTTTTAGCCTATAACTAAAGAGCCTTGAGATCATCCTTCTTTGCTCAGGCCCAGCCTGCTACCAAATGTGCTCTAACTACTTACCTAGGTAAGTACATCTCCTTCCCCAACTCCATCATTTGTGTGACAGGAATTCACTTACATTTGTGAAGTAAACATAAAAATCATTTATAATATTATTAAGTGCTTAGGCTTTAGAAACTTCCGAGGAAAACTTTTTTTTTTTAATCAAGATGGTTTATATATATATCTATATATGTATATATGTAAATTTATAATCTACTACATACAATATACATAACACACAATACATAATTAATCTATTATGTATATACAACAAAAATAGTAAGAGGGCTATATTTATCAAGCCCACCTAGCTTGCTGAACAGAAAACCCATTTGTCTGATATTTGTTCACTTCAAGCAGTTCTGATGTTGTGACTTTAAATTTGTGAACTGCTAATTGATTTTTGGTAGAATGCTTCTTTATAGAAAATAAAAAACAGAGATCCAAAGTACTTCCTTTCCTCTCATACTTTAGAAATTTTCAGCATTATTAGGTGGAAAGGTGACTTTACTATTGCTTTTTTTATTACTAGTGTGTTTTCTTCCCTATGGTCGCTTCTGGACAAATTTGACAAAGGACCAGAAAACAAGTTGTCCCTAGAGATATAAACCCAAGAGGAGCCCTGTGACATATTTCAAAATATGTGTGATGTGAATTAAAAAAAAATAAATAGAAAAATATAAAAAAGTTAAAACATTCCTTCCTGACTTGGCCCATTCCTCTGCTTGATTGGTCAGGAATGATGATGTGATTCATCATTTTCAATTCAGCTGTTGGGATTAAAACTTCCAGAAATGCTGGCAGGATGGAGAGGATGCTTCTCCTTTGTCTTCTCTTAAACTCAGTCATGGCTAATTTAGTTGTGGTGGAAGGCTTGAACATGAAATTCTAAGGCAACATTCCTTTATACAAATTGTACTTTTTTTTTTCTTCCAGATGTCAAAACTGATAAAATAAACCATCATCAATTGACAATGATAAAATTATGAAGAAGCATTACACATGTAACATAAAATCATGCTTGCTCCAAAATAGCTGACTTCCTCAGGAAGACTGTTTTTGATTAGAACAAAGAAAATACACCAGGACTTTGCCATTTAGAAACAACCATCATGTTTTCTTCCTCCTCCCCCACTCCCTCCTCCTCCTCCCTCCTTCTTCCTACCCCCACCCTTTTTTATAGAGGAGATGATTATATCATGTATGCACTGCTGTTATGATCTGAAATATTAAATCTCCAACTTCCAAATTTTCTTTTAGTTTACTATCCCCTGAGCTTGAATTTATGTCTTTGATCAGTATGAAAACGCCTGCTGTCATCCTGGGCAACATCAGTTTTAGCCTGGAGGCTCCTGTATCAACTTTTCAAGGACATTTGAATTTCAAGCTCTAACTATCCAAAATGGGTGGAACATAGGGTAACCTACAGGTGAAAGATAGAGCACAGAAAGTATTACAAGGCTTTTCTGGGAGATGTAAAAAGACTCAAATAATGAAGAGGGTAGAATGGTTCTTGGATGGCAAGGCAAAGTATCATAAAGAAATTTGTTTTTCTAAAATGAATTATGGAGTGAAATAAACTTTCTTCATAATTTAACAAAATTGTTCTTTTTTTTTAAGTTTTTTTTAACGTTTATTTTACTTTTGAGACAGAAAGATACAGAGAGAGACAGAGAGAGACAGAGCATGAATGGGGGAGGGTCAGAGAGAGAGAGGGAGACACAGAATCTGAAACAGGCTCCAGGCTCTGAGCTGTCAGCACAGAGCCCGATGAGGGGCTTAAACTCACGAACTGTGAGATCGTGACCTGAGCCGAAGTCGGACGCTTAACCGACTGAGCCACCCAGGCGCCCCAACAAAATTGTTCTTAAGTTCTCATTGAATAAAGACAAATTGAGGGGAAATTGGAGAAAAATTTAAAAATAGAATAATAGCAACCCAGGGCCATATCCATTAGATATTAAAATGTAATATCTGAGCAGAATAAATAGTCTGAAATGAGACAAAAGCATCAGACATTTAACTATATGTAATTTAAAACAATAAAAGTAAATTCATTGATCAATAGATTTTTATGAAAAATCATCAGAAAAATTGGTTTAATATTTTAAACAAATAAATTAAGATCACATAGCAAACCATATCAAATTAAATTTCAGCTGGTTTGAAGTACTTAATGAATGCTATAAAGTCTAAGATCTTAGAAAAGATGTATATGCCCTTTCTGTCAGAAAGAAGGTTATTCTTAGTCTGAAATTAGTGGTAGCAGACATAAAAGAAATACAGATATGTTAAAGTAAATGATCCTGTAAGAAACTGTATTATAGCAAACTAAATTAAAAAGGCTAATTATAAATTAGCAAACATTATTAATAATAATTTTAAAAAGTACTATAGGTATATAGTTAATATTTTTATCATAAGAAAAATTATACAAATGTATTAATAACATATAAATGAAAAAGGGAATTAACCAATTTAAAACTAGTAACATACATAAAGTTAGAGAACTCAGAAAATTCTATTTTTTGTACTAGAAGTTAAATACATGGAAAGTTCAAAGGACAGTCTTTTTTTTTTTTAAGTAAAGCAGCCATTTAGAAAAGATTATGAAAAATATTGAACAGGTTGTGGTCAAAAAGATGTTTTCTTTTATTGCTGTTGGAATATAACTTGAGACAAACTTTTAGAAAAAGATTTGACTATATTTATCAAGTACAGTATCATAAAAGTAATAATGCCTGTGTAATTCTTTAAGAAAATAATCTAAATCATAAAAGATATTTATGTATAAAAGTGTTATAACAAGTTACCTATAATACCTAAATGAGAACAATACCAAGTTATGTTTAAGTAAGATATTTAGCAAGTAAAACTAAATTTATACACAGTTTATTATTAAACTGTGATGTAGATATTATTAAATATCTATATTATATTAAAAGAAAACATTCAAATTGCACATATAGGATGTCTCAGCTATATAAAGCAAGCATCAAATATGCACAAAAGAGAAATGAACCAACATTTAATAACTTATTTTCTTATATGCATACATGAGTATTCTCTAAATTTTCAGTAGTAAGCATATGGTTCTTTCACAATGGGACAATGTGATAATCTAAATGAATAGCAGAATGATGCATATGGATTATTTAATTGAAGTAAAAATACCCTAAATATATGTTTTTACACATAAGAATACTGAATTAATTCAAATTTTCAATTTTTCATTAATTATTATGTTTTATTGATTACAATAAAAACCAGTGAGTTTTTATATTGAATCAATTCAAGTTTTCAATTCTGTGCTATGTTTTATTGATTATAATTTAAAATCAGGTTTTTTTTTTATTGCTGCCTGCCCATATAATTCTAAATGTCACTTATATGACTATACAGATGAGATTAGGAATATTTTTCAACATTTTAGATGCAGGAATTCTATTGAATATTAACGCATAATTATAAAACTACTATTTAAAATTTCCATAAGCAGTAAAAGAGAAGGAAGATTGATGGAATCCAGAAAGAGTACATGCTTTGAATATTGTTTTTTATATATAACTATTTTAGCCTGATAGCTTGAAATGAAGATTGGGGTTAACCTTTAGGAGGTGTAGTATCAGTGTAATAGGAGTAAGGTACAAGGGAATTAAGTCAGGGAAGGAAGGGAAATCATGAAAGATGGTGCATTAGTGTGCTGGCCGCTACCTTTATTATTATTCTTTTCTTTAATTTTTTTTTAAATTATTTTTTGAGAGAGAGAGCATGAGCAAGGTAGTTGGAGAGAAAGAGGATTCAAAGCGGGCTCCCCGCTGACAGCACAGAGCCCAGTGCGGGGCTTGAACTCACCAACCCAGAGATCATGACCTGAGTGGAAGTCTGATGTTCAACCAACTGAGCCACCCAGGTGCCTTCTTCATTATTATTCTTTAAGACAAAGTCGATCACTTGGCAGATCTGTTGGCTTGGTTTCACCTCACTGAACATCTGTACACAGAAATCTACTTTGTTGTCCATCAGAGGAACAAAGCTCCAGTTTCCCAGTCGTCAAAGTTTTACCCACAGGAGGTGACATCTACATACCTCCTGAAACACACACACACACACACACACACACACACACACACACTTCCAGGTTGCATTATTTGGCCCCTGTGGTGGTTTCTTGGGGAACCCAACCTGTTATCTGATAGTGTGGGGCATCATTAAAGTTCAGAAGGAAGGAGCCCGAAACTGAGGACAAACGACTGGTTGGCCTGACTGTGCAGTGGCACTTAAATGTTATAGCAAGGCTTCATGGCCATAAGTGGAATAGGTGAGGCACAGCAGTAATTGAGGGGAGCAAGCAGGTGCAGGAAATAGTGATGCTAAGGAAATCTGAGGAAGTGTGTATGACTCATGTAATGGTTACCCCTCATATGTTCAATTGTGTTATAATCTCTTCTATTAAAAAACAAAAACTAAAGTTCAGACAGTAAAGAATTTAGTGATCATTCATTCTTCCTACCTACCATCCCTTTCTCTCTTTTATAGTCAACACTCTTGGAAGAATTACTCATAGTCACCATATTTTTTCTAAAATCTCAATTTTCTTCCAGCTGTTACTCAGGATGCTTATCATACCAATATTTACAATTTCCTTGGGAGTTCTGGTCAGTGGTTCCACCAGCCTTTCACTATTTCCCTATCTGGTTCTTACATTCCTCTTTTTCTTTTTCTTTCTTTTTTTTAACTTTTAATGTTTATTTTTGAGAGAAAGAGACAGAACGCGAGCAGCGGAGGGGCAGAGAGAGAGGGTGACACAGAATCCGAAGCAGGCTCCAGGCTCCAAGCTGTCAGCACAGAGCCCCACACAGGCTCGAACTTGCGAACCGTGAGATTACTGAAGTCAGACACTTCACTCAGACTGAGCCATTCAGGCGCCCCACATTCCTCTTTTTCAGCTCAGATCCCATCTTTAAAAATTTTTTTGGCATTGGGGTGCCTGGGTGACTCAGTGGGTTAAGCGTCCGACTTCAGCTCAGACCATGATCTCACAGTCTTTGAGTTTGAGCCCCGCATTGGGCTCTGTGCTGACAGCTCAGAGCCTGGAGCCTGTTTTGGATTCTGTGTCTCCCTCTCTCTCTCTCTCTCTGCCCCTCCCATGCTTGTGCTCTGTCTCTCTGTCTCAAAAATAAATAAACATTAAAAAAAATACTTTCTGGCGTCCCTCTCTGTTCTTATCTCTCAAGCATTTGGCAAAACTAATCATTCTCATTTTTCTTCATCATCTTCATTTTCCTGGCTTTGTCTATAATTTCCCCTGTTTTTTTTCCTCTAGCCTCACTAACGATTCTATTTCTGTTTTGGGGGGTCCTCTCCTCTGCTTCATTTCTAAAGGCTGACATGCTGCAGGGCTTTGTCCTAATGCACACAGCGAAGAGTGAATACTTTTTCTACATGAATCAACTCTGTCGCCTGCCTGTCTCGACTTTGCTTGTGACCATGTTCACCCTACCACATACTGTTATTTTGGTTGCTCAGAAATGCCAAGGTCTGGTCATTCTCAGGGATTATACACTAGCTGGTCCTTTATGACTGGAAATCTTTTCAGTCAGAAAAGATTTGGATCTAAATTTAAGGTATCATCAGGGAAGTCGTCTTCAACCACAAATCTCTACGATTCCCCAGTTTTAACCACATTTTCCTATTTGTTTTTCTTCTTGGCATGGAACAAAAAAAAGAATCTCATTCCCCTTTTATTGTTTCATTAGAGAAGAATCTTGCTCTCCCCACTGTAAGAGGATCTGTTGGGAACAGGGCCCTTATACATCTTGCTCACCAGAGTGCATGAAGGAGCCATAACAATGCTTACCTCATAATAGGCATACAATGAGTAGCTTTCAGTGAATAACACTAAAACAACATCGCTTTTGCTGATCAAATCATTTAATACTTATGTATATATCAGAGATGGTATAAAGGTGTAAGTGTTGTCTGATAGTCACTCCTATACTTTGAAGATGGATATTGACATTGTTTAATGTTTATTTATTTGGGGGGGGGCAGAGAGAGGGAGACAGAATCTGAAGCAGGCTCCAGGCTCCGAGCTGTCTGCACAGAGCCCTTAGGTGTGCTCAAACCTGACCTGAGCCAAAGTCGAATGATCAAGCAATTGAGCCACCCGGGTGCCCCAATTCTGACTTGTTTTAAAAAAGTATTTTGGCAATACACGCCAAACCCTTCAATACATTATGCTCCTTGATTAATTATAAATAATCACCAATTAATTAATTACTGATTGGCTCTAACAACGAAGGTATTTATCCCTCTAACAGTAATATTTTGTCTATGGGCAAAAAGTACACATACACTGAGCAATCATCTTGCACTTGCTTTGTAATATTGTCACTTATGTTTCAGTGATATTTAGTTGTGTTTTTATATTCACAGCTTTATTGAGGTACAATTGACAAACAAAAGTTGTATAAGGTATACTACTTGACATTTTTATACATGTACACATTGTGACATAACCGCCACAATCAAGCTATTACCTCACATAGTTACTATTTTCTTCATGTTTTGTGTGTCTGTGTGTGTGGTAAGAACACTTAAGATCTACTCTCTCAGCAAATTTCGAGAATGCAAAGTTGCAAAATAAAGTCACGTATTTGTACATTAGATGTCCAGAACTCACAACTGAAGCTTTGTACCCCTTGACCAATATCTCCCTTTTTCCTGTGTCACCAACCCCTGCCAACCACCTTTCCACTCTCTGCTTCTATGTGTTTCACCATTTAGATTCCACATAGAAGTGAAATCATGCAGTATTTGCTTTGTGTGTCTGACTCATTTCAGGTAGCACAATGCCCTGCAAGTTCTCGCATGTTGTTACAAATGGTAAGATTTCCTGCTTTTTTAAGGCTGAATAATGTGTGTGTGTGTGTGTGTGTGTGTGTGTGTGTGTGTGTATCACATTTTCTTTATCCATTCATCTTCATCAGTCAAAGGACATTTAGGTTGTTTCCATACCTTGGCTATTGTGAATAATGCTCAATGAGCATGGGAATGCACATTCCTTCTTCAAGATCCTGATTTCATTTTCTTTGGATATATACTCAGAGTGGGATAGTTAGATATGTTAGTTCTGTTTTTTAAAAAATTTTTGAAGAATTTCCATACTGTTTCCCCAAATAGCTGTACTAATTTAAATTCCCACCCGCAGTGTATAAGAGTTCCTTTTGCTTTTGAAAAATGTCATTCAGGTCCATTCCCTATTTTAAAAATCAAGTTATTTTTTAAATGTATTTATTTATTTTTGCCATTACAGTGGTAACAAGCCTTTTAGATTGGCATGGAAACAAAATATACAGTTTTGCTCATATAGATTAGGAGGATATTACAGATCACCACATAAGTAGTATGTTTACAAATATCAGAATCCATCAGACTGCCTAGCAAAGCACATTACATAAACTGCATTTTTAATATGATAGTTCCCTTTGTCCTTTTTCCAGTGTGTGGTGTGTATCTGCCTAAAAGGGTCTATTTTCATTTTATCTTTCAACATTCCTATTTGGTAGAATACAGTGAATATTGTGCGCACACCACAACTAAATAAATAGAATAAATTGAGCTTTAAAGGGAAATGCAAAAGGAAAATTTCCCTTGTAAACAATAAATTTTCACTAACCTAATAATATAAGACTGCCATGAATATACATTCTTTAGTAAAAAAAAGGACCTCAGACACTTGTACGATTCAAGTGATATGTACTGGGCACACCAACACAGGTATGCTGTGATGCTTTGGATAAGTTACATTATATTTCTTGTGGATATACAGGTAATGCTAAAACCAGTAACAAGTAAAAATGGTTGTTAGAAACTTTGATCATATAAAGTCCTACATTAGCACTTAATAAGCCTGAAGAAGTATATAGGAGGCTGTTTGCTTTTGAATATAATCTGTCAAAATATATTATAGCTTTTGCTACTTCTTCCTAAACAATTCTTGTATAGATATAGATTTGTAATTAGCAGCAGCGTTTATATGTCTATTTATAGCAACTGGATTTACGAAGTCATTTTCATATAAGTTAAACTGTTTAAACTATATTAAATTTATCTTGCATTTTTTAACAATTAGAAATACAAACTCAAGGCGCCTGGGTGGCTCAGTCGGTGAAGTGTCTGACTTCGGCTCAGGTCATGATCTCACAGTTCGTGAGTTCTAGCCCTGAATCTGGCTCTGGGCTGACAGATCAGAGCCCCGGAGCTTGCTTTGGATTCTATGTCTCCCTCTCTTTCTGCCCCTCCCCCGCTTGCGCTCTGTCTCTCTCAAAAATAAAAATAAACATTAAAAAAAAAAAAAAAGAGGGGCGCCTGGGTGGCGCAGTCGGATAAGCGTCCGACTTCAGCCAGGTCACGATCTCGCGGTCTGTGAGTTTGAGCCCCGCGTCAGGCTCTGGGCTGATGGCTCGGAGCCTGGAGCCTGTTTCCGATTCTGTGTCTCCCTCTCTCTCTGCCCCTCCCCCGTTCATGCTCTGTCTCTCTCTGTCCCAAAAATAAATAAACGTTGAAAAAAAAAATTAAAAAAAAAAACAAAAAAAGAAATACAAACTCAACTCCGAGTACTAAGATCAAATCCTGACTGCTGCACTCTTTGTTAGTTCATCCATTAATGTGCTGAAAAGTCTTTTATATGACTTATGCATACTGAGTTTTTTTTAATGGATTTTAATTTTTTAAAATGTGCTTTACCCACATCTTTTTAATGCTCATGATTTTTTTTGAATTTGTTAATATGGTGAAATATAATGGTATTTTAAAACATTATTCTCAGTTTGTTATTTTTCCTTTTTTTAATTTTTCCTTTTTAACTTCTTTCACCCATTTCTTCCACACATAAAAAATGCTCGTTTTTATGATAAATATTGATGTATTCCCTGGATAAACCAAATTTCTTCATAGTTTTTTTCCAATAATACACTGCTACATTCAGTTTGCTGATATTTTATGTATTATTTTCACATTTACATTCACTGCCAAAATTTATGTATGTATACATTTATACTCATGGACAGTTTGTGCTTGGTTATTGCAGTGAGCTAAAAATATCCCCCCAAAATTTACATGGTGAAACATAATCTCCCGTGCAAGTTATTTAGATATGGTGCCTTTGTGAAGTGATTAGGTCATCAATGGTATTAGTGTCCTTAGAAAAGCGGCCTCAGAGAGATCCCTCAGCCCTTCAATTACATGAGGTCACAATGAAAAGAAAGCAGCCAATGAGGACATGTGCCCTCACCAGTCAGTGCCTCTGACACCTTGATCTTGGACTTCCTAGACTACAGAACTGTGAGAAATAAATTTCTGTTCTTCATAAGCCACTCATCAATTGTATTTTGTATAGGAGCCTAAGTGGACTAAGACAGTTACAGTATTAAGGTTATAGTTATAAAATTATGTTCTATGTATTATCTTATTTTATTCTCTAGAAGAATTTGTTAAAGACTGAATCACCTGAAGGTGTATTCTATTTTGTCTTTAACTGTCTGGGCCAAGAAGTTTTTCTTTTGTTTCCTCCTCCCCCCCTTCCTCTTCCTTCTCCTCCTCCACCAATTCTTCCTCCTTCTTCTTCCTCTCCCCCTTCTTCTTCTTCTTCTTCTTCTTCTTCTTCTTCTTCCTCTTCTTTAAATTTGAGAGACAGAGAGAGAGAGAGTGAGCATGGGAGGAAGGCAGAGGGGAAGGGAGAGAGAACTCTAAGCAGGCTCCACACTCAATGTGGAGTTGGACCCAGCGCCCCATCCTATGACCCTGGGATAATGACCTGAGCTGAAATCAACAGTCCAAAGCTCAACCGATTGAGGGTGCCCCAAGACTTTTTTCTTTGTAGAAAGGTTTTAAACTAATTTAATCAATGCGGTACCCTTCACTGTTCTAGTTTCTTCTTGAACCAGTTTTATTATATTTTATTTTTCTATAAATTTGTCCACTTCATTTAAGATTTGAAATAGTACTGGCATAACATGGTTCATAATATTCTCTTACTTTTTAAAATTGGCTACATTTGTAGTCACATCCTATATTTTAAGGTCAATACTTTATTTTCTTTTTTAAAAAATACATCTTACTAGAATTTATGCTTTCTCTCTCTATTGTTTTGGAAGTTATGCATAATTTCTACAGTTTCTATGTTCATTGTTCACTTTGATTTTTTCACGTCTTAAATGGGATGCTTAACATATTAATTTATAGGCTACTTCTTTTCTAATTAGCAAGTAGGACCTGTAAGGATTTTTCAGATGCATGTCACATATTTTGGTATGTGATATTCATCATCATTCTGTTTCAAGTGTTTTCTAATTTCTGCTATGTTGTCTGCATTAGCACACAAGGTGTAAGTTAGATAGGTTTTTATAGTGCTTATGGGTTTTTTAATTATTAATGCCTCTTTTTATTACATTTAATGTAATGTACAATACAGACAATGTGGTCTGTATAAAGCCAGTATTTTGAAATATGCTGATGTTCTCTCCATGACCAGTTACATGGTCCTTTAACACAAATGTTCCATGTGAGCTTGATATAGATTCCTGAGTGCATGTTCTGTGTAAGCTGATTTTATTAATTCTATAATTTGTGTCATTCAAATATTTTATATCCTTACATCCTTACAACCATTTGTGTTTGTTTGGGGATATCCATATATTAACATATTCTACCACAGGCATGGATTTATCAACTTTTCCTTTCATTCTGTCAATATTTCCAAGGTGATTATCAATTGTATACAGATTAAAAACTATTCTTTTTCCCCAGTGGAATATAAGCTTTCCACTAGAAAAGTATACACAAGGGTATATTTTTTGCATCTGTTTTGTTCACTGCCACATGTCCAATTTCTGGAGCTGTGCCTGACTCCAGAAATATTTATTGGTGAATTAAATGTTTTATCATTAGATAACAACTTTTAAAAACACCAAAAATGTAAAATCTATTTGTGTTTTTAAATAAGGTGACACAGAAATTTTTGATTAGTAATGACTGATTTTTCATTCTTTTTTTCTCAATATTTAGTGTAAAGTGTTTTTTGTTAATAGCACATAGTTTGGTACACATAGCTGAAACTCTGCTAACTAGAGAATTAGTCCACCATTTGAGAGAATTCACATATGTACATGTCTTTATTTTTTATTTCATGTTGTTTTCTCTTTGTTGCTTTTCTTCTCTACTTATTTTTCTGCCTTATTTATGTATTTATTTTTTATGACTTGGCCAATTCTTTCCCCCTCATACTACTTTCCCCACTGTTGTTTCAGAGGTCATACATTCTTGAAAAAAAATTTTTTTTAGTGATTTCCATAGACATCTGACATGCATACCGATTATAACAAAGTCTATTTAAAATTTTTTTTTTTTAACGTTTATTTATTTTTGAGACAGAGAGAGACAGAGCATGAACGGGGGAGGGGCAGAGAGAGAGGGAGACACAGAATCGGAAGCAGGCTCCAGGCTCTGAGCCATCAGCCCAGAGCCTGACGCGGGGCTCGAACTCACGGGCTGTGAGATCGTGACCTGAGCCGGAGTCGGACGCTTAGCCAACTGAGCCACCCAGGCGCCCCTATAACAAAGTCTAAAGTAAACTTCTGTCCTTGTAAACTTAAAGGAAATTTAGAGTACTTATTTATCTATTTTTTGAGAGAGAGGGTAAGCGGGGGAGAGGGGAAGATGGAAGGAGAGAGAGAGAGAGAGAGAGAGAAAGAGAGAATTTTAAGCAGGCTCCACACTCAGCACAGAGCCCCCAAATTATGGTTAATTTTTGCTTTCTCTCTGTTATTCAGAATATACTATTCATTTTTAGCTTCCTATGTGACAATGAATTAGTACTGTATGAACACACTACAGAAATTCCAAAACTTCAAGTTGTGTTCCACAATCCCAAAGAGTTGCTTAGAATGCCTAGATTAAGTATATTATAGTTCTGAAAAAGTCATAGTGGCTTTTTCTCTGTAATGCATTGTTTATAAACTAGACACAAGGATTGTAGCCTTCAGGGATGGCTTGTCTTTCTGTCTAGAAGGTGAAGATCTGATTTATAGCTTTGTATCCATGAATTCCCTTAGTTCTAGACTCACCTCAAGTTTTGCCCTGGTATTCTACCAAAATTGCTGTTTCTGGACATTTGCAAGTGGAATTTTCCAACAATGGTTCTATGTCGCTTTCTGTGCTTCTTGTCACAGTGCCCTCCTGGAATTGCTCTAGCTTCTTTTAGTCACTTGTATTGCAGTAGTTCTAAATGCTGTTTGCATGTCCCACAACACTGGCAAAATTCCTAGAATATCTATGGCCAATTGCCTGGTCTAGGCAGAAGTGGTGAAGAAATATGAGATCTGATTATCTCTTTTCTCCATCCAAAATGACTCTAGACAATAACCTAGATAAAGCTAACTTTCCAATTTGCAAATTTACGTTGAATATTTAATGTCATATCAATCAGTTCTCTCAGCCCCCAAGGGCACACTATACTTCAAAATTGCACTTCTCATGTTAGCATTTGTACCAATATATTTCTTAAGTCTTTTGTTAAATACTAAGAAACACAAAGTCTCATGTCTGAGAAATATATGTGTTGACTACCATGAATCTAATAGTTAGGAAGTCATGATGAATACATACCCTAATTCAGTACTAGGAGCTAATTATTTTAATCTAAAGTTCAGTTCTAATTTGTACCTTTAGTGTAACTCTAATTTGGAAGTCTTTCAAGTGTGACTATGAAAAAATCATGGGTTCCCATTATGGCTGAATCTCTGCCCAATGTCACATTCAACTCCAGAAATCTATAGGATTTATTTTAAAATGTGCTTCACATTAAAAAAAATCTTTCTTAAAGGTTTTAATTTCTCAAGGAAATTACCTTTTGTAAAGAACATTTTTGAAGTGTGTAAAATTGATTCTATGGGGAATAAGTTTGGAGTGTCAAACAATGACTGATTAATACCTTTTTGGATGAGAGACTTTTCCTAATTTTGGAACGACATGTACCTCCTTTTTAAGTAAAAAACGACAGGGTGCCTTTTCAAAGAGATTAAAGCCTAGTGGAGGAAAGAAACCAAAAACTAACAACAGTAGTACACGTAAGTATATTGTATTTACTTTGCACAGTAGTTTTCAGGAATTCAGGAAAGAAATTTATAAATGGGCTTGGGAATGAGGAATTGTTCCTGAAAATAAAAAGATGTTTAAGCTAAGATTAAAAGATAATGAAGAATGATCTGATAGAAAACAGAGGAATAGTCTTTCGAGGGAGATAGAGCAGCCTGTGCAAAAGCACAGTAGTTTGAAGCCAAATGATGTTCTTAAAATTGCCAATAGTGTAGGTTGGCTAGAAGGAAGAGTGTTTGCAAGGGAGTGACAAGAGGGAGGTAGAAAGAGTGAACAGAGGGCATATTCCATAGAACTTCTATTTGACTAAAAAACTAAATTTTACCCTTCACTGCATCAATCAATTTAAATTAAAAGAATGAAGAAATATTTGCATTTTAGGACAAATCATTTCATTAGCATTATGAGCCACGCATGCTGGGTATTGGAATGAGAACAATTGGGGTCAGGATGCCACTTGTAGGGTGAGCTATAATGAGAGTTTGCACTATGATATTGGAGATAGATGAGGGGGAGTTGATCTTTGGGAAAGAGGCCGGGAAGGAGTTCAGAACTATTCTAAAGTTTCTGTACAAATATAAACAGGATCTACTCTCAACAACTGGACAAATACACTTTCAGGTTTGAGGGATACCTGAGATCATCACAGAAAATCTTTCAAGCAATGTTTTCAATCTCAATCCCTGAGATGTTTTGTAATAATTCATCTCCCAGAATGCAGAGCTACCTTCACTGCATAATGAGACAACAGTCCCCTCTAGCAATATCTTATGATTCACTGGATCAGACCCTCCATTGGATCACTGGTGTACTGCATCCTGCATTAAGCTCTGGAGAAGCTGGTGATTTCTTGACCAGAATGCGTCTTATACTCTATTCACGCAATTCTTCAGTGGTTGGATCTTCTATCCCATGGTTCTAGGTTGTCGAGCACATCCTATAACTTATCTGGGTTTGATTCACATCCACTTGGGTAGAAGAACTTTAAGTAGTATTTGAAAATATTATCTTAAGGAAAAAATCCATTTTTGCTATGTTAATATAAAAACATTATTCTATTGTGGTATATCTGAAGTTATAATAATCATTTTTATAAATGGAAGTAGGCAGTTTGAGACATAATTCAGCTTATGAATAATGTATTAGGAATATTCTACATGCCAATTGTCCTGAACTTCTGAAATAGAGGGGTAAATTTCACCTAGCTCTGGCAGAGACCATTTTTTAATCTCCCTGATATACATAAACTCAGACTATATTTCCCAGTTCCTTTATTGTTGTATATGGTCATAAGAGTGAATATTGACCAATAGAAAGCAAGCAAATGTGATTTTTATCACTTCTAGTTTGGTCCCATAGTAAACTTCCTTGAAGGCTTAACACCCTTGACTTTCATACCAACTAAATGCAGAGGACAGTACATACTGGGAACCCTAGATGAAATCAATCTAGATCCTGGAATGATTATTTAGTCTCTCATAGATAAGAGGCATTCATTTAAAAATTAAATTTGCAAGAAATAAATTTCTATTGTGTAAATCACTGAGATTTTAGAGTTTGTGCATTTCAGCATAACAAACAACTATTTGTCAAGCCCAGATAATGTAAATTACTTACTGCCCTGAGAGTGTCTTAAACAAGGAGCATATTAAGACATGGATATCCCTAAACAAAAGCTATTTTTCCTCTCCAGAAGTTTCTGTAATGTGCAGTAATTTGTTAAAAATTGTGAAGCAGTTGAAGTTTGCCTTACTTGAAAGCTAACAAGTAAGTCTGCCATAGTGTCATAGATACTGGCAGAAGACACACAACTCCTAGGTTAGAGGAAAGGACTCTTACTTAAAGCACAGCAGATAGCATCCCATTGGACCTCTTCTCCCCAAGTCCCATGGAAATGATGCAGATAGAGGCCAGGATGAATTCTGTACACACACTGAGTTTGTGCCAAAGCTGAGGAACCCTGAACTCAGGACTCTACAGTCTTCCAAAGGGGGTTGCCAGCAAAGTGCTCAACTTTGCCCCAGAGGGATTTACCATCTCTATTATTCTGTCCAGAAATAAATCCACCCTTTTCCCCAGAAGGTGACACAATCTCTATCTTCCAGGGCTGTTTTCTCTACAGACAGCCTTAAAAGCAAGAGTCTGGTACAAAAGCTGATGCCAGATGTGCAGAAATGTCATGGAGAATACTCTGTCAATATGTTTTAGATTCCAGGTTGGGTAACTAAAGAGCATATCACAGAAAAATGCAATGGAAGAGCAATTCGATTTTGGAAGCCACTGATTTTGTTCCTTCTCTTTGAGGATGAGGGAAGAGATAGATATTCAGAGGGCAACTGACTTAACCAAAGTCACAGGAAGCAGTGAGAATGTGAATCTATTCTTTACACCTTATTCCAAAATGAATCACATCCAGATTACACATGCGTATATATCACTGCTGTTAATTCATATACTCACCAGGCTTACATTTTGAGGCTGAAAAGCAGTACTCTGGAAGCAATGCTTACAACTGCCGGTGTTGAGAACCAGAAAATCTTTGTTCTCATCACAGCCCCGACAATAAGGGTTTTATGAAGCCATTTTGATCATGCTACCTTCAGGGACAATGAACTACTCTTTTCTTTCGGAGTACATTGTTCATATCTCTGTTATGTTAAATTGATATATTTGATTATGAATTTTTTAAAAGCAAGACTATTTCTGAAAAGCTATCTGAATAAGTTGAAAAAGTACATATGAAAAAATAATTAAAATGAGGATTGCTCCTGTGTGAATACTGTATCCCAGCTGTTATGTTCTATGCTTTCTAATATCTGAGCAGTGATTTATGTCATCTTTCAGTTATCATGCTTAGTTGTGTAGCCAAAAAACTGAATAAGATATCATTTTCATTTGTGTGCTGTTACTTTGAATCGTAGACTCAAGCTCCCAGAGATAATAACTAGTTGCTGGAAAATGTACCTTGTCTCTTCTAAACCACATTAATGATACAGTGGGTGTAACTAACCACAGCACTGCCATTACATTTCTGCAATTGGTTTATGCTTCTTTGAGGAATGAGACTGCTAAATTAGAAAAACTGGGAGGGGGGAGGGGGTCCTGGGTGGTTCAGTCCGTTAAGCGTCCGACTTCGGCTCAGGTCATGATCTCACAGTTTGTGAGTTCCAGAGAGCCCCGCATCAAGCTCTGTGCTGACACCTCAGAGCCTGGAGCCTGCTTTGGATCTGTGTCTGCCCCTCCCCCCCCCCCCCCCCCCCCCCCCCCGCCAGCATCTCTCCCACTCACTGTCTCTCTCAAAAATAAACATTAACAAAAAAAGAAGGAAAACAGGGAGAAAAAAGAAAGGTATATTGCATAAATCCTGTAAAAAATATTGGCCTGTGCAATATGGCTAAATGGTAAAGTTCATATTAGATTTTGCTGTTAAGGCAGGCCCAACACAGCACTCCACACCCCATCTCATACACATCCAGGTTGCCTAAAACTGAAGGTGGGCAGGGGCAAACAAAAGCCAGAGGTTAAAGTTGGAAACATGGTTGCAATAAGTAACACACTCTGCTTTCTCCAGATGATTACATTTTCCAAGACATCCAGCGCTACTCTCACACCCAATACTTCAATCTGTCCTCATGTTTGCTTGTTTTCTAATCTTTCCCTAATCACATCAGGAATAATTCTATCAATTCATCATTAATGGATTATGCATTACTGAGAATGAGATTGAAATGAAAACATATGGATATAAACATGTATTTTGTATACAAAGTATTGCATGTAGCTGCCTATCTGGCAAGCTGATGTTTGACTCTAGTTATTTCTGCTTATGAAAATTTTCACTAGGCACTCAGTTTATTTGTATAATCAGAATAATAATAAATGTTATTTAAAAAATAATCTAGGACACAGGGTGGTATATGAAATACTTCATCATCATCCAAGAAGGTACATGCTCTGATTTCTTGGAAACTATTAGTAATATCGAGTAGTATGATTCCCTTCTTGAACAAATTCGTCAGGCTTCTCTGAGTCCTCTTCTTAACTAGGTCCTGATTTTGGCTTTTGGCCCATTTACAAGGCCCAGTTTCAGCAAGAATTCTAAGGCAATATAGCTAGAATCCCCCACTCTGGACATTCAGTGGATTTCCTCACCCTCCACCTCCCCCCGGGGAATGTCCCATCAAGCGGACCTGTTTTCATCAAGAATCCGGTTAGGTGACTTAGAAAAAAATCTACCCTTACCCCCTGATGTTTGGTCTCAGTAATTTTCCCTCCACTGACCCCACCCTACCCTTTGGCTATAAATTCCCACTTCTCCTCTTGTATTCAGAGTTGAGCCCCATCTCTTCCTTATTGCAAAGTCTTGCAGTTGCACCCTTGGATACAGTATTCCTTACTGTTCTTTAACAAGTGTCATGAGAAATTTTCCCTTGTCAGTAGGCAGATTAATCTCCATTTATTTACTTACCCCTTTAAAAAATGCCCACATTCTAATTCTTGGAGTCTGTGAATATGCTAGTTTACACGGCAAAAGAGAATTACTTTTCTTTGCAGATGGAATAAGGATGCACATCAACTCACATTACAATAAGGTCATTATCTTGGGTTATCCAGGTAAGGGATAAGTGCTATTATAAGGGCCTTAAAAGGGAAAGAAGGAGGCAGATAAGAACCAGAGAAATGATGGTGTGAAAACGACTCAACCTGAATTTGCTGGCTTTCAAGATGAGCAAGGGCCTGAACCAAGGAATGCAGACAGCTATAAACACTAGAAAAGGTGAAAAAACTCTCCTGCAGTTTCCGGAAGGAACACAACTCTACCTTCACCTTAACTTTAGCCCAGTGAGACTGTGTCAAACTTCTGTCCTACAGAATTATAATATAATCAATTTGTGTGGTTGACAGATCCTACATTTGTCAGAATTTTTCACAGCAACAATAGAAAATGAATACTAACTTCATGCAATTTGGCTAGAAATCAAAGGCCAGGATACGGCAGGTATCCATCTCTGAAGGTCTCTGAAGAAGAGACAGAACACGTGAATTTACAGTGGCTCCTAGGAAGATCGCGCCAACTGGTACTTTTTCATTGCTCCTTCTATTTAGTTCACTTCCATCCCCTAAAGAAGAAGAGTATATTTTATCAACCTTCAACTTTGGAGTTGGACCATGTGACTTGCTTTAGCTACTATAGTGAAGCAGAAACAAAAAGATGTTTCTTCAGACCAGGCCTTATTTAGAAGGCCTAGAGGTTTCCCTTGTACTCTTGTACTCTAGCATCTCCATGAAAAATGCACACGCCGCTGGCCTGCTGGTCCCCGGAGGGGTACAAATGTCGCCTGGACAGGATGCAAACAGCCTGAGCCAAACTCAACCTAGATCAGTCAACCCCCCTTATCTTTAAATATATGAAAAAAAAGCATACATGATTGCTGTGATAAGCCACTGAATTTTGGAGGATTTTGCTATGCAGCAGTAGCAAACTCACCTAGCTCCAATCTAATACTTGTTGGTCGGCCTTGTTTTGTTTTTGAGTTGTAAAGCAGCATTGCAATTTTCATGCTATAATGGCCAGCTTTTTACCTGGAGGTCTAGCTCTGGAAACCACTAATGCTCAGTTCTCCCCACCAGGAATCAGTTCCCTATGAACTGACCGTCCCTAGGTTCTTCTCATTTTCCTACTTTAGAAAGGTCAGACTTTTATTAAATGTAACTGCCCTCCAAAATACCCTGGGGATTGTAGATCTATATTTTCTGAGTTTTGGCAGAAAGTGTGCTATTTTAGCCAGTGTTTAAATGTCATATTTGTGCCATAATCCTTTCTACTGATATCCTGGGTGTCTGCCTATGTTATATGTATATTCCTTCTGATAAGGTTTCTGAAATGCAATGGTGCCAACCAAGGAGCAAATGTTCTTGTTATCACTGATGGAAGGAACTGGGGATTGGAGAATACTTTAAATAATGACCATGTTTCTTTTTAGCAGTGCAGGAAAGAAAGGCCCCTTACCATCACCTTCTGTTCTCTCCCATGTTTGGTTCAACTTTCATTCCACTGCAGGATGATTTACATAAAGACAGCTAAGACATAACTTTGCCCCCAGGTTTTGTAGTGTATCTATAATGCTGATGTTTTGCTCTTTCACTTCAGGGGAATGAAGAGAATGAAAAGTGAACAAGTAGGTTGGAGAAAATGGAATTAAATCTCCTGGCTTTTCCTTCTGTGCTCACATAGTCAATAGTCATGAAAGATTTAATATGCTCCCAAACTTGGCCTCTAAAATCCTAACCACTTTCTAAAGTATGTCCAGCAACAGGAGAAAACGAGATGCATATAATGAAAGATGTGGCAAGCTCAGGTTAACTGTCAGGCTATAAACTTTTGGGCCTCTCTTCTGCTTGACCAAAGACCTCATGAACACAGGATCAGATCTATGTTGACTGGCTGTTTGGTCCACGGTGACTAACATAAAGCTTGAACCATATATCAATGATCAATAAGTACTTGGTGAATGAGAATCAATAAGTGACTGAGCTGTCCTTTAGGTATACTGAGCCACTTATGTGTAGTACAAGACTGTTTCCACTAAAATGTAAGTTACTACTAACTGTATTTTGGGTAGAGTTCCCTCTGCACATGGAAGAAACAGAATGTGGCTATACAAATAAAGAAAAACCAGAAGAGTATACAAGAGAAAGATTTGGAATCAGATATGAACCCTGGGAGGAATAGAAGCTACTTTTGACTCTTCCCCAAATTGTCCCTTTGAGGAGCCATTTCACATTGAAAGTCACAGCTGCAAAGAGTTAGATACGTTGTTGTAAATGGACATGATTTTATAATGAATGCTAAGCCGGGGTTTGCTATTCATGAGTTCAATGATAACAATTTTATAGGATGCTTTTAAGATGCCTGATTATTATTTTTTAATTTTTTTTAAGTTTATTTATTTTTGAGAGAGAGAGAAAAACAGTGCAAGCAAGGGAGGGGAGAGAGAAAGAGGGAGACACAGAATTCAAGGAAGCTCCAGGCTCTGAGCTGTCAGCACAGAGCCGATGTGGGGCTGGAGCTCACGAACCGCGAGATCATGACCTGAGCTGAAGTCGAACACTCAACTGGCTGAGCCACCCAGGCGCCCCTAAAAACACCTGATTAGTTTTAATATGAAACTTAGGACAAGTGTTCTGTATCATTTTTTTTTTAAATTAATGTTTATTTATTTTTTATGGAGAGAGACAAAGCATGAGAGGGGGAAGGGCAGAGAGAGAGACACACGCAGAATCTGAAACAGGCTCCAGGCTCCGGGCTGTCAGCACAGAGCCTGACGCGGGGCTTGAACTCATGGACAGCGAGATAATGACCTGAGCTGAAGTCCCACGCTCAACTTCTTTATTAAACATTTTTTTTTCAACGTTTATTTATTTTTTTGGGACAGAGAGAGACAGAGCATGAACGGGGGAGGGGCAGAGAGAGAGGGAGACACAGAATCGGAAACAGGCTCCAGGCTCCAGGCTCCGAGCCATCAGCCCAGAGCCCGACGCGGGGCTCGAACTCACGGACCACGAGATCGTGATCTGGCTGAAGTCGGACGCTTAACCGACTGCGCCACCCAGGCGCCGCTCCCACGCTCAACTTCTTGATCCACCCAGGTGCCCCTATCATTTTAAACTCTTAAGGTATAGATTGCAGAGCAAGAAGAACAGAAAAGTTATTTTAACAAATATTTTCCCTTTTAGTACGTAAAGAGGATCTCTCTGTGTGTAGGGTCCAAGGATGACATTAATGCTTTCTCGTTGTCTATAGAGGAAGGATGACATATCCTGACAGACAGAGCCAGTATGTTGGCATTGCACTGGATGACTGTGCATTAGATCAGACAGCAAATTAGATATTGATAGAACTATTTTGAACAGTCGATAAGCTTTTTGATGATTGATATCTTTATGCTGCCTGGTAATATCAATGCCAACATTTAGGAACTAGAGAGAGAAACTGTAATATAATATTCTCTTTGTGGAATCCTTACGTGTAACCCAAGCTCACAAGTCTCATTACTTAGATAGCAGGAGTTACAGAATTGACTTTCACAGGAACAAGGGAAAGAAAATTAAAACATCACCCTTTGCTTTGTGTACAAAATTGTCCTTCCAGCCACCCTTCAATTTGATTCAGAAGATGAAGCAGTCAAGTTCTTTAAAGTTCTTCTGTTATAAGAAAAAGAAAACTGGTTCACAGAATAAGTCAGAAAAAGTACATCTTAGAGAACAAAAATAAACAAACTGTGGAACAAATGGTTCATTTCATTATATGACTGTTTCGGATGGGACATCGAGCTCAAAACTAAGTGGCCAGGAAACCACAAAATACATCACTGTCCGCTTCCAAATAATATTTTCTGAAATGTAATCAGGAAAGTGGAAGATGACGTAAAACAACCATAACAACAACAACACTGTGATTTATACAACAACCTCTGGTTTACTTTCTCCTATCTCCTCTGTCATTTTATCTTTCAGAAAGAATTTTCCTTCAAGATTAATTAATCAATCAGTTAATGAAACAAACACTTGTTTATCCATTCATTCATTTATTCAGTCAGCCAATATTGAGAAAATTCCAATTTTGCATTGGCATTGTTATAAGCAAAACAGCAGTAGGAAAAACAGATATATTTACCCTCACAAAACTTCCCTCCTGGTAGGGGAATACAGGTTATTAGCCAACGGATGAAAGCGGTACATAGGAAGTCTATTTGTGATCAGTGCTAAGTACGTAAGTAAATTGGGTAAAGAGGTTAGAAAATCTCATGAGGTGAAATTTGTTCTTAAGAATGTCAGACAAAATATAGGATTTCAGTTAAATTTGGATTTCACTTTTTAATGAATTAAAAATTATTTTAGCATAAATGCATTCCAAATATTAGTAAGTGAACAAATGGGAAAAGGACTGAAGATGAGGCCATAATGGATTTGGTGAGCAGATGATGTGAGTGTCTTATAGTGATGCTGAAGAATTAGAGAAAATAGCAAACAAGTGGAGACAGTAGAGGCTATAAAAATGCAAGTTGGGTATTTAGGTGTGAAAATTTAAATGTCTGAGATGAAAAATACACAAAGGTGTGACTAAAGGCAGAAAGACTTGCCTGAAGAAAAGATGAACGAACCTTGACAGACAACAATAGAAAAGATCCCACATAAAACACAAATTGAAAGACAACAACAAAAAGTAAAGCATCAGTGAGCTGCAGGAGAAATTCAAGTGATCTAATATAAATACAATTGGAGCCCTCTAAGGAAAGGAGAACAATTTAAAGAAAGGAGAGGAAACAATGGGTGTACTCTTTCCCAAATGGATAAAAACTATTAACCCACAGATACTAAGAATCTTAACAAAACCTAAGCACAAGACTCTTGAGGAAAATTACACCAAGGCACATTATAACAAAAGTGCTTAAAATCAGTGGTAAATCACTTTAAAAGCACCTGGAAAAGCATGACAGATTACATACACACTTAGGACAACGATAAGAATTATAGCAGATTTCTAATTAGAAATAATATAGGCCAAAAACACAAGGCATTGCATTGTTTCTGATTGGAAACTGACTGTGTGAAGAGAACCTAGAAACAAAACACAGTAAATTCTGACAATCTATAAATCTGTAATCAAGGAAAATACTTTCAAAATGAAATGAGAAATATATTTTCAGACATACAAAAGCTTAAAAAATTCATTAGCAGCCAACCAGCACTACCAAAAATATTGAATAAAGTCCTTCATTGAATGAGAAGGAAAATGACATCGGATGAAAACATGAATATACATAAGGAAATGATGACAACTGGAAATGCTAGCTATGGGCATAAATATAAAGGCTAATTTTTAATTTAAATGTCTTGAAAATATAATTTATTGTTTAACATGAAAATAACAACCATAGTGTGGATAACAATATCTGCTGTGTAACTCTATGTAGAAATAAAATGGATGGCAAAAATAACAAAGACCGGGAGGGAAGCAATAAAAACATCTTTTTGGGAGATTCTTATGCTATACCTAAAGTGGTATAGTATCACTCAATTGTGACTGTGATAAACAGACAGCTTCCATGACAGCCCCCAAAAGAATACCTTATTTCTAGTAGTCATAGAACTAATATTGCTGGAAACCAAACACAATGTTTTTAATGTTTATTTTGAGATACACACACACACACACACACACAGAGCATGAGCAGGGGAGGGGCAGGGAAGGAAGGAGATCAGAATCTGAAGTGGGTCCCAGGCTCTGAGCTCTCAACACAGAGCCTGATGCAAGGCTCAAACTCACGAACCTGAGATCATGACCTGAGCTGAATGAAGTAGGGCACTTAACTGACTGAGCCACCTAGGTGTCCCTCAAACACAATTTTTAATCACGGGAATTGTTGTATTATAATGATAGTTGAATTCGGTCTCTCTTAGTTTCTCATGTAGCAATTAAGACATTAACCAGGGAAGAATTAAGTGCTAAAGCTAGAAATGAAGACATCCACTGAACCCAGATGAAACTGACAATCTTGAATCCCTTAGTTATTCTGAAATCCCTTAGAAGCAGAAGAAACTTTCCATCAAAGGGCCAAGGAGACTAAACTTCCTTATGTTGAAAACTCTGATAACCATAAAAGGAAAGTCCATCTTCCTCAGGACCCACTGCAAACACCCAGTTGCCATTAAGCCCAGAATTGCAGTCAAATCTTAGCATCTAGTAGGACAGGCACTCCTTTCTTCCACACTCCAGGAAGAAAAGGAAATAGCTTATACACTGAAAGATTTTCAAAGCCTTGATAATATAAATATTAGCAGAAATCTGAGAAATATGCAAATAGATGTTAAGAGTGTTAGACAAAAAAAGGGCAGAATAGAACACAACATTGGGCTGAATTCATTGATAAGGGTACACTTAATAGAGATTCCATATTTAATGCATTAAAGTTTGTGCATCTCAACATGGCCCTAACTGCTTGATTGCTTATTTGAGTGACTATGAACTCAATCATAGCATTCGTTTAATGAAACAGATGCCAGAGCTACCCTGATATGAAGTGAGAAGAAAATGCAAAGGCCCAGGAAGACAGGAGTATTGGACAAGGACTATTAGGTATAAACTGCACACCCCTACCAGAACTATGATCCACAAGAAGACTTAGAAAACCTCTTATCACTAAGGCATTGATAAATACATTAGTGACAGGAGCATCTCTGAAAGGCTCTGTGGTCGCTCTCCAGTATCAGCCAGCTGTGACTACAGGGGATGCCACAATTCAAATGGGCTCCCTGATTTCAAAAACGAAGGATAGAATCACAGAATAGCAGCGGTCAAGCAGCAGCACTTAATCATCAAAGGCAAGGTGGTCACATCATCCATAAAGAGAAACAGGGATGTGCCAGTAATTAAAATGCACTGACCTGCAGAGATCCTTAGTAGTGGCTAATTGATCACAGTGTCTCTAGGAATGATATAAATGGACAGTATTGTTTGATTTACATAATAAGAAAAACTCTAAGTTCACTAACAAGGAATCTGACTTGGATTGCCAAAATAGAGACATATGGCTTCTCACCTAGTATCCAAACCTAAGTTCATTCACGGACTCAGAGCCCCTTGATGGCAAGAGTTCTGGTACCTTTGGGGGTGGCTATAGTGCTGGCTCAACACTATATTGTACAAGCACACACTCTACATCTTCCTCCAAGTCTTTCCCAAAGATATATTCACCCATGTACTAAAGTGACTTTGTATTGGAGAAAATAAACACAAAGATCTTTCAGGGATTACTTGACACTGGCTCTAAACTGTGGCTAGTCCTTGGTGACTTGAAATACCACTGTGGCCCACCAGTTAAAATAGGGGCCTATGTTGGTTGGGCAGTCTTAAGTGGGAATCAGAGGTCCCAGTAGATTTGTAGACACCATGTAGTTATTCCCTAGCTCCCGAGTATTTAACTGGAATAGACAAATGACAACAGGTACAATGTCCACGTTAGCTCTTGAGCCCATGTGGTGAAGGGCCCTTCTGGTGGAAAGGGCAAAGTGGACGCCTTTTGAACTTCCTGGGAAGATAGGACAGTAAACCAGAAGCAATACAACAGCTATGCAGGACTAAAGAAATGAATGCCACCACGAAGACTTGAAAGAAGCAGGAGTGCTGATATCCCCATTTGATTTACCAATTTTACCTGTGGAAAAATCAAATGGAGAATGACTGTGAAATATTATAAACTCGGTTGAGTGGTGGCTCCAATTATAGCTGCTGTACCAGATGTAGTAACTTTACTGGAGCAAATCAGTATAGCCCCTTGTACTTGGTATGTCACCATTGACCTGGTTCAGGTCTTTTGTCCATGCCAAGTTTTAAGTATGACTAAAAACTGCTGACTTTTACCTGCCATGGCCAACGGTATAATTCACAGTACCGCACCAGAGGTGTTAAACAAGTCCACCGCTTTTTGCTGTAGTATTGTCTACTTAAGTCTTTATCATCTTGGCATTCCATAAACCGTCATACCGGTCTAATATATTGGCACCATTATGCTGATTGTACCAGAGAAGCAAGCCCTAAGTTTAGCCACATGAATAGGCGATTCTGATTCCTTTCACATCAACCCTTGCTGCATTGTCTTCTCTCCCTCAGGCCAAGTGTTTGGACTTTTGGAGAGTTACTTATGAACTAATAACTGAGGAATAACAAAACTTGAACTTGCTTTAAAGACAGATTACGTGATAGGCATGCTTACCACCCCAAAATGGAATGTTGCAGCACTATTAATCCATTCAGCGGTGACCCTGGAGCTAAATGGTGAAGAAAAAATTTTCCCCACCAGCAGAACTTTGAGCAGTAAATTTCATTGTTCTCTATGTATTAGGTGACAATTGGGCAAAAAGACAGATTTATGGGAAGTTGATAATGGTTTGAGTAGGTGGTCATGGACTTGGAAGGAACAAGATCAGAAGACTGGTGAAAAGTAAGAATGGGAAAGCAGTGTATGGATGAGCCTTTTAGAATAAACTTAGATTGTAAAATCATCTGTGTCTCATGTGAGTGCTTCCCAAAGGGTAGGCAATGCAGACAAAACTGTTAATTATCAGAGTGGACAAAATAATAATCAATGGACAAAATGACACAGATCTTTAGATGACAGTCAGCTTTCTTGTGTACTTAATCCATTTCTTGCTCAGGAGGCCCACAGACAAAGTGGTCACATAGTATGGACAGAGGCTATGCATGGGCTCAACAACATGGGATTCTCCTTACCAAGAATACTGCTATTGTCAAGTGACTGATCTGTCAATAGCAGAAACCAGCCCTAAATCCCTGATATGGTACAATTTCATGAGGATAAAGGGGAGCAAGCCTACCATGTGGTGGAAGATTAATTATATTTTCCTTCTTCCATTATGGAGAGGGCAAAGATTTGACCTCAATGGAGTAGACATGTATTCTGGATATGGATTCGCCCTCCCTTCTCATAATGTTCCTGCAAACACCTTTACCCACATGGTAACAGAATGACTTATTTAACATCGTGGCATTCCATATAGCATTTTCTCAAAGAAGTTACTTCTGGTGAAAGAAGTGTTGTAATAAGCTCATGTCCATGAATCAACCAGCTATTATATACCCCATCACTAGGAAGTGGCTGCTGTTAATGATTGCTACAATGACTTATTAAAGACACACTTATGGCCATATCTGGGGAACAATACACTGAAGGTATGGAGTTCTATAGTACAGGATATATTTTATTCTTTGAATCCAAGGATATTTTATGGTGTTACTTCCCCCAGTGCCAGAATACATGGGTCCAGGAATCAAGCTTAGGAAGTGCAAGTGGCTACTCTCACTATTACAAATAATTATTCGTGCAGATTTTCACTTGGTACTCTGGCATCTTTGAACTCTGTCGGCTTGAAGATCTTAGTTTCCAAGAGGAAAATGCTTCCAACAGGGAAAATAACAACAGTTTCACTAAATCAGAATTTGAAACCCTCATCTGGTCATTTTAGACTCCTTATGTCATTGAACAAAAAGGGCAAAAAAAGAGATAATCTACTAGTTGGAATGATTGGTCCTAATAGCCAAGAGGAAATCAAGGTGGCCGCTCCACATGAAGGTCACGAAGACTGTGTATGGGGAACCAAGGGGGTTCTCTGGAGTGTCCTTCAGCACTGGCATGACAGTAGTAAAAATTGATAGAAAACTACAGTAATCAGAAAAGGCAGGGTGACTCAGGATTCCAACCATTAAGGAAATGAATATACATTTGGGAGTGAATAATTGCCAAAGGAAGCAGAGGAGTTGAGGTTCTGGCTGAAGGCAAGGGAATTATGGAATGAGTAGTTAAAGAGGAAAGCCATATTGATCAACTATGATCTTTGGACAAATGAGAGAAATGGAGACTGTAGTTGCTTTGCATATTTTCCCTATGCTTGCTGTATGCATGTGTTTACTTGTGCCTATTAATCATTGTATTTCTCCCTCTCCCTCCCATTTCCTTTTTTTTTTTTTTTTTAGATATCTGCTTAAGTTATCGGAGTTTACGATTTAGCCTTTTGGTAACAGAATATTTAGTAGGACCATGACTATATTTGGGGAGTGATTAATATTGTCTGCATTAGAAACAAAATCTATTGGGACTATGTGCCCTCTCATTCTGGGGAAGAGTGAGAACTTCTCCACTTCCTAAGAAGTCTATACGTATCTTGCTAGAGGGGATATCTCGTTTGGCTGTTTCCTTTTGTAAGGGAGTTAAAATGGATATGGAAAAGTGCATATAGAAACTGAGTAGACAAAGGGGTAGGCAATTAAAGTTACCAATTTATTGCCTCTTAGTTTATTGCTCCACTGTTAGCATGAATATGGAGCAAAGCAATGTAGATATACTCCTGGTAGAGTTTTAAACAGTGTAACAACTTTGAAAAAGTTGTTTGGCAACTTCCTTGAAAACTTAAACATACAACTAACATATGACTCAGCCATTTCTATTCTTGGTATTGTCACAGGAGAAATGGAAGTATATATCCATATAGAGACTCATACTAAAATATTCTTAGCAGCTTTATTTGCAATAAGCAAAACCTGGAAACTACTCAAATGTCATTCAACTTGATAAAGCATAAACAAATTGTGGTGCTTAAAGCAAGAAAGAATAAATTATTGATACATGCAACAATATGGATGAATTTCAAAATAATTATGCTGTTTGAATGTAGCCAGATGGCAAAGAGAACATACCATATTATTCCATTATAAAAAATTTTTAGAAAAGGCAAACTAAACTATAGTGACCACATGCAGATTAACGGTTGCGTGGAAATGAGAAGGTGGCAAAGCGGGGCTGAAGAGAAAGATTACAAAGAGGCATCAGGACACATTTAGGATAATGGACTTGTGCATTGTCTTTCTTGATCGTAGAGATGTGTTACCGGTGTGTACATATGTCAAAACTTATTGAATAGTACACTTTGAATATATGAAATTTATTATTATAAATTATATCTCACCACAGCTGCTAAAAAGAATCCAGGGAAAAGCAAAGCCAACACAGGGGTTTTTTTTTGTTTGTTTTTTATTAATTAAAAAAAAATTTAAAGATATTTAAACATTTTTTTTAAAGTTTTTTTAATGTTTATTTATTTTTGAGAGAGAGAGAGGGACAGAGTGTGAGCAGGGGAGGGGCAGAGAGAGAGGGAGATACAGAATCCAAAACAGACTCCAGGTTCTGAGCTATCAGCAAAGAGCCAAATGTGGGGCTCAAATCCATGAGAACCATGAGATCATGACCTGAGCTGGAGTCGGATGCTTAACTGACTGAGCCACCTAGGTGCCCCAAGGGTTTCAGAGATAATGGCAGGAGAGGATTATAAAGAAAATTAAAAGCAAGTACTATCGCAGTTGTTCAGGAAATAAACTATTTCAAGAAGGAAAAGAGCCATCAAACATGTTGAATATTGCTGAAAGAAAACAAAGGGAAAGGTTTAAAGTATTCATCATATCTAGGAACAAAGTCCTTAGAAGGAAGGAATCCAGAGATCCGTGGTGGCAGAAGCCATGCTACACAGAGTGATGACGGGGGGGGAAACATAGCTAGATAGAGTGAAGGCAATTATTTCAAAAGTAGCTGTGAATGGAGAAAGAACAAGAGCTGGAGGGGAGTTTGTAGTCCAAATATGTTATCTTCAGTGTTGGTGGGGAAAAAAAGCAAGTAAAGAGACAGTGTTTGAAGGCAGAAAGAAAAGGACCAGTGAACAGAGACCTGGGATGAGTGGGAGAGGTTGGATGGCAGGGACCCAGTGTGGAAAGAAAGCAGAAGTGAGGGAGGTGGGGACTGGGAGGGTGTTGAGCGCACCTGGGTAAGGAAGCTGCTCTAGAGGATGCAGTGACAGTTCCCATAGAAGGGCCGTGATCAGGTTGGGGATAAGGAAGTTTTGGTGTCAGAGTAGAATGATGCTGTGTGTGCCCCTGCAGACCTGCTGAGGCTTTCTAACGCAAGCCCAGAGTTGACAGAATATGACTGGGAGTTAGTTGAAGACACACATTTGACTACTCTTGTAACTCCTGGTGCCCTTGTGCTCTCTAAGATTTAATTTGAAGCATCACAAATCTCTTCGCCAACCTGCTGGGGCATGTGTATATTCTTCTCATATCTCAGTATTCTCACTGTAATGCTTCCCACTTCTTTTTCCCACACCACATTCGCTGTCTGTGGATAACATTCATCAGATAGCAATGATTCTAATTGGACGATCTTGGTTTTTAGTTTTCTTACTGTTGTTTACCACATGATGTCCAGACTCCCCAAAGAACCAAGCTTGTTGGGGCACCTGGATGGCTTCCTCATTTGAGTTTCTGGCTTTTGGTTTTGGCTCAAGTAATGATCTTGTGGTTTGTGGGATTGAGCCCCTCGTCAGTCTTTGTGCGGTGGAGCAGAGCCTGCTAGGGATTCTCTCTCTCCCTCTTTTTCTGCCCCTCCCCCATGCATAAGCTCTCTCAAAAAGAACCAAAAAAACCCCAAAAACTGAGTTTGTCACTTTTCAAGCTTGCCTCAAACAACAACAACAAAAACCTTCACAAGCTTTTATAAAGGAGCCCTCCTCACCATCCTTGATCCTTCTCCACAAACTCCCTTCATAATCATAGTAACCATAATAGTCCATTACCAATAATAATAAAAAAAAATAACACAATATAATGTAAGATACCAGAGTGGAGTCTTCTCAAGTTTGCCTTTTCTAGGGATCTTTTTTCTTTGCCAAAGTCGATTGAGCTATCATGATCCATTTTGTCGCTAAATATGTGTTAAATATTCACTCTCTACAGAATCTGGTGCCTGGATATTATTTTGGTACAGACTCATCCTCCTAATATATAGCATCCTAAAGAACATACATTTTATATAGCTCATGGGAACAGTTCATCCCTGAAAAAAGAACAAAAAGGATGATATAGAAATTGCAAAATATGGTTTAGAGATTCTTACAGCATTTAATCAAAGGAAAAAATAAATACCAATTATGTGAACCAGTTAAAGATTCTGATAAAAGCAAAACAGTCATGGGAAGGATTATGACTAAACGTGACCTAAGGAGAGAAAGAAAAAGATAGAAATCTTCTGCCCCAAGATTAACTCTATTAAACTAGTAAGCTTTCAGCTGATTGTTTTTAGGTGCCTGTGACATTAAAGATTTGGTACATAAAGAGAAAAGAGATCTGAACTGGGAATCTGAAGATTTGAGTTCATGTTTGGTTTTCACCATTAAATTATTGAGTTAATTACCTATAATATGACCATAATTAATTGTGTGTTATCTCTTGCCAGAGATCAAAATGAGGAAGTTTATGTGGGGGTTTTATAAACTGTTAAATGTATCATTCTAACAACTCTGAGGATAATTGTTATTGTTTTATTGTCTTTATGATTGTTGATAATAGGTAACAAATAAACCGAATGCAGATCTCTTAAAAAGAAGAAAGAAGGGTCTAAGGGAGATGACCTACTCTTTGAATGCAGATAGGTGTCCTTCGCTTTTTTGAGGATGGTCAGCAGAGGCCCAGTGAAAATATAAGAGGATGAAAGTTGAGAGCTTCAGAAGTAGCTTTACTCTAAATTGGGAATGTATCCCTGGCGACTTCAAATATTAACTGTAAGGCAGTCATCGAATGAAACGAAAACTGTTGCAAGCCCAATCATGCTTCAAAAGAATAAGTTAAAATATCAGATAAAAATGGCCCGAGAGGCCTAAGTGTTGCTTTTCTTATTTATCTCTTTATATTAAAAAAGTTGATACGTTGTGACAAGTTATCCATTAATTCTTTATCTTTTCCCTGGTGATTCATCCATTCCAAAGCTGACTGAGCATCGGGGCCACAGTGTGAAGTGTAGAGCACCACTGGACCTATTAGAGTCTAGCAATTTCTTTGACTCATGGTGGCTGTTGTATACTAGAATGTGTTTGAGAAGAAGCTTCCCCTAAATATACTTTTCAGATAAAAAGACAGATTTTGAGACACTGTTAATATATTAACATTTCCAAGGTAATGAATTTGGAGCATTGCTGGGACAGGTGATACAGCCCTGTGTACCCTGACAGAAAGCTGAAATAGCTGTTTCATATTAGGATTTTATTATATTTAAAATATATGTATTTTGATTGTGCCTGATGATATTTAAAAGAACTTCGGGAAGCCATGTACTCCCATAACATAGACAAAATCACCAAATGTTATTTTTAGACATTTAGGTGCTCTTACCATAATTGTTATGTAGAAAGAAAATAATACACTCTCTAGTACTGATAGAATTAAAATGCTGTATTTAGCCTGCATGGAACTTTTCTTCTGGGAATTACAGAATGCTCTGTCCTATTTAACATAGCATATGGACATAGCATATACTATTATTGTAGTCTTCTTTTTCTATTAAAATGCTAATGAATAAGAAGGGATTTCATTTTTATTAAGGAGGGTAGAGGTACAAGTGTGGGAGAGTGAATTAAAAACAAACCTACTGGGAGAGGAGATAAGAATTCTAGACATCTGCATGATTCTTCCTCCCACATATCACACTCAGAATCATACATCCACAAGGAAGAGGAATATTAGAATACAAAAGAAAACTGAATGCAAACTTATAAAAGAATAGCAGATCACATCGAAAGGATTCAATAAAAGCAGTTTTCTTGTTCATCAAATGACATTGATGTTCATTAAATCCAGATGCACACATAGTGGGTAGTTTTATCCTTTGTTCTTTTTGTCATTTAAAAAATTATTTAAGAAAAGTGTAATAATACCAGCATTTTATTTTTCTGGGCTTTTCTCATCACACCAAATGTTCTTGCTGACTTGCCTATGGCTAATTCAATATTCATTACTGCCTCCATTTGCCTGCAAAAATGTATGTGAATTTGATCCTATCTTCACCTATACCCTATCCATACCTCCCTTCCAGGTTTCTGATCCATTGAACCATTTCTCTCTTAAAAAAAAAAAAAAAACAATTAAAGTTTATTTATTTTTGAGAAAGAGAGAGAGAAACAGAGCAAAAGTAGAAAAGGGGCAGAGAGACAGGGAGACACAGAATCCGAAGCAGGCTCCAGGCTCTGAGCTGTCAGCACAGAGCCCGACATGGGGCTCAAACTCATGAGCAATGAGATCACGACCTGAGCCAAAACTGGACGCTTAACCGACCGAGCCACCCAGGTGCTCCAAAGCATTTCTCTTATAGACCTATTCAGATGGCTAAATTAAGTATCCTGAAAAAAATGACCTCAGTGTTTTTTTTTTTTTATTTTTAGAAAAAATTTAGAAACTGGCGCTCCTCCCTAAAATAAAAATGTTTTTGTGCTAACACTCAGCTGAATTATTTGACAGACTTTTTTTTTTTAATATAATGATCATTAACAAGAAGGAAGAACCTGAAAGAAATTGCTACTTACAATGGTCTAGAGATGAATGGAAAAGAAAGATTTTGTTAAGTTGGATATCCCATTGGATTTGGATGAGAAGGTTTATGTTTGATAGTTACATACGTACAATCCTTAAACAATAAAAACTCTGAAAAAAATAAACACAAACTTTCATCTTTAAAAAAAAATTTTTTTTTAATGTTTATTTATTTTGGGGACAGAGAGAGACAGAGCATGAGTGGGGGAGGGGCAGAGAGAGAGGGAGACACAGAATCGGAAGCAGGCTCTAGGCTCTGAGCCATCAGCCCAGAGCCCGACGCGGGGCTCGAACTCACAGACCGTGAGATCATGACCTGAGCTGAAGTCGGACGCTTAACCGTCTGAGCCACCCAGGCGCCCCAACTTTCATATTTAAGATGCCTACTCAAAAGGTAACATTGCTTTCAAGATGTAGAACTCTTAGGCTTTAATTATTCTTTTATGTGTGAAATTAAAGGTTTTTAAAATACAAATAAAAAACCTCGCATGTCCACGTGGATTGTCATATGAATGTCCCACAGATTCCAAATGTCCAAAGTAAAGAAATGCCTTTTCCAATATTTTCTTATCCCCTATGAACTTTCTTGGCGGATGATATGTAGATTCATTCTAGCTCTCAAGCAAGAAAACTAAGAACCATCTTACATGAATCCTTCTTACTCCATAGCTGACCATTCAGCAAATCTCTATTACTTTCAATTGCTTTCTGTTACTTCCTATTCCCACTGCCATTTCCTTACTGAGAAATCATCCATAATTCATTCTACTGCCAAAAGACCCCTAAAACTGAAGTCTAATCTTTACCTCTTCAATGACGGAGAAGCCGTCAACCCCTATCATCATAACTGAAGCTTTTTGTATATTAACTTCCAGCTCCCAAAACCAGTTACCATAGACCCGGTGCCTACATATCATTTCATATACTTCATGAAATCTGATTTTTCCCCAAATTTCCTATATGTAATGTTTGATTTATACTTTCCTATTTTTGCACTACCTGTTTTTTTTTTTTTACCTCCTTCCAGAATATTCTTTAGCCCTTCTACTTAAGGAAAAAAAAAATACAGTCAGCATCCAAGTGAAGCTTTACATTGTTTAGGAAATCTTTGCAGACAATACCTCCTACACATGTATTCGCACATCCTCTCTCACCTTAGTACAATGTATATGCGCTTGTGTTTGCATTTATCACTCGGTACACACAAACACGAACAGCAGCCTCTCCTACAACGAGTTTCTGGAAGAACCATATAGTGTGTTATTCATATTTCTGTCTTCGCATTAAAACAAGGTTGACAAATGGAATAAATAAGACAATTTACAGGAAAATGTGATTCACGTATGATAGAGACAGGCAAATGTTAGTGTACTGAAATTGTAAAGTATGGCAGAATGACAGTATCTTAGAACGGAAAGAACAACAGTTATTGAAGGCTCAGTAGAGTATGATTTTAAAACTTGATGCTGCCCTGTTTGGGTTGTAACCATTCTGTGAGTTGATGTATTAAGAAGCCCATCTGCTTATTGCTGACTTAGCTAAGATAAGTGAATCTCTTTCTTCCTATATCCTAGGATACCTTCCTATAGTAATGAGGATAGAAAGGCCCACAGTTAATGGACTATTCAAGATTTTCTGGCTCAGATGTATTGGACCATTGTATAAAGCCCTTCTCAAGTGCTCTCTCAGGTTTCATTTTAGTTCCAGCTCATTTGACTTTTTGGTGATCCTTCTCCCCTCTTGTGACCTCCCCCTAAAAATGTCTTGTTTTTCATTTTAATTTTATTCAGTGCTGCATTCTTATTTTTCGTAGGCATATTTTTTGGTTGGCTTAACAGATGGTAGATATGTTTTAAGACTTAACCTATTTAGAAGTAGTTAGGAAACATAACACTATTTATAGGTAAATATGAGATTAAATAGGAGAGCCACTCAAATGAGAACATTTGCACATTTTCATCTCCATTGGAACAGAGGTATATGTTCTAATAGGAAATTTAAAAGGTTGTAATATAATTATTGATGTTTTCAGTGTAACAAACTGATTATAAAAGATTCATACTTGGTAGGTGGCTTATTTTTTTCTCATCAGATTAGATTTTAGACTTAAAGTTTTGAGTGACTCAAATTATAAATACAATATTAACTAAAATAATAATTTCCAACAGTGTCTGGCACACAGTAAGTCCTATATTTTGTTATTACTGAGTTAGTAAACGAAGAAAAGTGTTTCATGTTTTTCATCTCTTTCTGTCTTCACCATATCCAAAAATAAACATTTAAAAATATTTCTTAACCTAGAGTTACAGTTAAAGATAGCAGAAAAGCAATGATGTCAGAAAATTGCCTTTTTCACATCCCTTAATTATTTTGGGTTCTCAAGAAACTTTCTAATAATGACCATACATTTTCTCAGAAACTTTAATGCCCTAAAAGTTTCCCATTCTTAATTTTTTTTTTAACGTTTATTTATTTTTGAGACAGAGAGAGACAGAGCATGAACAGGGGAGGAGCAGAGAGAGAGGGAGACACAGAATCAGAAGCAGGCTCCAGGCTCTGAGCCATCAGCCCAGAGCCTGACGCGGGGCTCGAACTCACGGACCGCGAGATCGTGACCTGGCTGAAGTCGGATGCTCAACCGACTGCACCACCCAGGCGCCCTTAAAATTTGTTTTTAAAGAAATATTTTGAATTTCTTTTGGACATGCTATAAAACTACTATTAACTAAGAATACAGGACTTGGCAGTGAAACTATGCAGTTTTGAATATAATGTTTCGCTATTGTCAAGTATGTAGTCCATCTATCAGTCATCTACTGATCATTTATCCACCATCCATCCACCCACCTATGCAAACACATACACTCAGTACCTGTTCTGTGAAATTGGTGAGTCATTCCTGAAGATTATATAATAAATCAACATAGACTTTGCTCTAAAAAGCTTACACTCTAATAGATTAGATAAAATGCATATATAAACATAATGGCAAGAAACATTTGTTACATAGTATAATAAGTGTAAAGACTAGGTGCTATAAAAATAACAAGGGTAAACTTTCGAATGGGAGAATAAAGGAAATTTAATAGAGGAGACGACACTTGAATTTGGCTTTTTTTTTTTTTTTAAAGCTGTGACTGAAAAAAACATAGGGAGTTAAGATAGGAAAGGAAGATCATTACAGATACGAGAAACATAATGTGGGGTGCATATATGATGTCATTCAGGTTAGCTGCTGTGCATTGTGGGTTAGCGAGGCTCTCAACAATGAGAAAACAAAGTTTTGACAACGTTTTAGGGATTATCTCTTTGGTACTTTCTCATTATCATACTTGTACTGATTCTTCAAATGCAATCCTTCAATTTTATGTAAATGTGTCCCTTTCCATCTTTCCCTCACTTCGGTCAGATGTTTATATTAATGACATTATTCAGAAGTTACTTCCCTCTGTAATCTGTGCTTCCTGCAGACAAAGGAGTGACATAGGGAGGGTGGGACACAGCAATTCATTTTCCCCAACATTTTGAAGCAATTCATTTTAAACCAGGCAGCAGTTTTTTGAAGATCTATTAAGAGCTATTAAGAGTCTAAGCAGTTGGAGAACAGAAAGGAAGCCCTGAATTTAATAGGCTAGTGATTTTTAGAGGAGGCAGAATTCATTCAGGAAGAATAAAACACACACACTCACACACACACACACACACACACACACCAATTTTGAGATAGAATGAGATAGAGTTCCAGGATGTATGGTTTACCAAGAAGGGGTTCTAAGGTAATTATATGTTTTTTTTTTATTTTTTTTCAACGTTTATTTATTTTTGGGACAGAGAGAGACAGAGCATGAACGGGGGAGGGGCAGAGAGAGAGGGAGACACAGAATCGGAAACAGGCTCCAGGCTCTGAGCCATCAGCCCAGAGCCTGACGCGGGGCTCGAACTCACGGACCGCGAGATCGTGACCTGGCTGAAGTCGGACACTTAACCGACTGCGCCACCCAGGTGCCCCAGGTAATTATATGTTTTAATCAAACATGAAAAATAACTGGTTCATTTATTCATTCATTAATTCACAAATATTTATTGAGTACTTACCATGTGCCAGACACTGTTCCAACCAGGAGAGATAGAGTAATGAAAAAAACCACAAAAATCTGTGTCTCCAAGCCTCATGAAGCTTTCACTGAAATGGAGAAACTCAGCCAATAAACTACAGAGAAGCTATCTTTACCTTATGTCAGTGGCAAATGCTATAGAGGAACATTTTATTTTATTTATTTTTTTTTAATTTTTTTTCAACGTTTATTTATTTTTGGGACAGAGAGAGACAGAGCATGAACGGAGGAGGGGCAGAGAGAGAGGGGGACACAGAATCAGAAACAGGCTCCAGGCTCTGAGCCATCAGCCCAGAGCCTGACGCGGGGCTCGAACTCATGGACCGCGAGATCGTGACCTGGCTGAAGTCGGACGCTTAACCGACTGCGCCACCCAGGCGCCCCAAGAGGAACATTTTAAAAGGTAAGAGGAGATAGGAGTATAAAGTGTCAGAAATACTCTCTCTCCCTCTCTCTCAAAAATAATTTAAACTTACAAAAATAATAATTTTTTTAAAGGGGGCACCTGAATGGCTCATTGGTTAAGTGTCTGACTTCAGCTCAGGTCACCATCTCGCGGTTCATGAGTTTGAGTCCTGCATTGGGCTCTGTGCTGACAGCTATGTGCTGATGGCCCAGATCCTGGAGCCTGCTTCGGATTCTGTGTCTCCCTCTCTCTCTGACCCTTCCCAGCTCATGTTCTGTCTGTCTGTCTCTCTCTAAAATAAATAAACAAAAAATTAATAATTTAAAGTGTCAGAAATGATAATTTAAAATAGAATGGTTGGAGAAAGTGTCTCTGACGTGGTGATATAAGCAAAACCTTGCAGATCATGAAAGAGTGAGCCCTAGTGAAAAATATTCTAGACAAAGATGCTATAAAGTCCAATAGCTTTTGGTGGGAGCAGCTGGACTTAGTTGTCCAGAAAAAGAGGAAATGCATCTGAAATTGAATGAGAGAGACAGACAGACAAGGAAAGGGAGAATTAGGGGTGATGTCAAGAAGGTGACACAGGATCCTGGAAGCCTTATAGATCATGGCAAAGGTTATGGCTTCTACTCTGAGTAAAATAGAAGCATTGGAAGGTTTTAAGGAGAGGAATGCCAGGATCTGACTTACATTTTAAGGGGTCACCTTGCTTGAGAATAGACTATGCTGAGCAGAGAAATAGGATAGGTAGTTGAGGGCAATTTTGAGTGAGAAGAAATTTGGTAGCAATATGAACGGTCTACAGCAAGAGTTCACAATTGAGGGGTACAGGTCCCAGGGAAAGAGCATTCAACAATTCATATGCACACAAAGCACTGTCAGTTTTGGTCTTAATTTAGCTCTAATAAAATATGCAGCATGAATAATGAATATGGATGCATGGATATTAATAAAATCTACATTCTTTAAATGCATACTGATTTTATAAAGAGTATCGTATCATTATGAATTATCTTAATCAATGGATTCTAAAAGAACAACTACTACAATATAGGGGATGGTAATTTTTGTTGTTAAAGTAAGTTTATTTTATTAAAAAATTGGAAGCCACTGTGCTACATAGAAGGACTTGACCTTACAATGAAGTTTTTCTTCATTTTCAAAAGGAAAGCACAAGAAGTGCCCAACTTCCTGGGGTAAGGCAGCAAACGGGTATGTTTCCTACTACATCTTTTGTATCCCTTTTCGGGGATTAAAGGTGATAGTGGAGGGGCAGCGATACCTAAAGGGATACTTGGAAGTTTGGCACAAGTGTCAATGCTGTTGGATCCCATTTTCCTAAACCTCAAGTCTGGTAGCACTGGAGGTCTTGGATTTGTCCCAAAGCCATAAAATATGTGCATTTAGATGTAACCTATAGTCCCTCCTCCATACAGTGATAACTATGTTATCGTTATAATGATAACTGTACTACACAAATATGAGGAAAGCGTTTAAATTAAGCATACACACACATACGTGATTTTACATAGACATTGACAAATTTGATTATTCCTGGTTTTCCAGACTATGCTTTGTAGTTTATTGAGGACTTTAAGAATAAAATGTATTTTAAAATGGTGCTCTTTTTAGCATTCCAGAATTGTCAGAAAATTGGTATGCTGATAATAAACAGCACTGGATAAGCATCATTAATTTTTCTCGCTTTTAGAAAAACTTGCTGGAACAATGAAAGAATTTATTAAATTAAACAAAAGTAATCCATCACTTTATTATTTCTCATAAAGATATAGACATAAGTATGAACTTTCATTAATACCAGCTTATTTCCTCAGGATTTTGGTCAGAATGAAGAAGTTACATTTGTTTACAGTTTCATTTTGCCATATTCCCAGCCTCTACTTTTTGCTGGCGTCCACTAAAATAAATCACACTGCAACTACTATCAATATATTTTTGTTTCCTCTGAGAGCCCCCTTTACCGAAGCATGTCCTGTATTTCAAGGTCAGTGCATTAACGACAGCCCATTACTCTGGTGATTCAGTCCAACCCCTTAGCTTGCAAAATGTTGGAATTTTGCTAAAAGCAATTCTTGAATTAATTGTTAAGTCTTTGGCCAGTTCAGGCTCAAATGATCCCATCTGGATTTGCCAAATTGGACTGTGCGGAAAAAAAAATGAAGCCCCTTTTAAAAACTAGGCTGTGTTCCACTTTGCTGTAGGAATGGCCACAGAACACAGCTTTCTCTTCTGCCTCCTGAATCACTTATGGCGCGACACAGGGTAATCCTTCCCATTATTGCCCGTGCTCCCTTTTTGTCTCCTGACACGGGGAGCTTTTTTTTATTTGTCTGATATTTCCACTCCGTGATCAAATTAATTTATATCCACCCCTCAATTTGTCTTCTTTCAGAACTCCACTTTAATTCGAAACAAATCTTTGTATTAGGTAAGCAACAAAGACAGCAATGCAGGGGAAAGGTTGAAGGGATTCTGTCCACATTATTTACCAAATGGTTCACTATTTCCAAGCAGCTGATGACAGACCAGTCATCAATCCAAATTCATTTCCAGAGAGACACATAAAAACTTTACTGCTTAACAGAGCCCAAAATATCCACCTGTCTCTCCGACAAAAGTGCAAACAGAGACTATTCTGCTGATGCTGGGGATCTTCTCTAATCTTTTACGCTGGGTTATCACCATCTGATGTTAATTATATTGTTGATGTTTCTAATTCTTGTGTAGCCTGGAAATTTTTATCACTTCAGGTTTGGGCAATAGAAACATTGGGACAAACAAGCCAGGTCATGGAAAATACGTATGTGTGTATGCATGCCTGAACTCGGGGATGGCTGTGGCGGACTCTGCAAGTTCAAGGGAAAAATGCACTCTCATCTATTCTGTAAAAAGGCTCACTCACTTTTACTCCTCATTAATAAGAAGTTTATTTTTCTCTTCTTGAGAAATCCCTTTCCCCATACTGAAAGCACAGTTTAACAAGGGGTTAATCAGGGCTTCCACAGTCAACTGCTGAGAAAACTGGAGTCTGATTATCCTGTTACCATCGTAGCTTCTTGTCGCTTCATGGCGTGTGGCACAGGCTCGCTGAGCATGGCCACCTCTCAAAAGGCAGTTTTTCCCCAGAAGTAGGCCCAGATGAATATAGTTAGCTGATCTTCGACAGAGGTGCAGAAGCAATACAATGAAACAAAGACAGCATTTTCAACAAATGATGTTGGAACAAATGGACATCTACATACACGCGCACAGAAAAAGGATCTAGACACAGACCTTATACTCTTCAAAAACTTAACTCAAAATGGATCACAGACCTAAATGTAAATGTAACACTATAAAACTCCTAGAAAATAAGAGAAAATCTAGACTACCTTAGGTTTGGTGATGACATTTTAGATACAACAGAAACACAATCCATGAAAGAAAAAACGTATGAGCTCCATTTCATTAAAATGAAAAAAAAATTTGCTCTACAGAAGACACTTCCCAAAGAATGAGAAGGTAACCCAGATTTGGAGGAAACATTTTCTTTTTTTTATTTTTATTTTTTATTTATTTATTTTTTTTTTAAATTTTTTTTTCAACGTTTTATTTATTTTTGGGACAGAGAGAGACAGAGCATGAACGGGGGAGGGGCAGAGAGAGAGGGAGACACAGAATCGGAAACAGGCTCCAGGCTCTGAGCCATCAGCCCAGAGCCTGACGCGGGGCTCGAACTCCCGGACCGCGAGATCGTGACCTGGCTGAAGTCGGACGCTTAACCGACTGCGCCACCCAGGCGCCCCTAATTTTCTTTTTTTTAATTAAAAAAAATTTTTTTTCAAGTTTTATTTCTTTTTTTTTCTTTTTTTTTTTTTTAACATTTATTTATTTTTGAGACAGAGAGAGACAGAGCATGAACGGGGGAGGGTCAGAGAGTGGGAGACACAGAATCTGAAACAGGCTCCAGGCTCTGAGCTGTCAGCACAGAGCCCGACGCGGGGCTCGAACTCACGGACTGCGAGATCATGACCTGAGCCGAAGTCGGCCGCTTAACCGACTGAGCCACCCAGGCGCCCCAAGTTTTATTTATTTTTGAGAGAGAGCATGAGTTGGGGAGAGGCAGAGAGAGAGGGAGACACAAAATCGGAAACAGGCTTCAGGCTCTGAGCTGTCAGCACAGAGTCCAACGCGGGGCTTGAACTCACAGGATGTGAGATCACGACCTGAGCTGAAGTCAGACGCTTAACCGACTGAGCCTCCCAGGCACCCCTTGGAGGAAACACTCTCAAGACACACCTGATAAAGGACCGTTAGTCAAAATTTACGAAGAACTCCTAAGTTAGTCAACAGCAACAACAATAAAATTCAATTAAAAAATGGGCAAAGGCCTTAACAGGCACCTCCACAAAGAAGATATAAAGAGGTCAAGTAGCATATAAAAAGATGCTACACAGCATATCTCATCAGGAAACGCAAATGAAAACAGCGATGAGATACCACACACACCTGTTAGAAAAGCCCAAATTCAAAACAGCGGCAGCACCAGACGCTGACATTGGTGTAGAGCAATGGGACCTTTCTTTCATTGCTCATGAGAGTGCAGAACTGTACAGCCACTTTGGAAAACAGTTTGGCATTTTTCTAGAAAACACTCTTACCGGATCATGTAACAATCATATTTTGGTATTGACCCAAAGGAGTTGAAACTTTATGTCCACACAAAAACCTGCACACAGATGTTTAGAGCAGTTTTATTCGTACTTATGAAATCCTGAAAGCAGCTAAGATGTCCTTCAGGGGGTGAAAAAATTATGAATAAATAAACTATAGTACATGCAGACAATGGGATGTTGTTCAGTGGTAAAAGAAAAAACAAAAACAAAAACAAAAACTCTCAAGCTCCGAAAGATCATGGAGGAAACTTAAATGTATATTACTGAGTGAAGGAAGTCAGTTGAGAAAGCTGTGTACTGTATGATTCTTACTACCTGACATTCTGGAAGACAAAGCGATGGAGACAGTGAAAAGACTGGGTATGGGAGGGGAGAGATAAATCGGCATTGCATAGAGGGGTTTTAGGACAATGAAATTATTCCCTATGTTACTGTAATGGTGGATACATGTCATTATAAATTTTTCCCAAGTGGAACATGCAACACCAAGAGTGAATACTAAGGTAAGCTATGCACTTTGGACGACAATGATGTGTTAATATAGGTTCATCAATTATAATAAATGTACCACTCTGATGGGGGATATTGATAATGGGGGAGGTCACGCTTTGTGGAAACAAGAGGTACATGGGAAATCTCTGTACCTTCTACTCAATATTGCTGTGAACCTAAAACTGTTCTAAAAAATAATCTCTATTTTTTCTGTTCGTGAACACATGGGCCTGTCAGGTGTCATCGTAACACTCAGGGGGCAGTGAGACCACAGGGGCTGGTCTAGAATCCAAACCTCTTCATCTGAGACTTAGGGTTCTCCTTCCCTCCATGGGATTCTAACCTAGAACAGTTAGGGTGATATACTTTTCCAAAGAACACTCCTACAATGAGTATAAGATGATTTTTTCATAACTCTAGTACATTAAAGCTGTGTGTGTTTATGCATGTTTATCAATTCATATCTAAAAACATACACTTACGTATTATATATGAACTCATTCACTAAATAATTCAATCCATCATGTCACTTGCATTTTTGGCAATGAAATAGTAGCATTATAATGTGCATAATACCACAAGAGTTCATATTTCCCCCTAATCTACACCAGAGGAAACAAATTATTATTGTACTACTCAAATATACGTTTTGAACTCTTGAAGGGCCATCATATACCATGTGCAACTCTGATTACCAATCTTATTGATATACATTTTTAATGCAAAGATCTATTTTAAATCATTTGTGACTACTAGATGAGAAGGAACGTGTGCAGCAAAATTGGATCCTGTCTAAAAATCCAGTAATGATTTTACAAAAAATATTATGCTGTGATACATTAGGCTTTTATACAAAGTGAAATAACTGTGCTGGAACCATAGACATTTAATAAAAATAAAGGAAAACCTGTTAAAGGCAAATATCCTAGTATATAGTAATATCCTTTCACCTGTCCTTGCAATTTCTCCCCTTGGCACAGAGAATCCTGATGCTTTTAAGTGTTTTTTATGTAGTGGGTAGAATGGATTTTTCAATATATCTTGATTCCCAGAGGCTTTACAGGTTTTTCAAACCTATGGAAAACCATAATTTGTGTAAGTGTCATTTTGTTATATGAATGTCTTTATTCTATAGAGATGGGCTTGCTGAGTGGACAGAGTATTGCATTTTCTTCTCTGTGGTATAGTCAGAATCCAGTTCTAAAGACTAAAGAGTTGAATAAATGAAGAACAGAATGAAAATTAACAGAGCAGAGGAGCCCTGACTGAGGGAGGAATAAATGGTTTCATAAACTGTGAATCAGTGCAGCGTAAGAGGTCATATACATGCCTAAAGACACCTGTTAAAGATTGTTTCTTCTGTCTCAGGATTCTATATTCCATTTTATATTCTGGTATCAGAGAGTTCCAATGCCATTATTTGGGATACAGAACAGTGTAGCTAATGCATAGCTGGCCTAAGTAATGGTTGGAAACAAATTTAGTACCCCCCTTCTATTTATGCCCTACTGGTTGGTTGCTATTATGAACTGAATCATGGCTTCCAAAAATTCATATGTTGAATATTATCTGGAGATAGGTTCTGTACAGACATAACCAAGTAAAATAAGGTCATTAGAACAGTGATTTTTAAATATGATCCTTATAAAGACAGGAAATTGGAAGGCAGTCATGCATACAGGAAAAGCATCATGGAAACATGGAGACAGCCATCTATAAGTCAAGGAGCAAGACCAGAAACAGATCCTACCCACACATCCCTCAGAAGGTACCAACACTTGAAACACTTTGATTTCAGAATTTCAGACTCCAGAACTGTGGCACAGTAAATTTCAATTTTTTAAGCCACTCACCTGGTGGTTCTTTATTAAGGAAGTCCTAGTAAAATAATACAAACACCCACTAAGTGACAGATAATTTTCTAGGTGCTGAAGATACAGAAATAATGAACATAAATCATACTCTGAAGGACTTCCCAGTAAAGAGAAGAAAGACAAGCACACAAACAAATGAAATCATTGTGACCTTTGCTACTCAGAGGAATGTCCCAGGCATTAGAGGCACATGGAAGAGGAGACTCCAACTCAACAAGGGTAACCAGGGAAGTCAGGACTTCAGAGTTCAGTCTTCAAAATCAAAGAGGATTGATGAAGATAGAAAACAAAGACAGTCGATAGTGTAGAAAAGACAAATTATATGTGCAGAACCAAGGTGGTATAGAGAGAGAGTGCATGTGGTTGAGGGCAAAGAGAAAGAGAGAAAATACTAAACAGGCTCCATGCTCAGCGTGTCCTGGCATGGGGCTCAGTCACACGACCCTGGATCATGACCTGAGGTGAAATCAAGAATCGGGCGCTCAACGGACTGAGCCACCCAGGCTACTCATTTACCTATTTTTATCAATTAAAAATTTTTCTTGAAACTATTACTTTCTTAGATTTTAATTACTAACTTAAGAGCAGCCCTTTTATTTACTTAAGACATAGATTCCAATTTTTTTTTTCTGAGAGTAGAATATTGTATTTTAAGATGTATTCAGCAACTTATTTGATGGCAAATTAAAATTTCAGGTGTCAGGCTTGGGCCTTGTACCAATCAGGACAGGCTACCTTCTGAAACAAACTTCAACAATCAGATACACTAGTTATTCTGAAATAATAAGCAACCCACAAATTTCACAGGTTGAAAAGAATATTGATTTATTTCTCTAGAGACTATTGTACCAGCAGCTACATGGTTTATGTATTAAGTGACCCACAACATTTCTACTTCCATGTCATTGGTCAAAGCAATTCACATGGCCACAACTAACTTCAAGGAGGAGGGAAAGAACATTCTCCCCATGCATCCAGAAAAAAAGAAGACTAGAAATATTTGTGAGCAGCAGTAGAGTCTTCTACAGAAACAACTTCAATATTTCAGTGATTTAATAGGAGAAAATGTATTTCTCTTGTCACAATATCAGATCACTTGGGTCATTGGGTTGGCAGTCATGGCGTATATGTGTGTGTATGTGTTCTCAAGAGATCTGTCTACATAATCATTGTGAGCCATTGGCCTATTGCATATTTTGGCTCCACTCTGCTCTGTCTTTACTCAGGTATTGGTTTGTGAGGAAGAGTGAGTACCACACATAGATTCTGTGGTCCAGGGCTGGATGTGGTGATATCTGTTCTGTTTATATTCCATTGGCCCAAATGCACTCATTCAGCCACATCTGAGTGCAAGAGAAGTTGGGAAAGTTCTCTAGCTGTGCCCAGGAAGAAAAGCTAAACAGATTTTTGATAGCCATTTGCAGACTGGATGGACTCCAAGCCTCTAAGCCAAATAGCTGACTGCCACTTTGTTCTGATTTCATAGAAAGTAGGTCATTTAATAGAGAAAAGAGGTCATTGGTCATTTATTTTAGAAAAATCCCCAAAACCTCTTAACACTGTGTGTTTAAAAAGTCAAAATATTTTTCCATTTCTTTGTGTCTTCTTTAATTTCTTTCATAAACTTGTATAGTTTTCAGTCTACAGATATTTTACCTCTTTGGTTAGGTTTATTCCTAAGTATTTTATGATTCTTGGTGCAATTATGAATGGGATTGATTCCTTGGTATCTATTTCTGTTGCTTCATTATTGGTATATAGAATTGCAACCGATTTCTGTACAATGATTTTATATCCTGTGACTGCTGAATTCATGTATCAGTTCTAGCAGGTTTTTGTTGTTGTCGTTGTTGTTGTTTTTGTTTTTTGCTTTTTGTTTTTGTTTTTTTGGTGGAGTCTTTCGGGTTTTCCATGTAGAGCATCATGTCATCTGCGAAAAGTGAAAGTTTGTCTTCTTTGCCAATTTGGATGCCTTTTATTTCATCTTGTCATGGATTGGAAGAGCAAATATTGTTAAAATGTCGATACTGCCCTAAGCAATCTGCACATTCAATGCATTCCCAATCAAAATTGCACTGACATTCTTCTCAGAGCTAGAACAAACAATCCTAAAATTTGTATGGAACCAGAAATGACCCCGAAGAGCCAAAGCAATCCTGAAAAAAGAAAACCGAGGCTGGAGGCATCACAATCCCAGACTTTAACCTGTATTACAAAGCTGTAATCATCAAGACATTATAGTATTGGCACAAACACACACACATAGAACAATGAATAGAATAGAGAACCCAGAATTGGACCCACAAATGTATGGCCATCTAATCTTCCACAAAGCAGAAAATAGCATCTAATGTAAAAAAAAAAAAAAAAAAAAAAAAAAGACAATCCCTTTAGCAAATGGTGCTGGGAGAACTGGATAGCAACATGCAGAAGAATGAAACTGGACCACTCTCCGTCTTATAACATACACAAAAATAAATTCAAAATGGATGAAAGACTTATTTATTTTTGAGACAGAGAGAGACAGAGCATGAACAGGGGAGGGTCAGAGAGAGGGAGACACAGAATCTTAAACAGGCTCCAGGCTCTGAGCTGTCAGCACAGAGCCCGACGCGGGGCTCGAACTCACGGACCGTGAGATCATGACCTGAGCCGAAGTCGGACGCTTCACCGACTGAGCCACCCAGGCACCCCAAAATGGATGAAAGACTTAAATGTGAGACAGGAAACCATCAAAATCCTAGAAAAGAAAACAGGCAATGACCTTCCATCTTGGCTGCAGCAACTTCTTACTTGGCACATCTCCAAAGGCAAGGGAATTAAGAGCAAAAATGAACTATTGGGACCTTATCAAGATAAAAAGCTTCTGCACAGAAAAGAAAACAACTAACAAAACTAAAAGGCAACCAATGGAATGGGAGAAGATATTTGCAAATGACATATCAGTTAAAGGACTGGTATCAAAAGTCATAAAGAACTTACCAAACTCAACACTCAAAAAACAAATAATCCAATGAAGAAATGGGCAGAAGACATGAATAGACACTTTTCCAAAGAAGACATCCAAATGGCTAAAAGACACATGAAAAGATGATCAACGTCACTCATCATGAGGGAAATACAAATTAAAACCACACTGAAATACCACCTCACACCGGTCAGAGTAGCTAAAATTAACTCCAGAAACAGCAGATATTGGTGAGGATGTGGAAAAAGGGGAATCCTCTTGCATTTTTGGTGGGAATACAAACTGGTGCAGCTACTCTGGAATTCAGTGTGGAGGTTCCTCAAAAAATTAAAGATTGAATTACCCCACAACCCAGAAATAGCACTATTGGGAATTTATCCAAAGGATACAGGAGTACTGATTCACAGGGGCACATGTAGCCCAATGTTTATAGCAACATTATCAACAATATTCAAATTATGGAGAGAGCCCAAATATATCTATCTACTGATGAATGGATAAAGATGAGGTGGTATATATGTATCTATACATATACATAATGGAATACTACTTGGCAATGAAAAAAATGAAATCTTGCCATTTGTAACAACGTGGATGGAACTGGATTATGCTAAGTGAAATAAATCAGTCAGAGAAAGACACATATCATATGTTTTCATTCATATGTTGAAGTTGAGAAACTTAACAGAAGACCATGAGGGAAGGGAAAGAAAAAAAAATATATAGCTACAAACAGAGAGGGAGGCAAACCATAAGAGACTTTTAAATACAGAGAACAGACTGAGGGTGGAATGGAGTGGGGGGCAGGGGGGTGGAGAAAATCGGTGATGGGCACTGAGGAGGACACTTGTTGGGTGAGCATTGGGTGTTTTATGTTAAGTGATGAATCACAGGAATCTACTCCCAAAGCCAAGAGCACACTGTGCACACTGTACGTTAGCTAATGTTACAATAAATTATATATTAAAAGCTCATAAATAAATAAATAAATAAATAAATAAATAAATAAATAAATGTCAAAATGAATTAGCAAAAGGTGAGTTATCAGCTTATTGCTTTTGATTGAAGAGAAATATTCTTCTTTCTTTCAACTCCAAACCTTCATGATAACCTGAGTATGTAAAGAGAAAACCTTTTATTTATTGAAGTAATTCCATTTTTATTTTAAGCAAAACCTATTGTCTGCTACAAAGAGCTTTTTAACTCAGGAAGAGACTACTAATTTAAGGGATAAATTAATATATGTTCCCTTTGTGCAGCGGGTCAGAAACCAGATGAATGGGAAGGCCATTTTGTTAAATAGTTTTCTAGACTACTATAATCTTACCAAAGCAGGATTTGTTCATTTCTATTGAATGAGTATGAGAGCATGGGGCTATTGTACATAATAAATGCTATTTGAGTAATTCCATATGGCAAATTTTGTCTTGTCTCAAAGGCAGTGTGAGGAACATTTTCCTGTAGCAAATGTGATAAGAAAATGAACATTCTGTAGTATTTGCTATCTTTTGATTATAACGGACTTTGCCTCAGAATGGACAGGGCTTCAATTTTCATGGAGTATACTAAAATATATCTTGAAGTTATTATTAACAATTCAGGAACGCTTGTAAAAAAATGTGACGGTATTTCTCTGTGAATTGCTCTGCACCCAGGGTCCATATTAATTTTAGATATTGTACATAACTCCATTCAGGGAAACTCACCTTATGCATATCTGCTTTAGGCTACACTGGCTATGGGAAATAGTTCATTTTATAATTTTAATATAGCTCCAGACTACTACAATTAACAAACACCAGCAACGGTGTTTTGAATGTATAATCAGATGAAATAAAATTCTTAGAGCTTACATAGAGATTTCATCAGAGATATTCACAGTGTTTGCTAATATTAATCAGTTGCATAATAGTTGATTCTATAGGCCACAGATAGAGAGATTCCCTCATGAATCTGGGTATTCTTGTCATTCTACATCCTTGGATGTTGATTTTAGGAGATGATAGATGTTCTATTATGTGGCTGTAGCCTGCTCAAACTAGGATATTTCTAATTGTAAATTAAAATGTCATTAAAATGAATATTTGCCAATACCATGTTTTGTGAACCTACTCTTAGCTGGGCATTGCTTTAAAAACTAGGCGCAAATAACTCTACTAAGTACTAAGTAGTTCAACCTTAAATCTTAGAGAAAAGGGGAAATAAAATTAATTGCCAAATTCCATACAAGAATTAACTGAAGCAGGGATTGAACCCCAGGTCTGAATGTCCACCATTCCTTTACCAATCCTACACACACACACACACACACACACACACACACACACACCCCTATAGTTATGACCACCAATTTAAAATATGACAGGCAGCCGAGGAAGTTGAAATGAAACAAATACTGGTTTCATTTATTCAGTGTTGGGAATTAGATCCTTCAGAGATAATGACCCAGCAGTCTGCAGTACCTCTTGGGATCATTAGTTATTTGGTAACACTATCAAGGCTTCCCATGCAATGCCTTCCCTGGCGTGTTTTCTTATCTGAAAAGCTTCTTTCCACTTCTCTGCCTGATAAACTCCCACTCTTCTCTTCTGTTTCTTCACTTTTTCTTTTAATCCTTTGAATAATTCATTGCTTCTATTGTGTTCTCTTTGCAGTTTATATTTCTTAGAAAATTGTCACATTATTGTTTGTGATTTAAATGTTCATATTCCCACCTGGATTGTGAGTTCCTTGAGGAACTCCTCAGTGCCCTTCACAATTGTTGCTCCCAGTTGGTGCGTTAGTAAAAGTATGATAAATATCTCTCATTTAGATGGATTAAAGGGATAGTATGTGGTAGTGGAAAGAACACTATAATTGTTTGTCACTTAATTGGACCTCGATTTTGTCTTCTGTAAATTGAGGATGCGGGGCTAAGTAACTTCCATTGTTATTTCTAATTAACTGTTGTCTGATGAATCTAAGGGCTATGTTTTCACTGCCAGTAAGAACCATACACAGAAATCAACTGAGAGATATGACCTTTTGCAACATTTATTTTTTATATTTCTATTGCATCAAGCAATAGTAGAAACCATACCTTCTCTATCACGATAAAAGTCAAGTGTCTATAGTTGTAGCCTGGGGAACGAGGAGTAATTTCTGCATGTAAGTCTGACATCCTTTTGCTGTGATAATTGAGAATCCATCAGTTGCAAATAAACTTTCTATTATAAATATATATGTCTACAATTGATGTTCCTTATCAAAGCCTCATTTTAAGACATGAAAATTATTCCCTATATTGTTATGTACCTTAGCATTTAAAATAAGCCAGATCAGAATGTAATTGTGGTCAGAATCTTATGAGTTCCATTCTTGCCATTGCCTTGCTCAGTGAACTTGGGCAAATCATTTAAAACTAAGAGCGTGTTCTCTACCATGTGTAGGTAAAATGTCAAATGAGCCAGATCTTCTATAATTTTACAGTTCAAAAGTCTTTTGGTTTTAAAATTACTTTATGTACATAAAAATGTTAGATGATTCCAATTTATTATTTTAGAGATTTCCTTTAAAATCATATTATAATTGTTTGCTTTGAAAATGGACAGAGCAAAAATCATATTTCCATTCATTTTGTCAATAAGAAAACAGATATATTGCAGATAACTTGACACACATACAGCAGAAAATAGAGTTTCACCTAAATGACCCAAAGTAAATAAACCATAATTACTTGCCATGTAGTCATCTAAAACACTTGATTTCAAGAGCTCCAGGGCAGGGGGTGAAGGGTGCAATAAAGTACTTGTTGTTTGGCCAGAGTAATGTATTAAATACATTAAAATAATTATTTTCCCCAGAAGAACAAACCTCATACAATTTCTGGCTTTCAAGGTCCTTTCCTTATTCCATAATGGCAAATCTTCAACACTCTCAAAGAAAGACCATAAATTTGCAAGCATAAATATGATAATGCTTCCACAAATATGCTTGCAAGCCTATTGGATAAAAGATCTGTCCTTGGTACCTTTTAGCAAAAGGCTAATTTGACCCTGAACGTGTTGCCAAGGAAGTTTCAGCTGTTGATTCTCAGTTGAACAAACTGGACACACAGACATTTGTAGAGTGCAAAGCCACCAAGGGATGAACAAAAAGGGGACTTAGTGTGTAGTTTTTGTTACCTACCCGATGCAGTGTTTAGAGTTGGTGCTGATAGGTAAATGATATTATAAACATCTTTTTTAAATTAGCACAAATAAAGTTAAGGAGGTTAGACACTAAGGAACAGGGAACCAAGGGCCAAAAATATTTTCTTCGCTAGGTTAATACCAACTTTGCTAAAGTGGCTCTTGTAAGACGTATTTATAGCTCAGTATAAACCGTATTAGTGACTTGAGTTTTAAATTCAAAAGCTTTGGTTAATATGACTGCCTGCATTCAAAGCAGAGCTCAGTGCCTAAAAGCTGGTCAATAAACATTTTAGTACTGCTCTTTTCCAGTGATCTGAATTCAATAATGTTACCTTTCCAGAAGCTGCAAAATGGAAAGTGAAAGAATGATTTATGAAGCTTGGCTATGCATGGCCAGCTAAGAAAGCTTTAACTGATGCTTGCAGGATTCTCTTTAATGAAGTACAAGTTGCCAAGATAAGTTTAGGTAAATGAAGCCTCTGTCACATTATGTTACAGTGAAAGAAATGACAGACATATCTCAGCAGATGGAGGTTCGTGCAGAATGGTGGTGTCAAACAATGTAGTCTAGGTAACTGCACAAAGATGGAGCAGATGCATTAGTGTTATTACTATAAACAAGTTCATAATACCACAACACGTTCATGGAATCCGTTCAAATTAAGCATAGCAGCTTTCTTTGTTTAAGTTGTCACTCAGCCTGCACGCAGGTCATAATTCTGTGCCATCAATTCCTTTCAAGTAAAAGCTCCCATATTCAGCACCAACTCCTATTTAGGTGGCACTGTTAACCTTAAAACCCCTAGTGTTTTGCCTTTTCAATAATTTCTTAAGGCGATGCCTGAATACTTTGTTGAAAATGTTACTTTCAGGGCTAAGATTTAAATGAATGAATTGTCACCCCTTCGTATCTCTGGTTTTCTCAGTCTGAATGCAAACTGGGATGCTGAATACAATGGATTGGGGGACCTCAGCTGTGTCCCCCAAGCAAAACAATAGGGGCTCGGTCTGGAAATTTAAGATGTATTTGTGATTTCAGTTCAGAAAGGTCTGGAGACTGACTTTGCTTGAAAGGAGTAATTGCCTTTCATCCATCTTGGAGTTCCTCTCCGGGGAAGGCTGGACGCCCTACCACCACACCTAGAAACGGTCAAGGATGGCAATTGTTCAGTAATGCTTGACATTAAATTTGCCTGACAAATAACTACCAGATTTCCCTTCTAGATTTCTTTTTATGTATAATAAAAAAAAAACCCACATTAACAAAAATAGAAAAGCAAGTGTAAAAAGTACACACACACACTCCCCTGCTGAGAGGGAAAAAAAAAAAAATAACACCAAATTCAAAACCCAGTGTGTTGGGTAACCATCTGAAGAAAATACCCAAGCTTTCATTTCTGACTTTGAACAGAGAAGTCCTTCTGGGACTTGCTTATATTGCACCGTGAGCTGCAGTCAGAGATGTATGGCCCACTCTTCTCATAGAGGCTTTGAGAACAAACTCCTGAAGAGAAGCTGTTAGACTTTTATGACAATCATGCAACTATGTTTTTGAAATGGTGAGTGGTACCTGGTGAGAGATTATACGGTGTTAATTGTTCGATTTTAAAACTTTATTTGTGTACATTTTCTTAATATCTGATTTTTAATTTTTTTTCAACATTTATTTATTTTTGGGACAGAGAGAGACAGAGCATGAACAGGGGAGGGGCAGAGAGAGAGGGAGACACAGAATCGGAAACAGGCTCCAGGCTCCGAGCCACCAGCCCAGAGCCCGACGCGGGACTCGAACTCCCGGACCGCGAGATCGTGAGCTGGCTGAAGTCGGACGCTTAACCGACTGCGCCACCCAGGCGCCCCAATATCTGATTTTTAAAGTGTAATTTTTCTGTACTACTTTGACTTATTCTTACCATACTTTCCATTTTTTTATTTGGAACTTGGGCATTGTTACCTCCACATCTTTCGATTATGGGTAGGGGTATAAGGTTGCTGATGAATGTTATAAATGGTAGTTTGGGTCTGGGTTTAGCTACAAATGCCTACATGAGAGAACAAAAATATGTCATTTGCAAATCAGGCATTGCTCATCACTGATCGATACCAGATAAAGGGCCATCTGGAACAGGATAAGCAAAGTAGTTCAGAATATTTCTTCTGCAAAATAAAATATTAGAAGAAAGTACAATATTCAAGCTCTAAAATAGGACAATTGGCACATATAAACATGTCACTACCCTGCTTCATTTCCCATTTTTAGAAGCCCGTGGCCCAGTTAAATCATTAGTTTGTTAATTGCAAGTGTCATGTATCTTCTACAATAAAGTTTTTCTTTTCACCCCCTAAGTCATTTAAAGAACCTACGTGCAAATCCAGCACGAGATAAAGAAAAAAAAAATCCTTCCGCAAGGTGTGTGCAGGGAGGCAGTACCAAGCACTCCGGGCTCTGACATCACTTCTCTGAGGCCTCCAGGTCCCACCCACCTAACAACACTCCCCTCTCCTAACGTGTCACACACAGCCAGTGATGCATCGTCTCCCTCATACAGGGCACCCCAGCGTCTTAGATACATTCTCGACAGGACTGTGGCCTATCCCTTTTTTGTTCCAGGATCACATTATTTCTGTACTGGTATAGGCACATAGTTGCCCAGAGGGTTTCAATTAGACAGGCTGAGCTTCTGAATAATGGGGATTAGGCTGGAAAATATACTTTATGTTTCCATGCCCATTATGATGACCTTCGAGCAGTACTCATGTGCTACAAGAGTCACCAAACTCACTGATTTCCCTTCTCAAGGCTCTTGAGTCCGATTGCTGGGAGACTGTTGGCATCTGTCCCTGACCCTTCAAAGACTGTCACTGTGCCCTCCTCCTTATGCAGCTTTCTCTGCTTCTGTTGTGCCAGGCTTTTTCAATTCCCCTGAATTCACCAGGCTCCTCCATACTCTGGCGTTTCCATTATGCTCTTATTTTGTTGGAACGAGTCACCCTTCCTTCACCTAATTAACTCCAGGGAATCTTTCTAGTCTCAGTTTCAACTTTACGTCAACTTCTATGACAAAGCAGACAAAGTCAAGCCCTTTTGTAGTTCTTCTTCATAGCAATCGTAACAAGAACAATTATTTGAATCCTTTTAAATGTCCGTCTTCTCCACTAAACTTTAAGCTTCATAGTGTCAGGGGAAAATGTTTGCCATACTTACTGCTGCGTTTTTAGTACTATAAATTCATTGAGTATTTACAAGCATTTGAAGGATGAATGAAGGAAGGAGCATATGCATAAATGAATGAGTCAAATGGTCTTTATATGTATTAACACATTGCTTTCTCAGCTTCTTTAATATTAATTTGTATTTTCCTTAAAAATTTGAAAATGCCCATTAGCCTGCACCCTTTACTACAATGAATGTTAGTGGCTTTTTAAAAAAAATCTTTAATAGGTAAGTAAAAAGGGCATAAAATCTCTGTATTTCTTTGATCATTAATGATGCCAATATATTTCACATGTTTGTTATTGTTTTGTTTATCTATTTATGTCCTTAGTATGTTTGAAATTTTAATTACTTTAGTCATTGATTTCTTTATCTTTTTTGTTAAGAATATTAATCATTCATTATAAATTTCTAGCAAAAAATTCATCCCCGTTTGTCATGTTCTTTTCATTGTCCTTTAGAGTAGTTTATGAGTAGTTTATGTAGTAGTTTTAGAGAAAGAATGAACAGAAAGTTCAGAGAATTCATTTACACCCGCCTTACACTCACCCGTTTCCCCTGTTATTAACATCCTAAGGTAGTGCATTTGTTGTAATTGATGTGCTGATATCGATACATTATTATTAGCTAAATAAAGTCTATAGATTAAATAAGGTTTCTATAAATTTTACCAACTGTACAATGACATGCGTCTACCATTACCGTATCACACAGAATCGTTGCACTGACTGAAAAATCTCCTGTGCTCCACCTGTTTATCCCTTTCCTTCCCTGCACTATTCCATAGTTGAGCTGGTAGACTGGAGGATTGTAGAGAGGACATCTGTCATTTTCAGCTTTATTTTGTTTGTACTATTACGTTGAATATGGAAGTTTTAATATTTTATGTGGTGAAATCTGTCATGTGAGAATTTCCTTCCACACACCTAATCATTAAGCTTAATAAGATATTCTAATAGAAATGAAATTGTTTTCGTATCCTATTTACTATATTCAAGTAAGTTTCCTAATTAGAAAAAAAAAAGTAGTTTGGCAACAGGAACTGACGATAACCCACAGAAAAATGCCCAAGTAGGGACTATGTTTTTGAACACAGCACAGACCCTGGAATAGTAACCAAACATATTTATTGGGAAGAACATCATAAAGAGACCACTTGAGGCATATGAACAAAGTGCATTACTGATTTTCTTGAGATCATCTTTTCTCCCCCTGAGAACCTAGAAGGACTAAATGGCTTGAAAGGTTCTTTAACTCTCTTTCCTGAGCTGAAACATCTAAACGAAATCCTAAAGAGCTTTTCCTTATAGTAGTAAAAATGAATGTATAGAGACTCAGGTTTAAAGGCATCTGAATATCTCTTGACAGGGAAGCGTTTTATTATTTTTTTTTTATTTTTTTTTTCAACGTTTATTTATTTTTGGGACAGAGAGAGACAGAGCATGAACGGGGGAGGGGCAGAGAGAGAGGGAGACACAGAATCGGAAACAGGCCCCAGGCTCTGAGCCATCAGCCCAGAGCCCGACGCGGGGCTCGAACTCACGGACCGCGAGATCGTGACCTGGCCGAAGTCGGAGGCTCAACCGACTGCGCCACCCAGGCGCCCCAGGGAAGCGTTTTAAATAAAGACGGTCTTGTGGTCTGCTGGCTTGCCTTTCTGATTCCTCCATAACTTTGGTGCCTTTTCTTTGGAATGTCCAAAACCCACCCTATTAGTGTCTTCCATTGCGGTCACTCTCCCACCCACTTCTGTAATCATTTCATGTGTGTGCCTGTCTGCATTGCTAGAATAAGAGCTCCTTGAGGGCTGAGGTTATGGCTTATTCAAACTTACTTCTTCTTTGTTTCCTAGCACTGCATGTGACATAGAGCAAGTCTTTTATGCCTTAGGCTCTCCATCTGAAACGACAAATATAATAAAAATATGAAAGAAATACTGAAATACATTAAGCATGGACTGAATTTCATTTTTAGTCATTGGCATTCTTTCAAAATATTCATGTAACATCTTCTATTGCATTTCTCCAGCTTCTCAAGAAAACTAAAGAAGTAAAAAGAGAGGCAATTATGTTAAAACAAAGCAAGAGTGTTTAGGAGAGGGTGCTAAATTCATTATTTAAGGAATTATGCTTCCACAGCCATATTTCTATCTAGCAGTTATGCTTCTTTCAAACTTGCTAATTTGTTAGCTGTAGCTTGACTAAGGAACATAAAAGGATCCTTACACATTCCTGGAAAGTATGATTATCATGATATGAGAACATCATAGTTCTAAATATCACTGTTTATATTAGACTTGTTATAACTCATAAACCCAGAAATTTTTCCTTATTTCTTTAGAGGAAAAACATGCAAAAATATATTGCATTTAAAAGATGTTCTTTTTTTACTGGTGTTTCTGCCTTTGAAAAATCTCTAGCTTCTTATGTGTGTACCTATCTACACACTTATAATAAAATAGCTGTTCTGTATTGAGTGCTTATGATAGGGACTGGGCTAAATGTCTCTTTTGTATTACTTTATTGAATCCCCACAACAAATCTATTGTTATTCTTCTCATTTTACAATTAAGAAAATCAGAGCTCAGTGAGACTAAGTTGCCCAGTGTCACATGAACAAATATGTACTAAAATAAGGATTCCAAATGGATAATGCCTAACTCAAATGCCTTTGGCAAAATGACTCTTTATTTGACTAAAAAACAATATTGCTTGATTGTCCAGAATAAGCTCTGACTTAATAGGGAAATTGATAAATGTAATATTGGTTAATATACTAAATCTATAGCACATGGAGTGAGGATTTTTCTTTCAGCTACACAGGAAATGTCCTGATTTCACGGCCAGTGAGATTGTAATACTATGTATTTTTTTCCTTATTTATTCCACATATTAAATTATCTCTTCCAATCATCTCTGTTCAGACATTTGTGGGTTTTCAGTGTAATGGTTACTGGTTGTGAGCACCAAACATTGAGTAAGGTTTCCTGCCCCGAATGTCAATTTTGCTACTTAGAAGCTTTTGACTTCAGGCAAGTTACTTCACTTCTTTGTGCTCAATCTCAACATCCATGTAAAAGAATAATAGTAGCTTTTACTCTGTAGTGTTGCTTTGAAGTTAATTTATTTTTTTATATTTAAAGTGCTTAGAGGGGCGCCTGTGTGGTTCAGTTGGTTAAGTGTCTGACTCTTGGTTTCAGCTCAGGTCACCATCTCATGGTTTGTGAGTTGGAGCCCCATGTTGGGTTTCACACTGAGAGTGTGGAGGTTGCTTGGGATTCTCTCTCTCCGTCTCTCTCTCTCTGCCCCACTCCTGCTCATTCTCTCTCTACCTCTCTCTCTCTAAATAAATAAACTTAAAAAAAGTGCTTAGAATATTGCCAGAACATAGAAAAAATCAACAAATCTAAGCTGTTTTTCTTATTCACAAATAGCAAACTCCTGTGTTTGTACAGCAGGAAAGGACAGAGCATGGAAAGTAGAGAGGAACGCAAAGGGGACAGAAAAATTCAGCAAGACAATAGTTCAATGAGACCACAGAGACATAGATTCATTTATTGTAACTGTTTTCATTTCAAAGTGTCCTTGCCCTCGAGCAGTGACAGTGTAGTAGAGCCCTACCTTAAGGAATGTGGTGGAGGCCTTCTCAGAACAAAGGAAGGCAATGTGCAACATGGCCCAATCGACTCCTTTACACATGTGCGTAACTCTGACACAACACTGTAACTTGGACTGTGTCCAATCAGACTATACGTGTTACCACACATGGGAGATAAAAAAGTAGAAATTGCATAAAAGGCTATACCCCACTGTGCTCGGGGCTCAGTTTTTTGGGTATGAACCCACTGAACCCAGGCTGGCACAATGAATAAAGTTTCTTCCTGGACAGAAAAACCTTGGTGTACCATCTCTCTGTGAGCATCCTTCTACATTTTTGGGGACTCGCGTCTGGGATTTGTAGACAGTGCATTTCCACCTCCTTTGTAGCCAGGGTGTGAACCTTAGAGGGCAAAGTGATCTCATCTGGAGCCATGGAACTACTTGATCCAAAGGAGACTAGCCCTTCCCACCATGCCAGGACAAAGACCTCAGATGCACAACAGAACCTGGTGGGGCCCAGGAACCAGCTCAGGGAGTGCCGCCCTTCAGGCTGGTAAGAACTGGGGTTCGTTTTGGTAGACCTGCCCCTAAGAGGCAGAAGGGAAGCCTGATTACCTCCCAGAGTTGCCTGAGTAGTTCCATAAAGAATAAGGGATGAAACCACAACTCCAAGGTGCTGGGTGCTGGGTGGCTGGTTGGAATCACTATGTGACTGTGTGTGAATGAAGTGGACAGGGGACTCTAAATGTATGTGAGGGCTTCTCTCTCATTCATTTCCTGGGTCAATGACTGTAATGATTAGAGCCAACTGTCTCTACTAAGTCTACCCCAGGATGGAGACTTTAAGGAGTATTCCCAAGAAGCTGCCCAAACACCTTGTTTAGGGGAAATTCCCTGTCTTCTCTAGCCCAACATGGACTGCCTAATTCCACTTGTTGGTGGAAAAACAAAAATCTGCCTCTGCTCATCTATTCAAGCTGGCAGGCTTTAGGACCAGGAGATCTCTTTCTCTGCCCTCTGGCTTATCTGCTTCCAGGCCCCTTGAAGCCACCTCATTCCTTCTGCCTTCCCCTCCCCCTCCTGTTTCTGCACCACCTGGGGTGGCATGCATAACTGGTTCCTACACCATCTTCAGTGCCTCAGGCACCGTAGGCTCCTCCTACCCTTGAGGTTAAGGAGCAAACAGCATCCCCTTGGACCACCCACTTCAGATTCCCCCACTCGTGTCCAGGCAAAAACTGACGATGGGGAAAATTGACTGCTGTTTATGCGGACACAGGCAAAACATATTCAGTGATTAAACTAACTTAAGTTTGTAGGAATTGTGTTTAACTTTATCAGCATTAAATATGAAACTTTTATTCCACCAAGTTTACTAAAGGTCAAATAAGCTTATGTTAACTCTATTGCAATTTGTTAGCAAAAAAAATGGCTTAAAATGATGGTTAACTTTGTCTTTTTCAAAGTTCTCATGAAGATAGTTTTCAGAGTCCTGGTAACATGAAACTTTAACGTTTTGATTGCATGATAAATGAGATTAAATTCATTGGACATCTAGATCTTTTCCAGAATCGGAAACAGGCTCCAGGCTCTGAGCCATCAGCCCAGAGCCCGATGCGGGGCTCGAACTCACAGACTGCGAGATCGTGACCTGGCTGAAGTCGGACGCTTAACCGACTGCGCCACCCAGGCGCCCCTAGATCTTTTCCAAATAGGATGGAATGCTAAAGCTTTGATTACTGAACATGGGTTTGTGCTTTTAACTTCTTATTGCAAAGAAACTAGGGCTATTTTGGTCTATTGGAAAACATGCTTTGTGCTTAATTGATTCATGAATTTGCCATGTAAAAAATTCTAATATAAACACTTCTCACTTGTTTGAGGATTACTAAGTCCTCAATTGGAAACTTAGGTTTCTAAGAGTTAAAATTCTAAGTGTCCTTAAGACTGATGGAAATAAGTAAAGCAACTCTGTATGTAGGAAAGTAGGAGATAATGTAAGAAAGATATAATAAATGGGAATACATTTTTGTTGAGGGTGAAAGAAAGTAATTTTGTCCTAAATGAGACTTGTTGTTTGGAGAGAAATGGCTTGGGACAAAATATGAAGGCAAAAGAAAGTTAAAAAAAAAAAAAAAAACAGAAAAAAAAAACAAACAAACAGGAAAGGAGGCTTAAGAAAAATCTGAGGCCTTCTTTAGTCGTGTTCTTATGCACTATGTCAGACCAGACTTCCACAGGTCCTGGCACCAAATGCCACTTACGTGGCCAATCAGGGCACTGGAAAGGAGACTGCCCTCAGAAGAGAAAACAGAAGTCAAAGCCCCATAAGCCATGCCCCTAATGTGGAAACAATCACTGGAAGTCTGAGTGCCCTTGAGGACCTCTATCTGTGAGGGCTCAGATAATCAGTGTCCCTAAAAGGGACTGATGGGGCCTGGGGTTCTTTGGGGTGGCTCCCTGGAACCAACTATCTATTGGAAGCCTGGAGCCTCGAGTAACTCTGGAAATTAGTCACTATTTTACTCAGCCAACTAAATGCCAGTTCATTTCCTTCTTGAAACTGGAGCCACCTTTTCTGTCCTCTTTTCTACTCAGGCCAACTATCCAAACGCAGCATAATGATTAGAGGCGTCTCCGGAAACCTTATAACTAAATTTTTCTCTCAGCCCCTGGAATGTATATGGGGAAAACTCATTTTTTCTCATTCTTTTTTGATAATACCAGAGAGCCTTACTCCCTTGCTCAGAAGGGACATTATAACTGAATTAGAGACTATAGTGCTGCTAACTCCAGGACAGATAAACAATTGTGGAAGTTCTTGGAAATTACTGGATACTGTAGGCTATAGATACTGAGGTTCGGGAAGATAGCTTGCCTGCCATACCAATTATTAAAGGAGACTCAATCCCACCTACCCTCCCAAGAAAATAAACTGGAGTCTCATTCATGGACACTGTCTCCAACCCTCAAGATGGTTACAAAGAGAGGAGGGGCAATTACCATTATCTAGCTCACAGAGCTAAGAGATCATTACTGCACTGCATCCAGCCTTTCATTTAGAGAGGGATAAAACTGATCAAATGGCTCAAAGGATGTTTACTGGGAAAACATTTGTCAAGGACAGTTCAGCAAGTAATATCAGCCTGTGAAGTATGTCTTAGAAACAATCCTCTCAACCAAACTTGCTCTCCCAGGCAATCAAGGACCTGGAGGCTATCCAGGGAAGACTGGCAATTAAGTTTCACTCACAGGCCAAGGTCAAAGGAATTCCAACGTCTGTTGGTATGGGTTGATACTTTTCCTAATTGGGTAGAGGCCTACCCATAAAAAAAAAAAAAAATGGAGAAGACACAAGAAGTAATAAAAGCTCTACTTTATAAAATAATACCCAGGTTCAGCTTACCTAAAAATTTGCAAATTAATAGTGATAATAATTGTTAATAATGATAAAATGACAAAAATGAATAATGGTAATAATAATAAACAGCTGCCTTGACTCTTTCTCTGGTAGGACCTCCAACTCTTGAAAAAGTTTTACACCTCAAAATAAAGCAAACTATCTGCTTATACTCAGCAAAACTCTAAATAACATCTCACAAGCAGTAGATGCCTTAAATAAAAAATAAACAAAAAAATAAATAAAGTTAGGGCCAAACTCTTGGCGAATAGAGCCACCATTGATTACTCACTGCTCCTCCATCACCTGGATTCTGAGAGATTCCTTGACATTTGTTGTCTCAATATAACTGATAATTCTCACAGAGTCTTTGAACTGGTAAATGACATTCGGACATAATTGGACAAAGTCAGGGTCTCTCCTGGATTGTTTGACTGGTTTGAGAACAGGGGACATTATCTTAAGATGCTATCTTTTTGGGCAGTATAATCTTTGTTTTGTGTTTTTCTCTTTGTGTCTGCCAGTGTTTGTGCCACCTCACGCCTGCCAGCCTTCCTGTAAAACCATACTGTGGGCGACGTGACCAACTTTTGGGTAAACTCTAACTGCTGTACCCCCTTACCATCCCTTATCGGCTTGAAGAAGCCAGAATGGCGACCATCCCTGTTCCCTAAGGGCAGTTAGGGGCCCTACTCCATGGGGAGAATTAATAGGAAAAGGATTAACGTTAGGTGGGGAGAGATGAGGGACCTTCAGGGAGGCAGACTGCAGCTGCAAGTGGGAGGCTGAAGAAGCAGGCAGGGTTCTCCCCTTCCAGAATCCTTTATGGACGTCCTCTCCCCATTATCAAGGCACCTAAATGACATAGGCAATCTAACCCTAAGGCAAGAGAATGGGGACCCTTGGCCTTATCAAATCACCTTACACCACTGGGTTAAGGAGCAATTACCTGTGAGTCTGACCACAGACGCTCATCCCTTTTAAACCAAAAGATCCTGTATGGGTGAAGTAATTAAATGTCCAACCCCTAAAACCCTTTTGGAGGGGACCATTCACTGTCATTTGTTCACCCCTATTTCAGTAAAGGTGGCCAAGATGGGTTCCTGGATTCACCACAGCAGAGTGAAGCCGGCATCTCGAAACTGGGAACGTATTCCTGATCCATCAACACCATGCAAGCTGACCATACGAAACAATCCATAACTACAGAGGCTCTGAGAGACTTCAGCCCTGCTTTAGTCACTCCAGAAACTGACTAATCTACATATGGCAGAAGCTTGAGGAATCGATGGTCCAGTGGAACAAATAGACTGTCCTTATTTTCTATATCTGTTTCCTTACTGGGATGCACTGTCACCCCTTGTTTCTCACTGTTATTGTAATTATTGCTCTAATTTTTGCCATAGGATTGGCAGAGGCCACCCCCGCAGAATGGGTGGTGAGGTTGGTGAAAGATTTCTGTTAGCACTCACTTTCCCTTTGTGGATAGAATACTTCATTGGTCTAATCTAGACGCCTTCTGTAGACCTAGAATCTTGACCCATGTGACCCAGGCCAGGCCAGTGAGTCGCTTGGACCTTACTATACCATACACACTTCTCATGCCAGGGAAAGGTCCTGGGGACCTGAATACACAATAAGACCACCTATTCTATCTGCTAGTTGGAGAACCAATACACTTGTTTCGACCCACAGTACTCCCCAACAGAGGAATGACTAAAGGTTTGGAGTCACCCCAAGACAGATACCGCTGGTGTGGGCCGACTAATTAACAAAACTCAACTTACCAATCCAAACTGGCCAGTGTCTATATTCTTTGATGTAAGTACAGCCATAGGTGACACATTGCCATATGGTTTGCCATGTGGAGGTCTGATATGGGAACAAGAGTACTGAGTCAATGATAAATACATGTGTGACAGGACTGGTACCTATGATTCCTGGCCCCAGGGGCCTGAATTCTTCTGTCTTTATTGGAGTTGTGTCCTGTGGGCCACCCGGCAGACTAAGGACAAAGCAGCACTCTTCCAAAAGGGTGTGGTTGAGTCAAACTGCCAGTTGGGAACCAGTAAGCCCATTAATTTTACCATCCTTGACCCAGGAGACTCAAAACGGAAAATGGCCATGCATGTGATGATATTATGGAAATATAAACTTCTAAACTAAGATGATGCTCTTTGACCCAAAATAGGGGGTCCAAGCATCAAAAGGAGGAATTTGGTAGAGACCCTCCACAAGTAATGTGGTGGAGGCCTTCTCAGAACAAAGGAAGGCAGTGTGCAATGTGGCCCCATCAACTCCCATACATGTACACATAAGTCTGACACGACTCTGTAACTTGACCGTGTTCAATCAGACTATACGTGTCACCATATATGGGAGACAAAAAAGTAGACATTGCATAAAAAGGCTACACACCACTGCGCTTGGGGTTCAGCCTTTTTGGGGTCTTAGCCCACTGAGTCCATGCAGGCACAAAAAAGGCTGCTTCTGAAGAACTTCAGTGTCCCATCTCTCTGCGCAAGAATCCTGCTACAGCTGTACTGGGAGTCAAGTCTCAATCATCAGTTTTGAGTTGTGGCCCAGTTGGCAAGTGCACCCAGGTGAAAAGCCACTGCAGGTTTTAGGTAGCAAATCCCCACTTTGTGAGGGTTTTCTCTTCTGCTTGGCACTCCCTGCCTCTCCTGACCCACCCTTGTTTCTCAAGTACTTCAGAGGTTTTGGCTCAGCATCATAGTCTCCTGCTTTGGGCACCTTTCAGTATTTACCAGTAAAGTGGGAATTTAGCCATATATTTTTCTAGTTGCCACTCTAGCCACATGGCACTGTGAAAAGCTCTGTTGTTTTCTAGGTCCCTTTTGGTGTTCCTAGAGCCCAGATCCTTATCCTGTAGCCTATGTAACAGCAAGAAAATGTCCCCTGGGAAAGCTCAGACTCCTCAACTCAATTTTGTGAAATTTTACTCTGCCTAGTCCTTGTTTCCATAGCCTCTGCTGCCTTTAATATCTAAATTTATCTGACTTCTTGGGTTGCACTCAGAGCATTTGTGTGCCATGACTTAATCTAACCAACTCATTAGATGTGAGTGTTTTTGATCACCGTATGTATTTTAGTCAAGTACCTTCCATTTCTATAATTTTTTCTATGCCTTAACTTGATTTCTATAAAATGTGGAGAATTAGAAAAGCTGTCTTATAAAATTCTGTGATGATTGAACACACTGATGTATACCCAAAGCTTACAGTGGTACTTGGTACATAGTATAAAATGAAGCAATATGTGTTAGCTGTTATTATGGAGGATGACTTCAGAAGACAGGAAATCAGATTCTTGTGCAACGAAGATGATCTTCTATTTCATATACTAATTTGAAAGAGCTTTGGCTTTTAATAAATTAAGTTACCCTAGTAGTTCATATCTTATTAGACTCAGTGTCCATTCCCCCATTTTTAAAAATAATTTCTAATGACCCATTTACTAACTTGAAATGAAATAAACAAATAATATCATCTACATCTAAATGTAATTACAGAAAAAATTTATAGTGTCCTAAATTAAATATAAAAGCAAATATAAAATAAAAGGGAAGTAACTTATAATAAATTAATATGAATTTCAATATAAACATAATCAGGCCAGAGTATACTAGAAGACAAAAATTTCGTCAGATGTTTTTATCCACTTAAAATGAGTGAATTTGGATTTAAAAGAAGATCAGGGCCCTTTTCATTAAAGAATACACATAGGGGCGCCTGGGTGGCTCAGTTGGTTAAGCATCGACTCTTGATTTCACTTCAGGTCATGATCTCGTGTCAGGTCATGATCTCAGGGTTCATGAGTTCGAGCCCCGCGTGGGACTCTGTGCTGACAGCGCAGGTTCTCTGTCTCTGTCTCTCTCTCTCTCTCTCTCTCTGCCCCTTCCTCCTCACATTCTGTCTCAAAATAAATAAACCTTAAATCAAAAAGAATACAGGGGAAGAAAAAGTGTGGTGGCAGAAGATACTGGAATAACACAAGCAATGTAATAATATACTATATTTATAAAAGAAAGAGCACTGTAACTCCAACTGAGTAGAATTTATGTAGCAATTATTTTTGAAGTGGCAAACAATGAGGTACTATACTCATACAAATGTGCTGGGTGGTATTTATATGTGTAGTGTCATTTATAAATTCTGTTATGATGTGGTTTCAGTAATAAAAATACATCACAAGGAACCCAAGATGAGCATACATCTGGTTTCTAAGTGTCTGATAGGGCATTTGAAAGCAATTACCAGTTGTGAAAATATTTTTTTTGTTCAATGGGTGAACATGCAAATTCTTTGTCATTTTATCCAATCAGAATTGACACCAGTCATTGCTAGAACTGGATGTAAGAGACCTTTGTTAGGTCAGATATTATCCAACAAGTAGCTAGATTATTAAATGCTGACAGGCCAGGGGTGGCTGATAGGGAAGTGCTAGCCAGTGATGGAGAATTTCAGTAGAGCCAATACAGGTGAACCGCCTGAATATTAGCCTTCATGGTACAGGCCTCTTCTGAACACTGCAGGCTTCCAGGGTCCTCACCCCCTGCCTGGTGAATGTCAGCAGTGTCTTCTCAATTACAATGACTTAAGAAACATGACCCCAGTAATTTTCAAAGTAAGTCTGGAGGGAAAGAGGGAAGCATAACATATTATTCCAGTTACAATGAAACTAAACCTGTATAATATCTATTATGACCAAAAAAAAAAAAATATGAAGAGTGCATAAAGTACTATCCCTTTAACAGAGCATCCACTGCTAGTGAGAAAACTGTTTATAAGAGAGGCTTTTGTATTTTCTATCATAAGAGATATTCATGTGCTCAAGTTCTACATATATTGTATGTGATCTGGTGAATCAGCCTAAATAAACACACACACACACACACACACACACACACACACACACACACAAAGTGACAATAAATTTAGTCTTCTTAGGTTATCTGAACAAAAAATAATGATAATACATATCATTTTGCTGTAGATACTTGAAACACTGTGACCATAAGTTACTTCTTCAGGGAACAATTTAAAGACTGGGAAATAATTACTAATGTGTCTTTGAGGGCTAGATACATTTCTCTGATTAGAAGCCCACAGCTAAGAGGCACTTGGGTGGCTCAGTCGGTTGAGCATCTAACTTCAGCTCAGGTCATGATCTTGTGGTCTGTGAGTTCAAGCCCAGAGTTGAAGCTCTGTGCTGACAGCTCAAAGACTGGAGCCTGCTTCCGATTCTGTGTCTCCCTCAGTCTCTGCTCCTCCCCTACTCATGCTCTCTCTCTCTCTCAAAATAAATGAATGTTAAAAAAAAAAAAAAGCCCACAGTTAAAATTGTCAGTTTTCAATGCTTTTCAACATAACTGTATTAAAAATTTACACATGGCATGTTGTTTCAAATTCATTTCTAAATATAAATTTTAATATTTAAGTGACTTACTTATTTTGAATTTCAGGAAAAACTAAAGATTTTTTTTCTTTTTCTTATCCTTTAATTATTCACCTGTAAAATGTAAATATTTAAGTAAACTTTTAAGATAATTCTGAGGAATACAGATTACTTTCCAAATCTTTACATGAACACATCAGCTCGACTTTGTTGTCAAGTAGGAGAGAATTTGTCTACACTATATTCAATATCTTTACCACAGATATAGACTAGGGAATATTTTTATAAAAGAAAAATAATTTCAAATTTTCTATATAGAATTAATACCTAAAAATTTTAAATGAGTCATTTTTGGTTATAAATAACATTTTAAGGGATCCTTATTTTGCATGTTTTAGGGTTATTATTATCTTATTCTGACTCCTGTTAAAATTTATATAATTTTGCACTTGGATTATGCAAACCCTTATTTTATTGAAGAATTTGGGGGGATATTTCAATGAATTTAGATAGAAAATAAAATTAAATAACAAAATAATTCTTTTGTGTGTTTTTAGATTTTTTAAAATATTTATTTCTTTTGAGAGAGAGAGAGAGAGAGAGAGAAGCAAGGTGTTAGTGGAGGAGGGGCAGAGAGAGAGAGGGAGACACAGAATACAAAGCAGGCTCCAGGTTCCAGGCTCTCAGCTGTCAGCACAGAGCCCGACGAAGGGCTTGAACTCATGTGCCTCAAAATCATGACCTGAGCTGAAGTCAAACAGTCAACCCACTGAGCCACCAAGGCACCCCTCTTTTTTGTTTTTAGAATAGTAATTCAAGATCAGTATAAAAAATTCAAACAGCACAAAAAAGTTTCTCTCCTACTCCTGAACCCTAACATCCCATTAATCCTAAGCATAGGCAACTATCATTTTGATTATTTTAAAAGTATAACTTCAGAAATATTTTGTAAATATACAAGATATTAATAAATGCATTAACAGAAGATGGCTATACAGTTTTTATCTGAGCTAAGCTCTTTCCTTTTTTTCTCTCTGACTCATGGAAATTTGGTAAACCATGTTATCAATAGCATCTTCTTCCTTTCAAAATAAAGATCATTGGATAAAGTCACTTGGTTGTTAAGAACTTTCATATAATTGAGGAGAAGGAGAAGATGCATTGTAAACAACTAAGATTTGCCAAATTTCCAAACTATGAATGTATCCATATGAAGAGTCATAACACGAGGAAGTGAACAAAAAGGATGTAAGGAAAAACAAGTTATATACCCGTGTTTCTTTTTTTAATTTATGAAGCTGCTCTAAAGAATAATTGAAGCTTCAGATGCTCAATAAATATTATTGTATGATGAATGAATGAATGAGTTGCTCTGAACTCCAAGAGAGGCTACGGAAACATTCTTCTTTGTGTTAACATCTGGTTCAATACGTCTATAACTCAAACATACTCCAAAGTAAAATATTTCTCTGTGGATGAAGGATAGGAAGTTGACAAGATTAAAGCCTTAACCAGGAAAATAGAAAGTCAGAGATTTGTAATCGTCATAAAAGACTTGATACTCAGGTTAAAAGTTACTATCACAAAATATGTGAGAACCACAAAATACCATTACTAGGCCTACATTTTAACTTACGGAATGTTTCTAAAATTTATGGCTAACTCCAGGACAAGCATTTTCAACGGTGATTCTCAATTTGTCCTCTTTTAAGATAAAGATTTTACATTTAATATCAAAGCACCATAAGCTCAATTTTTTCCCCATTGAAATGATATTTGTAGGTGAATTTACTGTACTTGACAAGGACCATATTTATAATCCTGGTACCTGAATCATTTTGTTATAGCCAGAAATAATACAAGTTTTAACAGTAACTCGTACCCTTTGTTGATAGAATAGAACAATTTTCTGGAAGTATATACAATACTTATAATCTTATAAGTGTATATAAGTATATACATATACATACATAAGTATTTTCTGCTATTTTCTCCCAAATCTGCCAGTAAATGGCTTTCTACATGTATCACTTCATATACATGAGTCTACATAAGAATAAAATTGGCCACCCAACAATCCCATTTAGTATTTTCACTTATGCTTAGAAACATTCATTTTTTAACATTTTACGAGGTTCTCCAGAAAATTTGAGGAAGAGCATGACAATTTTTTTTTTATTCCCAAATGCTAACTAGTTGTGCCTTTTTGAGATTTTTCACTAGGACATGGTTGGAGGAAAGGGATAGATTTGGATTCCATTTGGTTCTCATTTGAGATGTGATCAAGATAACTGGTAAAGATAACTGGTAAAGAGTCCTGTCTCGTGAGCCAGGAAGATTTAAGCTCTAATCCAAACTCTAGCACATATTAACAAATATTGAACACCTATGTTTTAGTTTTTCTATCTATAAAATCAACATAAAAATACCTAATTCACATATATTTTTGTAAAGATTATATTAAATAATCAAATATGAAGTGGTTATGAGAAGACTTGATACAAAATAAAGTCATTTTGGTTCTCCCAAAATTCATATTATGAGACTAATTCCCAATGTGATGTTATTTGAAGATGGGGTTCTTAAGGGTAATTCTGTTTAGATGAGATCACATAGGTGAGGACCCCATGTTTGGATGACTCATTATAATAAGAGGAAGAGACACCAGAGCTCTATCTCTAGCTACCATGTGAAGATGTGGCAAGAAGGCAGACATCTTCAAGCCAAGGAGAGGTCCCTGACCAAGAAACAAATGGGCTGGGACCTTGATCTTGACCTTCCAGTCTCCAGAACTGTGAGAAATAAATGTCTGTTGTTTAAGCCACCCAGTCTATTGGCTTTTTTTATGGAGTCTGATCCGACTAAGACATAATGGTTCATTTGAATGAGGTGATCTTTTTTTCCATTCATGTCTGCATCAAATTGCTTGACATTTTTCAAAAGCAGGTCAGTTTTCCAATAACTGGCTGTTTAATATATGGCCCATACTTGACTGCAGGTAAGCAGCAATCTTAAACTCACTGCCTCAGTAGTTACGAAGGTACACCTGAAAGATGTGTCTTGCTCAATCAGCTGTTTTAACATCTACTCCATACAAAGTCAATTCAAATAATGAATCCTTCTGGCCTCACTATGGAATTGCTCTCAAACAATTAAAGTTTGGGAGTATGGTATTGGGCACTGTTGAAGTCTTATATAAGGAATAGGTGTTTAAGACTTATTGCTGCATTCATTTGTCATTGAGATTGTATAATTATGACTGTAATTAATAAATCACTTATTTATCCATTTATTCATTTCAAATCTTTGAATAGCTATTAAGGACAAGGCTTTGGGGTTGACCCTGTATAGTGGAAATTCCTCTTCAATATCAGTTTAAACAAGAATAGCATTGCCCCGAAGATTTAACGTATGCTTTATATTTTGTATTTGATTGGTTTCTCCCGTGTGGGCTGCAAGAAGGTGATACTTAAATCCGAGGTCCACCTCAGAGTAGGTTTTTTGGTCTAAAGGCATTCTGGCTCTATTACTCTTTCCTAATCTTATTTTTCCTTTATCTAATTTTAAAATATTTTTATGGGCACCTGGGTGGCTCAGTGGGTTAAGCGTCTGACTTCAGTTCAGGTCATGATCTCATGGTTGGTGAGTTTGAGCCCCTCATCAGGCTCTGTGCTGACAGGGAAGAACCTGTTTGGGATTCTCTCTCTCTCTCTCTCTCTCTCTCTCTCTCCCTTTCTCTGTGCCCCAAACCCACTTGCTCATGTGCCCTCTCTTTCTCTCTCTCAGTATAAATAAACTTAAAAATATTTTTAATTCTTAACAGTTTATGCACTTATACAAATTCAGATATGGAAAAAGTCAGAAATAAAATAAATATAAATGACCTATAAATAAAAATGGAGAGAATGAATGCCAGGGTATGAATTAACAATGTATGGATTCAACTAATACGTTGTTTTCTGGTGTTTCCCTGTCAAAATTTTGCCACTTCATCATCATCTGACATTAAAACTTAAATGGATATGGGGCATGTGGGTGGCTTAGTCAGTTGGGCATCCAACTCTTGATTTCAGCTCGGTTCATGATCCCAGGGTCATGGGATCTAGTCCTGTGTTGGGCTCCATGATAAGCGGGGAGCCTCTTGGGATTCTCTCTCTCTCTGTCTCTCTGTCTCTCTCCCACCCCCCCACCACTTTGCCCCTCGCCCCCACTTGTTCTCTAAAATAAAAAGTAAAAATAAGTTAATATTAAAAATTAAAAACAATTAAATGGATATAGTAAAATGATATTGGTAAAAACAAAGAGCATGGGAAAATTGCAACTTGCATAATAAACCAGGACTGAAACAGAATCGTCATGGAAAAATTAACTAGATCAAGATATTAAAAAAACTAACGACACCATTTTGTGGATAGAAATTTGAAAATCCATGTAAGAAAAGATGCAGTTTATCAGGGACATTCTGAAACTATATTAGCCACAAGATAAGAGTAAAGGAAATGTTCTTCATATAGAAGAAAAGTATTGTTATATTTACTTAAGAATAAACATTTAATACTTCCCTTATATATTTATAGAAAAAGCCAGTTATTATTTGAAAATGATAATAGGCAGCCCAGAGTTTGTGAGGGCAAAAGAAAAAACAGTGTAAATAAAGTAAACATGTGTCAAGATTGTTTAATTTAGCTATGAAAATCTAAAACGATAGATATAAAAATAATGTTTGGTATAATTTTAGTCTTTAACTTCTTTCTTCGAGAGCTCTTGGGGACAATTCTTAAAAAAGTAAAAAGGCCTCACTTTTGAAATTACAGCTGTAACATAATTTGGAGAAAAAAAAGTCTAAAATCCCATTTTCAAATACCTAGACTAGAATGATATACTGGGAAACACATGGGGCTTTATAAAGAACAAATTCTGTCACAGTAGTAGCAGATATCTTTCTATTGACAGAATAATGGGATAGTAAATCAGAGAGAAGCATTACATGCAATTTATCTTGACTTTAGAAAGAGTTTGATTCAGTCTTACATGAAGTATTAATCAAGAAAAGGGGAAAAGTGTGCCGAAGGCCCGGCTGCTGTTAGTGGATCAGCATCTTGTCCATTTAGTCAATCTGAGGCACTCAGAATATTGCGAATAAGAGCTCAGTATATCTGGAGCTACATAATACATGGAATCATATGCAATTAACACCATTATATAAACATGGCATGAATAAAAGAAAACAAATGGGAATCAATAACTGCCTTGCCAATATTAAATGACAACATTAACATAAATAACTACCTATGGATGTTTGACTTTGGTGCTACACTATCTATTTGAAGAGGTATTTATATTACACTACTTAAAAAAGTGGAACAATTTATCAAGTTTATTCCATAGCACAACGCTGGATGAAAATAATTGGTATATTGAAAGAAGGCCACAGATACCCATATGAACACAAATATAAACAGAGAACTCAGGATTCAGATAAGATTTTAATGATTATCTGATTCATTTTCTTTCAAGGTGACATCACTCCTATAAAATGCCTTACGTAAACAGATTTGTGAGAATCAGCATGACAGGGGATAGGACATTGAGAAAAGAATTTATTGAGAAACATGTAATAAAAGTGGGGTCTGTTTTGGTGACAGAGAAGAGTCCCTGTCTGAATGAAATGGAGAACAAAGGGGAAGTAGGACATCATTTAAAAATATTTAGATTTGGTGAATGACCAAATAACCTTGAACAGTTCCACTTCCGTGGGTGAGAGGAGAAGACATTTTACACAGGTTAAAGGAGTGTTTGTGCATGTCCTTGTGTGTGTGTGTGTGTGTGTGTGTGTGTGTGTGATTGGTGTAAGGGGCATATACCATTTGAGGAGTATGGTCATAGAAAAAGTAAGAAAGTAACAAAAACAGTCCAAAAATAAAATGAAGTTTAAGAGATTTAAAAAGCTTAAATGACAAGAGAGGGCTTGGATAATAAAGAAGGGAAGAGAATGTTTAGTAGTAGGAATCAAAGTGAATACCAGCACAGGAACCTCTAGAAAAAAGAAAGAAAGAAAGAAGGAAAGAAAGCAAGAAGTCCTAGTGGCAGGTGAGCTTTTCCACAGACATGACAGGACAGATCAGACACATGCATAGAAAAGAGTGTTGACATGAAAGAGGAGATTGCTGGGGATAAAAGTGGCATGGATGTGAATTTAACAGCACACTGTAGCAAGTAAGTCATAGAATTGACGAGGGGCCTGACCAAGACTGGAAAACCTTATTTTAGCATACATATGCAGTTTAATAAGTGCTACTCCATTATTCTAGGTCTCCGCTGCATTATAAGTAATGATAAATGAGGGGAAAAAACCAAGTCATTTTGCAAAATAGAAAATACAGGACATTTTGAAAAAGCAATTTCCTTGCTTACTACTCCTTAACGCATTCTTTTCTTATGGAATAATTTTCTATCTTCCAAATCACATTCTGCAAAAGTCCCTGTAGTGCAGTTGTGTGTGCTGAAGAGAGAGAAGGAAAAAGGGACTTAAAGCACACAATTATAGACTGCCTTTGTCTTTGCACTTTGAAGATGTGGCTGCGCTCACTGTTGTTTCTTAGAGAGTTAATTATCATTTGTAAGTTGTGTTTGACTACTTGTAATATATTCTATTCACTTCTGTTGTCTACAATTTCAATACATTAAGTCTAGATAGAGGTTATGCGTTTATTACATATTTGGGCTTTTTTGTGTGTTCTCCTTAAACTGAAGCATTCTGCTCTTCAGTTAGAAGCTATACTGCCTTCAAATAGTATCTTCTCCACTCACTCTGCCTTTTTCTATTGGGATTTCTATTACACCTAGACTTCCATTACCAAGAATGCTTAATGAATCAAAAGTGTTTTACTATATCAGTAAATAATTGCTTTATCCCCTGAAACTATAACATAGAAATAAAAATTATTCATTTAGAAATGAAAATAACTTCTTTAGTTTTAAATTTTATTCTAAAAATTTGTTTGCTTCATGTCAAAGTAGCTGAATTGTTGGACCATTATTTGATTTAAGTAATCACTTGATTCAATAGAAATCAGTGACCAAAAACACTACAAATATTTTGAAAATCCTTAGTGCACAAATATTTGATGTTCTATGAAAAAATAAGAATTATAAATGTGTTTTGAATGTAAATGATACTTTTTGTGTTGTTTATTATTTTATAATATTTTCTGTACTGTCAAATAAATGGAAGGGTGGAGGGAGAAAAAGAAAGGTATATAAATGTAGATCATCATTTATTGATGAAGTTTAAGGAGATGGGAAAAACCTTCATATGTATATACGTATGTGTGTGTGTGAGAGACATAAAATCTTTCTCTTTTTTACTCTGAATGTTTATTATTTCTTCTATAATTCCCTCTGAGAATCTTTGCACAATGTTGCCCTACATTTTCACAGCTAATGCAGACTCTTTGCCCCTCACAGCATGATTTCTAATACAAAGCTCAAAATCATGAGCTATATTCCGCTTTTGACCCAGAAAGCTTTAACATTTAAAGTCAGAGTGGTCTGAATGGCTCAGTCAAGATGCAAGTCGAAATTAATTGGGAAATTTGGTTTTAATGACACTTGAGGGAAGGGATAATATATTGGACTTTTTTTATTATAATGGTATCCTGTAATTTAAATGAATAATTATTAATAAAATAGCTAAAACTAAAATGTGTTCAGGTTAAACAAATGAGGTAACCTCTTCAGCTGTTCTAGTGATTCAGAAATGAAGCCAGTTGCTTCTGGAATGAATTGGGATTAAAGCCACTGGCAAAAATATATTTACAAATGTGTAACCACAATTCTTAGTCCAGTGCTGAGATGACTGCATATAATAAACCTTTAGTTTTATATGAATTGAAGTAACTCAGATACAGAATTATCATCAGTATATACAGTAATATTTAACACATGTGGTTGTATTATTGAATTACATTCGTGTCTTTTACTTCCTTCTTGGAATATTACTAAGTCTGCTGTTAAGACTTCAACTTTGTTTCTTGTTCTTATAAAGCACATGTGGGTCAGGAGATTTAACGAATTAGAAAGAGGAAGGATTGTAACTCTTTGCAATAGTTACCCTTGGTTATAATTCAGTATCATAATAAACTGCTTGATAAGTTTTTGAAGGCAAATGTTTTAAGTGTAAAAAATGATGTGAGGCTTGCAACATCCTCAAATTATATCTGTCTGCTTTCATGTAAGAATCTTATTTATTTAATCATTCAACACACACACACACACACACACACACACACACATTCTAAATTAGTCACTGGATTTAGAGAATACAATAAGACAGACATTCTTTCACTTTCCTTCATGAAACTCACATTCTAGTGATAGAACAAATTAGCCTTCGTTATGCAATTAAGATTTTGATTTCAGTTCTGATAAATGTTACAGATATGAAAATATTTGCCGTGGAAGTGTATAATAGGGAGCTGTTCTTGAGGAAATGGAAATTTAACTGAACTTTTGAGGAAGAATAAGAATTAAATCCAGAGAGATAGTAGTTGAAAACATGCAAGTTATAGGAAACAGACTATAAGAAAGTCCTGAGGTGGTTAGGAACACAGCATGATGAATAAAATAAATCAAAGATCCCATGGCTAGCAAGGAGATAAGAGGTGGATATAAGGCAGTGAGATTAGCTGGTTCAGATAGTGTTGCAACTTGCAGGTTAATTTTAGGGTCAACTCATTATCTAAATAACAATGGATAATTAATGATGATTTTTCAGCAGGAGAGTGACATACTCCCATTTTTCATTGAAAAATGTCTCTTTCGTGTGGACAATGGATCAAAAAAGGGCAAGGATATATCTGAGAAGACTGATTAGAAGGGTCTGTACTGGTCTGGGTGAGCCATGATGATAGTTTGAACTAAGGTAGACATTATCGTGGAAGAGAAAAGTGAATTCAATAGACAGTTAAGAAATGGAATGGGCAGGACTGTGTGATAAATAACATATGAATGATGGAGAAGACAGGACAACCGATGATTATTCCTAGTTTCTAGCTTAAAAGACTAATATCGTGGTGACAGATGTTAACTAGACTTTGTGGTTATCATTTTGCAACACAAATATTAAATCATTATACACTTGAAAGTAATATATGTCCATTATACCTCAATCAAAATAATGTATATTTTTTATTTTGTATTGAAAAAAAAAGAATACCTTTACTGAGACATGGAGAGCTGAAGGAAATCCAGACTTAAAAGTTAGGGAAGATGATGAGTTTAGATTCAGTCATGTCAAATTGAGGGGCTTTTTCACATCTGCTAGGATGACCAGAATTTAAAAAAACAAATCAGATATAACAAGAGGTGGTTGAGGATGTGGAGAAATAAGAACTCTCATACACAACTAGTGGGGATGTAAAGTGGTGCAGCCAGTTTGAGAAATAGTCTGGTAGTTCTTTTTTTTTTTTTTTTAATTTTTTTTTTTTAACGTTTATTTATTTTTTGGGACAGAGAGAGACAGATCATGAACGGGGGAGGGGCAGAGAGAGAGGGAGACACAGAATCAGAAACAGGGTCCAAGCTCTGAGCCATCAGCCCAGAGCCCGACGCGGGGCTCGAACTCACGGACCGCGAGATCGTGACCTGGCTGAAGTCGGACGCTTAACCGACTGCGCCACCCAGGCGCCCCGCAGTCTGGTAGTTCTTAAAATAATTTCACATAGCATTATTATATGACACAGTAATTCCACTGCTGGGTATGTAGCTAAGAGAAATGGAAACATACATCCACACAAGAACCTGTACATGAAAATTTATAGCATAATTATTCATAATAGCCAAAAGGTAAAAGCAAATCAATTGTCCAGGTAACAAATACTAAACAAATGTGGTATATCCATGCAATGGGGTATTATTTAGTCATAAAAATAGGATGAAGTTATGATACATGTTACCACATGGATGAACTGTAGAAATATTATTCTAAGTAAAAGAATCCAGTGATAGAAGAAACATACTATGTGATTCCTTCATATGACACATCCAAAATGGCAACATCTATAGAGACAGAGAGTAGATTAGTGGTTTTATAGGGCTTAAAGAGTGGATGGGGAAGGAGGGTGGTGATGGGTAAAGGGTACATGGAATTTTTTTTGAGATAAAAATGTTCTAAAATTAAATTGCAGTGATGGTTGTTTATATCTGTGAATATGCTAAAATCTACTGAATTGTACAATTTAAATGAGTAAATTGTATAATATGTGAATTGTATGTCAATGAAGCTCTTTAAAAAATTTGAGGGGCCAGTAAGAATCTCAGCTATTGGAACTCAGAGAAGAGCTCTTAACAGAAGAAATAAATTTGGGAAATTGTGGGTAGGTAGGAGAAAATATGGAATTAGGATAAAATATTGCTAACAAGTAAACTTGGAAAAGTTCTAACATACATAGTTTGGGTCAGGGCAGGTGGGTCAGTAGAAGAGACTACAAAGGAGCAGTGAGACATGAAACATAAAAGAAAGGTTGTGGGATTGTGGTTTCAAAAGTGCCAATACAGACTGTGTTAAAAATAGTATGTGTGAATAGTTTTGAATGAAATTAAGAGTCAAGTAGGATGTGGTATGAAAAATATCCATCAGACTGAGTGACTCAAAGTCATTATAACATCAATTAGAGCCATTTTGTACAGTGCTGGTGGAAAAGCCTTCAAGGAAAAAAAAACTGAACAACACTGCAATTCACTAAGTAGTGTGTGCAGGGGAGGATGTGGTGATAATGGCAGTAAGTCTCTTTGCTGCAGTTGGGTGTGATTTTCATTAGAGGGTAAGTCAGGATGTGGGTGATTTTTGTCTTTAAATTGGAAAAATTCCAGCCTGTTTAAATGTGGATTGGAAAAATCCCATAGAGATGCGTATGAAGAAGATCCAGAATCTATAAATGAATAATCAAGATTGGAAGATTCCTGAGACAAAGACATGACTTGGTTTAAATCATATATTAGGTACTGATCTTAAATCATAATGCTTACATATTAGTCATTGGTGAAATAGTGTTAGACTGAGCACTCCTTATCTGAAAATTGGGTTGATTAAAGAGCATTGTCACTAGATATCTGTCAGTACTGGTACTTATTAGTTTCTTAGAACACAATCTCGTAAAGACATTAATAAACATCATAAAAAACAAAACAATTCAACTTTGTAAGGGTCATCACTAAGGAAAAAAGCGTGGAAGAATTTCAACAGAGGAGACATGTGTACTCTTACAGGGCACTGTACTATATGCACCTTCTAGGTATGAAATTCGCTATTTATCATATATATGGATTGAATGAGTCATTTCCTAGACAGTGTTTTCTATTTCCCCAAGAAACTTCAACAAAAATCTTTAATAATGAAGAAAGGTGATTAATGCTATTCCTTACCAATATCGTGGTAATTTACATCATGGTAAATGAAATTGACTCACAGCCTCCAGGTTCAACTTCCCTAGTCAAATCTCAAACTTTAGGTTGTCAAAACCTTTAAATGAACAATGAAAAGATTCATAGTTTATTTGTTTTTTGTATTAGAAACACAAGTCTTCTCAACCCAGTAAACAAAAAAGCCAAAACCAGATAATCGGAGTTGTCATCTATGATAAAACTTATTGGACATTTATATTAGTTTCCTATGGCCAATGGCCACTGCAACACATTTTGATAAACCTGGCAGCCTAAAACAATGGGAATTTATTCTCTCACAGCTCTGGAGTCCAGAAATCTAACATCAGTTTCAGTGAGGTGAAATTATGATGTTAGCAGGGCTGTGCTTCTTGCAGAAGCTCCAAGGAAGAATCTGTTCCTTGCCTCTTCTAGCTTCTGATGTCTACCTGAATTCTTTGTCTTGGGGCCGCCTCACTCCAGTCACTCACTGTCTGCATGATCACATTGAAGTCTCCTATTCTGTATATACCAAATTCATTTGCCTCTCTCACATAACAACACTCCCGATGGCATTTGTGATCCACAGATAATTTAGAAGAATCTTCTGTAAGTCTACAACAAAAGGTACCTATCACAGGTACCCTAATATCAGATATTAGGGCCTGATATCTTTGGGAGCACCGTTTATTTCACTACACCATCTCTGAACTACACTTTTAATATAATACCTTAACTGCTCTTTGTTTTCAACCTCTCCCATTTCTGTCTTTGCCACCCTACCACACTGCTTCCAAACTGTATTCATCTCTTTTTTAATTTTTTAAACTAAATTTTTGAACTATTTTATTTTTGAGAGAGAGAGTATAAGCAGGGAAGAGGCAGAGAGAGAGGGAGACACAGAATCAGAAGCAGGCTCTATGCTCTGAGCTATCAGCACATCTAGGCACCCCCCAAATTGTATTCATATGCAACATCCCCATTGCTCTGAGAGGCTTTGGGGTTTTAATTAGGGTATAATCATTACACTCTTCTGTTAAAAATTACTTCTTTAGCTTCAGAATAAAGTTTCAGTTAATTCCTATTGAATCTAAAGCCCCTTTGGAATTTGTGGTATGGCCCCTGTTGATTTAGATGTACCATCCTCTATCACTGTGTTTTTCTTGCTTACTACTATGGGGAAAACAAAACTTCTGTGGTTCTTTATTCCTGTCCATAAGCTCTTTCTTTTGTTCAGAACGCTTTTCCACAAGTGATCCTTGGGGCACCTCTCCTGTCTCTTTCTTATGCCTCACCAATTTCCCTTCAAATTATATTCTTATCTGAATGTTTCATAAAAGTCCATCTTCCAAAAATTTATAAAAGCTTAAATGGATTTGCTCCTTAAAAAAAAAACAGTAACTTTATTTTAAGGGTTTGATTGAAAGACAATCCTAACATTAGCTATGATTATTTCATTTTAGAATAAAATTCAGTATAAAATATTAATAATGATAATACCATAATAAACCAATAACCAACATTTAGGTTTTGGGTTTGTTCATCTTTATTATTTGTAAAGTTATCTGCAAAATATTATATCTCTTTCCTCATTTAATCTTCCTTCCTACAAATTACATCTCCATTCCATTGTTGAGCAAACTGAAAAACTCCCCAGGATAATTGGTAGAAGAGGTGTTACTTGAACCTGGATGTTCTGGTTCTAGGGCTTTCTCTCAATGACTTCGTATGAATGTAGGAAGGAACCGTTGTTTTCATACAGGCTTATATTTCGCACCATTAGGGCAGTGCTGAGTACTCTCAACATTGTAACTGAAACAAATTCAATAAAGAGCCCTAAGAAAATTAATTCAATTATAGTTAATATGATATCCCTCTAAAAGTTAGGATTTAAACAATAGAATTTTATTTAAATCTATACATTAATAACTGATACTTGTATAGTTCCTCATAGTTTATAAATTACTTTAGTAGGATTTCATGTGATTGTCACCACAAATATGTGAAAGAAATAAATCTTTTGCTTACCAATTTATATATAGATGCATTAGACTCATTCGAAGAGTGGAAGAAGCTGATCCACAGTGTTTGGGCAGCAGTATCTTTCTGTTGCAGTTTACCGTTCGACGGCTTTAGGAGCTGTAAGTACACCTATTTAGAAATCCAGCAATTTCAGGAAAAAAAAAAGTGAAGAAGACATAACAATAATTCTTTTTATCATACTTCAACCTCTTGTTTATGCTTCTGTTCCAATTCAGATTTGGCTGTGAGGAAGAAAAAAAACAGAGCATGAGGAATGCTACTACACCATGAGGGTAAAGGACTAGAATCGTCCCTAACGAGCAGCGATCACATTCAGCCCAAATGACGCCTTGACTGGTGCCTGCCTGTCTCTGTTTGTTTCTTTCAGATTTTCGTGTGGGAGGTCCACATAGTGCACAGTTCCATGGTATTAGTGAGAGGGAGCCCCTTTCATTTCCCATCTGCTAGCGAAGCCAATTATGGCAAATCCGATCTGAAAACTATGAGGAAACAAATGTTTAAGTATTTCTCTTTGAAATTAACTAATACTACAGCCCATCCTGAAAAAGATTACATCTAATGACATTTCCAATTCTCTAGAATGGGAATTCCCAAATGATCTGTCTTATTAATGTGGGTATTAACATATAACTCTGACCTAGACTTCTCTTAATGATCTACTGAGCAAATGGAGGAAAGCATCTCTTTATTGACATTTCTTTTGAGCAGTTTACAAATATCTCTACCTTTTCAAACATGGCTTGACCTTGAACTAAATTTAAAATATTACTTAAGTGACATATTTACTTTTACATGTACATGTAAATGTAATATATATATATATATATATATATATATATATATATATTATAGGCTGCCATAACGAAGTACGACACAGTTTGTGGTTGAAACAACAGAAGTGTTTTGTTTCCAAGTTCTGGAATCTAGAAGTCTGAAATTAAGGTGTTGGTGGGGGTGGTTTCTTCTGAGAACTGTAAAGTTAGACTCTGTTCCAGGCCTCTGTCCTAGGCTTGTAGATGGTCATCTTCAGGTTCACATGCATTCTACTTGCATGCAAATCTGTCTCCAAATGTCCTCATTTTATAATGACCGAATTTTAACTTGATTCCTGCTGCAAAGACCAAATCTTCAAAAAAGTTCACATTCTGAATACCAAGGGTTAGGACTATAACATGTATTTATTTTGAAGGGACACAATTCAACCCATATTAATTACCACTTTTACAATATTTTTCTATACTGGCTTTCTTTTCACATTTTGTGATTGCTTATTTATTGATAAGCTTTTTGTTTTACGGTTAGAAAAGTAGAATATACTCTCTAACACATAAATGTCAATAGGAACGATAAGAAAAAATCTTTTTAATGCAATGCATTGAAGAATCAGAATTAATTAAAAACAGATAACACATATTTTGTGGATAAATGACTAAAAATGTAGCAAAATCAAAACCCACAGGAAATCAATATATCATTTATAACTAGAGGACATATTATAACAGTAAAGAAAGATAAAAGGATGGAACTTTTCCATGGATGTTGGGATTTCACTAAACATCAAATAAGCAAACTTTATAACTTAAAAAAAAACAATAAGGCTGAATATTCTTCTGATTATTCAACTCTCAGCTGGAAATATGATTCTTATAATTACCAGTTTGAGATGAAAAATGAAAGCATCTGCTTTAACAGTCCTCTTTCTTGCATGATTAGATTTATTAACATGTTTCTGTTTCTATGTTTATATATTACTATAAAAATATATTTAAACCTACATGTTCCAGAGTTTTTTAAATTTTGTTTTAAATTCTGTTTTTAATGATATTTTCTTAGCTTTGGAAGTTTTAATAGCTTTCCTTGATGTTTACATATAACACATTATATTAAAATAGTAAGTTTTTTTCTTATCTTTCACTACAGCTTATACTCAATCTCTTATTTTGTCTGACATTTCATTCATTTATTACAGAAATGTTTATTAAGGACCTACCATGTACCAGATACTTTTCCAACAATGGGTATATAGCAATAAGCAGAATAGAGAAAAACACTTGCTTGTGTGGAGCTCAAGTTACCATTGGGGTAGACAGACCATATACAAACAGCTAGTAAATTACATAGCATATGGAAAGCTTTTATTTACTATAGATAAAAATAAAACCAGGAAGGTGGATAAGCAATGCTGGTTTGTGGAGCAGGAGTTTATAATTTAAAATGGATTCTGGGGCGCCTGGGTGACTCAGTTGGTTAAGCCTCCGACTCTTGGTTTCAGCTCAGGTCATGATCTCAGGGTTCTGTGAGTTCCATCCTGCGTCAGTCTCCGCATCATCAGTGGGATTCTCAACCTCTCTCTCTGCTTGTCTCTCTCTCAAAAGAAATAAGTAAAATTAAAAAAATAAATAAAAAAAAATAAAATGGATTTTCAGGGAAGTCCTCATGGAGGCATTTGAACAAAAACTTAAAAGAGTGGATGCAGAAAGTCATGTGAAGATCTGGGGGAGTAAGAGAAAACAGTCAGTAGAGGTCAGAGGGTCCAGCTGGTGCAAAGGTTCTGGAAGGGAACAGCATGGAGGCCACTGTAGTTAGAGGGGAGTAAACAAAAGAAGGGAAATAAATGATGAGTGATGAGATCAAAGAGTTAATGGAGAAAATGGGGAGTAGTGTAGACAAGTTTAGATTTCTGCATAGGGTGAAGGATTTTCTAAGTTATACTACAAGGAGATACGCATCTTTCTCCAAATATAAAGATAGACTTCAACCATCTTTATCTCCTACTCTGTCACCCCCATGCCGCATGAAGCTAACACTTCAGAAAAGCTCTTCCCCGGTAGCAGAATCACAGAAAACATAAGGTGCAGAGATAGGGAAGTTAATATTTCCTTAGGTTTTGTCATTGTACTAGTTACACGACTACAAAGCGTTATATGCCATCACTACCATTGTAACTGGCAACAGAGAAAGACTACACAGCTGAATTCGGAAGTTTGAACTATTGAAGCCAAAACAAAAGTGTGAAGTTTGGCAGTTTTCAGTCAGCTCTGAACAATGAGGTGACCTGAGGACATTTAAGACAGTTAACATAAGGCAAACCACCCCTGCCCCAAATGAGAAGCTTTATTAAGAACTGTCATATCCAGATAAGACTTCCTTTTTGTTCTTAGTTGTATTTAGCTGTTAATACAAGACAACATTATAGTTATAGATTGATATTATATATCATTTGATATAGATATGTTTGTTAACTAGTATACTACATACAGTTTATTTGACAGATTTTTTTGTTTTCATTTTTAAATATATTTTGTGTGTCTAATTTGAATTCCCAGAATGAAGAGAAACGTTTCGTATATTATTTAAAAGTGCCTGTGCCGCTTTAAACTGCCTGATAACTGTAATTATGGAGGTGTCTGGAATTCTGGAATAACTTTTGTGGAGTGGTTTACACTTAAGAATTCTTCCATCCACGTGGGCCCGCTAGTGGTTACAAAGACAAAATAAACCTCACGATTTAAAAAACAAAATATTATTTTTTAGATTTACATCTTGAAAACTTTTGTATTAAAAGGCAATCTGGAGATTGTGATGCTTTTTCTACCATGTGGAACATTTTCAGAGGAGTTATTAATTTTTGAAGAACTGGAATTCTACAAAGATACTTTCCTTTCTCCCCAAATTAGTGAAGCAATAAAAGAGACTCAGGACAATTTTTATTGGGCGGGTATTATACTAGTAATGAGAACAGAATTACTTTTCCCAAATTGAGAAATCAGTCTGTAGCAAGTGCTTGAGCCAATTAAGCCGGATAGGAAAGACCATGTATAATGCCTCGTTGTATTACATATGTACTGCTTGCTAAATTCAGCCTCTTTTAATCCTATTAGTTGAAAATATCCCTCCCATTAGACAATTTATTTGTTATATCTGGTCAACATTTTTATTGAAACACGAGTTAAATGCAAAGAGAGTGCCTTTTCAGCAAGATTTTAATGTAGTTCTTGCTATGGAAGAATGAAAACCATGCACTTTACCTGCTACTAAGTACAATTAAAGTATAATTAGAATCTAATGGATTTGCTAAAGCATTTAATGATGAATAACATTTAATTCTGCATACTGTAAAAGGTGTCTAATTGATATACTCAATTTTAGTAGTCAAATGAATACACTAATATGAGGCACCATTTAAGGATTGCCATGCAAACCACTAATAATATGATAGTTTCAAGAATGATTGCATATCATATTGCACATGCCTACATAATCTTTTTACTTATACTTCTATAATTTATGATGGAAACTATGATTCTTAGAGAAGAAAGTAATATTATCTACCATCAGATACCTCTGATTTTATAGCAAAAGCATTCTAAATGCTAGAATAAAATGTTTATTAAAATCATTTAACATTTTCTTCATAAGGACCCTGAAGTTATTTGTAATTTTTGTCTGATTATATTTTACGTTATAAATTGTGAAAATCATTTAATCACCAGGAGAAAATGAAAATATATACAAAATGTACACAAAGTAGATACTGCAGGTTTGCAATTTTGTAATGTGAGGCTGTAGATGTGCAAAACTACTTAGCAATGTGTTTCACTTGGTAATAAACTGAAAGAGTTGATGCTTTATGCTAATGAACATGGAACAATGGAGTCAAAAGAAACAAAGTATTTGGAAACATGTCCCTCAGGTTCATTTCATTTAATATTATTTTACTAATGTATTTGCTATCAGAACCTAAACCATAGATTTGATACTTACTCCAGACATAAGGAGACTTGTGTGGAAATTGTTGCTGTCTCAGGTGTTCAGTAGTAATGAAGTTGAAATGGATATATTATTTCAGTATGAAACACTTCTCATGGACGGACTCGTTCAATTTTCCAACATGTCCATGACCTTTTCAGTTTCTGACCTTCTAAGTAATGTTGTCTAGTGATCTTAATCTACTCAAGATTGTGTTGCTTATCACTCTTTTGTGTTACAGACTTTGGATCCTACCGTGACCATATTTCTGATTTTATACTCCCATGAGCAAATATCACATTCAACTTAGCTGTTGCCAGAATGTTTTGTCTTGATCAAGCCCTTGTGAAGTGAATCTAGCCACCTGTGATTGGTACCCGGGAAATAAGTGGTTCCATAAATTAACCAAGGCAAATCAGTGATGAATGGCCAATAGTTACAATCCATTAAGAGATATGAAAACAAACAAACCAGTAGACTAGAGACATCTATTTTTTTTTAGTCACAAAACCAATTTTAACAAAATAAAAACTGATAATTTGCAACAACTTTCAAGAAATATTTGTGGTTTGACATCAACAAATTGTAGTTTGGCTTTCTTCATGTGGTTCTTCATAAATACATTCTGGGTCTACATTATGAAGAAGGTGCTACGGTGTTTCCAAATAGTATGTCAGACTTCTGATCTAGACAATATGGCCTAGATATGATTTCCCATGCTCTTCTCCAGAAAGTACTATAAACGCCGGAAATAATGTAAGAGGCAACCAAGTGAGATTTTTGAATTGCATAAAGAGGAAGGTAGGAATGGTTAGACACCACAGACTAAACAGGGCAGCAGAGGACTTTCAACCCAACAGAATAAGGTAATGTAGGCCTGACTTTCTTGACTTCCAATTTATCAAGAGGAGGCAACTCATGGTTGTCTCATTTCTGCCCTAGAATTCTTAGGAGTGCTGTCAACAACACCAGGCAAATGACAATACCACCAAGAGGCATCACTTGGGAGTCCTGGTAACACAGCAGAAATAGAAATACATGCAATATGCTCTCCATTTTCTCATGAGTGTTATAAATCATATTTGATAATTCCAACAAAAGTATATCAATTTCTGATACTTAAGACATTGATATTTAAAATTGGGAAAGGTAAAAGGATTAAATTGCAAGTAAGATGTCTACAATTCATTTGAAATAGTAAAATATTACACCAGTATATTATGACAAACCACATATGTATATTGCAATACACACAGAAACCATTAAGAAATATATACAAAGAGGTACACTCAAAAATACTGTGAATAGGGTCCTTGGGGGTGCAGTCAGTTGAGCCATTACAATGACAGTTACAAGTATATTATGCTTTGCAGTTGTGTAATCATCAATACAATGACAAAACCTAAGGAAATTAACTTCTCTATATCTGCATTTTAAGTAATGTTTTCTTTGATTCTGTTACTTGAGAATGGTTTTATTGAAGTATTAGCTCAATGTGGCATGGTGGTCACTGGGGTAGGAGATAAAGGTGGTTGGAGTCTATTTTTATATTTGGAAAAAGGTGTGTATCTCCTTGTAGTATAACAGAAACTCCTTCACACTATGTGCTGTAATCTCTTCTATTAAAACTCAAACTATGCCTCAGTTTGTTGAGCATCTGACTCTTTTTATTTATTTATTTATTTATTTATTTTTTTCTCAACGTTTTTATTTATTTTTGGGACAGAGAGAGACAGAGCATGAACGGGGGAGGGGCAGAGAGAGAGGGAGACACAGAATCGGAAACAGGCTCCAGGCTCTGAGCCATCAGCCCAGAGCCTGACGCGGGGCTCGAACTCACGGACCACGAGATCGTGACCTGGCTGAAGTCGGACGCTTAACCGACTGCGCCACCCAGGCGCCCCAAGCATCTGACTCTTGATTTCGGCTCAGGTCATGATCCCAGGGTCGTGGGATCCACAGTTAGTGTGGAGCTTTTGATTCTCTCTCTCTCTCCTTCTGTCCTTCTCCTCCACTGCTCTCTCTTTCTCTCTGTGTGTCTCTCAAATAAAATAGAAAATAAGGATGCCTAGGTGGCTCAATCTCTTAAGTGTCCAACTCTTGATTTAGGCTTAGATCATGATGTCACCGTCTGTAGGACTGAGCGCCCTGTCAAGCTCTGTGTTGACAGTACAGATCCTGCTTGGGATTCTCTCTCTCTCCCTCTCTCTCTGCCCCTCCCCTACATGCATTCTCTCTGTCTCTCAAAATAAATAAAATAAATTAAAAATAAATAAAAATAAAAAAAAACACTATAAATAAATCAAGATAGAATTCCAAAAAAAAATGTTCAAGTAACCAATCTTAACAAGGTAAGCAAAGTGAAATGGAAGAGCCAAAAACAGGAAATACACACAAAAAAACAAACTTTAAAATGATAGTCTTAAGTGCTGACATATCAAGAATTATCCTAAGTATAAATGGTTTAAATATGCTAATTGAAAAGTAGAGATTAGCAGAATGAATTAAAAAGGAAAAACAAAAGCAAAAAATTAAGATGTAGCTATATGGTTTTTACAAGAAAATTACTTCAAATTCAACAGCATATGTAGATTGAAAATTGAATTATGGAAGAAATGCCAAATAAATATTAAGGAAATAAGTGGGAGGATGACTATGTTATTTTATGACAATGTAAAACTCAAAAGAAAACCAATTAGTACTGACAAAAAGGTACATTATAAAAAATAAAAGGATTGATCCATTAGGACGACATAATAATCTCAAATTTATATACCTCAAACAACAGAACTTTAAAATGCATAAAGCAAACTGGGGGCGCCTAGGTGACTCAATCAGTTAAGCATCTAACTTTGGCTCAGGTCATGATCTCAGGTTCATGCGTTCAAGCCCTGCATTGGACTCTCTGCTGTCGCACAGAGCCCACTTGGATTTCTGTTCCTCTTTTGTTCTCTGCTCCTCCTCTGCTTGTGCAGTCTCTCTCTCTCTCTCTCTCTCTGTCTCTCTCTCTCTTTCTCAAAAATAAACATTTAAAAATAAAATAAAATAGGGACACATGGTTGGCTCAGTAGGTTGAGCGTCCAGACTCTTGGTTTTGGCTCAGGTCATGATTTCACGGTTTATCGCTTTCTGTCCTGACAGTGCAGACTCTGGACTCTGCTTGAGATTCTCTCTCTACTCCTCCTCTTCTCTCTCTCTCTCCCTGTGTGTCTCAAAATAAATAAATAAACTTTAAAAAATAAAATCAAATAAAATGTATGAGGTAAACTGAAAGCTGAAAGAGCTAACAGAAGAAATAAACAAATCCATAATTATATTTAAGTATTTCAACACCTTCACTCTTAACAAACTATAGAACTATAAAACAGGAACCATCAAGGATATAGAAGATCTGAACGAGACAATCCTCCAAAAATATCTAATTAATATATATTGAAACTCCAATAAGAATGAAATATATATATATTTTTTTTCTCAAGTGTACATGGAAACTTCATCAAAAAAAAACATATCCTGGGCACTAGAAAACTAAAGAAACTTAAAAGAATTGATTTCATGCAAACTATGTAAAGTAAATCAATCTAGAAATCAGTGACAGAAAGACAACAGGTGCATTCCTAATCATGTGGAAATTAAACCATAAACTTCTAACCTCAGAGAAAGTCTCAAAGGAAATAAAAACATATAGAGCTTAATGAAAATAAAAATATTAAGTTATGTGGGATATAGCTAAAGCAGTGCTAAAGAGAAAATTTAAGGCACAAAATCCTTACATTATAAAGAGGAAAGAGTCTTAAATCAATTATAGTAAGTTTCTCCTTTACGAAAGAGGAAAGGAAAAAGCAAAGTAAACCCAGACGAGGCACAAGAAAAGAAAGAAAAATATAACAGCAGAATCTAATCACATTGTAAACCAGAAATAAGGAGAGAAAATATAATAAACAAAAACTGATTGTTTGGAAAAAATCAGTAAGAATCATTAACATTCAGCAAGATGAACAAAAATAAAAGGAGAGAAGACATAAATCACCAATATCAGGAATAAAACTGAAAATTTCACTAGAGATACTGAAGTCTATAAAAGAATAATAAATCAATAGTAGGTGTAACTTTATGCTAATAGATTCAATAACTTATAAAAAAAGGGACCAATATTCCAAAATCCATAAACTACTAATACTCATAAACTACTAATTCTCAAGCAACATGAAATAATCTAAATAGTTTTTTATAATCATTGAATAAATTGAATTCGTAATGAAAATACAAAAAAAAAAAAAAAAAAAAAACAGTAACAACAACAACAAAAAACCCCTAGCCCATACTACTTCCTTGGATAAATCTACCAAACATTTATAACAGAATTAACAGTGATTCTATGCAATCCTTTCTATAAAATAGAAGAGGAGAATATATCTGAATTAATATCATGAGGTCAGCATTGTCCTGATAGAAAAGTCAGACAAAAGCAATACAAAATAAAGAAAAGGAAAGAAAGATTGAAAGAGAGAAAGGAAAGAAGGAAGGAAGGAAGGAAAGAAGGTTGGAAGGAAGAAATAGAGGAAGGGGGGAGAAGGTGTTGGGGAGGCAGAAAGAGAGAAAGAGAGAGGAAACTGCAGTCTACTATCACCCGTAAACTTAGCCACAGCAATCTTCAACACAATAAAAACAAGTCTAACAATGTATAAAAAGACATATCTACCTTGATTAAGTGGACTTTATTCCAGGTATGCAAGATTGGTTCAACATTTAAAAGTCAAACAATGCTAAGTGAAATAAGTCAGTCAGAGAAAGACAAATACCACATGATTTCACTCATATGTGGAATTTAAGAAACGAAATTGATGAACATAGGGAAAGGGAGGGGGAAAGAGAGGGAAGCAAACCATAACAGACTCTTAACTAAGAACAAACTGAGGGTTTGATGGAGGGGAGGTGGGATGAGCTAAATGGGTGATTGGAATTAAGAAAGGCTCTTGTGTTGAGCACTGGGTGTTACATGTAAATTATGAATCACTAAATTCTACTACTGAAACCAATAGTACTCTGTATGTGAACTAACTAGAATTTAAAAAAGAATTTCAAAAAAAATCCTAAAAGTCAAACAATGTAATTCACCATGTAACAGACTAAATTGACAAAGAAAAGACATTTGCCTCATCCAAAACCCATCCATGATAAAGAATACTGCAAGTTAGGGATAGAACAAACTATCTTAACTTGGTAAAGAATATTTATCAAATAATCCTCATATTTAATGGTAAAAGGCTGAATTTTTCCCTCAAGATCAAGAACAAGGCAAATATGCCTTTGTTCTTATTCTTATTTGACACAGTCATAAAAATTCTACCCACTGCAACAAGCCAAAAAAAAAAAAAAAAGTACAAATAGTTTGGCAATGAAAAAATAAAACTGTCTCTATGTGCAGATGACATGATTGTCTACATTGAAAATCCAATGAATTTGCAGAAGCTCCTAGAACCAATACATGAGTTAAACAGGTTGCAGGATATAAATCAATATATAATTATCAAGTTCACTTCTATATAATAACAATATCACTGTGAAAACCAAAATTGAAAACACACCACCATTTATAATTGTTCCCCCAAATGAAATGTTTATGTGTAAACTTATAAAGCATATCCAGAGACTGCATGCTTCAGCATGAAAATATAAAAATACATTTTAAAATACAAATCATAAAATGATGAAATTAATCACAGGAAACCTAAACAAATGGAGATATATACTATGTCCCTGGTTCAAAAGGCACAACAAAGATGTCAGTTCTCCCAAACTAATCCACAAATGTAATGTAATTGATGTCAAAAGGCCAACAAACTTTTCTGTAAAGGTAGGCAAGCTTATTCCAAAGTTTATACAGAAAAAGCATAAGGCTCTGGAGTAGTTCAATCAATCTTGAAAAAAGAAAGAATCACTCTACTCAATATCAAGGCTTATATGTAAGTATAGCCATAAGAACTGTATATAGTACTGTTGGAGTGGTAGACGTATATACATCAGTGAAATGTAACAGAGAACCCAGAAATAAACCCACAGCAACGTGCCCAACTCAACTTAGCAAAGGTGCAAAAGCAATTAGTTGGGGGAAGGATGGGCTTTTAAATAGATGGTGATGAAGCAACTGGGCAATGGGACATCCATAGATAAAAAAATAAACTGATGCCTAAATTTCATATATTGTGCCAAAAATTAAGTCAAAATAGACCATAAATTTAAATATACAGCATAAAACCATAAAAATTTCAAAAACGCACAAAGGAGAATATCTTCAGAATGTAGGTATAGGCCAAGAGTTCTCACACTTGACATCAAAACTATGACTAATAAAAAGAAAATTCATGAATTGAACCTTATCAAAATAAAAAAAAATACTTTTTTGGTTTGTGGAAGATTCTGTTTATAAGATAAAAAGATGAGCTATAGGCTGGGAGAAAATATTTGTACACCACATAACCAACTAAGACTGGTATGTAGAATATATGAAAATCTCTCAAAACTTTACATTAAAAAAATCCAGTTAGAAAATGGCCAAAAGATATGAACAGATACTTTACTCAACAGGATATACAAATGGCAAATATATATGTGAAAATGTATCTAATATCATTAGTCACTAGGAAAACATAAATTAAAACCATAATGAGATATCACTACACACTTCTCAGAATGGTTACAATAAAAAAACCCAAAAACATAGTGATCCCAAATGCTCATAAGAAAGGAGAAAAGCTGAATAAACTGAACTGTATATTCATGGTGGGAATATAAAATGGCACAGCGACTCTAGAAAATAATTTTGCAGTTTCTTAAATTTGTACATATACAATTTCCTTTTGATCCAACAACAGTTCTGTTGGACATTTATTTCTGAGAAATGGATACTTGTAATCATACAGATATCTGTACATGAATGTTCATAGCAACTTTATTCATGATTTTGAAAAACTGAACAACCCATGTGGCCTTTAATGGGTGAATAAACTGTGGTACATCCGTACCATGAAATACCAACCAGTAACAAAAAGGAATGCACTATTTATATACTTAATAATTTGGACTAATCTCCTATAAGTATGCTAAGTGCAAAAGCCCTTAGTACATAGCCTTTTGGCCCTTAGTACATAGCCAAAAGGCTATGTACTCTACGATTCAACTTTCAGGACATGATTGAAAAGGCAATGTTATAGAAATAAAAACAAATAGCGATTGCAAATAATTAGTGATTAGAGGCAAAGGTGTATATGTAAGGGGGAGTTTTAGAAGGTGGGAGAGGGAGTGTAAAATATCCTTCAAACTGAGAATACACTTTGAGACCATCGGAAAAGGAATCTGGACACTCTGTCCAGTTTACACAGAGTTTGATGCAGGGTAACTTACTCACATAGTGCTATCTGGTGGAAGAAGATCCATGGCAGTTACATAGTTATTCTCTGCAAAGTCCAGACCTCAGTTCACAAATTTCATAGAGCAAGGGGCATTGTAGTGAAATCAAAAGGTTCATATGCACCTCAAAGAGTTTGCACTTAATAGCGAAACTTTAATTAGATCTTGGGGCATCCACCTGTGCATCAGGAAGGGGAAAGATTACATTATCTCTAACAGATTAATGGGAAAAGAAAACATGTCTCCCCACATCCCAACATTGGCAGGCATTTCTAGGATATGCATATTAATCTCCAAGGCCAGGATGTATAGTCGCAAGAGAGGTCACTGAACAAACATGAACATGATGGAAGATCAAAGATGGAGTCAGTATTGTCAGCACTCCTACAGGGAGGATGGGTAGAGAGGAGAGGGTGGAAGGTAAGGGAAATTGGCTATTAACGGATCACATGAGGAATTCTTGTAGCAATGCAAAGTTTCTGTATCTTGATTATAGTAATGAATAAATGCACATTTAATAAACTTCACAGAACGAAACACATACATACACACTTATACAGGTAAGTTCAATAAAATGGGGCCATCTGAGTAAGATCAGTATATTCCATCAATGTCAATATATTGATTATATTGTACCAAAGTTTTGCAAAGTGTTATAATTTACAAAACCGTGTAAAGGATAAATGAGATCATTCTATATTATTTCTCAAAACTCCATGTGAGTCTATAATTTTTCTCAAAATAAAAAAAAATAATTAAAAATGCCAGCCCTTGAGAAGCTTATGATCTAGAAAGGAATACAAGAAATGAATAATGCTACTATATGCATAACATGAAGGAGAATATGTTACAAAAAATGTGTGGAAAGACATATCTTCAATCTACGTCAATTGGGGGATGTCTGTTTTTTGAATATCTGGAGAATTTTGCTGTTTGCAAATTACAGATGGATTAGAAATACAGATAGAGAAAAGTCTGAGATAAAGAATATTGGGGTTATAGTGACTTAAATAGATTATTTAATCTGAGATGAGTATCACAGATGGAGTAGTGGTCAAAATTAGGACCACAGAGAGGAGAGGATATTAGAAATCAAGGTTTTATCTTTTGCCATTTACACAATGCTTTACTCTTTTTTTAATGTAAAAATGCCTTTGTGTTTATTTTTTCATATCAAATTTATTGTCAAATTGGTTTCCATACAACACCCAGTGCTCATCCCAAAATGTGCCTTCCTCAATACCCATCACCTATCCTTCCCCTCCCTCCCGCCCCCCCACCTACCCTCAGTTTGTTCTCAGTTTTTAAAAGTCTCTTATCCTTTGGCTCTCTCCCTCTCTAACCTCTTTTTTTTCCCTTCCCCTCCCCATGGACTTCTGTTAAGTTTCTCAGGATCCACATAAGAGTGAAAATATATTGTATCTGTCTTTCTCTGTGTGACTTATTTCATCTAGCATAACACTCTCCAGTTCCATCCAAATTATGGAAAGAGCCTAAATGTCCATCAACTGACGAATGGATAAAGAAATTGTGGTTTATATACACAATGGAATACTACGTGTCAATAAGAAAGAATGAAATATGGCCTTTTGTAGCACAATGCTTTACTCTTAAACAATCATGAGTGGATGAGTGAGATAATTTGCATGGTATTCTAGGAAGATTACTAAGGAATAAATATGAAAGAGGAGAAAAATAAGAAGTGCTATCAGGGAAAAGAAGAAGTACCAACAATCATTAAAGTTATAGCATAGTCCGTGGGTGTGCAGTGATTCTCTTAAAAGGAGAATGGAAGGTGCATATGGAGGTGTTGTGGTGGTTGAACCTGATCTGACAGGGTGTTTTATTGAGAGAAACAGAGAAGTTGGTCTTAAAATTGACACTGTGATTTTAAATCTTAATAGTTGAGGAGAGTACTATCAGAAACAGTACAGTTTGGGGAAGAAAATAAGTTTCCTTTCCAAAATTCTGGCAGCCCACCCAGCTAGCATTGTCCGTGGCAAGGTTTCTCAAACTTGGCATTATTGATATTGAAGCCAGATTATTCTTTGCTGTTGGGACCTGTCATGTATATTTATTGCAGGATTGCTAACAGCACCCCTCGCTTCACTTGTAGTTGAGAGCCACTGGTCTATGTTGGGGAATTTTGGCAATTTATGATTCAGTCTTAGCAGTGAGGTCAAGCTCTACTACACAAGAGTAGGTGATTGCTTACTATTTGTAATGATATGTAAAATTTTCACTCATACTTTTCAAAGTTGTCCTTGAAATATTTGAGATCAGTAATTCAAAATTTGGACCATTCAGTATTTTTCCTGTGAATACTTGTTCACAAGAAAATACATCTTCATAAAATAAGTTGGATGAAATAGAATGACCCATAAATTCTTTTTTTTTTTTAATTTTTTTTTCAACGTTTATTTTTTTTGGGGACAGAGAGAGACAGAGCATGAACGGGGGAGGGGCAGAGAGAGAGGGAGACACAGAATCGGAAACAGGCTCCAGGCTCCGAGCCATCAGCCCAGAGCCTGACGCGGGGCTCCAACTCACGGACCGCGAGATCGTGACCTGGCTGAAGTCGGACGCTTAACCCACTGCGCCACCCAGGCGCCCCGAATGACCCATAAATTCTAATAATAAGTTAATTAACTTCATGAAATCATTCCAGATCAGGAAAAACAAAGAGTATATTTGTCAACTTAAATTAAAAATTTAGGGGCGCCTGGGTGGCTCAGTTGGTTGAGCTTCCGACTTTGGCTCAGGTCATGATCTCACGGTCTGTGAGTTCAAGCCCCGCGTCGGGATCTGTGCTGACAGCTCAGAGCCAGGAGCCTGCTTCCGATTCTGTGTCTCCCTCTCTCTCTGATCCTCCCCCGTTCATGCTGTGTCTCTCTCTGTCTCAAAAATAAATAAACATTAAAAAAAATTAAAAATTTCACCATAATGCAAATGTTTGGGATATTGTATGACCTACCTTTAAGTTGTGTCACATGGAAGTGTGTCATTAATGTAATTTGAATATTTGTCTTTTTGACAAATAGTAAGAATAATAATGCTCCATAATAGATACTATTTAATCCAAGATTTTTAAAAATTTTACTTTGTCCATAAATTTTATTTTGCTTTCTATTGGTTATTATGAGGGAAAAAATTATTGTTTCTTTCCAAAATATAATTAATGTGCTCTGAAGTCACATTATTCATGGATTTGAAGTATCTATAACTTTAGAGTTATGAAGTCTGGAAATAAATCTCAAAAGAAAAAAAAAACTTCAAAAAACACTCAACATTTTTAAGCTTTCATAATGAAGGCATAACTACTACTATAAAATTTTAATAAATGAACTAAACTTTTATAAAGTGTGTTAAAACGAATATTGGTCCATTTAAAATATTGAATTTGGGAACATTTTCTAAGGAGACAAAGGACCCAAGTTTCTTTCATAGCCTGTGGGTTTCTCTTGTTTGTGGGACAATAATCTCTGTAGTTCTACAAAACAAACAAATAAACAATTTTTTTAATGTTTATTTATTTTTGAGACAGAGAGAGACAGAGCATGAACAGGGGAGGGGCAGAGAGAGAGGGAGACACAGAATCCAAAACAGGTTCCAGGCTCTGAGCTGTCAGCACAGAGCCCGACAAGGGGCTCGAACTCACGGACCCTGAGATCATGACCTGAGCCGAAGTCGGACGCTTAACCGACTGAGCCACCTGGGCGCCCCACAAATGAACAAATAAATAAATGAAATGTTTAAAAAAATGTAAAAGAAGAAGGTAGTGGGACTTACTTCAAACTAAATTCTCCCTTCATAGTTACATGGTATAAATTAGTATATGAGCAGTTCTGAGCAGCTTTACAATAAAGGAATATGTTTAACTGTTCAAATCAATGTGTTGAATTCTTAAAATACAACCCTAGGATTTTGATGATCTAGGACTACATATCCATGCTTGGTATCTAGTTTCTTGTTATTTCTTTTATATATCTTTACATGGAAAGTTTTGCCCTTTATGGTGCTCTGCAATTAGTGACTGCTCAATCAATGTTACTAATGTTTGTTCATGATACCTGAAAGTAATTACCAAGTGTGCTTACCATTTTGTATTTTAATGTCTGTTTATATTTCCTAAACAGACAATGCACTTTGTAAGAGAAGGGGTCAATCACTTATTCATCTTTTTTTGTACCTCCCTACCACAAAAATGCATGTGGTAGAGTATTATTCAGATATAAATATGTCTACACCTGCCATATGCCAAAAAACACGTCCACCTTACTGATGAAAAGAATATTTTCAAGGTCTTTTCATTTTTCCGTAGATTGGAAGATTGTTAGATTGAAGCATACAGTCTTCTACATGACTAGAAGACTGACAACGTTCAAAAATACTACATTATGGCACAAAAACAGACACATAGACCAATGGAATAGAATAGAAACCCCAGAACTAGACCCACAAACGTATGGCCAACTCATCTTTGACAAAGCAGGAAAGAACATCCAATGGAAAAAAGACAGTCTCTTTAACAAATGGTGCTGGGAGAACTGGACAGCAACATGCAGAAGGTTGAAACTAGACCACTTTCTCACACCATTCACAAAAATAAACTCAAAATGGATCAAGGACCTGAATGTGAGACAGGAAACCATCAAAACCTTAGAGGAGAAAGCAGGAAAAGACCTCTCTGACCTCAGCCGTAGCAATCTCTTACTCGACACATCCCCAAAGGCAAGGGAATTAAAAGCAAAAGTGAATTACTGGGACCTTATGAAGATAAAAAGCTTCTGCACAGCAAAGGAAACAACCAACAAAACTCAAAGGCAACCAACGGAATGGGAAAAGATCTTTGCAAATGACATATCGGACAAAGGGCTAGTATCCAAAATCTATAAAGAGCTCACCAAACTCCACACCCAAAAAGCAAATAACCCAGTGAAGAAATGGGCAGAAAACATGAATAGACACTTCTCTAAAGAAGACATCCGGATGGCCAACAGGCACATGAAAAGATGTTCAGCGTCGCTCCTTATCAGGGAAATACAAATCAAAACCACACTCAGGTATCACCTCACGCCAGTCAGAGTGGCCAAAATGAACAAATCAGGAGACTATAGATGCTGGAGAGGATGTGGAGAAACGGGAACCCTCTTGCACTGTTGGTGGGAATGCAAATTGGTGCAGCCGCTCTGGAAAGCAGTGTGGAGGTTCCTCAGAAAATTAAAAATAGACCTACCCTATGACCCAGCGATAGCACTGCTAGGAATTTATCCAAGGGACACAGGAGTACTGATGCATAGGGGCACTTGTACCCCAATGTTCATAGCAGCACTCTCAACAATAGCCAAATTATGGAAAGAGCCTAAATGTCCATCAACTGATGAATGGATAAAGAAATTGTGGTTTATATACACAATGGAATACTACGTGGCAATGAGAAAAAATGAAATATGGCCTTTTGTAGCAACGTGGATGGAACTGGAGAGTGTGATGCTAAGTGAAATAAGCCATACAGAGAAAGACAGATACCATATGGTTTCACTCTTATGTGGATCCTGAGAAACTTAACAGGAACCCATGGGGGAGGGGAAGGAAAAAAAAAAAAAAAGAGGTTAGAGTGGGAGAGAGCCAAAGCATAAGAGACTGTTGAGAACTGAGAACAAACTGAGGGTTGATGGGGGGTGGGAGGGAGGAGAGGGTGGGTGATGGGTATTGAGGAGGGCACCTTTTGGGATGAGCATTGGGTGTTGTATGGAAACCAATTTGACAATAAATTTCATATATAAATACAAAAAAATACTACATTAGTAAATGGTTGTGAAGATAGCGCAGAATTACGTGTGTGTATTCATGTGTATGTGTGTGTGCATGTCTGCATGTGTGTGTACAAGTGTGTGCGGGATTTCTTGGGACTATTGCCAAACATATCGCCTAGTCAATCTTAGCTGACATTATTACCATTATTGTATTTATAAATGTTCTTACAATGTTTACCAGTGATCCTATATAGATATGTAGAACTCTTTTCTACTACTGAAACATCGTATTAGAAATTGAAACTCCCGGGGCGCCTGGGTGGCTCAGTCGGTTAAGCATCCGACTTCGGCTCAGGTCGTGATCTCGCAGTCCGTGAGTTCGTGCGCCGCATCGGGCTCTGTGCTGACAGCTCAGAGCCTGGAGCCTGTTTCAGATTCTGTGTCTCCCTCTCTCTGCCCCTCCCCTGTTCATGCTCTGTCTCTCTCTGTCTCAAAGATAAATAAACGTTAAAAAAAATAATAAAAAAAAAAGAAATTGAAACTCCCTAATATGTTAGATTTGTAGGTCAAATTTTTCAAAACTAAAGAAGATAGAGTCCAACTTTACCAAAATCATTGGGAATTTCAACCTTAAAAAAGAAAAAGGAATATTAGCACTCCTATAGCCTTTTCTCCAAAAGAGAAAGTCTCCTCTAAAACATTTAGATGTATGAATAAGATGTCATATTGTTGACTTCCACTTTTTTTATTTAATAAAATTTTCACTCAAAGAACAATATCAAATGTTCATCTAAGAAGGACAAGTATTATATTGACTGGCAAGGGATTTAAAAATTAATGAACTTATCACAATAATGATATACCCATGAGCATGTATATGTTTTCAGTGAGGTTATAAACCATAACATCCAAAGCTGGTGTTAACAGAGTAATTAATTGCTCTAAGAACACAGACTTTTGTATTTGTCAGTATCATGCTTTTTTGTATTTGCAGTTTTCATATTACTTTAGTTGCAGTTTCACATTTATTTCTATAAACACATATTTCAACTCGTGGGTGGAAATTAAGGCAGCCAGATGGCTCAATGAACTAAATGAAAGAATGGAGACTCAGAGATACAATTTCCCTGCTTTGATTATCTGACACATAACCTCAGATATGTGAAGGTGATCTTAGTTTTGTAGGTTCCTGTTAGGTAACTGTTTTAAGTTCAGGATATCTTTGTGACATCATTGGAGTTATTTAATAAATATCATACATTCATATATAAATAAAAATAAATAAATATCATACATAAGAATTATGTCCAATCTATGTTTTGATGATGAGAGTAAGCATGAATCATGGATCTATATGCAGATGGCCCAACACCCTCAACAACATCATTTATACATCTCTATCTATGTGGTTTTAACTTTTCCACTCAGTTTAGGAAAAAAAAAATATTATGTAAACCTGCACAGGTGCAGAAGCAGTTGGTAGCATCAGGCTGGCAAATTAGTAGGGCAAAAAGGGCAGGAACAAGAAAGTATAATACATGGGTTTCTTAAAAGCAGTTTCCATCCAGCAACAATGAGAATAGACACAGATGCAGGCAGTTTCCATGGCAGATTCCATATAAAGCTACAAAAAAAACCCTGTCATTACACCTTTATTTTTTTTTTATTTTTTTTTCAACGTTTATTTATTTTTGGGACAGAGAGAGACAGAGCATGAACAGGGGAGGGGCAGAGAGAGAGGGAGACACAGAATCGGAAACAGGCCCCAGGCTCTGAGCCATCAGCCCAGAGCCCAACGCGGGGCTCGAACTCACGGACCGCGAGATCGTGACCTGGCTGAAGTCGGAGGCTTAACCGATTACGCCACCCAGGCGCCCCTGTCATTACTCTTGAGACACATGGAATGTCTTTAAAGTTCAAGACTAGGGCTGTAATCCTACTTCAGTGCATGATTATAGGCAAGTCTCTTGCATTTTCTGAACTTCTGTTTCCTCCTCTCTAAAACAATTAAAAGAATGCATGATTCAGAGGATTGCTGTGAGGTTTTAATGAGATAACACACTTGATGCAGCTGGAAAATAAATTCACAGAATATTAACTCAGTAGATATGTTCATGAGCTAGATACTGTGCTAGATGATGGGGCACAGTGTTGAGTATCTGTCTCCCCTTACTTTTTGGTTAAATAATTCTGAGTTTCAGCTGGGCTTATAGGAGCCAGGAAGAAAGATAGCCTTTTTTTTTCTCTTGCTCCTTCTGCTAACTGGAATGCTGTTGATAGCTGGAACTCAAGTAGCCATTTGGATCATTAAGTGGATTACATGTACTAAGAATGGCAAAGTAGCAAGATCAAAAGAGTCTTGGTTCCCCCAGCCATTGTGAAGCCACTGTACCAGTCACACGCTAATATAACATGAAAGTATTCTATACCATGGAGGAAAAATATAGTATCATTTTTAAGCATTCTGGGTTTTCTCTCATTTGGTAAAGCCCACCTTACCCGGTATTGTGAACTAGATGCTCTCTGTCTTCATGGAGCACATTTGGTGAAGAAAAAAAGAAACGCAATAGTTTATCTTACCTATTGTTAAAGCCCACAGTCCTGTGTGGTCTGGAGATTGGCATTAGATCCCGTGCTGATGGTTTAAAAAGCATTTTTCAGGACTGGATATACGACCCTTTGAATCCAAACATTTCAGAATAGGACCTCTGAGAATTGAAAAATTTCACAAGGCCAGTCTTAGGTGCCACCCAGCATGACTCTCTGCTGCCTCCCTTGGGAATCTGAGTGAATAGGCTTTTTCAGTTCATCCCACAAAAGGCAATGGAGCCTCAGACAATTCAATGTCATAAGGATTTTAAGTATGTAAGAACTGGCAGTTTGGGGGCTGTGAGAAGTAGTTTTGGATCAAACTGAGAAGTTCTGTGTATTCTTTTAAGAAACTTAGAGAGTAGGCAGATACTAGTGTGTTCCTAAGTGATACAGGCAGAACATTATATTAACTGAGCACAGAGACTATGAAATGGGAAGAGAGTGTAGTTATTTATAGGAAGGCAATGAAGAGGTAGTTACAGTGCTTCCTCAGTGCCACTTTTGATGGATCTCTTTCCCTTGATTTTATAAAGGTCAACCCCTAAAATGACTTCTAGAAGAAAACAATTACATGAAAAGTAATAACCGACTTTGGCTTTAGTAATTACAGTTAATTTTCAGAAGGAAAACAGCACCTAATAAATCCTGGACATGTTTTTCCAGCAAAACATAAAAACATACAATCAAGCAAACCCAAACTAGTATTCTTTCAATATGGATAGATTAATGATAGAAACAATTTGAATACTAGAAGTTGGAAATGGAGAGAGCAATCACCAAATAAATGTCTGTCTCAGAACTTCTATGGAAAGCCTTAAAAGGGACACTAGCTTCATAGGACATGGGCTAGGTACTGATGTGCTCTGATTTTAGGCAATAAGTTTGGTGATACAGATGATTGATTCCTGGGACTAGCCAACAAAGGAACACATGCTTTCATTCAGAAAAAGAACAAATTTGGGCACCTGAGTGCCTCAGTAGGTTAAGGGTCTGACTCTTGATTTCAGCTCAAGTCATGATCCCTGGGTCGTGGGATCAAGCTACCAGTGTGGCTCTGCACTAAGCCTGCTTAAGATTCTCCGTCTTTCTACCCATCCTCTGCTTATGCCTTCTCCTCTCTCTCTCTCTCTCTCTCTCTCTCTCTCTCTCTCACACACACACACACACACACACACACACTCAACAAAGGAAAAAAGAAAAGAAACAAATTTTTCCCAAAGTCTTCCTGAACGTTGATTTTGTACTGTAAAGGCCTAGAAGGAGAAAGGATGTTATTATTAATTCTCTTTTTCTTTCTTTCTTTTTTCAATTTATAAAACAAGGACAGATATTAAAAATAAAACAATAACACAAACAACTGTTAAATTTAAGGTTTCCCATACATTTCCTTTTCCTTCTCCTTATTCTGTACTCCATCACCCCTCACTTACTCTTTTTTATCCTGGCCTTCTTTCAGGTTTTCAAATATTCAAAACTCTTTTTCAATGTAGAACTTTGCACAGGCTGGGCTCACTTTGCTCAGAATTGTCCTTTCTCTGGTTCTTTCTTTAGGTGCCCAATCTACTCATTGAAACTTGAACTTTCCTCCTTAGCATTAGCTTACCTCCTTCCTCTAGTTTCTGATCTATCTCTTATTTTCCTTTACTGCACCTGTTTGATTTTTTTCTTTCCTCATAGAACACAATATTCTTCCCTTCTTTTGATTTTTTATTTTTCTTGGCACTCCATATTCAGGACTGAGCCCGGTGTCAGCACATAGTAGCCTCCTAGTGTTATTGGTTGAAAAATAAATGAGTAAAAATTATTGCATTTTCCTCTTCCTTAGCTTTCCTGAAAAGTACAAACTACAAACCTATAAAGCCATTTAGAATATAGTGATTAAATAGTACTTCTTATAGATCCAAATATTAATTGTACTGTCATTTGGATGATCCTAAGGTGTATATGCAAGAGCCAATATTTTTTTGAGATAAACATTTTGAAGAAACTGATAATAAAAAAGGTGGTTTATTTTTTTTCCTTAAAACAATGCAAATTTGTAAGATTTGTTCCTGGAAATAAACTTAGTACTCTTTTTAATGAACTTTTACAAAGCATTCTTTTTTTTTTTTTTTTTTGCCTTTTTTTTTTAAACTGATTTTTACTAGAACTATTTGGCTTCCTTTTTTTAAATTTTTTTTTCAATATATGAAATTTATTGTCAGATTGGTTTCCATACAACACCCAGTGCTCATCCCAAAAGGTGCCCTCCTCAATATCCATCACCCACCCTCCCCTCCCTCCCACCCCCCCATCAACCCTCAGTTTGTTCTCAGTTTTTAAGAGTCTCTTATGCTTTGGTTCTCTCCCACTCTAACCTCTTTTTTTTTTTTTTTTTTCCCTTCTCCTCCCCCATGGATTTCTGTTAAGTTTCTCAGGATCCACATAAGAGTGAAAAAATATGGTATCTGTGTTTCTCTGTATGGCTTATTTCACTTAGCATAACACTCTCCAGTTCCATCCACATTGCTACAAAGGGCCATATTTCATTCTTTCTCATTGCCACGTAGTACTCCATTGTGTATACAAACCACAATGTCTTTATCCATTCATCAGTTGATAGACATTTAGGCTCTTTCTATAATTTGGCTATTGTTGAGAGTGCTGCTATAAACATTGGGGTACAAGTGCCCCTATGCATCAGTGCTCCTGTATCCCTTGGGTAAATTCCTAGCAGTGCTACTGCTGGGTCATAGGGTAGGTCTATTTACAAAACATTCTGTTTACAGTTGGAGATTAGCATGATTTACTTCTAAGTTATTGACCTAAATAATTTCTTCTTTTGTTTAACTTCTAATGAACCTGTAGGCAAATAAGTGAAATAATGTTCTGAAAATGATTTTTTATTAAAATGAATTCGGTGTGTTGATTCTCTATACATTAAGTGGTTATCATGCAAGTTAAATAAATATCTCTAGCAAATGATCAAATAAAATCAGATTCAAGAAAAATGTAAGTGCTCGATAAATGTTATTAGATTAAAATGAGCATATAACGTTTACAATTTTCATTAATGTTCAATCCTAGAAATTAGCATATAATTATATCAACTTAAAACTATTAAGGACTGATTTTTAATAAAGCAATTTGCATATAATGTGTATACTTTTGACAATAGTATTATTGTCTAAAGTTATAGGGGCCATAGGCAGGCCAGCCCAAGGTGGACCACTTTGGCATTAGATTAAAAAAAGTAATCAAAAAGTAATCAAAGCTTAGCTCTTCACCTACCCCTAAACTGCCTAAAAGAATTTAGGTAGAGGATCTGCTCCAAGAAGAGAACTATCACTGTAGATAGCTACATTATACTACAAATTATGTACTGTAGACAGGGAGGAACCTACCAATGTCCTCTCTCCCATTGTTTCTGAGTGGCCCAGAAAACATTTATGTGCCAAACATTTACTCTTTTTCATCTTCTTGTGAATTCCATTCCTTCCCTTTGAAATCCCAGATCCCTCTCCCTTTCTCCTTAGCTCAGAATGACACGTGTACCTCATTTTGCTTGACTGTCTTTGGAATTTCCATGTCTGTGTGGATTTCCCATATGTATGAAATTAAATTAGATTTTCTCCTGTTAATCTGTCTCATGTCAATTTGATTCTTAGTCCAGCTAGAAGGACCTTGAGCAGCAAAGGAAATTCTTGCTCCCTGACTGTGTCATATTAACTTCTAGTCATTCTACAATATGGCTTTTAAAGTTATTAAAAATAAGACAGATTTTATGAGTCAGGAAGCACTGAAATACACATTCAATGTTTAATTCACAGTAAAATTTTTCATAAACTTTAAATAGAAAGCCATATTGGCAAATACATTCTTTAACTAGGCTATAGCTTATACTGAGTAAGTATACTATAAATAAAGATGATAAATCCTGTACTGTAGAATTAGTGGCCTATGTGTTTGGCAAACAGAAAATAACTCATAAAATCATAAGAAAAATTATGTATTGTGTTTCTCAAAATATCTGCTTACAATGCATATCCCAGAAAGCCTTAGTATTGTGCACTAAAAGTGTAGTAGGTTACTGCTGTCAGCTTTCTGTGACATTCTCACCTGACTCCAAGGAGATAAGGAAGAACCAGAAAACCAGTTAGATGGAGGCATGAAAGAAGTTTTTTTGAATAATCAGGTATGATAGAAACATAATCTATTAAGAAAATCTAAGAGTCTTTCATGTGTCTATGTGAAATCAGTAAACCTTAATTTTTATAACTGATCGAATTATACCTTGTGACACGCACATATTTGGAGAACTGCTTGTAAACACGTATACCTCTATCCCTTTTTTGCATATAATCCCCAGTGAACTAACAAGTTTTAGAGCAAGTTTTCAGAGCAATCTGCTCTACTGTCTCCTTACCATTGTCCTCGTTTTGAGACAAAGAATAAAGCATTTACTAACCTATTTTTGAGGTTGGCTTTTTATTCAGTTGACAGTGATAGAAACTACAGTAGTTACTTTTTGAAGAATGAATAGGTTGAAACATTTAACACTTACATGTTCAGAAAAGCCTTTATAAGCACAAAGTACATCATTACAATCTGCAATGTCATTCCAAATTCAAAATTGAAACAGATGAAAATTTATTTTAAAAACTAAATACATGGTGATAAATGCAACATAAATAAATAACTTAGAAAAGTATTCTAAGACTTATTTCTTAGGGAGATCCTCTTATAATTATATCATCTGGCATTCTCCAAAATTCTTTAAATCAAAATAATGGAACCAAGTAGAGAATTATATATTTCATGAAATTACAACATGATCAGAAATGTTCGAGTAATGCCCTTTTATGTTTCTTTCTGTTTAAAGATGGCGATTCACGCTAACTGCATGATTGAAAGAGGGAAATTTTGTACCACAAAGTCTTTGGAAAAGCAATGAGTCTTCTGGCATACTTACCAATATGCTTTGTTTTGAAGATAATGAGTACATTACAAGCTGTTTGGGTCTTTTGTCTAAAAATTCCCACCAGAGGCTCTTTTAAGCCACTGTGGTTTCCAGGGCCTGATTCCTGTAGAGCCCAAGTCTGGTTTTGCTGTAGCGTCAGCTGTCCCTCATGCTTGTTGGGGTCTGTGTGGCACTCGTGGGAACATAGTCAACATTGTGAGAAATCCACCCACTTTAGTGGCTCTCCATCGGGGGATAGTTTTGATCAGATTTTCAAACTAAGATTGATTTTGAAATTCTGAGCAAGGTGACATATGTTAACGTGCTTTGCCCCTGACCTGAGCAGAGGCAAAAACAGAACTAATAGCTAGCATTGGTAATGGCATGAAAGACCACATGAAATGAATAGCAGGAAACACCACACTTTTTGAATTTTGAGAAGGCCAATAATGTTCCATCAGGAAAATTATAGTTGAGTGTTTTGATTGAAGTGACAAAGTTTAGTCTTATATAATGACCCATAATGAACAACTGGCTTCAAAAAGGAATTCCTTTTTCTTAAACATGCCATTTCCCTGCAATCAGAACAAGACGATATATCAAGGGGAAAACATATCAGTGACATTGTCTTCCCTATTGTAAATGTGTCGAGTAGAGTTTATGACTTGAAAAGCACAGATAAGAAACAACAGAATTTTTTGGAGGACTACTGAAGGACATAGAAGAACACTATTTGAATTCTGAGCCCAAAGTCCCGAAAGTAATCAAAAAAAAAAAAAAAAAAAAAAAAAAACAAAAAAAAAACCAACCACAATTGTTACACAAATAAAAATAATTTGGTATAGATATAAGAATGGAATGGTCAATTAAATATTAGATGGGGTTTCAAAGATGACAGGAAAAATGAATAAGAAAGTATTTTTCCATGTATGTATGTATGTATGTATGTGTAAAAGCTTAACTAAAATAAAAGACTATAAGAATTAACTGAACATCATCGACGAGGCTCAAATAATTCAATATACAGAAGAGAAGGGATGTAGGATGATTTTGGCATCATAGCTTTAAAACTTTTGTAATAAAAAATTAGAACACGTATGGAAGTAGAGCAACTAGTTTAATGAACTTTTTTGATATCCAGAATCTAAGTTCAAAAATTATTAACACTTGGCCAATAATTTTTTCATCTACCCTACTTCCTACATAAGCCCACCTGTCCCCATATACTTTGTGACATTTTTATCAGGATTTTATGACTCTAATGACTACATTTGGTACTTTTTTCTAGTACATAGGACAAGTCAGACTTGTTAGTCAGATGGTTAGTCAGATAGTTAATAAAACCATCATGCTATTCCAACCCCATTATTCCTTGTGATCTACACATTAATGGAATATATATTGCTGAAGACTATGGATGGGTCAGTAAAAGATAAAAACAAATAAACAAACAAAAAACATGTGAAGCTATTAGCCAGTGACTTGATCACTTGGCTTAGTTTATTAACATGGGAATAATTTCTGACCAGGAAAAAAAAAATGAAGCCCATGGTTTATTCAAGATGATACTTGGTTCTCTGTGAGAAGCTCTAGAAGTATCTAGTGAAATTATTCTTGTTTCTAATTGTCTTGAGGTAACTTTATACCAGGAAGTGATTAATATGGTTGAAGAAGAGAACATATTGGCTTGAACTCTATAGTGAATGTTAGACATAATCCACTTATGTAGTTAAAGAGATAAAAATTTAATGACAAAAACACAAATCTTCAGTGTGATACATTCAAAATGTAAATATTATTCTTAACTTGTCACATAGAGCATTATAACCACCTTGCTGCTATATGAGGAACATTACAAATATAGAGCAATCCCTTATATTGTAATTAATACTAAAAATTACATTGCATTGCCTGTAATGCCTTAAAGATAAAATGTTACTTATCGTTTATGGTGGCTTCAAAACCAAGGCATTATTTATTTAAGAATGGAAGAGGGTTTGGAAGGGAAAACGGCCCCAGATGATGGTCAACCAGAAAGAAACTACACTTGAATTAGGCTTCAGGGAGAGATTGCCTATGGGATTCATCCTGAAAATATTAGATGTGTAACATCTCTGAAGCCCCTGGGGAAGGAAATATCGGTTTCCCTTTACTGCACATTGCATCATGTATAGTCTTGGGATTTTGGGGAGAAAAAAAAATAAGCTTGGTTTAGTGTCCACAGTGTGCTAAGGAGAAGTTAATAGAGCAGAAGAAAGAAAATCAGGAGGAAATGAGGCTACAAAAACAGGAAGAGAAAAAAATGGATGAGTATAAAGAAGGATATTAGGGAAAGGGGCTGGTAGAAGAAACTTCTGGCTTTGGCACATAACAAGCCATGTAACTTTGGATGCATTATTTATTTTATCCACATAAAAGTATCTTTATTTCCCCAAAAAAAGTCAAACAGCCACCTCCTGAGATTTTTTCTTAATCCTGTTTTTCAATGTTTATTTATTTATTTTGAGAGAGACAGAGAGAGAGAGGGACAGAGACAGAGCATGAGCAGTAGAGGGGCAGAAAGAAGGAGACGCAGAATCCAAAGCAGACCCCAGGCTCTGAGCTGTCAGCACAGAGCCCTATGCAGGACTCAAACTCGTGAACTGCAAGATCATGACCTGAGCCAATGTTGGACGCTTAACAGACTGAGCCACCCAGGCGCCCCACCTCCTGAGAATTTTATCCTTAAATTAGACCATTTGTGTAAATTACCTGGACACAGTAGGTATCCAGCAAATAGTAACTGACTACTATATGCGTATTCCAGTGTTCAAAAATACTTTTGCATTTTTAGACAATATCTTTGGAGTTAACTAATGAGCCATAAGAGGAATAAGTCTTGATTTATAATAACAATTCATGACTATGAACTGTGTGTTTAAGACACAGAATACAGAAAGTTCATGACTTTGAACTTATACTTATAGATACAAATTCATGGCATGATTATATTAGTAGCACTCCAAAAGCGCTTAGCATCTGATTATTTAGATAATCGCTCCCCATTTTAACTTGAGAATTTATAATAGGGCTCCTTGGACAGAATTCTTTAAGTATGGAATTGCCAGGAACATAAGTTTCTAAGCCTTTAGTGTGTTATTAGGAAATTACATGAAACATATTTTTTCATAAATTGATACAGAATCTCATAATCCATATAGTTTCTTAACAATTACTATTTTAACCTTATGTAATCCTGAAATATAGATGAGGGAGATGTTCTCTTCTCCATATAGCCTGCATTCAGATAACACTGGAGTGCTCAGTTGCTATGGTGCTATGCATCACTCTAAAAAGTACCTTAGCAGGAAGTACAATATAGGACCACCCAACCTCTCATCAAAATTATGAAAATTTCTTAGAACCTGCAAGTACATTACTGAGTAAGCAATGAGAAAAAAAGCCTATAGTAATCTTATGTCTTTAGGATTTTGCTCTTGAATCCCTGGATTCATTGCAATTTCAAGCTCTCCAAGAGGGACGAGTCATTTAAACAATGGTTCTGCTCTTTGTTTTATAGTTTTGAGTGTTTTGTTTTCTTATTTTCTTGCTGTGCTTTGGACATTTATTTGAGCAAACACCACAGTACCTGGAGAGGAATTGTCTTTGAGCTAGCTTAGTTTTAATAGTTTTGCTCTTTCAAGTGCTTAAGCTATTCCGATCGGCTCTTGTGAGTTCTTGGCAATAATATAGTTTGCTCTTTGAATCTTCAGCACCAAGGCTGGCTGCTAACAGGGGCTGCATGGCTGATCTGGGTTACTATGGCCTGGCAATAATGCCATGTGAAGGGAAGGAAAGATGTTTATATGGCCTCAGGTGGCCCACTGAGCCTGCATTTCTCTCAACTTCTGTTTAAAACAAAAACGCACCAAGATATTCAAGTGCATGTGGATGGGAGGGTAGGGTATGTGCATGGGTATGTGGGAAACATAAGGGGTGTGTAGCCATTAATTTACCTCCAAAATGATCACTTTTTCATCTTAAACCAGACGATATGCCATGATATGTTTATTAGGAAGTTCACACTGAGGCATATTTTTGCTCCAAAGATGATAAAAGAACTCTCCTGAGAATTGCGAAGCACATTATATGAGGATTTCAGAAGGTTATACAATAAAATCTGGGAAAGTGTCCTAATCGTTGTCCTAATGACTCACCATATTCGGCCTCTTCCTTCCTTTCTCATTGCTGCTAATGCTCATTTTATGTAAAAATCTCAACTGGAACTAACTAGGACATCTTTAGGGTAATGTTGGTTTCTAGGCAATAGTAATTTTCAATTAAAATTGCACAGTGTACCAGTGAATTGAAAGTCAGATACAAGGATGCTATAGTTTGGAGTTTTTGGTTTTTCTAATCAGCCCCACAGCCCATGCTTTTCTCAAAATTGGCAGCAAGTTTCCGGTTTGTTCTTGGGTTTGTGCCATGGTGTTTGTAGAGAGGAGACAAAATCTCCCCAGGACTTAGTCTCGGGTCTCCTCAGGCTATAGAGAGGCCTGCACAGTTCAAGATAAGAGAAGAAAGCACTTCAAACAGCTAGGAATTAATCAGCTGGTCTGGCTTCAAGCTCGGTGTTATAACTGAGCAATTCTGTTTCAGAAGCTCACTTACATTAACTGAAATTAAATGAGACAGGCTCATTTAATTCTTGTGTGTAAAAGGCTCTTGAAGCACAGTTTAAACCAGTTACTTTGTGATGTCATAAAGCAAGGGGGCTAATTGAGCTCATTGGAAAGGGAAGGGCCCCTGGGTTTGTATCAAAGAAGGATTGGACTGGCCTTTGAAACAATTTCCTTATGTCTTATTCATACCTTTATAGTGTTATACTTTGTGCCATCCATTATCATATAACCAGAATGTTCAACCTCTCCTCTCGTGTCACTGCTATTTGTAACAAAGGAAGCTCTTTATGGAATACATCTGATAGTTTAATTGTTCTATGAACCAGTGTAACTTGGGCCTTTTACGGTGTACCTCAGAAAGACATTTTTGTGTATTTGAGCAATAGGATTATCATGTTAAATAACTCTAGAAAACGGACTTTTGTTATATTGATGGATTTTGATGAAGTACTCAAACACAAATAAACACAATAGACCAAAGTATTTCTTTGTTTTCAAAGTTTCCTAATTTCCAATAAAATTTCTAATTTTATTTTCACTAGTAACACAATGGTGTGTGCATATATCTCCTTCATATGTTTCTATTGGGATTGAATATTTAATAACTTTTATGTAAAAGCAATACTAAATCTGATTTTCAGGTTGCAAGGACATATCTACACAAAATGGTCTACTAATTCTCAAAGTCTAAGAACTGTCTTGAATAAGTTTATTAACAAATGTTATCTTTTTCATAATTAAATGACTACACGATCAGAATAATCAATGTACTAATGATAAGGCTAAAAGTAAAGTCCCAAATGGGTTTAAATCTATGACTCTAAACTCAGAATCATCTGTTGTAATGATTAAACCATTTGCTCTCTATATATCAGATGCTAGCCCATTAGCTTAGTCAAAGATATCGAAAGCTTTTTCTTCTTCAGGCTGTTGGTAAAGCAAATAAAACATTTCTCTATGTTATTGACAAGTTCTTAATGGATTTATTCATTAGACACAGTGACCCTTCAACTAAGCTTTAGTCATGCAGAGACAAGCATTAAGAGAATTTGAATATCTCTGGTGTTGATTAAAATATGATCCCTTATGAAGTTTAAAGTTGTTCAATGCATTCAAAATGTATTTTGTGTCTGGCTAACTCAATAATAACAGTTTAATTGTGACTTCTTTAGTCATTTTCATGAAAATAAAACTCGATTTAATAAAAAACAAAATTGAAAATCCATAATGCTTTGCAAGGGGTGGGAAAGTTTTTCTTAAATACTGATATAAATGGAGAAAGGTTTCTAAATAGGTGGTCAATACAGATGGATTTAAATATGAAAGAGAACTGTACTCAGTAACTTACTAGTCTTCCAAATTAATTGAGAGGGTATTGATAGATAATGCTGACCAGTGCATAGACACATTCTGTCCAGATGTTGACCTTACTCAACTGATATCACTGTTTGTAATACAAAAACTTAGAAATAGCTGTAACATTTATCAACAACAGGATGGGTAATTAAATGATCATGTATTCATGTAGTAAAATGTTACAGTACAGTGACAAAAAGAAAAAAAAAACTATACTATTACATATTATATTGGAAGAATCTCAAACATTTTTGAGAAAGTTACACATTAATATACATAGTATGATCCCATATCTATAAATGGTAAAACCAGTTGAATTTAAGGAACATATTTTATAGAGATACATACAAACATGTTAAACTAAATAGAAAAAGCAGGATAACAGTAGAAAACATACCCAAAGCCCTGTGTGCCAGATACTTTAAAAACATACAATATATATTTTTTACTATAATTATGATTCCCACTTAAAGATGGAAAATGACATACAGAGAGATCCCTCCCAAATCACACAGCTATAAAGTAGAAGGTCCAGGTTTTAATTTTAATTATTTTAATGTTTATTTATTTTTGAGAGTGAGAGAGACAGAGACAGAGTGCAAGCTTGGGAAGGGCACAGTGAGAAGGAGACACAGAATCTGAAGCAGGCTCCAGGCTCTGAGCCGTCAGCACAGAGCCCGACGAGGGTCTTGAATTCATGAAGGGTGAGATGATGCCTGAGCCAAACTCGGACACTTAACTGACTGAGCCACCCAGCCACCCCTAAGATCCAGGATTTAAATCCAACAGCTGAGCTTATGAAATTGTGTTCATTCACTGTGCTCTGTAACCTAGAGAGTATGATTAACAGAAAACTCACCATAATGTTTACTTCTTGGAAGGGTGAGGGGAAATGGGAGGAGCATGCATTTGATTGAAAGGAACTTAGGGTTTCAAAGTAATGGAACTATTACTGTTGGATGGTAGTTATACATATGTTCATTTTATCATTTTTTAAGTATACACATATTTTATAAACAAAGTATGTAGAATTTTTACATTTGAAGATATACTTACCTATTTTATAATTAAAAATGTATACCTGATTATTTTGCCACTTTCAGCAGGGTTAATGAAATCACTGTGGTAATATAAATCAAGTTTTGTTATTTTACTAAAAATAAATCAAATAGTGTTTAAAATTAATATATTTCATAATCAAGTTATCCTGTTATTTGGCTCTTAACACCACCTATTTTTTTACCCTAAGAGTTGGTGGGAAGAAAAGTACTAATAATTTATTGAATGCCGAATAACATTGGAAGGAAGAAATGAAAGGACACATATTAGCCTAACGCTTGGTATATGCCTGCAAGCTAAGATCAGTACTTCACATTTTTTTATCAGTCATTTCAAAGTAAGTAGAAAAACCTGCAAGATAATAGTACATAAAAATGACATTAGCAGCAAATGTTAATTGAACACTTAATATGTTATAGGCATTGTGATTGGTGCTAGCACGTATGATATTTTATGTCATGCTTACATCAAACTCAGAAAGAAATGCTTTATTATTATCCCTATTGTTCAGAAAAGAAATCAAGATTAGGGGCCCGTGGATGGCTCTGTCGATGTTAAGTCTTCCACTCTCGATTTTGGCTCAGATCATGATCTCATGGTTCCTGAGTTTGAGCCCAACATCACGCTCTGTGGTGACTATGTGAAGCCTGCTTGGGATTCTCTCTTTCTCTCTCTGTCTCCTTCTGCACCTACCCCACTCATGCTCTTTCTCTCTCAAAATAAATAAATAAACTTAAAAAAATAGAAAACAAGGCTAGAATAGGTTAAGTAACATTTATTTTTACCCAATTAGCAAGTTGCAGAGCTAAAGTTAGAACCCAGAGGCAATGTTCTTTATGATTCCAGAGGCAATGTTCCTAATCATTACCTTCATGATTTGTATTAATTTTCATACGAAAAATTTTGAGCACATAACAGAGTTGAAAGAATTTCACAACAGACATCTGTCCTATTAATGTGCTTGGGCTACCATAATAAAATGCCACAATGCCAAAATGCCACAATGGCTGGCTTCAACAACAGAATTTATTTTCTCACAGTTCTGGAGAATGGGAAATCCAAAATCAGGTTTCAGTAGGGTTCAGTTTCTGGTGAGGTCTTTGTTCCTGGCTTGAAGACAACTATCATCTTCACATGACCTCTTTCTTATGTACATGAAGAGAATGGGCATGCAAGCAGCAGAGAGAGTGTGGTTCCAGTCTGAATCCGAAGACCTGAGTAGCAGGAGAGGTAGCGTTGTAAATTCTAATCCAAGGGCAGAAGAAAACTGGTGTCCTAGCTGAAAGAGTTGGGAAGGTGGAGCTCCCTTTTATTCAGTCTTTTGTTCTGTTCAGGCTTTGCACTGATTGGATAAGGTCTACCTATATTTGGCAGAACAATCTACTCTGCTCAGTTTCCCAATTCAAATGTTAATATCATCCCAAAACATGCTCTCAGGCACAACCAGAATAGCGTTTGACCACATTTCTGGACACTTTATAGCCCAGCCAGTTTGGCACAAAATTAACCATCACACCATTTATTTCAGCCCCATTGTTGCAAAGGCTTTTCTCATTGGATATTTTGACATCTTGGCTGAAAATTGGATGACTATATAAATGGATCTGTCTCTGGGTCAAAGAGATAATTGTTATATTTGTGGATACATTGAATTCAAGGTACTGACTCTTGCTTCTTTCAAAAAGTTTTTCAGTCTAATGATAGCAGAAGTGATAGAAATAGACAGTCGTCAGGTAAGATTCACAAAATTCAGAGATCTTACTCAAGTACCAAACTTGACTAACAATTTAAATAATAGGTTTGTATTTTCTTTTATAAATGGCCAGATAGCAAATATTTTAGCCTTTTGCAGGCTACACATGGTCTCTGTCACACATTTTATTTTTTTATTTTTTTTAAACAACTCTTTAGTGGATGGGCTTTTGCTTGATGATCACTGATTTAAAGGAAATAGGTAATCACATGCCCCAGAAAAATAAAGTCTAAAAATTCTTAATACAACACTTCAGAAAATTTCCCTCACTAAAATGCACTTCAGCCCAGATTTAATATATGGGAACCCAGATTATCCATGCTTGGCATCACTCACACAGAGGGCAGAAATTTATTTATTAAAAAAATTATCTCTATTTGTACTCTAATAATTTTATACTCTGATAAATATATAGCTGCCACCGATGAATTACAGCAAAGTGGTAAAATTACAACCTAGATAGAATACATATATTCTGCTAAAAGCTTTTTAGTAAATATCACGAAGAAGTCTTGTTATTGTTTGTCAAATTTGGGACATTTCCTTCTTTGTCCAGAGACTCTCCCCAGGAATGCCCAAGGTGGGAAGAATGAATTATAAACTAGTTGCTATATCTTGCTTTGTAGCAGGATTGAAGATAGTTGGTTATTAGCTGAAAAGACCTGAGGATGGATTCAAATGACAGAAATATAATGGAGATCAAAATAAGAAATTATGAAAGTGAGTAAAACGAGAACTTTGAGACTGTATATGTGGGTGAGGTCTTAGCCTGGAGTTGGAGAAGATTTATTTTTCTGCAGATAATGGCCAAAGAAAAAGTGCGTGTTTTAATATAAAGGGGTGATATTGCATAGAGAAAATGTGACAAAAGTATATTCAAACTGGATAACCTTAATTTGAAAAATAACAGTAGAAATTGTGTATCTGATACAAATGAAGAGGTAAGAATAAATATGGGACTTGAGAAAAGGAGGAAGGTTTGAAAGAGACACTGTCAGGGATATGGTAAGCCATCAAGAAGCAAAAACAAAAACAAAAATTAGCAATTGTGGTTTTTTATACTTATAATAAAATGATGAATAATAATCACCTATTGTGATTGAATCACCTAATGTGTGAGAGGTGATGGGCAAGTTAATTTACAAACACTATTTAGAATAAAACAAAATTGTATTATCCACAAATGTTAGATTCTAAACATAGCTACTACCTTGAATATCTCATATATTCAAATATATTTTTTGAGAAGTTCCAAAAAGGACAGATCACCTACTTCTCCTGAAATCTAATAAATTTTCCTTCAGCACTGAAACAGATTGCTATTTGTTCTTGAAATTAGAATCTTGCATTTTGGAAATATGCTGCACGAAACTATCTATGACTAAGATCCCTCATGTCATGTTCACTCCAGGGCGGTCCCTCACTTGGTAGAATGGCTAATGCGCACCATCCATTCCACTTACATTATTCTTTCTTTCTCAAGCAAAAGTATTTCATTTTGAGTAAGGTAATATGACTCCATGGAGTCCCACAAAGACTCTAAAACTGATATCATTCTGATTTTACAGATGAGGAAATTCATGCTTGGATAATTTCCGTAGCTTAAAGAAGGCCAAATTGTTAACAAGTAGCATAGTTGGCATTTGAGCCCAAGTTTCTCTGAATCTAAGAGTGTTCAGTGTTTTGATGAAACAGCTTATCTCAGAATCCTGACAGATTGGGGAAAAAAGGGAAGATGAAAATGGACACATATTAGGACAACTGGAAAGATCCAGAAACTAAGATTCAATAGAGTTCACTACATATAAATTGAACTCCTACTGTGTTTCCGTGGGAAATTGACAATGATGAACATATGAAGTTGAACTATAGACAACTATGTAGGTGAAGGTCAGTTTTAGTGAGGAGCTGAGTGAATGAAGTTCAGAGTAGCTATAGTTGTACTTGAAAAGCTAGATTCATCCACGAGGGCAATTAAAGTTATAAATATTAGAGGCTATGGAAATGAGTCATTATTTGTTGGCAAAGGACAGAAACACTCTAAAACAAGTTTTTGTGAACTAGAGTTTTAGGGGAAGACTTATGAGGAACATCATAGCCCTCTACTACAGAAATTATAGCCAGTGTTCATGGCACTAGAACTTCTGAAATGTTTGTTGATAATATCACTACATAAATGTTTACATATATATATATATATATGTATATATATATACACACACACACTCATATATACATATATATATACACACACATATATATATATATACATATATATATATATATTCTTCTGACAATGTAGTCACCAAGTGAACAAAATTTAATACTTTGAAAGTTCATTTCTCTGAGATATAATGAGATTTCTGATTGCTGGGACTTTACAAGTTGATTCAAATAAAAAGTTTTGAAAAAACTTGTCACCCACAAAAAGGATCATAAGACATCTTCAAAGTCCTTTTTACTGGCAGTTGTGTGGTAAAGGGGTGTAATACTGAAATAATTAGCAATAGTTGCAAATTAAAGAAAATCAGAGGGGATTAGTGCTCTCTCTTCAGGATGTGTGGGAGACCAAAATACGCTGTGGGTTTAGCATACTTTTCAAAACACTCTAAGCTACTAAATTGAGAAAGAGATATGAAAGAAAACTTAAATGCATCTTTTTAATATTACTAATCTGTTGGACTTTTTTATTTCAGGCAGACTATGTATAAAATGAGACAATATAAGAATGAGCAAGTATTTTTTTCCAGTGCATCTCCTGCCTCAAAACTATTCTGAGAGAAACAGAAAATACATTTCTAGTCACAATTGAGTGTATTTTCAGGAGTGCTTTTCAAAGCTTGAAAGAAACTTCAAAGAGATGTAAATATCGTGCTCTGTGCTCTCCCATTCCCCCTAAGGTCAGTTTCTTGGCAGTGTTCTTTTCAGTCAAGACAGTTGTCTTCGCCAGTACCAGTCTACAGGGAGACAATTGTGTGTTGGGCAGCTGCCTTTTCAGTGAGAGATGTGTCTCTTCTGCAAGTTTTTTTCTTGCATCTTCTCAGGAATGAGAACCCAGTCATCTAGTTGTCACTCCATATGCCATGCCATATGCTAATTTGACATGAAGCCGCATTGTAGGCAAGTTTGTTTCTCTAGGACTTCACTCTAGGAATGGACAGGACAATAAGGACATGTAAACACAGGATCGATTTCATACCCATGAAGAGAGGCCCACTGTGATTTATACTGTCCTCATAAGAGGTGAGATGATTTGGGGATGGTCAATCAGAGTCTTGTCTCGGCTCTGTTCCCTGAAAGCAAGCAATATGCTCTAGTGATAGATGCAATACTCCCTTTCACAAAAATCCTTTGTTGGGATTCTGATTTCAAAAGAAAGGCTCCCCTGATAAGAGTGGATAAGCCATTTTACAGCATTTTACAGATGAATGTAATTTGACAGTGATTTTATCCAAAGTCTGCTTGTTAGGCAAACTTGAGATGTCATTATGGAGTTGTTCTTTTTTTGCAATGGATGGAAAATAAGATTTTTTTCAGGAAAAATAAACAAGAATGCATTTTAGAAGTGTTTTGAGAAATTATCCTGTTTTATCTTTATCAAAGTACCTGTGGTGGTGCATCCACTGTGGGGTAATAATGGATGACGTTAAAGGAGATGCAGAGAAGGAAGTAGGGAAATGAGTCTAATGCATCTTTTTCTTACTTTCATGCCCAAAAAAGTCGCTAAAATTACTGGAAGCAGAGTGAAGTTTCAAGAACAAGAACTCATGGCAAGCTCCAAGGAAAAATAATTGACTCCAAGGAAAACAAAACAGACTTCATTATTTTTACTCCCTGGGGAGAATTTAAGAAAAATTGACCTAAAATGATGGAAACAAAAATGATAATCCATGGCTTTCCCCTTTCACTGTTAGGAATCTGGGAGAGTGACTGCATTTGATTTTCTGCTATACTAATAGAATGGTGAAGATTGTGTCTTTTCTTCCATACCCCACCATAATTCTCCAAAGAGAATTTCTGTAGTAATGTATGTCCTTGAGCAGCTGGTCTCAAATACATCTGTACTTGGTCCCTGTGTCAATCAGGCATATTGTCACAGGACCTTGGCGTTGAAAGCCATATGTATGGTACACATATTAGAGGTAGTGGTGTTTAATTAAGGCAGGATGATGAGGATAATGATGATGATGTGTGTGATTTCCTTAAGTTGGGCAAGGGAAGTTGGCCTGGAAGGAGAGCACTGGTTTTGTGGTACATGTTTCTACTTCAGGGACTACACAGTCTTATAGATTCTGAAATTCAATTTTTCTGAGCTGGACTAGGACTTAAGGGCTTTGTGGATGCAATGCTGACTAAACTCTCAAGGGACTAGTGATAAACGGCAATGTCAATTTATTTACAGTGGAATATCTATCTGGCCTTCTGTGGCTTCTCCAGTTTGTCCAGTGGGAATATTAGCAATCTTCACTGGGAAAATGTTTACCAGAATTAAACTAGACTGCTCAATAATTTGGCCACCTAAGGGGAAGAATTACAGTCTCAGAGTACTTTTAACCCATTCAAATAAGTCAACGTCCAACATCACAAATGCCAGTTAAAACGTTTTAAATAAAATGTTGGGAAACGGAAGCATTTGGGATTGGAGGCTCTCCCATCTATCTTACCACCATCAGTCCTTCTCATTTTCTGTTTGATCTATTTGTTTCTGAGCCATTGGGCAATGCCTATTTCAAAACACCCTTTCATTAACCCATCCTGTGGCCTGTTTCCCCTGACACCACAACACTTACACCCCTCGCAAGTTTCCTCAGGGTCTGTATCTCAGTGTTAGGGCAGAGATGGAACACTGGCCAGGTGAATTCTGAGGTACACAGTACTAGCAACTGCTCAATCTATTTCAGGTTGTCTTCAAAGAGATGGACCGAATTCAGAGGATGAAATTTAAGGTCCTTCATGTGTAAACAACTTCTCATGTTTACAGAATGGAAATTTTGCTCAGCAACATCACGCAAGAATGCTGTAGACATGTAATTTCTCAGGAAAAAAGAATTGATCATTGTCGTCTGCTCTGTATGGGACAAACTATAATTTGAATATTTTCTTCATTTTCAGCAGTCCCACTCAGCCATTCATTTATTCATCCAAACATTAAGCATATAGTATATTCTAGTCAAAGCATTAGCTTTAGGTGATACAAAAATTAAAAAAAAAATAGTTTATGTCAAAAATCTCACAAGCTATGAGGAGGAAAGATAAAAATGATGTTAAAATAACAGTAAATGTCACCATAATAATATCTACTCCTTATTTATTGGTATCTTCTTGGTTCATGCTCTGTTTTCATTCTTTTTATAACTTATTTAACCCTCATAACACTATATAATATTATTAATATCGTATAATATTAAGTATTATCATCCTCATTTTACAAATGAATCACAGAAGTTAATTGCCCAAGGCCACACAGCTTTTAATTGACAAAGCTTATGTTAATTCCTGTCTATCTAACTCTGAAGCTCATGCTCTTATTCACAACGTTAGACTTTTAGGGAAAAAAAAAAATTCAGTGCTATGTAAAAAATATGAAAAAGATGCTTTGCAAGAAAAGAAGGAGGTGGTAAGAGTTCTGTTCAGGGAATTTTCCAATCAGGAAGCATGACAGGAATTGAAGTTTTGAAGTGCCTTGGGTCAGAAGATAAGACGGGGCAAAGAACAGGGGAGAGAGAGTCTAACCTTTTAAGAGAAACACAAATAGTTCTGTATTGCTGAACTTCAAGGGAGAGTAAAATATAAAAACTGGGGAGTTAGGTAAAAGCCAGATTCTAGAAGCCTTGCATGTTTCCATAAGAGGCTTAAACTTTGTCCTGTTAGCAGTGAGGAGACATTAAAGAATTTTAAAGCAGGGAGACATACACTATGTGTCTGAATTTATGTCAATACTTAAAATAAGATTATCTTCTGCTTTCACAGTTGGAAAATATAAAGATATAAATGCAAAAAAATGTTTTAAATTATGTTTTTCCCACTCTTGGTGAAGTAGGTGTATTTTTATTGATTTAAATACACACTTATACTCTATAATATTATGTTTGATAGCAAATTAATTTAGAATCATTGCTTTATCCTACTCCATCATTTCTGAACTCTTTACCCAGTATCTGTGATATTAATATTAACTAGATCACTTGAGATGCTTTTCGAGTTGGCTAACATACTTTTCGAGAGCACATCAATTCTATAACAGTTGTTGGCAATATAACATATTGTGAATCCATATTTTAAGATGTCATTGGAAATTATTTCCCAGCTATCAGAAACTGATTTCTTGAAAGAATGTATGATACACAATAAGACTGAAAATACTGCTCAGTATATTTCTAGAATTTACACACGTTTTTATTGTATTGTTTTTATGAATGATTATAAATTGAGTTGTGTACAATGGCATAGAACCCTTGCAAATGTTATATCAAAACTTCAGAAAATATTATTAAATCTACCTTTTATCCAGTGGCTACTATGTGGTTCACATTTTTTAATGCTAATTGTTATTTTATTCACTTATTTTTTTTAAGTTTATTTATTTTGAGAGGGGGGGGGGAGAGAAAATCTCAAGCAGGCTCCACACTGTCAGCTCAGAGCCCTTTATGGGGCTTCAACTCATGAGCCAGGAGATCATGAACCAAGCCAAAGTGAGATGCTTAACTGACTGAGCCACCCAGGTGCCCCTGTCCCTTAAAGTTTCCTCTATATACATTTTCTCACTATTAAAGCCAGTCATTCTTGATTTAGGTGACATCTACTATGGACTCTGTCATATAGATGGTACTCAATGAATCTTTTATGATTGAACAAATGATTCTCACAGATACAGTTTCTAGTAAGAGTTATTTTCTTAAATATTAATTTATGTTTAATTGCATATTTTTTACTCACTTGTCATTATGTAACATTACAAGCGAGCAGGAAGCAGTGTATGGACTTCTATATTTTGCAGTTCTGGTAAAATTTGGTTTGTTAAGTTTTTGCCAGAATTTAGAACTTGGATCCTTTAATGGGTATGAAATGGTATTTCTTTGTTGCTTTAATACTTTATTCCCCATTTCTAGTAATACTGGGCATATTTTTCTATATTCACTAGCAATGTGGATTTTCATTTCTGTGAATTTCTTGTTCATATTCATTCTACAATAATTTTTGTTATTTTTTTCTTTACTTGTAGTAATATTTCACTTATTTTGGATTTAGATTCTTTGCCAGTTATATGTTTGAAATATCTCATCACAGCCTGGGCTTTCCTTTTTAACTTTGTTCACCACGTCTTGTGTTAAAGAGGTGTTTCCACTTCATCGCAGCCAAAGATGCAGAATGTTTTCCTTTGTAGATCCATCAATGTTTCAATTAACTGGCCAGTTACTAGAATCTTATCATATGGATGCATATGTGTAGACAGAGTGAAAAAAGAACCAAGTGCGTTACAGATTGAGTGATGACGAATTCCATATAATTATGGCCAAAAGAGGATAATACACTTTAATGAAGAAATCATGGGATGATTTAAATAGTTTCGAAGAAACAAGCCATGTAAGTGCAAGGTATTGTTAAACAGAGGGGTAAAAAATGTAATATCCAGTCCAGAGTGCACACATTAGTTACCCTTTTCATTTTATATATTGAGTACCGGGGTTCTTGGTGGTTTAAATGTCAGATATTTTCTTTGATGTTCTTTGACATTTTCTATAAACCTAGAATCCATTTTTTTTAACAGAACAAGCTTAGATTGTGAAATGTCACTTGCTATTACTTTCTTGAAATACATGACTGAATATAGAGTGTATCACTGTGGTGGTATATGTAATACTACATAACATCTTGCATGAAGAGCTAATTAAATTTCTTGGTACCTGGATAAAAGTGGTGGCCTTTATGAAAATCCATTTCCTATACAGGGAAAAACCAAAGAGCAAAGAGTCTGTACTGATAGCTGGTAAAAACAAACCAAAGACTATAATTACTGTTGTTATGTAAAATGAGGATGGTTTTTCTCATCTACCCCCATTCCAAGAACAACTTTTTATCTATATCACAACATTCATAATACCTTTATGTGATTTACCTCTTTTGATTCTCCAAGCTTTGTGTGACTGGTTGTATAATAACCACTCTCCCCATTATAGAGATAGGAAAACTGAAGCTCGGAAGTTAAGTGACTTGGTTATAGTTAAGGCTCAGTTAGCTTTTAGCCGGGCACATCTCGAATTAGTACTTAACTCCTTAGAATTCTGATCCAGGTTTGGGTTTTTTTGTTTTTTTGTTTTTGTTTTGCTTTGTTTTATTTTCCCCTTTACCTTACTAGATCCCTAATCTCTATATCGGTTTCTTGATGCTTTCAAATGAGCTTATCCCTGTATTCAATGCCTGGTACAGATGCTAACACTGATTGGTGGAGACCTGCATGATGATTTTACAACATTTGTGCAGAGTCATTGACACTATTGCTATCAGAACATGAAGTCTAATTTCCCTCTACTTAAATATGGACAGGACTTAGGTGATCACTTTTCACTAATAGAATGTGGCAGAAGTAATGTTGTGTGACTTCCAGGCTAGATCATAAAAGGCCATAGATCTTCCTCTTGTCTCCCGTAGAACCATTGCTCTTGGAACCCACAGCCCATGCTGTGAAGAAGCCAAGGAACCACATGAAATATGCTGGTAGAGAAGTTCTGCCACAGCCTTAGCAAAGGTCAAGAGGATAACCAGCATCAAATGCTATGTGAGTGTGGAAGGGGAACATCAAATCATTTCAGCCTCTGAACCTCTGAGTCACTTAGGCTGATGCTGAGTATAGTACAGACAAGCTGCCCCCACCAAGCCCAGTCCTGATCACAGATTTGCGAATGAAATAAAAGTTGTTATTACGGGAAGCCATTAAGTTTTGAGGTGGTTTGGATACAGTGAATATAACAAACAAGTCAAATCATTCTATTTAACATTCCCTATGTCCGGACACTGTTCATGGTGGTAGGGATGAAGGAGGAAGCAAACAGAGAGGAAAGCAACATTTGCAGTTTGCACACTATGATCTAAGAACTTTAATTGTAGAAACTTACATCTATTATCCCAAATAATTTTCAGAGTAACTCATAAACAAGGTATAATTATTATCCTCATTGGACAGAAGAGAAACTGGGGAGGAGCACAGTTAAGAGATTTGCTTTGGAATATAAAACTGGTAAATTGTTAGAACTAAGACACTAGCTTAGTGTTTAGAGCTCAGTGTTCTCTGTCACAAGGAGATTAGAAAGTGCTTGCTGAATCTGAAGATCCTAAATTTAAGAATAGCTTATAACTGATTATTAACAATATAATAAAGGCTATAACAGAAGCACAGTGCTTCAGGAACATAGATGGTAGAATGGCTTTTTATTTTGATCTCTTTTCCAGAATGAATGAAAATTTCTTCAGGCTTTTGCATACAAATTAGTAGTGTTTGCAAGGAGAAGGATTCCAAAGAACACTCAGATCAGAGATACAAAGGACCTGGGAATAGGTAGGGAAAGACTAGAGTTTGGGCTTATGGGAACATAAGGAACAAAGTGAGTGGCCATGAGGAGCAAAAGAAAGAGGTGGGAAAGACCTTATTTCTCAAGTCAAGGAATTTGCATCATATTCTAAGATAAATAGGGAGCTGGGGATTTATCAGATCATAAATCCAAAAAGGGTTGCTCTATGAAGATATCATCTCAATGGTTAAAACCAGACTGAAAGTTAATGTAATAATCTATGTGAGAAGCAAAGAGACATCTAAATAAAGGGAAGTAGTTGGAAGAAAGGGGAAAGAAGTGATTCTACAAAGATACAAAATAATGATTATGAATTACTTTGGGTCTGATTTGGATGATTGGTTATTGACCCTGGATGGGATGAATGGTCCTTGATTCCAAACAGAAGGCAGAATAAGGTGTGTAGGTGTAAGAGGGAGATTGAGATTATGTTTCAAAATGTTGAATGAGGAAATTAAAAAAAAAAATTAGTCAATACAAACCTAAAAGTTTAAATCTGTAGCTCAGCCAAAAGGTCAGATCTGAAAGGTGGATATATGGGAGTCAGTGGAAGAAATAGAAGGCAGAGAATTAAAATGAATGAAATTACCTACTGAATACCAAGGAGAAGGGAGGGCAGAGAATATGAACATGCGACATGGGAGATCGGATTACTGCTTAGAGGGTTCATATTAGAAATGAGCCACTGAAATAGATATTAGAGAGGAAAAGGAGAAACAAAAGAATGACTTTCTGGAATCCAAGAAAAAGGAAGCTTAAAGCAGGATATGACACAGACAATTTAGGCAGCATACATGTCAAAAAATAGCCATTGCCTTTAGCACATAGGATATGAATATGGAGGTTAAGTTGTAAAAGAAAGTGGGAGTTTGAAGAGGGTGCACAAAGGTGGCCTTGATACTGCAGAAAGGCAAAAAGTAAAGGAATATTTCAAGAGCAGGGAGTTGCTTTTGTTAGGTTCATGCAACTTAGCACATCTAAAACATAACCTATCCCCTTTTTCTCACATTGTTAATCCTATTGTTTGAGCTTGAAAGAAGATAGTAGGAAACATGAGCAGATAGTATCCAAACTTCTGATGAAAATGAGGTTAGGGGAGAACAGGAAGTAAAGAAATCCTGACAACATATATAGGTATCTCCTAAGGAGTTTGTTGAAGAAAGTAAGAAAAATAGGACAGACACCTACAGAAAATATGAGATCAAGAAACTTTTGAAATTAAAATTTATGTAACACGGTGATATCACATTATTTTTTAATGTCTTATGTAAACATGTATGTATGTTAATATGCATGTAAAAGCTATATATAAATGTATATATGTATGTACATATAAGCATAGTATATACATATTGCCATAGACTGAATGTTTATGCTCCCCTACAAAATTCATATGTTGAAACCTAATTTCCAATGTCATGGTACTTAAAGATGGGAACTTTGGAAGCAGTTAGGTCATGAGGGCAAAGAACTCATGCATGGGATTAGTGTACTTTTAAAAGAGACTCCAGAGAGTTCTCTCCTCCCTTCTACCATGTGAGGACACAGCAAGAAGGTTGCTGTCTATGAATGAGAAAGACAGATCTCATTAGATACCAAATCTGCCAGCACCTTGAACTTTGAGTTCCTAGTCTCCAGAATGGTGAGAAATGATAATTTGTCATTGAAGCCACCCAGTCTATGATATTTTCCTTATAGCAGCCTAACGAGTTTAAGACATGTGTATACATGTTCATACATATATGAATATATTCATATTTATATTAATATATAATAATTAATATAATACAATGCATTTGTATATAATAATTGATATATTGTATTATAATGAAATATGCCATATATTAATAATTTATACTTACATATAATCAATATACATATTAATACTATATTACTTATATACATTTATAAGCACATATATACACACATGTATGTATATATGCACATATATACATGTATACATGTGCATATATTCAGACATGTATATACACATATACATGTATACATGTGCATATATACAGACATGTGTGTATATTTATATTTAAGATTAGAGGTATTAGCTGGAAATGGTACAATGAGAGGGGAACTGATGTGACAGAAGGTAGAACTGCTAGAGTGAGAGTCTTGAGAAGTTGACAGAGGACAGAATAGGTTATCCTGCATAAGTGGAGGATTTGGCTTTTCACAGGAGTAAAGACAGTTCTTCCAGGTTATCATGAGGGAAAGAGGGACAGATGTATATATGGTAGGGAGGCCGGCAGATGTGATGGCAGATGTGGAGGTTGTCTTCAGATTGTTCTATTTTCTCAGTGAAATTGAAATCATGGTAATAACTGGATGAGAAAAGGGGGAAATTGTGTTATAGATTTGAAAAGAGACAAAGAAGGAATAAAATATTGAACTAGGAGAGTGTGAGTGTGCATAGATGGGAGAATGTAGATAAATTACTGTGCCTTATCCCTCACGGGGGCAAATTCTTGCAAACTCATGCAAACAAACATCAGAGGAAAAGTTTAGGATGTAGGGGATTCTATAATCATTGTCTGTAAAGCTCAGAGAGTACTCTGGACTGATTTCAAAAGTTTGAATGGAAGATGTAGAGATCCTTATGGAATAAGAGTCCTGGTGATAAGGAATGATTTAGAAATAAGAGATTTCTAATGATATATTATGGACTAAATATCTCTTGCCCCAAATTCATATGTCAAAGTCTCAGCCCATATTGTGACTCTATTTGGAGATGAGGCCATTACAGAAGTAAGTAAGGTTAAATGAAGTCATCAAGCTGGAGCTCTGATCCATCAGATTAGCATCCTTATAAGAAGAGACACCAGAGTGTTTGCTCTCTCTTATTCCTACCCCCTCCCTCCCCCCCGCCAAATGATGACACATCATGAAGGCAGCGGTCTACAAGCCAGGAAGAGAGCCCTCACTATGAACTGAATTGGCTGGCACCTTGATCTTGGACTTCCCAGCCTTCAGAACTGTGAGAAATAAATTTCTGTTGTTTAAGTCACCCACACTGTGGTATTTTGTTACAGCAACCCAAGCAGATTGATGCATGATCTCTAAAGTAAACAGGGATGAAGAATGGAATGAGTTTCAGACAGACCATTTCCTTGCAGACTGCTTTTTCTTGGTCCATAAGAGATTCACTTTATTTTTATTTTTTATTGAAGCACAGTTGAAATATTATATTAGCTTCAGGTGTATAACATAGGGATTTGATAGTTGTATACGCTATGAAATGCTTATGACAATAAGTGTCGTTACTATCTGTCACCACATGAAGTTATTATATTACTGAATATATTCCCCATGCTGTACTTTGCATCCCTATGGCTTATTTATTTTATCACTTGAAGTTTGTTGCTCTTAATCCCCTTTACCTATTTCTCTTATTCCCCACCCCCCATTCCCCTGCCCTCCAGCGATGGCAACCGCTAGTTTGTTCTCCATATTTATGACTATGTTTCTCTTTTTATTTGTTGCTGTTCATTTGTTTGTTCATTTGTTTTTTGTTTTTTGGGTTTGTTTGTTTGTTTGTTTTTAGACCCCACATACAAGTGCAGGCTGTTTTGTGAGTCTCTGAGATAGGCAGGGATTTTTGAAGAGCAATGAGTCTTTGATTCTCAGCTTATTTCTGCTCTTGTGGATGTGAAAGCAGAAAAGAAAAGCAGATGTTGCAGGTGCTTAACTTATTTCCCTTTTGTACTCTTGTTTGTCTGCATGCTAACCCAAAAGATTTCTACTGCAAATGTCTGGGACTCTGCTTGCAGGGTTTCTCTGAACACTGGAAAGCACTTGGCCCTGTAGAAGTATGTCAGAAGTACTGGGATGTCAATGTTCCCTGGAGAATCTCTCAACCACTGACTGAGAGGAGTTGGTGAATAAATCCCTTAACTTGTGTCCCTGAGTGAGACAACTCTGAAGACTTTTCTGTGCAGTTTCCCAGAAGCACCTTGTGGGATTGAGCCACAGTTGCACGAAATGATAACCTGCTCATTGTTGCATCTGTACTGGTTTTCTTTCCTTTTCTGTCTTTTGTACCCACTTCCCTATGGTGCTACCTGGGATCACTACTCAAGTATAACTACTTGCACTCAGGTTCAGTTTCTAGAGAAGCACAATCTAAGACACCATTTTATATTAATTTGTAAGCCTTGGAAACTGTCAAACATCAATGAAAAGTTATGTAAGTTATTCCCCTTTTCATCTAGCTCCACACTTTTTCACATATGAGAATTAGAGGCACAGAATATTTTATAATTTCCTTTGGTTAAGATACTATGAGTTTCTCATTATATGCTATAAAATATATCAGCAAATAAAAAAAAAGACAGTTATAAATCTAGTACAAACAGAAACAAAAAAGAAAATAAGTGTAATTTAGCATGCTACTTGCCACAGAAGTAATTAATGCTTAGTTTTCATAATAAAAAATTAATATTGATCTAACGAAAAACTGAGATATAACTGTAGAAGGATGGGGAAATGGTAGAAATCTTATATAAGATCTCCTGTAAGACGGCTAAATTTCCATGACCAGAGTGAAAGTCAATAGATGCTGCCTGAACTGATCAGCCAAGAATGTTTCTTTGATTGTTTTTTAAAGTCATGGAGATGTGCCAGGGGAAACAAATAAAAGAATTTGAAATGACTATCTCTAATGGTGGTTGGCTGGCTCTGTTGGCAGGGCATATGACTCTTGATCTTGGGGTTGTGAGTTCGAGCCACTTGTTCAGTATAGAGATTACTTAAAAAATTAAAATAAAAATCAATAAAATAAAATAACTACCTCTGAGGATCAAGGCTGGGAGATAGACAATGAGCAAAAGGGATGCAGTAATTAATTTTCTCTATCAACCTATTAGTACTCTGATTTCTAGAAGCTAGGTGTATGTATATTTATGAAACAATTGAAGTACATAATAAAAATTCCACTCCCATATGATTTGTACTTTTTAAAAAATGTTTATTTATTTATTTTGAGAGTGTAAGAGAAAGAGAGAAACCAAGCCGGTAGAGTATGAGAGACAATCTCAAGCAGGTTCTACAATATCAATGTGGAGCCCAACACGAGGCTTGATCTCACGAACCATGAGATCATGATCTAAGCTGAAACCAAGAGTTGGACACTTAACCATCTGAGCCACAGAGGTGCAGCTATATATTTGTGCTTTTTAATACCACTTTCATATTAGTACCATGTTATCACAGAGAAAGTGAAGGTCTTTTTTTTTTTTTTTTTATAAAACTATAGACAGGAAAAGAAAGTAGGGGAGAAGGAAAAGGGAAGGGAGTCAACAGGAAGACCTTAAACAAGAATGCATTGTTCTCCAGGAACTTTTTCATGGCTAGCATTTTTTCAGTTCTTGTATTTCACAAAATTTATTATTCAATTCTGTTGTTGTTGAACATCTTTTACTTCACAGGTACCCAAATAGTTGGTAGGTTCCTTCAGCCAAGGGCAATGTTTTTATTTGCAAAGTAGACATGTCATCAGTATTTCTTAGATCATTGACCTCTCTATTACTTTTTCTCTATTCTTTCTTCTGTAAAGCAGTTCAAGGACTAAGGAAAGAACTCTGATATTTTTCTACACTGTTTTGAATATATGTGCTTTTACCTTTTGGGTTATCCTTGATGTAGTTATCAGACTGCTCTTTTTCTCATGCAAACAATTAATCCCACTAATTTCTTTCTTTCTTTTTTATTTTTAAGCCACTTAATATCTCCCAGGTTTTAATGTCTCTGCTTCCTGTAAGTCTTCTTCTCAATTATTGTTAGATGATGATATATGTGGGAAAACCTTTGAGAGTAATCAAGAGAGATTACTGAAGTGCTAATGTCCTCTTATACTAATTAATGTGCTTAGTTTAAGAAATATAAAACTATTCTTTCCATACTTAAGAAATGTTTCAAATATTGTCTACAAAGCAGAATTGTTTAATAATAATTTTACCTGATCTGAAAGTAGAATGCTCCTGTCACCAATGAAGAGTCAGGAAAAACAGGAGATATTGTTCTCTTTTCCTCTCTGTCTCTCTCTCTTTTTTCTTCTTTTCTTTATTTCACTATATTTCTTTTTCTTTAAGTTTGTTTATTTATTTTGCGAGGGGCAAGAGGTAAAGAGAGAGAATCCCAAGCAGGCACCACATGGTCAACACAGAGCCCGACACATGGCTTGATCCCATGAACCTGAGACTATGACCTGAACCAAAATTAAAAGTTGGACACTTAGCCAACTGAGCCACCCAGGTGCGCCTCTTTCACTCTATTTCTGCATTCAGGGCTAATACAAATGTCAGCATCTCTAAATACACACCAGGAAAGCTAACACATATTACAAATAAAAGAACATTTCTGTTAATGATAAATAAATGCAAAGGCAAAGAAAGAAGTAACTTTTGTTTCCATTTTATGCTTTCTTAAGTTTAAACAGGCATTCGTAGAGGAGATTAGAAAGTTTTTGAGGGGCACCTGGGTGGATTCGGTTGAACGTCCGACTTGGGCTCAGGTCATGGTGTAGCAGTACAAGAGTTTGAGCCTTGCGTAGGGCTCCGTGCTGATAGCTCAGAGCCTGAAGCCTGCTTCAGATTCTGTCTTCCTCTCTCTCTGCCCCTCCCCTCTCACACCCTGTCTCTCAAAAATGAATAAAAGTTAAAAAATTAAAAAAAAAGGTTTGTTCTGAAAAATATGTTTTTGTCATTTTATTTGTGCATATATCTTACTTTCTTTATATAAACATTCTTTTTTCTTTTTTCTTTTTTTACCATTTTAACCATTTTTAAGTATAAAATTAACTGTCATTAAGTACACCCGCAATGTTGTGCAGCTATCACCATTATTAATTTCCAGAAGTTTCTTATCATCCCAAACAGAAAATCTGCATCCATTAAATAATAATTTGATTTTTTTGGTCAAACTATCAAAAGTTCTAATATAAATATGTGGAGTTTGGAGAATTTTAAATGTTACCATCATGAAAAGAAAGCCAGAAAAAATAGTTAAATCAAAGTTAGACAGATAGATAGATTTTTTTTTTCCATTTGTCAACATTCAGAACTGAAACAAATATATTCTGGTAGTACAGCAAAACTGTATTCTGGTTTATATCTCTTCTATCTATCTTATTAAGAACCTTTCTTAATGGAAATAAGTTGGCTGTACTATTTAGCTATCAGTTTTGTATTATTGATAACAATTTCCATTTCAATGGTAACAGAAGCCCTAGGCAGTCTTAATCAATCAACTACTTAATCTTAGTTCTCATGCCAATCAAGTAGACTTGTTTTTCTCAACTGACCTTTCAAGGTAGCCTTTGAAAGATAGAATGGAGCAATGGGGTGCCTGGGTGGCTCAGTGGGTTGAGCGTCCAACTTGGGCTCAGGTCATGATCTCATGGCTTGTGAGTTGGAGCCCCGCATCCAGCTCTGTGCTGACAACTCAGAGCCTGGAGCCTGCTTCCGATTCTGTGACTCCCTCTCTCTCTTCCCTTAACCCACTCGGATTCTGTCTCTGTTTCTCTCAAAAATAAATAAAAACATTAAAAAAATTAAAAAAAATAAAAAAGATAGAATGGAGCAAGTGGATAGTATCATGCAAGAGGACACAGATATGGAGTTGCAAAGACATTTACCTTCTAATTAGAAAGATTAGTCTTTTTCCAGTCAAGATGTGATTTAGAAAGATGTTTACTCTCTCCAGCCATGCTGAATGATATGTAGGGGGGTGCTTGAATCATATTCACTCTCGCATCGGACATTGAATTTTTAAATAATCTGTGAACAGGGGTGGCTGTGTGGCTCAGTCGGTTAAGTGTCCAATTTTGGCTCAGGTCATGACATCACGGTACATGGGTTCAAGCCCCACATCGGACTCTGTGCTGACAGCTCAGAGCCTGGAGCTTGCTTCAGATTCTGTGTCTCTGTCTCTCTCTGTCCCGACCCGCTCACATTCTGTCTCTCTCTCCTTAAAAAATAAAAACATTAAAAAAAAAAAGAAAGAAAAAATCTGTGAACACCCATTACCCCAAGCAGATTATGTTAACTATGTATTTACCTGAAGATGGATGCATGTGATAAGGATTTTCAGAACCAATGTTTCTTTCCATGGAAACAGTTTATTTTTCCTCAGTCTTATTTGGACTTAATACCTATAAGATCACTATAGCTACTCTGAACTTTATTAACTGAGAATAAGAATTTACGTTAGTAGACCATGTGATTGACTATTTCAAGGCAGCTAATGACAAGTGAGACCACTTTACCACTGAAAATTATTTGTATGCATGATGATGTTTAATAACCTATTGTCATTTCATTATTTTTGTCTGAGTGGAAAAACAAAATTCCAATTTCTTGCTATTAGAAAAATCACAAATTATACTCAAAGTAAATAAATGATAAAGGAAATATTTTCATATGTACCTGAATATTAGATTTAATTATACATTGATACAAATATCTATTATACATATATGTTATATTTATAGTTATTTATGTATAAACATTGTCTATATAAATTCATAATAATGCACATTTATATAAACAAATATATTGATAATATATACATGGAAGCTTTTGTGATTCTGAGAATTTTGTATTTGATATCTAGGATAGATGCTTTCCATAAGTTGTATTTATCATCTTTCAGAACCAATGATGTTATGGATGTTATTTTGAGTGCTTGGAAATAAGAGTCATAGGTAAATCTAACATGTTGGTTTTATACTACTTTATAATTTATACTAGATATATTTTATGGATATTATATAATTTATAATGTAACCTTATCCACATTAAAATAATTAGACACGTTGAAGATGGATATCACTAATTGAAAATAAAACACAATTGATTTTAATTTATTTCTTTCAGTTTTGCATTTTGAAAACCACCAAACAACTCTTGACTTTTGTAGTTCAACACATTAGCATCTATTGTGGTTGAATGAATACCTTCTCAATAAGAAACCAATGAATTATGGAGCCCTTTCAATGGTGACTTACAATAAGCAATAATTCATGAAATTTATATTCTTTACAATCTGTTTCCCTCCTGTGAAATGTGGGTTGGTTGACATCTCCTACAGCCTGCTTAATCTTCTGTAAATATTTGCAAGTCTGAATTATTGGTATGGATTTTGATGCTACTCAAGAAGAAAAAGACCTCAAATGACAAAGGGAAAATATGTAAAAAATAAGAGAAAATAGGCCATTTTGCCTTTATAGTAGGTCTAAAGTCTTTGCATTTGAAAAGATATCTCTTGAATATAGATAGCTAAGGGTTTCTTTTTGTTTTTGCTTTTGTTTACTTTAACAAACCTTTAGAACGAAATGAACTGTTAGAAAAAAATAAAACCACTACCTTTAGCAGTTTCCAAATTATGCAATCTGATGTTCACCCTTCCAGGGGATATAGTAGCATATTTTGATTTAATATTTGAGGAGATTGATGTACTCTTTGACAAAAGTCAAATTTAGTTTGTGTGATGCAAATACAATTTTCAAAAGAGGAAGAGTTTTGTTTCCCTTTTCATGAGGAATTCAATCTCACTGATCAACCACCCAGTCACAGTTGATCATTCCTTCTTTGTGTCAATATCTGGTTTAAGCACACTTGTTAGTTATTACATGTAATAGTCTATCAGCAATTACATGTTCGTGGGCCTGAGTTTTCTACAAAGAATGCCTTAAGAGCACAGACTGTGTTTGTTCACATCTTTATCCAATGCCCATTTTCTTCAGCATGGGTTATTGAGAACCCTCCCAATGGAATTCCTGACTCCCACCCCACCCTTTTTTGATTGCCTAAACAGAAAGTTAACAACTCAGGAAATAACAGATGTTGGCAAGGATATGGAGAAAAGGAAACACTCTGGCACTGTTGGTGGGAATGCAAACTGGCACAGCCACCCTGGAGAACAGTATGGGGGTTTCTCAAAAAATTAAAAATAGAGTTACCCTACAACCTAGCAATTGCACTGTTAGGTTATTTATCCAAAGGATACAAAACTGCTGATTCAAAGGGGCACACATACTCCAATGTCTATAGCAGCATTATCAACAATAGCCAAATTATGGAAAGAGCCAAAATGTCCATCAACTGACAAATGGATAAAGAAGATGTGGTGTATATATATACAATAGAATATTACTTAGTGATCAAAAAGAATGAAATCTTGCCATTTGCAACAGCATGGCTGGAACTAGAATGTATTAGGCTAAGTGAAAGAAGTCAGTCAGAGAAAGACAAATTATCATATGATTTCATTCATATGCGGAATTTAAGAAAAAAACAGATGGGGCGCCTGGGTGGCTCAGTCATGACTTCGGCTCAGGTCATGTTCTCACAGTTCGTGGTTTGGGCCCTGTGTCAGGCTCTGTGCTGACAGCTCAGAGCCTGGAGCTTGCTTCCGATTCTGTGTCTCCCTCTCTCTGGCCCTCTCCCGCTCATGCTCTGTCTCACTCTCTCTCTCAAAAATAAATAAACGTTAAAAAAATAAATAAGTAAGAAAAAAAACAGATGAACATAGGGGAAGGGAAGGAAAAATAAGATAAAAACAGAGAGGGAGGGAAACCATAAGAGACTCTTAAATACAGAGAACAAACTCTGAGTTGCTGGAGGGGTGTTGGGTCTGGGGATGGGCTAACGGGGTGATGGGCATTAAGGAGGGCACTTGTGGGGATGAGCATCGGGTGTTATATGTAAGTGATGAATCACTAAATTCTATTCCTGAAGTCATTATTACACTATATGTTAACTAACTTGGATTTAATTTTTTTTTTTTTAAGTCAGATTATGTTACTATCTGCTCAAGCTCTGGCAATGGCTCCTCCTTAAGACTAGAAGCCACATTCCTTATCATGTCTTAAAAAGCCCTTTCTGATGTTGCCTTGGTGTTTCTGTGCTCTCATCTCCTATACTCTATCTCTTCTTTACTTTGTTCAGCCACACTCCTCTTGCAGCTGTTTCATGTGTAAGTCCAGTATACCCTTACCTCGTGGCCTTTGTATGGATTTTTCTTCCTCCCCAAAAACACTTACTCCAGGCATTCGTATGATTAACTTCTTACTTTAGAACTTTGCTCAGGTGTCATATTTTCAGGGAGGCTTCTCTTGACAACCTCATGGACTTACAATTCTACCCCTCACCTTCCTCTCCCCGCCCCCCCCCCCTTTCCCGGCCAGTATTTCAATTCCTTAGTAACACTTTTCATCTTTCAACACTCATATGATGGATTCATGCTCACCTTTTACTGCCTGTTTCCTTTACTAAAACCAGGCTCTTTCAGGGCAGGTATTTTTTTCTCTTCTTTTTGATCTGTTTTGTTTTCTGGCGTATCATCAGCCCTGGTATAGTGAAATGCTTGTTCACTGTCTGACCAACAGAATACATGAATAGAAGATTTCAAATAATGGTCTGAAATAAAGATGAATTAACTAAAAGTGCCAGAAGTTAAGAACCCCAAGAAAAGCTTATATCCTTTATAAATATATCAGTATGAAAAGTCTAGTTTTACGTGATATTAACCTTAATATTTGTTTAACTTGCATAATGTCTCTTCTTTCTAATTTATAATTTTGTACTTCTACAAGATAAAATTATTCTTTCATATGTGTTGTTTCTTCTCAAGGACAACACAACCTCTCAGAGGAAAACTCAGGCCCCCAATGTGATACTGTTTTTGCCACATCAGAAAATCGTGGGGAAATAAATAACTCCAGTTTCATCATTATGATAGCTAATGGCTTCAGGGATGACCCGAAAGCAGACAATATGGTCCACACATCGTCTCCATCTGTGTCTCTCCTGTCAAGGGAAATCGGTTTACATCATTTCTTATTTCTTTCTTGGTCCAAATGACAAGTAACTCACGCAGTGTTCAGCCCTGAACTTCAGTGACTGGTAGAAGATGATGGACTGTGAATTGATAAGTGAATCTAACTTTGCTTCAGAGCCACCAAACTCGCAGAACAACTCTGCCTCCATAAATTGTGCTCTGTGTGTTTGAGTATATGTGCACAGAAAACATGTGTGTGATTTCCTCTGGAAACCTGTCAGATGAAATGTTGTTTTCATCAGGATTTAGAAATGATTTGGGAAACAGGAAGACAGTACAAAGATAGAAATGATGGATTAATGGGCTGTCATAAAGGCATTCTATCATGAAAAGACCTTAAAGATTTTTCATAGAGCAGACGATTGCCACAAGGAAACTGTAGACAAAGGCAAACCTTACGTAATTTGTATTTCATCCTTTGCTTTAGTGTAAAATTTCGGAGGATTTTCATGCTCCAATTTTGCAGTTAGATGTGTGGCCTGAACTATCTTCAAATAAAATCATCATTATTACTAGTATCAGCAGCAGCAGGAATAGGTACTTAAGTCCCCGGTTGTGCACGGTGCTGTAAATGCTGCAGAGTGGTGTAGCTCTGCAAATTTAAAAGGCTACAATAAGACAAATGGATAAAATTGTACCTGCACATAATACAAAAAATAATAGTGCAAATCCTTACTTATAGCTGGGTTGGAGTCAAGGTTATGATTAATTTTTAAAGTATCTCTACTTTGTGTAGTGATCTATTTCCTTGGGTTGATGATAACCGAGGTCATAATAAAGTCAAAGTGTCTAATGATGTCCAACATGCCTAATAATACCCATTCATTCATATTGTTCTGCTGATGCATGGTTTAAATTTGATTTCAATAGAGGGGAAAAAACATGATTGAAAGAGGAAAATGGAAAAGTATTCTATCACAAGAAATTATATTTATGGACTCAATAGTCTTCATTTACATGTAGAAAAATATGGAGTAACAAGTACTTTTTTATTTTTTTTAATTTTTTTAATTTTTTTTTTCAACGTTTATTTATTTTTTGGGACAGAGAGAGACAGAGCATGAACGGGGGAGGGGCAGAGAGAGAGAGAGACACAGAATCAGAAACAGGCTCCAGGCTCTGAGCCATCAGCCCAGAGCCTGACGCGGGGCTCGAACTCACGGACCGCGAGATCGTGACCTGGCTGAAATCGGACGCTTAACCGACTGTGCCACCCAGGCGCCCCAAGTACTGTTTTAAAAATAAATAGTTTGAGAGAAGTTGAAGGTGCTGCACTGGGCAATTATGGTCACATGCAGTGATCTTTGTTAAATAATTTGACATGGCTTTTATTCAAATACATTGCTAGATTAGTAGGCAAGTTGAGAAAGAATATAGGTTTTATATAATTCACTGAGATGACTCAGTTCCATATTTTGTATTATATTAAGAACAAAATATAATGTTAATTAAATTTAATCTTAGATATAAATCTCTGAAATAATCTTCACCAGGATTTCTTCTATGGGCTTTGGATGCAACAGTGGCCTTAAGCTGTTGCCATGAGGCTAAGAAGCCATATTACAACCAACATGTCTGTGGACTAAATAGGCATATGACTGTTTTCATAAGAAGTCCATGACCTGTTTTGACAATTCCTAATTTAAATATGCAAAATATAGACGTGAAGTATTTAAATGATGTATCCCTGCTCACACATCCAGTCAGTGACAGAGTAGTTTTCAAATATTCATTAGACTAAATATCCTCAGATGAGCACATGCATTATTGGGTGTCTTAGCTAATGACAAAGGAGCTTTTAAATATATGGTGTCACCCATTGTCTTGGTCAGCTCAGGCTTTCTTAACAAAATACCATGTACTGGACGGTTTAAACAATAGAAATATATTTACTCAGAGTTCTGAAGTTTGGAAGTCTGAGATCAGGAGGCCAGTATGGTTGTGTTCTAGTGAGAGCTCTCCTCTTTGCTTACTGAGGGTCTTGCTGACTGTGTCCTAACATGGATAGAAGGAGATTTCTTCCTCTCTTCCTCTACTTAGAAGGCCACCACACTCATTTTGGATTAGGGACTCACCCTTATGACCTTGCTTAACCTTAACTATCTCCTAAAGTCCCTGTACCTGATGTCTTCCATGTATGAATTTGGGGAGGGGGCACATTTCAGTTCACAGTGCCCCTTAACTTCTAGAACTTTTATTACATTATGCTTCATACAAATTTAGTCAAAACTCCATCTCACCACAATTATACAACTACTTAGGTTAAATTTACATTTTAAATTTACATTTTTCTTTCAGAGCTAAAACTCAGATTTGCTATGCTGTTATAAAGAGAGTGAAGGTCTCAGGTGGTATTTTTTGTTTGTTGGTTGGTTTCTTTGTTTCAGTTTACTTTTTCCAGGGGTGGTCATAGTTCTTATTTATAGCAATTTTTAAAACCACTGAAACCTATAATTCATGAATTTTTTTGGTAGCTGCAAGAATATATACATATATGCGTGCGTGTGTGTGTGTGTGTGTGTGTGTGTGTGTGTGTGTGTGTGTATGGTGCAAATTCTTACTTATAACTGGATCAGAAGGCAGAGTTAAGATTAATTTTTAAAATATCTTACTTTGTATAATGATATATTTGTATGGGGTTGATAACTAAAGTCATAATAAGTCAACGTATCTAATAATGCAAAGTATATAATAATGTTCAACATGCCTAAAATATCTATTAATTTATATTTTTCTGTTGATACATGATTTAAATTTGACTTCCACAGAGAAAATAAAGACCATTATTGAAATACACACACACAAACACACACACACACACACACACATACACACACATATACACATGGTTTTGTATAAAGTCTTTGGCCTGGGTCTTTATTTTTAGAGACAGCAGATTTCTACATATGTGGTTATAGTACATTTTGATTTCTCTAGGTTAGGTATGAATACAAATCACAAAATATTAATATTGAGATAGGAGATGCAATTACTTTCCCATGCTGGAATTAATACTGCTAGCATACATGAATCATATCCCAGAAACCGTATTTTGTAATGTTCTTTCTGCTGAATAAAAAAATTTAGAGTAAATTTGGTACTTTTGCTGTATAGAAGTGGCAAGAATGCTAATATATGGATTTCATTAGTTGTGCATTCACAATTCTTTTTGTGCTGCAAACAATTGCGAGAAAACAATATGTTGTGTTATTTTCAATGTAACTGAAAACCTATGGAGGAATTATAAAAGCAGAGAATTTTGACCCATTTAATGTGGTGATACTAGGGCTTATGGATATGATGGTGCTCAGGGCATTTTTTGACTTCTAGAAAAATTGAAATTTAATAGGATAAGAACATTTGCATTGTTATTCTTAATAAGAACAATAATTATTGCAGTGCTAATAAATGGATGGTAAGATTCAAAACAAAATGAGCAGACCATACCATACAATGCCTGTTTAAAGCTTCTGTTAATGTTCTTTCAAATACAAATCAAAATCCAGTAATAAATGATACAGTAACTAGGTTAGCTATGATAAACAAGGAACAATAGACATTGTTTTTCATTCAGCTGGGTTTGGCTTGTGATCAAAGGCAGCCTTGAAAGAAACAAGCTGAAGTGCAAGGAATCTCCAAATATATTTCAAAGATTATGTTTGTCTATCAAGGAATAGAATGGTGCTGTCATAGATTTGTCAAAATAAATACAGAAATACTACACCATTACTCTCGCTGTCTTCCTGGTGCATTTCAACTGCCCATCAGTGGAAATAATTTTCCTGTTTCCAGATACTTAATGTTTCTAGTATGCTTTCTTTACAGGTGTTGTGTGGCATAGAATATGTTTATAAAAAGACTCATTACTGATTACTACTGCCTGGAAATGGAAAATTTTCTGAAAGCTTGCTTTTGTCATTCTTTCTGAGATTCTCTTTGAATTCTCAATTAAAAAATTAGAAAACATTAAAAAATTGTAATGTGTACACTTTTAAAGTGAGATATATATGCTATCAAATTCATCGATAAAGCTTATTTTCAATGAAATGAATGACATTTAAACAGACCCAAAGAGATCCCTAAAAATGTAAAAAAAAATTTCTAAAAAATTACTAATAAAGCAGTTTACAATTAATTTTTAAAATAAATTATGAATAAATATTTTTAAAAACTGAATAAACATTTACTACATATGTGTTATATTTGAATTGAGTTGTATATATGAAATATTTTTTCTTTTCTTTTTTTCCTTTTTTTTTTCATTTCCTTTTTGGTTTTTAAAAATTTGGGATCAACAAAACTCAATAAAACTCATTTACCTTCTTTATAGCAACATTTAGATGTATCACACAAACCTTTTCTCAAGTAAATTCAGTATCATTTTAGCTCCTCAATAACCTCCCCCCCCAAAAAAAAAACCTTAATTTAGTCTTGATATTAAGTTGATTGACTGCTCAAGTAAATTATCTTCTTTCTCTGAAAAATGTCATTCTTCTCAAGTCTGAGTCAGTTCAGATATGAAGATAGTTGCTTCATTGGTTACATGAACACAACTATATTCCCAGGTACCAAGTAAGGGATGAGCTGTCCATCTCAAGAGAAACTGCATCATAGTGAATCTATGCTTTTTGTATTAGCTCAGTAGTTCTTAAGTGATTTTGAGAAGTATCAGAATTCCAGGGAAGTCTGCAGGAATTGTTTACATTTAACTATGTGTGATTTATAATTTCAAGAAAACATCTCTTTCAATGCGAGTTTTATTCTTATTTATTATTTTTCTATTTTTCTTTATTGCAAATTTTGTTTAAAAACATATCTGACTTCCATTTCCACCCCAGATGGAATAACAAGGACCAGATACATCCTCTTACTTGAAACAACCAAAACACAAAATAAGTGAAACAAAGGTTGGCAATTCAATTGCACTGGGCAGTATGGTGCAGAGATCTGACAGAGCTCAGAAACAAACCAAGTGAACCATATGATTGCCTCAATTTACTGTCTTGAAAGAGTTTTCAAGTTGTTCAGGAAAAAGAAACCCCGGCAGAGCCTAGAAGAGCTGAGACTTGTGGGCAGAGTGAGTGTTTGGGAAGTTCTCCAGATAGCGTACCAAAGAGGGAAATGCACAAAAAGAGAACACTGGACATCTGCAGAAGGTCTTTCTCGTTATTCAGCTGCATATTGCTGAAGGCATGTGTATGAGGAATCAATTTCAGGCAGGCAAGAACCAGCTGAAAGGATTAGATGTGACTGTGCCCAACAGGTACACACAGCCAGCAATAGTGTCTATTCTCACCCGCCATTCAGAAAACTTCACAGTTCATAGGGAATTGGATAGAGTCCTCAGAATAATCAATATAGACAAAATGCTGGTCTGCCCCTCCTAAAAGACAAAAAAGCAAGACCCAAAGTATCAAACTCTTAAGTAAATTAACTGTATCCGCAGAAGGGAGAAAGTTCAAGTATATTTATAAGAATGCAAAAATATCCAGTCAAAAAGGTAAAAATTTACAATATTTGACTTCTAATAACCTGGCATGTAAAGGAGCAGGGAAATAACATCTATAATGGGAAAAATCAAAACAGACCCACAACTGATAAAGATGTTAGAATTAGCTGAAATTTGTCAGTTACAATTAGCTGACAAAAACATAACAGCTCTTTTAATGGTGCTCCACATTTTTAGAAAGTTAAGTAGGGACACAGAAGTAATAACATGACCCAAATCAAACTTCTAGAAATGAAATCTATCATGTCTTGCATGAAAAATACATGGGCTGGGATTAAAAAGAGATATATACTGCAGAATAAATTAGTGAGCTGAAAACATATCAGTAGCATCTTTCAAAATCCAAACACAGAGAGAAATGAAAATTAAGAAATAAACAGAGAGGGGTACCTGGGTGGCTCAGTTGGTTAAATGTCCAACTCTTGATTTTGGCTCAGGTCATGATCTCACAGTGCCTGAGTTCCAGCCCCACATCAGGCTCTGAGCTGACAGTGGGGCATCTGCTTGGATTTCTCTCTTCCCCCTCTCTGTCTTCCCCTCCCCCCTTTTTCCCCCTCTCAAATAAACTTAAAAAAAAAACACAAAAAAACACAGCATCAGTGAGTTGTGGGTGATTTTAAGTGGCCGAAGATGTGTAGCTGAGGTCCCTGATGGGGGACAGAGGTAGAGGAGCAGACACAGCGTTTGAAGAAATATTGGCTGAACATTTTCCAAATTTGATGACAACTATAAACCCAGAGTTCCAAGAAGCTCAACAAGACTTGCAAAACCACAGTAATAAGACAGTGTGTCATTGTCATAAAGATAGACCAATGGATAAAATGAACAGAATAGAGGAGCAGATTACAAAAAGTTTTGATAACCCTTTTGGAAATGATGGTACACTTATTATCTCTATTTGTTTCATGGATGTAGATAAAATTTCATGGGTATATTCATTTGTCAAAATGTATCACAATTTACACAATTAGTATATGCAAGTTATTTTATGCCAATTAGATCTTGCTAAAGTTACTACAAAATAAGATACATCCTCAAGTACAAAACACTCAATATAAGATTAGGATGATTTCAGAAATAAAGAAAAACACTCCCACTGCTTTATAATTTAGTACTCAAGAAGTTAAAATTACTTTAAAATATTTTCATATTTAAATTATGCCAGGTTTCACACATGGGAAATGGCCTATTCTTGTTTTTTAGGCACTGTGCCATCAGCAAAGAAGTATTTATTGAGCATCCATATTTTACATTGCAGTGTGCAAAGACAATTGGAGTATGCAAAAATCATGCAGTATGCTTGCTCCCTTAGTATCTAACAACTTATTTGTGACCACCTTGTTACACGCACTATTATTATTTTGTATCCCTTTGTACATAAACACATATATGGAACACATATACATGTGTCCTTTATTCAAATACCAGAGGATGGCATATTCTAATTTCGTTTAGTCTGTTAGAATAACATCTTTACCTTGTCACTGAGACATTCTTGTTAAAACCTACTTCTACCAAAAAAAGACCGACTTTGTTATCAAATGGGCTAATACCACATACTTTCAAGGTTGGTAAAGTCTATATTTGAAAATCATTTTTATTTTATTCTTGTGACCCCTCTAATCCTGAGCCTTTCCTCATTTCTATGATAATCTGTTAGTATCTTTATTTTCCATCATTTGAGGGACTTCATTTACACATTTTTGTTTTCTGATTTTAAAGAGAAATTGAAAAATATTATGCATATTAATAGTAAACTGAACAAATATGATTTATATCTAAGTCAAAACCTAAATATACAAAATAATCAGGTTCAGAGTAAGAAAAACATTAAATAACTTAGCAGTCTCAATCTTCCATAATAAATGATCCCAAAACTTATAAATATTTCTATTTCCTATGGGGATCTATTGTGAATACTATTTTTTTTATTCCTCATTAAACTTCTGTTTTAATTGGTCTCAAAATTCTGTGACAGATTTTTGGTCAAAGTTACTTCCATTAAAAAGTACTGATTTTAAAAACTAATAACTTAAAACTGCCACACACACAAGAAAACAAATGGCCCACAAAACATTCTCCTTTCCTTCTGAAGGTTTTACGATGCATTGTTATCATTAATCAGTCTTTTACTATTAAACGTAAATGGCCAATTGGCACAAACGGTTCTGAGACTGTTCTTCTACCACTGATTAAGACTCGGGTGGCAGGTATTGGGGATAATATTCATTTAGCCTTCTGAGCTTTCTGGGCAGACTTGGTGACCTTGCCAGCTCCATCTACTTTCTTGTCCACTGCTTTGATGACACCCACAGCAACCATCTGTCTCATGTCACGAATAGCAAAACGGTCCAGAGGAGGATAGTCAGAGAAGTTCCCAACACACATGGACTTGCCAGGAACCATATCAACGATGGCAGCATCACCAGATTTCAAGAACTTGGGACCATATTCCAGCTTTTTTTCCAGAACGACAGTCAATCTTCTCCTTCGGCTCAGCGAACTTGCAGGCAATGTGAGCTGTGTGATAGTCCAGCATAGGTGCGTATCCAGTACTGATTTGGCCTGGATGGTTCAGGATAATCACCTGAGCTGTGAAGCCAGCTGCTTCCATTGGTGGGTCATTTTTCCTCTCACCAGCCACATTGCCACAGCGAACATCTTTGACAGATACGTTCTTGACCTTGAAGCCCACATTGTCCCCAGGTAGAGCCTCACTCAAAGCTTCATGGTCCATTTCAACAGACTCTACTTCAGTTGTAACATTGACTGGAGCAAAAGTGACCACCATGCCTGGCTTAAGAACACTGGTCTCCACTCGACCCTCAGGGACAGTACCAATACCACCAATTTTGTAGACATCCTGGGGGGCAGATGCAAAGGCTTGTCAGTTGGACGAGTAGGTGGCAGAATGCAATCCAGAGCTTCAAGCAGTGTGGTTCCACTGGAATTTCCATCTTTACGGGTGACTTTCCATTCCTTGAACCAAGGCATGTTAGCACTGGGCTCTAGCATGTTGTCACCATTCCGACCAGAAATTGGCACAAATGCTACTGTGTCGGGGTTGTAGCCAATTTTTTTAATGTAGGTGCTGACTTCTTTAACGATTTCCTTGTATCTCTTCTGGCTGTAGGGTGGCTCAGTGGAATCCATTTTGTTAACACCCACAATAAGTTGTTTTACACCCAGTGTGTAAGCCAGAAGGGCATGCTCACGGGTCTGCCCATTCTTGGAGGTACCTGCTTCAAAATTCGCCAACACCAGCAGCAACGATCAGGACAGCACAGTCAGCCTGAGATGTGCCTGTAATCATATTTTTGATAAAGTCTCTGTGTCCTGGGGCATCAATGATGGTCACATAGTACTTGCTGCTCTCGAATTTCCACAGGAAGATATCAATGGTGATACCACGTTCACGTTCGGCTTTCAGTTTATCCAAGACCCAGACATACTTGAAGGAGCCCTGTTGCATCTCAGCAGCCTCCTTCTCAAATTTTTCGATAGTTCTTTTGTCAATCCTGCCACATTTGTAGATCAGATGACCAGTAGTGGTAGACTTACCTGAATCTATGTGTCCAATGACGACAATGTTGATAAGAATTTCTTCCTTTACCATTTTGGTTTAGGTTTAGTGGTGGTTTTCGAGACCCCAGTGTTCTGGTGGCAAACCCTTTGCAAAAAAAACTGAATACTATTTCTTTACAAGTATCAGGTATTTAACCCACAGCATGCCACTGGGTTCACTTACTTCACTGAAAGTTGGTTCATTTTGTGATTAGAATTATTTTACAACCTAAGTGTCATCTTTTCTGAAAGATATTTATCATCTCCAAAAAGGATAACATTTAATAATGAAAGGATAATGAAAGGAAATACGATGTTTTGAAATGAGTGACAGAAACTCCGGTTAGTGGGAAATGAAAAGAAAAAAGAAAAATAGAGACAATAGCTCTTATTTGTGGAGTACCTTGGTATTTACCAAGCACTTTCACATGTATTACCTCATTTAATCTTCACAACACAGCTATATGTTAAATCTGATTTGGGTAAAAGCAAGTTGTCTTTCAGAGAAATACATTTATGTTTTCACGATTGACACCATGTATCCCACAAAGGATTTTGAGTGACAACTAAAATGATTTGCTGAAACCTGACAAATAAGTGGTAAAAATGGGATTCCAAGCCATGCTTTCTGAGTCCAGTTCATTGTCTGAGGTTGACAAAGCACATTGAAACGTTTGCTTTGAATAATGCATCATTTCCCAATGATGAGCCATGGCATCTTGGGCTTTTGGTGCATTTAACTGTGTGAGAAAGTTGATGATCAGTGGGGACTATGAATCACCCAGAGAGCAAATATAGCTTGATATGGCTAATTTGGACGCATGGGGGAACAAGGAAGTTAGTGTAACTGGGAAGAGGGCATAACCACAGAGAGCTGATCAATTCCATCACACCTAGTAGGGGCAGAGTCCCTGAAGCTTCATAAGATATCAAGTTTTATTTTTTACATGATGGTGAAATTTATTAGTGCAGAACGTGTTGGTTTCTTTCCTCTTCAAAATATGATTAGCAATACTACCTAGTCCCACCATAATACTTGTCAAATATATCTAATCATGGAAAATATTTACCATTACCTCTCCTGGAGAGCAGATGGTGGTAAAGTCACCAAAGCTAAAACAAGAACAAACATCACTTAAAATGAGAAAGAATTGTCTATTAGATAAATGAAACATTGGGATAGAAGTAGACCCTTTGTCCCCAGACACCATGGGCCTCTTCCCAATTGAATTGTCCTAAGTTTCCCTAAGAAACAGCCAGCATCCTGAATTTGAGTTGATCATTTATTACGTATATTGTTGCCTTTTTGTTTTGTAGATAAGCAATGTTTCCCTGCAATGCCTTCTTTAAAAGACACATTTTCAAGGAAGAAATGTGAAATGCAATGAATTGACTGTTTTATCAAATCATACATTTAAAAATTTATTGTAACATGTAAAAGGAAAATTTGAAGTGAAAAAAGAAGTAGGATTACTTCAACTAAGAAGTCACTGTGTAAGTTTATTCTTTTAATTTTTTATGTTAAAGAGTGAAGCTATTCACAAAATAATTGTTATTTCCCTTTAGGGATACCATTTTGAAATTCACAACTTTACTGAAACATGAATAATTGAATGTTAGACTTGTTGCAGATTTCATCAAATGTGTCATTCTGCCCAAAGTTCTGACAAAGCTCAAATCTTGACCTCTTCTAATGAGAACTCATTACTTTATACAAGTTAACTTGAAGATAAACTCAGATGAATCCAGAAAATATTATTCAACTGACCATTTATGAAAAAATACTGAAGAAAAATTATTGCCTATACAAAATATAGTTGTTTTAAAAAAATATTCTTGGCTTTTGAAAATGCTTATTCCCTAAGCAAATCCATAGCATGTTTTTAAAAATTAAATTATGATGGTATATTCCATTTTCTTCAGTTGTTAGCACATGAATGCAATCATAAAAATGTTTCTATATAGTCTTCTATATGCTAAACATTGATACTAATTGCACTTCAATCAAAAATAGTTTATTTCTCACCTACTGATAATAACAGTAATTATACTGGGGAAAGACAAGGTGAAAATGCCTTCTGGACAGCCTCATTAAAAAAACCAAGGTTCAGAGACTCACCCTTGAACTAATTGAAAAGTATGTACTTCAGAATGTGTTTTTCCAGCCAAGAATATGCAGAGCCATCACCTACATAGAGAGCACAAAAAATGTTCTTTAGAATCTGAAAGTGTAATGGTAAAAAAGATATAATAATTAGTTATCCTATATTTGTTCTTATACATTGTAATTATACAGAATTACGCTGAGGAGTTCCTGAGGAAGCAGAGGCCATGGTGTTTCAATATCATCACTAACTAAATCTCTTACCATCCTATACATTTATACAGAGTTCTTTCTGTGGAAAAGACGAAGGTGGGATAAGATTATAATGCTATAATGCTGCAATGTAAAGCTAATAATTTCTTTTATTGATTTTAACAAAACTTTAAATTACATTTTCAGGGAGAGGGAAGGACCTTAAACTACCAGGTTCAGGTAATTTATTACAAAATTTGAGAGCTAAAAAAAAAAAAAATCTAAGGTTGATATCTAAATGTTTAATTTTTTTCTTCTTTGGTTTCAGCCAATCTGAAAATCATGTTGATCATTTCCCATAGCCTGATGTAAATCATGGCTAAGGAGATTAAATCAATGGAGCAGCAAAACCTTGACCAAAGGAGCCAGGTGTGGTGTAAGGACAATGATTAAAATAAACACAGAGTAAAGGAATTTTGAGAAATGGCACAAGTGTTTGGCAGATAACAAACCAACTGGAATACCGTGCCTCCACTTATTCTTCTAACTCCATCATGTGGGCCAGGAAGAGGTCTGTACAATGCATGGTGCCAGGATTTCCTTCATTACCATGGGATGGGGAACGGTTGCAGGAGCATCACAGGATTTTGCTCATAATGGACACTTCCTTTTTAATATGTGATTTTCCCTTGCTCCTAGCATGCCACAATCCCTTGGCTTTCCTCTAATTCATCAGACTGTCCTGCTCACCTACTGCTATCCTTCCTCTTCTTTCAGACTTTCAGTGCTATAGGGACCCAAGCCTCAGTCCTGCTCTTTCCCCTTTCCCCATTTACATTCAGCTCATCATCCATGAGTTCATCTAACTCCATAACTTTACATCATATTGTATATGTTGATGACACTCGATTTGTCTTTTTATTTTTCCCTCTCAACTCTCTCCCCTCAATTATACACTCATATACCCACCGATTTTCCTGCTTCTATTACTCCCATCCTAATTCAAAGCATATTATCGTTCTTCCAGATTACATAGTAGCTTTCTAACAGATATCCTTGATTTGACTCCCACAACCCAACCTGAGGACCCCACGCTATATCAACCCAAAAAGCCAGAATGATCTTTTAATGCATTGGTCAGAGGATGCCTCTTCCTCACTCAAAACCCAACAGTGGTTCCTCCCATTTTACTCACTGTATAAGCTTGATTCCTCATGATGGCCTACAAGGTCCAGCTCACCATTGCCTTTTCTGAGAGTGGCTCCTACTCCCTCTCCTCTCTCACTTCTTTCTAGAAGAATAGCACCCATACAGTGCTAGGCATATGTCAGCTAAGCTTTTGCTATCAGGCCTCTCCTCCAGCCCTCAGCCTGGAATTTTTTTCTGTCAGATATCTTTTTGACTTGGGGCTCAACCTTTCATCTCCTTCACATTTATCCCAAAGGTTACCTTTCCTCAAAACTTAATTTTATATCTTATTCAGTATTAAAATCACTCCATAGATTGATTTTTTTCTCATTATGTTTTAATTTTTCCCTAGCACCATATTTCTTTATACACAGTACAATTTACCTCCTAATGATGTTTATGGTTCAACATCTGTCACCCACCACTACAATATAAGCCACCCAAAAACAAATTATTTTTTTCAGTGATATCCAGGGACTAGAACAGTACCTTGTACATAGTAGACATTCATCAATATTTGTTAAATGAACAAAATTGGACAGAAGGAGGAGAGGTGGAAGGAACACAAATATATTTATGAAAGCTCTCCTACTTTAGCAAAGAGAACAAAAAGGATATTGCAGATGATTCTCCTACAGGAGAAATATCACAACTTCAGCATTTGTGCAATTGCAGTTCTAGAAGCAAAAATAGATATACTAATTTTAATACAGTTGATAAAGACTGTGTAATTCGGAGAAAAGGTTACATTTTCAAAGAATATATTTCAGGCACTTATAGAGATCAAGAATTTGCATCTTAGCCATAGGATCTAAATGGGACACAGAAGTGGAAATGTGTGGAGTACAGAATGAGATAAAAACAGAAAGAAGCAGATAGAACATCACACTTCTGATGGAAAAGAAGAGCATATGTCCTAGAATTATAACAGGGATGGCTATAGCTAATCTCCAATAAAGGATATGCTACTGATGTATTTGAGAGGCTGTATATAAAGAGCCATAATCTCTGGAGCCAGTCTACCTGGCCCAGCTGCTTAAGAGCTCTGTGATCTCGGCCAGTCGTTTCACCTCTCCATGTTTTAGGTTTCTGATCTCTTACACAAAGATAATAATAAAACATGAACCTTAGAGAGATGTAACTAGGATTAGAAGAGTCGGTATGTGTCAAACACTTAGGGTAGGATCTGGCAAATAGTGAAAGGCACATAACATGAATGATTAGCAGTAGTAGCCTTAGTAGTTACCCACTGTCCTGATATATGACATAATGACATCCAAAACTGTAGCTCCTGGCACCTGTGCACATAATTCCAGACAGACTCACATATTCTGTGGTAATCAAAACTGATTTCCACATGTCCCAGTGAGAGACAGTGTTAAAGGAAGCACTGTGAACAAATAAACTTGAGAAACATTATGTACTATATGTACATCTTTTGGAGATTCATTTCTACAAAGATCTGCTCTGTCTTGTACTAAAAAAAAAAATCCATTTTTTTAGCAATTTAAACAATTTTCCACAAGTATTTCCTTATGGAAACTTTAGTTATATAATATACACTAACAATTGATATTTATTTAATAAGGAATTGACAGATTTATATTGGTACTCATAACGCTGACTTTCTTATATATAATTCACACTCTTGTGATGTTGCCTTGTTAATGGACAACTTTCTGAATTTGTCAGTGCTGTAATCATATATAAGTGCTTGATTCGTTATATTAATCTCTTCAATGTGCTTTCAGTAAAAAAAAAAGTGATAATCAAAATATTTTTATGAAATGAAAATTACAAAAAATTTGTGTTGCAATTATAAAAAGTTCCAAATAACACTAAAATCATTAAGACAGAACATTAGGTATGCACAGAGGGCTAATTTTAAGCTCAATGTTAATTCAAATGAATGTAGACTGGTCCGATTGTCATAAAAAAAAAGAAAAACAGAACATTAACACAATTCAGGACATACGACCATGAACACGTATATTCTAAAGTTCTGAGATGTAAAGAAAGGTTTTTCTAAGTGTTCCGGGAAGGCACTACTTTTGTATGACATATTTTCATCATATGTAAAATAAAGATTGTGGCCCCCATAATTCAGCTTCCACTGTAGGTATCTGACCACAACTCCCACCACTCTCCTCTTCCATTACTTTGCTGTAGTCACCCCAGCTTACATGCTATCCCTTGAACACATGGGACTTATTCCCACCTTGAAGGCTTTGAACATGCCGTGTCCTATGTCCACAATGCACTTCTCTTCCAATATCCTCACAGGTCCTACTCAACCAACTTACGTCTCTGCTCCAATGATCCCTCTGTAGTGCAACCTTCTCAGACTGTTGCATTTCCATTGTCCTTGAGGCTCTATTATTTTAAGTTCATTTATTTATTTTAAGAGAGAGAGAGGAGAGAAAGAGAGAGAGAGAGAGAGAGAGAGAGAGAGAGAGAGAGAGAGAAAGTGCAAGTAGGAGAGGGGCAGCAAGAGAGGGAGAGAGAGAATACCAAGCAGATTCCTCACTATCAGTGTGGAGCCTGATGCAGGGCTGGAACCCACAAACCATAAGATCATGACCTGAGCCGAAATAAAGAGTTGGACACTTAACTTACCGAGACACCCAGGTGCTCTGCTGCTCAATTTTTTTACACAACACTCATCCAAACCTCTCATATTCCATATTTCAGCTCTTTATTTTCTGATTTTCTTCACTAGAATGTTAGCTAGTAAAGGACAAACTTTCTTGTCAGTGGTGCTCACTGCTATATCCTTTTAGACTAGAACAGTGCCTGGCATATAGAAGACACTGAATATTTGGTGAATAAGTGAATGAAATATTGAAGACGTCAATAAAAAAATCCAGATGCATTTGTTTTTCATAGTTTTAACTGACTAACAAACATTTCCCCCTATCTGTCCAATACAGAATCCTGCCTAGAATCCTTGTCTCTGTGAGTAGTGCCAGTCCAGTCAGGAAGGCACATAGAATCTTTCTCTTTCTATTTCATTGCCTCTGGTTACTCATGGGGAATGGCAATACATCATCTTAAATATTTCTCACGCTGACCCTTTCATATTGCCACTTCTGCTGCCTTAGTTCAAGCCCTGATCATGTTTTATTCAGAATTTTATAACTGTTTCTGTAATGTTCCCTCCACCCCATTCTATCTACACCACTCCCATCCTTGTTGGTATATGTAACAAATATATCAGATTGATAGGTCAGATCATGCCACCTCTTTCATCAAAATTCTTCCATGGCCCTTTACCGTCCATAAGAAAGGAAAAGTAAACTATTTGCATACCATAGTGGGTCTCAGCCTCACCTCCTTTCTCTATATCTCTGCTCTCTAGTCATAGTAAATTATAGATGGTTCCCTGAAACTTTTCCAGTCTGCGTGTTTGCACAAACTGCTCCCTCTGCTTAGAAGACGGTTTCCTTCCCTGTGGCCTAATGCTACTTCCTGACTTAAGCCCTGTATCTATTCTATGAAGCCTACTTAGAATACACCAATCACACACCTTTCTTCTCTACTCTTCTGTAACAATGCAAGCACTGGTCATCCTATTGTATTTATTGCTTTAAATTCCTCCATTAGTCTGCGAGGCCCTCAAAGACCAGGGGCACATTATATACTTTTTAAAAATTTTACTTTTAATTTTTTGCACTTCCTCCAGTGTGTGACACATAATGAGTTTATACAAATTAAATATATGAAGACATTTTAGTGCAAATGAGACCAATTTCATTCATCTTATTTGATAAGCTCCCTCTTTTTTAATACTATTTAAATTCCAGTTTCTCTAGTGTTCATTAGATAGTATTCATATATCTACAAAAAGTTACACTTTCTCCAAAGATAAGCTTTTGAAAATAGTAAAAACTTTGAAATACATCTAATGACAAAAACAACTTTTTTTTTCTTTCAAACCAGTAAAAAAGTATATGGGAAGTGGAATAATTGAATACCGTTCATAAATACCTTAATTTTCCTTGTGCATTTGACTTAAGTTCATTAATACCATAAAAATGTTTCTAGTGTAAGTTTTATTTAATTGCATTATATATTTAAGGTTTTCACATACACGTATCACAACTTTTTTTTTTTCCCCAAAAATATAACTGCAGTTAGTCATAGGGCCTCAGAATTTCTTCTCTTAATGCCCGGTCATGATTTCAAGGAAATTCAGTGCTTTGTTTTCTGTGCTCTGTTACAAGACCACAGGGAACTATAGTTGCACAAAGAAGAAGATCAATTAAGAGACAGATGATTCTTTCTGATATTTTGGGAACATGGTCTCTACACGATTTTTAATTCTGTTTTTTTAATCAGTCTTCAGAGAAAATTCCATTTAGATTTATTTTTGTGGCAGCCATGAAAATGTGCCACTCAGATCTCCTGCTGTGAAGAGTATAATGGACTGACTGTTGGTCCCAGCTGCTGTCTGTCTGGATCCACCATTTCATTTCTTGCCAAGTTCTGCTTCCCATGGCCTGCTTCCAACCAATGACTAAATATGCACTGGTACTAATGCAGGCTTATCAAGCGAGATGCAGGATTCTAGTGACTGTCTTTGGCTGGAAGCCTCCCTGTAGGTTTGACCAAAGCTTTCTCACAACTATACTGGAGTCTGAGACTCTTCCCACCCAATCCTCTTTCCTTCCCTGTCTCGTTTCACAGGCATCAGACCTGCACTGCGGCATAAGTCTCCCCGAGCCTTCTCCTATTCAGTTCCCAACCAATGTTTGGTGTACTTAATCCCTTCTTGGCAGACCCAAACTAATGCACATCTCAAGTAAAGTTGACTCTTGTCACAGAAAGACAGCTAACTAGAAGTAGAGTAAACGTACGGTAGGATCAGAAGATTGATATAATATTTTGTCAGGGTGATTCAACACTTTCACATTATTATCAATCCAATCAATCATTCATTCATTCAACTTTTCTTGAATGACTACAATATATAGGAAATCTTCAAGACATAGGATCAAAAATAAAAATCCTACACTTTACTGTCTTTTCCTTTCTAGTGCTAATATAATTCTTCTCTATTCTAACATTATGATTCATCAATAATGAGCAGTCTCCCTGAGCATGTTGTAGTATCTCATTCCTGCATACCTTAGTCCAACTTCTTCCTCTGCTTAGAAGGTGTCTCTCTACTCTCTGCTGCTCACCTCAATGTGTTATCCTTCCGAGTTTCTACCTGCTTAACAAATACCTTCCTATTCACCTTCTAGGTTTCCTCTCATATTCGATCAGCCCTGTGAAGATTTCTGTGATGCTTTAAAGTGGATTCAAATGTTCCTGGGATTGTCAAGTATCTAGTTATTTAAACAAGCAGCTCAGTAAAAGTGATCACTAAATGCTAACCAGAAAATAAATTGGAGTATGGCTGTCTTCAATATTTCACAACATGCCTCTTATCTGTTGTTGTTGTTCCACAGTTATTTTTATAAAATATATTTAAACATATTCTTGCAACTATAGATGCTTTTTTCCTTATACTTCTAATACACTTTAATGAACAAATAAGATCCCATTTAATGAGGGAGATGTATACATGCACAGATAGTTTTAATGCACTTAGACAAATTCTTTAAGGGAATATAAATTATTTGTTGTTTACAATAGTAAGTAATGGCATATCAAGAAGAGACATCTCAGGGTCTTAGAAGCCTAATATCTCCCTCGGAGATCAATGGAGTTTAAGTTATATGTGTTTTCTCTCCCCCAACATCTCATTATTTCAATGATTTTTGATTTATCTTAATAAACTGCTGTAATGAATTGGGTGAATTAAATGACAATAGTATTTTTGAAAAGAAAGGACATTTTCGTTAACAATTTCCACATTTATTTTCTCATCATTTTTGATGATGTTGAGGCAGGGTTCTTTATTTGCTTCACAAGTGGAGAGGGAATCTTACACTTCCTAATATGACCATCTATATTTGAGTTGGAAAAGTCAGAACTTTTATATTTAAACATTTTTATAAGCCAAAACCACTTCTTCCCCACAAAGTGTAACTTGTTAAAGATTCAACAAATATTATGTGTCAACAAATATTATTGTATCTATGATGTGCCACTCTTCCCATTTGTAGGGTATATTTTATAAAATTTCTGAAGGGATGCATCAATATTACAAATTCAAAACGTTATTTTCTCTCCTTCTGAATAGATTTTATTAGTTATTTGATGTCAACTTATTTGCTAGACACTAAAACTCAATATCATTAATTATTATATATTTGAATTATACATAAATACAGTTAAATACATTTTGTATTTAACATTCATAATTTGTAAGGCTCTCTTACTGGGTATGTGACATAGTCATTTTATTTTTTTTTTTTTTTAATTTTTTTTTTTTCAACGTTTATTTATTTTTGGGACAGAGAGAGACAGAGCATGAACGGGGGAGGGGCAGAGAGAGAGGGAGACACAGAATCGGAAACAGGCCCCAGGCTCTGAGCCGTCAGCCCAGAGCCCGACGCGGGGCTCGAACTCACGGACCGCGAGATCGTGACCTGGCTGAAGTCGGACGCTTAACCGACTGCGCCACCCAGGCGCCCCTAGTCATTTTAATAATAACTATATATTTATATATATTTACTGAAAAGAATGGGTGAATCACTTAAATAACATTTTCCTGACCTGCTTCAAGAAATAATGGCTGTCTATTATTTTAGTACCTTTTGGGTATAATTATAAAACTAGGGAAGCCCAAAGAGGACACAGAAGAGCTGCAGCATATGTTGTTGTCTCCATATGCAGTCCCCAGTTTTCCTTTTAGAGTAAATTTAAAATAAATGGCTGTGGTGACATGGAAGTCACATCTAGGGAAGATCGTTAGGGATAACGTGCAAGGCATGAGCCACGGAAATGGCTGCTGGGTTGCTGTGGGTGAGGCTTCTGGAAAAGTGCAGTGAAACTTTCCCACCCATTGCTCTGGGACGCCAGAATCAGATCCCAGCTGACAAGCCTAATGGTATTTAGGCCTGTGACAAATCTGATTTATTTGGGTGTTCTTCCTCTGCTTCCATAAAGGAATTGCTGATGTGGTGACATATTAGTCATTGCGCCTCTAGAGCCGTTTCTTCTGCTGGTAGCGGAACCTCTGTTCAGCAGGACCATAAATTTATTTCAGAACCAGTGTCATGTTTCTGTTCTGCGTGAAGACTCTGTTAGGTCCTCTGTCAAGCAAATCCCCCGACATCCATTTTCTCAAAGTCAAGATGTCTGGCTAGACAACAATTTAGTTAATTAAGGAGAACGCTTCACAAAACGCTGATGGAGTGAGGGAGGAGGGGCTTGGGCTGTGTGAAGAAACAGTGGGGCTTGCAACTTGATCATTTAAGTGAAATTAGAATTGAAATGTATCATTAAGTATGATTGCCCCTAATATCTAAAGCAGTGTTGTCTGTTCCTTTCTCCCTTAAAATCTAATTACTGTACAACCAGAACTGCCTTCTCCGTAGTAACTTTTAAGAAATAGTTTTATTTCTGGAGGTGTTTTCTCTCACAGAGTCCAGTAGTTGCCTTTGCCTTTACACCGCTGGGAGTTAAATGATCAATGACTAGATTTTTTTTTTTTTTTTTTTGTCTCTTTGAGTCTCATGCTTTTTCTCCCTGCTATTAACTGAACTTTATCTCCCAACAAATTCCTTCTATGCCGGCTGGTGTCAGTTCTCTAGAATCCTTTTCTTTTTGTTCCCTCTTACCTCTCCAGGCTAAAGGAAATTGTATTCTTAATTTTTCTTGGCAACAGTGTAAACTAAAATATTAAAGAAAAATATATTAACACCAAAATAAACACTCTGCTTGTTTTGTTTTGTTGTTTTGTTTTACAGCTAGTAGACTCTGGTACACCAAATCATGATTACTGATAACACATTCTAGCTGTGCTTTGCAATGCTTTCTGTTTTTACCCTCATACTCATCTGTGTATTCTTATTTTAATGGGATTGCAAATTAAAAATTGGGCAAATTGTCTCAGTGGTGTGAAGTTTAGAGTATTCTCTCTTTTTCTTTTTCCACTGAAAATATATCTAAACTTTTCTACAATGGTAAAATTGTAGGCACTTTATAATGATCATATTGTCTTCATCTTGGCAAATATCAGTTAGGTATGACAATTGAAGGAAATCATCCTGTGCCATTCTTTATATTTAATTGAATCATGGGAATTTTCTTTTGGCTAATATTTATCAATTTTATTTTATTTGTATTGTTGAAATAGTGATTTTCAATATTTTAATTTTATTGGAACTTGTAAAGAGAAAATAAAATGATATTCTACTATTTTAGGGTATTTAATCCTAATATTAGTAATTTGTACTTATGAAAAGTCTTGCAAGGCAAGAATTCTACTGGTTGACCTATAATAAATACTAAAAATATCATAGGAGTTATTAAAATCATTTTATAATATAGATGCCTTATATCTTTATTAAAAATGATCAATATTTTGATTCTTCCAATCAAAAGTGAGTATCTTCCAGCCTCACATGGATATACCTATGACTGACCCAAATAGGAATGGATAGGTTTACCCCAGGTATCATGCTTATAAGGTATTCTTTAGCTGGTTGGCCTGCTTTTATCCAAGGTTAACAATTGTAATTTTACATTTAGTAAAGCTGATCCTTATGCTTCCTTTTAATCTATTCATACCTAACTAAATATTTTTTAATGTTTATTTATTGTTGAGAGAGAGCGGCAGAGCGTGAGTAGGGTAGGGGCAGAGAGAGAGGGAAACAAAGAATCCAAAGCAGGCTCCAGGCTCTGAGCTGTCAGCACAGAACCCATAGCGGGGCTTGAACCCATGACTGCAATATCATGACCTGAGCCAAAGTCAGACGCCCAACCAGCTGAGCCACCCAGGAACCCCCATACCTAACTAAGTTATTTGTTACAAACTTTATAATAAAAAACAGTAGAAGTTATTTGAAAACAACAAACCCTTGTAATGCAATGCATAATGTAGGATTAAAAAACATGTGGAATGAGAATTTCTGGTGCTTATTTTTTAACTGGGTTTTTGGTTTTCTTAATGTGGAGTTTCAAGCATTCTTTGTATATTTTGGATGTGTAATTTGCAAAATTTTTCTCTCAGACTGTGGGTTGTGATTTTATTCTCATAAGAGTACCATTTTCATATCAAAATATTTTAATTTGGATTTCATCCAATTTATTCTATTTTTTATTATACACCTTTAGTGTTATATATAAAAACTTATCAAGAATCAAAGGTCACATATATTTTTTTCTCCAGTGTTTTATTTTACATATTTTATCATTTGATGTTTTACATTTATATCTATGATACATTTGAAGTTCGTTTTTGTATAAGATGTGAGAGATGAGTCAAGGCTCATTTTTTGGTGTGTGTGTATATATATATATATATATATATATATATATATTACACACCTTTAGTGTTATATATAAAAACTTATCATCGAATCAAAGGTCACATACATTTTTTTTCTCCAGTGTTTGATTTTACATATTTTATCATTTGATGTTTTACATTTATGTCTATGATACATTTGAAGTTCGTTTTTGTATAAGATGTGAGGGATGAGTCAAGGCTCATTTTTTGGTATATGAATGTCTAAATGTCCCAATACCATTTGTTCAAAACACTGTCCATTCTTCACTATGTTGATTTTGAAACTTTGAGAAAAGCCAATTGATTATCGTTGCATGGGTCCATTTCTGGACTACTGTGTTCCACTGAACCATCTATCCTTACTGTAAGTCTTAAAATCATGTAAGAGTTTTTCGATTTTTTTCTTTCCAGAATTGTTTTGGTTTTTCTAGTTACTTTGATGTTCCATATAAAAATGATTGCTTGGATTTTTGAATGGGATTGTATTGAATCTCTACATTAAATTGGGGAGAATTGTCATCTCAATAATATTGAGTCTTCCAATCTATTAATATTATATATATTTCCATTTATGTAGACATTCTTTGATTTCATCAATATTTTATATTTTCCAGCCTATATAACCTACATGTTTTGTTCATTATTAGTGCAAATACAAAACGATATAGTCACTTTGGAAACCAGTTTGGCAGTTTCTTATAAAGTTAAACACACATTTACCATACCAACCCGCAATCCTGTTCCTACTTATTCAATGAATTAAAAAATATGTTCATACCAAAATCTGTATGGAAATGTTTATAACAACTTTATTTAAAACGTGGAGGAAACCAAGGCGTCTTCAACCCCTGGATGGACAGACAAATGGTACATCCGTACAGTAGATAATATTTTATAATAAAAGTATTGAGGAAGTGATTCATACAGTAAGGAGGAACTGCTAAGTGAAACATGATGGATCCCAAAGATTATATATTGTATGGTTTCATTCATTTGACCCTCTGAAAAGCTAAAACTATAGGAATGAAAAATAGCTAATTATTTATGAAGAGTTGGTGTGGGGGGAGAAGTTGGCTACATATGACCAGCACAAGTGAATTTTTAAGGTGATGGAACTGTAATGAAAGAAACTTTGGTGGTGGACACATGATGATATGCATGTATCAAAATCCATAGAATTGTAGTACATTGCAAAATGAGAACTTTAATGTATTCAAATTTAAAGCAAATCAGTCTGGATGCTGAGGAATCCCAGGACGTAATGCAGACTTTTACAATAAACTTAATTTCTAATGAATGGCATAGTCTCACTGAAAGAAATGGGGGCAAAGACACTGAAGTAAGTAACTTTGGAAAACAGTGTTTTGATTAGATACTAAAGGCTACCCCAAAAATTGAACTGTACAGATCTTCTTCAACTTACAATAGGGTTATATCCTGAAAAACCTGTCATAAGTTGATGATATTGTAAGTTGAAATGTATTTAATACACCTAACCTACCAAATATCATAGCTTAGCTTGACCTACCTTAAACATACCAAGGACACTTACATTAGCTTACGGTTGAATGAAATCATCTCACACAAAGCCTATTTTGTAATCAAGTATTGACTATCTTGTGTAATCTATTGACTACTGTATTGAAAATGAAAAGCAGAATGGTTGTATGGGTACAGAATGGGTGTAAGTGTATCAGTTGTTTACTTCCCTGATCACATGGCTGGCTGGGAGCTGTGGCTGCTGTCACTGCTCAGAATGAGGAGAGTATCCTACCGCATATTAGTAACCCAAGAAAAGATCCAAATTCAAATGTCAAAGTATGGTTTCCACCACATGTGTATCACTTTCACATCATCATAAAGTTGAAAAATTATTAAGTTGAACCATTGTAATTTGGGGACCATCTGTACCCAAGAAATACTGTACTCTAGTTGATACCTTTATTTTAATGGGTCTATGAATTAGCAATTCTGAACCAGCTTCACATATCCACTAGGTTTGAACAGATACATAAATAAATTGTAAATAAAGGGACCCAGGTTTCTTACTGTAAGAAGTAAAATGACATAAAAAGAGAGGGGAGGAACACTAGGATAAATTTTGTGGTGCTGAACTGGAGTTGGAGATTTAAATATGAACACATTCTTATTGTAATATAATTGGTGATAGGTGAAAGACAGAAATATAGAAGTGTATTTCCTAACTCTACCCATTGAAAGGGTTCAGCTTCAGTAAAACCTCAAAAAAAAAAGATCACACTGGGTACCTGGGTGGTTCAGTCAGTTAAGCATCCGACTTCGGCTCAGGTCATGATCTCATGGTCTGTGAGTTCAAGCCCCGCATCAGGCTCTGTGCTGACAGCTCGGAGCCTGGAGCCTGCTTCGGATTCTGTGTCTCCCTCCCCTGCTCATGCTCTGTCTCTCTCTGTCTCAAAAATAAATAAAAACATTAAAAAAATTTAAAAAAGAGAGAAAAGATCACACCTAGTACTCAAATCTTAGTTTCTAAATATCAGTCTCTAATAAAAGAAAACAAGGGTCACTGCAAAAATGGCTCATTATAAAACATGAGCCTTACAGCATCTTGCAGTTCTTGTAAGAAAGTTGAAAATTTTCAAAAGAAGAACCGTATCCAAAAAAAAAAAAAAAAAAGAACCATATCAAAAGGACACCTGAAGGTTAACCTGAGAGTGTTTCCACTAGCTAAAAGTAGAACAATTTGAATAAGAAAAGATAATGATAATAACCCAAGTCTATCCCAAGGATAACATAAATATCCATGAGTCCATACTGGTAAAAGTGAATGATTGAGTAAATAAATAGATGAGGGAGAGACAAATATTCCCTTCAGAAAAATTGAAAATAATAAATGTAAGAGGAATGAGAGTAATAAAAAATCACAGATGAATGCTAAAATTATAGAATAAAAAAGGAGACACTGGGTACCTACATATCCACAAAGTACCTCCCACAAAATAATTGCTGTTGTGGTATGAACATAGGTCCACGAATTCTTTGATACTCCTCCTTCCAGGAAGTGGAGCTTCTTTCCCCTTCCCTTAAGTGTGGGCTGGATTTAGTGATGCGTTTCCTACATATAAAGTACAGAGTGGGAAAAATAGTAACTTTAAGGGGGAGAAACTTGGCAAACACCACTATCATCAAGTGACCAAGGTTAAATCATCAGTAATAAACAATGTTGATATCATATACCCCCGATATGGGGTGATGAAAAGGGCATTTCACCTTTGTTGTATTCTTTCCCAAACCTATGGTATCAATATAATCATGAGAATCATCCCACAAATACACAGGAACATTCTATTTGGAAGTGTCAAGGTTATGAAAAACAGGGAACAGCTGAAAAACTGTCACAGAATGAAGGAGACTAAGGAAACAGAAGACTGAGTACAGTGTAAAATCCTGGGTTTGGATTCCCGAACAGGAAATTAACATACGTGGAAAAATATTTGGAATCTGAATAAAGTCTGTAGTTTAATCAGTATTTTTGTGCCAATGTTAATTTCTTAGTTTTGATAAATACACCATGGTTGCATAAGATGTTATCATCAAAGACACTAGGATAAAGGGTTCAGGGGAACTTTCTATACTGTCTTTATAACTTTAAAAAAATCTAAAATTACTTCAAAATTCAAAGTTTAAAAAATATCTATGGAATTATTTTCTGAACATTCAGAATGGCTGGTCTAATTAGAGAATGGCCAGGGAAGTGTTTCTTCCAGATTTGTTCTGGGCCTCTGGTTTTATTGTCCCATCAGTTTTGCACAATCTGTCTTCTTTGTCCAATTCCCCAAGTTTTATGATGACTTCTCTCAGAATAATCACTTCTCTGTGCTAGAGATGCTTTTTAAAAATTGCAAATAGTTATTTATTCATTTTTGCTGATCTTTTGTAAAGTAGATGTTGTGTATAATACCTGAAATTCAGAGAGAAAAGCCAACCTATATGATGCAATTGTTGGACTTCGTTCTGAAATGGGCACTATGCATGTTCATTAAGGAGTGTGTTTGCAAAGATATTGAGGCTTGGGAGGATGTGGCATTATCCAGATTTGGGGTAGTTTGATGAGCAGGAAGTATAGGTCTGTGTATATGAGTGGGCAGAAGATGTGTCTGGGAAAACATGGTGGGACCAAATCTTGAAGAAGCTGGAATCCAAACTCTGCAATAAAGTTTTTCTTTTCCTTTCTTTTTTTTTGATTTTTTAGATGTTTTTATTTATTTTTGAGAGACAGAAAGAGACAGAGCAAATAGGGAGAGGCAGAGAAAGAGAGGGAGACACAGAATCCCAAGCAGGCTCCAGTCTCCAAGCTGTCAGCACAGAGCCCGAGGCGGGGCTTGAACTCACAGACCATGAGATCATGACCTGATCCGAAGTTGGACACTCTACTGACTGAGCCACCCAGGCACCCCTGCAATAAGGTTTTTCAATCGAGGGTATGAGGAGCCTTTCAAGGACTTAAGTAATGAGTTAACAAATCAAAGGCATGTGTTAAATAAATTCTTCTCACAGTTAGAAGAATATTTGCAGATGGGTGATTCTGGAAAGCTAAATTATATGGCTTATACTCAATAATTAAATGAAAAGTTAAAATTATAAATAATTTAAGGGTCCTTTACCTAATTTTTATATGGCAAGCACATGTCTAAAGGTAATTGCTAAAGAAATTATCATTCCTCTACATACAAATATGAAATTTAGTATATCAATAGTACATAAACAAAACTGAAAGATAAACACAAACCGAAAATATAATTGTCAGACATGTGGTCCAAGCTTATATTTCAACTCTTCTTAAAATTGATGAAAATATTTGAGTATACCAAGGAAAAATTAGCAAAGATCATGAACTGGATGTCATTTCATTCTTTGAAGCGCTTATATCCCATACCTCAGAATGTGACTTTATTTGAAAATAGAGTCTTTCCAAATGGTCAAGTTAGGATGAGATTATTAGGGTGGGTGGGCCCTAAAATCCAATTAATCAGTGTCCTTATTAAAAGAGAAAATTTGGACAGAGATCTTTGTGCAGAGGGAAGACAATGTGAAGACGCAGGGTGAACGCCAACTACAGATTAGAACCATGCTGCCACAAACCAAAAATCTTCCAGAAGCTGAGAGAGAGACTTGGAATCAATTCTTCCCTAGTGCCTTCAGAAAGAGTATGACCTTGCTGACATATTGACCTTGGACTTCTGGCCTCTGGCACTGTGAGGTGATAAATTTCTGTTGTTTAAGCTACACCGTTGGTGGTTGCTATGTCAGTCTTAACAAATTACTACACTGGGCTTACAAAAAGAAAAAAGCAACACAAATAACTACTAAAATATGGGAACATGTTCTATCATAGTTGCCATTGAGGAAATTCAAATTTAGAAAGTAAAATATGACTTTTAATGATCAAAAACTTAAAAAACTAATGGTGAGAGGATGTTAAAATTGGCACTCTTATACTGCCAGTGGAAGTGCAAATAATTAGACTTAAATACATGTAAAGATACACTTAATGTATTATGGCACTTAGCACAGTGATCGGTATATTGTAAGAACACAAATGATAGTTATAATGAATGGTGTAATTATAGATCTGTATTAAAATTATACATGCTATGTAATGATAGCAATAGCAATAAAGTATCTCTGGATAGAAACTTGGCAAAATGTACCAGGGGTCTTAATATATAGACTCTGATCTATCAATTCCACTCCTAGAAATGTATTCCCTTTCTGTATTTAATAAAACTTTAACTCTGCTGAGGAGTAAGAAAAAAAGAGAGAAAGAGGATATAAAAGAAATAAAAACCCAGGGTAATAGAGAAGGAGTGGAAAATGTTTGAGATGAGGACCATGAGGAGTAAAATGATTTGCCTTGTCAGAATTTTTTTTGAGGTGACATTTGAGCAGTTACCCGAATGAGAAGCACAAGTCAGCCACAGGAAGATTTGTGCAGAAAGAAGGACCTCCAGTTAGTGGCATTGATCAGAGCAGGAGCCAAAGGAGGGGCCAACTATTTTGCGTTATTGCAAGTGATAGAGGAAGGCTGAAAGAATTGCACAGATATGTCACAGTGTCCCAATACACACTTACATGCACACGTATGCATGTACTAGCTGATGGGAGGGGCTCTCTCCAATCTTCCTTGAAGATAGGAACTTGCTTGTGTTTTGCAAGAGATTGAGTAGAGCAGTTAACTTTACCCGAAGAAGTTCACAAAGGTATCACAAAGCATGTGATTTTTAAGTTGAGTTTCAAGGAATTCGTAGGAGTTACCTAAGTGAAGATGTAAGAAGCTATTCCATTCTGGAAACTGAAAGAATTGGTGTGTTTGAGGAATTAAGACAAGAAACAAGTGGCTGGATGGAGGGGCGCTTTGATGGCTCAGTCGGTTAAGCATCTGACTTCAGCTCAGGTCAGGTCATGATTGCAAGGTTTATAAGCCCCCAGAGCCCCGCAATCCACTTGTCGGGCTCTGTGCTGACAGCTCAGAGCCTGGAGCCTGCTTCTCATTCTGTGTTTCCCAGTCTCTCTGCCCCTCCCCCATTCTCTCTCTTTCTCTCTCTCTCTCTCTCAAATAAATAAACACTAAGAAAAATTTTTAAGTGGCTGGAAGGAGATTGTGCAGAAGATGTAAACAGAAATTGGGGGCTGCTAATTATCTGAGATCACCTTGTGAAGGATTTTATATGTACTGATAACAAATATTATAAAAGGGGGCAGGGATATTTTATGGACTATAATCTTATAATTAAATTCAGAACACAGTTTCTAAACATAATATTGCCATATATTACTCCAGGAAGATCTTTGATACATAGTTCCCTCTTCCATCAGAAAATAATAATATGTCATATTTTAAATAAAGGAGGAGAGGCACAAATCACCAGGATGAGATCTTTTTGGTATTTTTTAAAAAAATAGCCCAAATCACTACACTTAGTGACAAAAATATTATTGCCCCATTTTTGTAAATTGCAATGCTCTACTTTTAAAACAAATTTCTGGTGGGGGATGGGCTAAATGGGCAGGGAGCATTAAGGAGGACACTTGGAATGAGCACTGGGTGTTATATGTAAGGGATGAATCACTGGATTCTACTCCTAAAATCATTATTGCATTATATGCTAACTAACTTGGATGTAAATAAATAAATAATAAAACAAATTTCTGTTTTTACTGTTAGCCCTTAGGATAGAAATTATTAATACACTCTAGTAACCATGAGGTCCCTCATGATATATGCTGATATCATTTTTTTTTGCTTAAAATTGAAACCTAATATAATAATGAGAATAGTAATAGCAAACATTTATACAGTATATACTAGGTGACAGTCACTATTTTATGCGCCTTTCATTATTATTAATTTTATAACTTATAACATAGTAACTATCATCATCATCATCATCATTTTATAGGTGAAGAAACAGCAGCAAAAAGAAGAAACTGACCCGAGGTATGCAACAGAGAGGTGAAAAAGCAGGATAAAAATCCCCAGATATTTCACACTTACGGAAAAGAATACAGATTGCTGCTTTGCGCGATTGAACAGGTTTTCGAAAGAAAAACTGTAGAAAACGCAATTATTTATTAGTGCATTTCCCATAACATCTAACCTGACCTAGGTCTCTTTCTTATTTGAATTGAATGCCTAAAATATTACTGAATCTAAACAAATACAAAATTTCAAATTGTTTTATTTGCTCCCGAAAATTGTGATATCAATTTTTTAATAGAAGTGTAATACTATAATAGTAGTATCAGAAGGAAAAAAACACATAATCTTATAGGTTCTTTTGAATGAGGTAGCCAACAATTTATATATGTATGACTGAAAAGCAGCATCTGGGAATAATGCAGCCATCACAAGTGCTGTCAGTTAGATGACTTTGGAAGTCTACAGCTGTGGGCTCTGGGAAGAGATTCCTTTGGAGAAGTAGGTTCATCCCTCCTTTTTTCATTTTATAAGTCACTTGACTATGCTTTTTAATCAATGAAACAAACAAAGAAATATTAATAAGGTGTTTATTAATACTTTGGAAACTTTAACAGTTCCAAAGAAGTAAAAATCTGATTCGCTAGTAATATCTTACAATTAAGTTTAAAAATTCTGTAATGTGAATATAGATATACTCAACTATCATGAACAAGGAAGTAAATGGCAAAGAATGAAAGAATACAGGTGTTCTACTGTATAGCTGTTATAAGGTTGAAGACACTACTTCTACTATGTGATCAAGAAAGTCTTCAATAGAATAAGAAAGAGAGAAAACAGAGAAAGCGAACAAGAGAGAGGGAAAGAGAGAGAGAGAGAGTTGTAATTCTAACTTCATTATGTTTATCTCAGACACCATGATTGTTTCCCAGACCTTAGTAATCTAAAACCATGCCATGAGCCCTGGAATTGGGAAAACTTCCCTTCCACTCTCCCTTCTCCTGCTTAGGAGCATAGTCTTCCATCTGTGCAGTGATCTAGACATAAAACTCAATGTTTTCCTCATTTGGCAGATAAAACCACACATGGACATAAAACATGTTATTTTAGTAGACTTTACAGAATACTCAACTTATGGGAGGGGTGGTTCGGGGAGAGACATTCCATTACTAGGAAGCCCTCCCTATTATTTCATCTCACCCAGTCCTCAGGTTCACACCGTCTTCCTGCCTCCCCTCTGTTCTCCTCCTCCTACTCTGTCCTCACCACTCTGTTCAGTTAGCAGCCCACCCTCCTCACACACAACTCTTCTCACACTTTGTAAACAGCTTGTATGTTCCCTTTAGTTTCTCATAAGAAACATTTCAATGATCATCGTTTGCATACTCTAACCCCAAACATTGAAGGATCCCAAATTTAGTTAAGTATGTCACAATTTTGTCTCGTTTTCTTTAGTGAATTCCTTCATGTCGAATTAATTTTATTCATTTGGAAATTTGCATCAAGGCAATTTGCTGGAGGAATAAGACATTGTTCCTGGCATTGGAGAACTCACCAGTGAGTGACTTTCTCCTTGTTTTTGCAAAGCCTTTTTGGTCCCCATGTATTGTCCTATGCTCACTCTTCTCCATTCTTGTACTCTTACTTCTCCTTCCTTCTTTTATTCACAGAAAACCATTGAAATTTTCCTATTAGGTACTGCCATTAAATGGTCTTCCCTGAGTTTCCACAGCCAGCACTGATAGAAGCATCAGTGTTTAGTAAAAAGATCTGGAGTGGGAGGCAGGGGTGGGGAGGGGGTGAGGCTTTGTTAGAAGCATTAAATATGTCCTCTTTTATCAAAGGTTAAGTAAATGCAAAGGAAGCCCTGGAAAGCTTAAGTGCTTTTTGATGGTGCTTTCTTCAGAAGATGGAGAGAGAAAAAAGAACCAATGATGTAGCATCTTACGTAAGATGCACTTAAGATCAGATCTCTTTATTATTACTCAGCAAGTCGTCCCAATCCTGAAGACATTATTTGGAGGATTTATAGTCCACAGAAATTTTAATTTAGGCAATCTCCAACAAAAAGCCTAAGGGGAGGAAAAATATGTATTAAGAAGAAATAAAATAAGGATCAATACTGAGGTATTTTATAAACATATATGGAAATATCTATGCTAATATAGTTGAAGAAAAATAGCTTTGTATCAGGGGTAATAAGTGAAACATTATTATAACCTATTCTGCAGAGCAACCAGATTATTTCATGGCAAAGAATTTTATCAGATTTCATATAGCATAAGAAGTGGCATTGCTAATCTAAAGGAAGAGGAGATAAGTTGGAAATTTGCAGACATTTGCCCAAGTGGAAAAAAAAATAAAATGACTTAAGGACCAGCAATGGGCAATGATTTTTCCCCCAAAATTTCTGGGTAGATTTGTACCTTGATAAAATCTATATTTTCTTTGAAGTCACATTCACCATAGTGGAGTAGTGTATGTATTAAAGCCACCAATGGTTCTACCTCTAAAATTGAACAGTCTATTCATATCAATGCCAACGTAATCTATGCCCTCCCAGGCATTCAATCTATGCCCTCCAAGGCAGCTAGAACAAACGTTATTAATCATTTCTTCTCACTCCATTGTCCCCATTGTGACAACTCTGATTGAAGTTCCATTTCTTCCACTTCCTCCCCCAGAACAGTGCTCAGGCCGGCCTACTAGCACTCAATATTCTTTATTATGATTTTTTTTCCTCTTTGCATATGAAATCTGGTTGTCAACCCAAGACTCATGTTAATTTTACTGTCCTTTAAACTCCTTACGTATCTTCCCAACTGCCCATCATGCCTTTCGATCCATTTTATTTTGCTTCCTTTTCTCATTGTCACTGTACACCTTGATTGTTGGTCAAATGGAAATAGAAGCTTTCACCACATCAAATTGTGAAGCATGCATTTATGCTGTTGGGTTGTCTGTTATCATGGTCCTTGTTTGGTAGTGCGTCATGGCTGCAGCACACTGCACCAACCTAATCACCGTTTAAAACATGTTGCTTTTAAAAGGTTTACTGCAGGGTGACAGCAGGACTCCTATTCCCTGGCATACTGAAAAACATAAAAATGTAGGTTCTTTTTTTTTTTTTTCAAAGTCAGTATTCTTAGTTACGATTCTAGTTGTTCATTGAAGTGTTTAGAAACTTGAGATTATTTGGTAGCAAGGAAAAATAAATCTCAGGTTCCTTGCTGGTTGCACAGTTTGCCAGTGGTGAACCAGAACTATCAAGGAATATGTGGAGAACCCATGACTGTACCTCTCCTAGACACGACTTTACAGAGAAAGCATTTTAAGAATGTCAAGGACAGATTTTAGCCTCATTTCAACTTTAAAGTTACAAGCTGTACTGACAGCTGAGTCATTAATCTCTTCCATTCAATGTGAAGAAAAAAATCAGGGAATATGAACACTCTGAAATAGCAAATGTTCTACTGAAGTCTCAAACATGGGATATGTATTTTATTCCATTGCACAGCAACATAGTGAAACATTCCACCTTCCACCTCCATCTCAAAATCTTGTCTTGTCATTACAGTTTATCACACATTTCTTCTGGTGTATTTGTTTGGGACACCTGCTTTCTATAACTCCATGAAGTCTATAATCTTGCCATGTTGTGTGCCATGGGCAACTCCCGGGCAGCAGTCACAGTTCAGAGATAACAGGTGTAATGAGAATGTGAGACCACTAGTGGCCGCTGCTCTTTACGTTGCTTTCCCAAAGGCAGGCACCTGGACAATAGCAGTGACAGCATCCTTGGTGGCGGTGTCAGAGGAATTTGCATGTAATGATTTTCATAAAGAAACACATCTTGTAAGTATAGAATACTATTGAAATGTATCGTTTGCCTTGAAATACACCTGCTAGGTAGAAAGGGCACATATATTTTTATCTCCATATGTAAATAAAGAAGCAAACACAAAAGTCATTCAAGGTATAACAGTAGGTCATTTGCTTGTGAGTTACAAGGCCATAAAAGTCCCTCTTATGCATCAATTGTGAAACTCGGTCCTTGCTTAATAACAGTTTTTCAGAAGATTGGGAATGAGAGAAGAAAGTTTTACTTAGTTGCATACATCTGTTGTAAGTGGGCTCCAGTTCCAGAAATGTTTAAAGGGGCAGCATATAATCAGGGAGCTGCTGTCTGGTAGCTGGTGCTACAACTCTAACCAGATCTCAAGGATTCTCACTATATCTGGCCTCCTTTACTTCTTAAAAATAACCAGAAATATAGCCAGTATTGCAGATGAATAGCAAAATGAATCAAAGTCCTATTCTTTTCATTTAAAAATATAATGAAAAATAAAAACTTAATTTTTTTTAATTTTTAGTTATTTATTTAAATTTTTTTTAATATTTATTTATTTTTGACAGAGAGAGAGACAGAGCATGAGCGGGGAGGGGCAGAGAGAGAGGAAGACACAGAATCCCAAGCAGGCCCCAGGCTCTGAGCTGTCAGCACAGAGCCCGACGCGGGGCTCAAACCCACAGACTGCGAGATCATGACCTGAGCCGAAGTCATATGCTCAACCGACTGAGCCACCCAGGCGCCCCCTTAATTTTTTTTAATGTTTATTTACTTTTGAGAGAGAGATACAGAGTGCAAATGGGAGAGGGGCAGAGAAAGAAGGAGACACAGAATCTGAAGCAGGCTCCAGACTCTGAGTCGTCAGCACAGAACTGGACTCAGGCTCGAACCCAAGGACCATGAAATCATGACCTGAGCCAAAGTCAGACACTTAACTGACTGAGCCACCCAAGTGCCCCAAGAATGAAAACTTTTAAAAACGTATATCAAAGTAAGGGTTTAACGACGTTGTATTTCTTTCTACTACATATTGGATGGCTTATGTAATAATAAGCTAAAAAGTCTAAATACAAAAAAAAAAAACAGTGCTAATAAGCTTTAATAGCTCATTCATGGTTCTTGGAGATTGTAAATTAGTAAATAGTATCTGAATTAGATGCATTCAATATTTTTTGAGACATTGTGATTAATAATAATGAACGATACTGGGGCGCCTAGTGGCTCAGTCGGTTAAACCTCTGACTTCGGCTCAGGTTGTGATCTTACCAGCTGGTAAGTCGGCTTCTCAAGCCCTGTGTAAGGCTCTGTGCTGACAGCTTGGAGCCTGGAGCCTGCTTCAGATGAAGCCCCTTCTCTGCCCCTCCCCTGCTCACTCTCTCTCTCTCTCAAAAACAAATAAACATTAAAACTAAAAATAATAATAATGAATGATACTGAATACACAAGATTGTTCTTAGCTAAAGGATGTTTATGTAAAGCACATTTTCTCATAGTTTTCAGTTTCTTTAATGCCATTAATCCCATTGATCAAGTGCCTACCATGTGCTAGGCTTTGCTTCTCAGAGTCTTTCATGTAATTCTCAAAACAATTTCCTGAAGCTGAGATTTAAGAGGTGAAACTTTTGGTCTAAGAAATGCAATGTAAAAAGTTAGTAATTGGTAAACCAGATTTGATTTCAGAAACTTCTTTCAAATGTTTTAGCTTATTCAGTAAAGTTTTTTTCAACATATATATAATACAGAAAAGAGTTGTTAAGGACATGGAGATACTGTAGAATAACAATCTTAGAATAGGGTTTTTAACAACCCATTTGAAATGTGATTTTTATGTTTAAAATATTCTATACAAAAAGTGGTAAATAAAATGCTAAAAGCAGAATTAATGGTTTGGAAAATCAAATGGCCAAATTCCCCCACAAAAGAACCCTATGAAGAATTGGAAATTAAGAGTGAGAGCAACAAAACAAGTGGTGAACAAATCCAGGGAATCTATTGGAACAATTGGTATTCTGGAAAGCAACAACAGCACCAAAACCACTAGAAAAAACACAAACTATGAATAGAGTAGTCAACACTGGCTGAAAAAGAGTTGAGTTTTTAAGTCAATACTTAATACCAAGTGTGATCAATGAAAAGAAGATAACACACCCATACTTAGCCTGGTGAAGTTTTCTCACCTGCAAGGATTAATGGGAAAATATATATATATAAATTCATGAGAGTGAAGGAAAGAGAGTCAATCTTGTATCATGCATCTCATCTGCACCAATGAAGTATAGCGGACAGCACAGTTCTCTGAGCCAAGAACTTCTTTACTATGCCAAGAAAAAGAAAAAGAAAAAGAAAAGAAAAGAACATTTAAGTTAAAAAAAGACAAGAAGGAAGGAAAGTAAGCCAGTTAGTAGTTACACACACACACACACACACACACACACACACACACACACATCAATTATACATTCTCTGAGACAATTTTAAAAAAGAAAATATATATTCTGAGAAAATTACTGAAAAGTATTATAGTTGAATAAAAACCATATCATAATATCTCAAAATAGAAGGCAAGTTAGTCAATAAATAAATCCAGGAGAATTCATTGTTCCTCCAAAATTGATGATGATAGTATGATTGCGAACAATATTGTTGGTATAAGAAGCACTCTGGCGGGGGGGGGGGGGCGGCTAACTTGGACTTAAAATTCAAAAGTTTATTTGAAAAACTTGAGTTCATGTAAGTTGGAAAAGAGGTGAGGAAATAAATGTGTCCTGAAGATTTTGTGTAACCTGGAGGAATGACATAAATTATTTGGTTTGGGCATATTAATAAATAAGCCCATGGGTTAGTGCAGCCATTAAAATGAAGACAAACACTGATGAAAATATATATGTATTTACATGAGACATGAGATTGCTGACTCGAGGAAACCATGCAAATTATTCAACCCAGTAAATAAAAGGAAAAAAAAAAGGCAAGTGAAATGATATAGAATAACAAAAGTCAAAAGGGACAGAAGAATAAGCTTAAATGTATGTATTATTAGAATAACTGCAAAGAAACTAAAATTGATACTGAAAAATAGTACCTCCAATAGGATTAAAATTTTACAGCTCTATCTTCATTGCCAGATAAATGACACCTACTTGAAAGTTACAAGGTAGAAGAGAAAGACATGGCCAGAGATACACTAATATTAAAGTTAAATGCATTGGTGTTACGATGGGAGAGGATTAATACTTACCGAGTGTTTGTAATGTTGCAAGAAACATGTTTTGTGAAAAAGTTTAATTATCCTTGTTCTAGAGATAAAAAAAATATAAGGCATTGCAAGTATAGACAATTTACATGTTGACTAGTACTCAAAAGAATAGGATTTTAATATAAGATTTGACTCACAAGTCTTTATGTAAACCTTTACACCAAACTTCATTACCCAAGAGAACATAAAATGTAAGGTTAAGCACTTCCACATACTTAATAACAGCTAAACTGCGTGTTATGAATAGAGTTGACTCCCTATTTCTAATCTTTAAAAAATCAGCAATACAAGATAGCTAACAATCACAAAGAAGCTATTGTAATCAGATAGTTGTCATAACAACATAGTGGTTCAATACAGTAGAATAAAGAGAACCAAAACTTATTCAAATACAAATGGAAATTTTGTGTGTGATATAGATGGGATTATATGCCCCACGCCTGAAAAAGAGCTGAACAGTTTAATAATGGTATTTGGCCACTGAAACCATGTGAAAGAATATAAAATTATACTGAAACATCCCATCATACACATAAGTGTATTTCCATTGAATTAGAGCTCAAAATGAAAAAAACAAAAATAAAAAAAGAAGTTAAATAAAAAAGATTCATGGGAAACATGAGGATATTTTCATAATTTGGAAGTGGATAAAATCTTATCGCCAGAATCCATGAAGGAAAAGAAATCAAACTACTCTTCTGCACAAAAATTTTGAATTTTTTTTTAATGCTTATTTATTTTTGAGACAGGGAGAGACAGAGCAGGAACGGGGGAGGGTCAGAGAGAGAGGAAGACACAGAATCCAAAACAGGCTCCAGGCTCTGAGCTGTCAGCACAGAGCCCGACGCGGGGCTTGAACTCACGGGTGGCGAGATCATGACCTGAGCTGGAGTCGGAGGCCCAACCGACTGAGCCACCCAGGAGCCCCATCTGCACAAAAATTTTGAAGTCTTTATAAGGACAAAAATAGACTAGGCGATATTAAATATGTATTGAGCAGAAAATATGTTCTTATCTCTCTTGAACATGATTCTAAAATGTCTAAAAACATAAATAAACAAACATAGTGGGCAAAGGCTATGCTCAACAAATTTGGAGAAAAATAAATATACAAACCCAAAAAACTTGTGGATAAATATTCACTCTCACTCGCAAGTTCTGTTTCATGGGCAGATAATACAGGTTGCTGCACTGAAAAGGCCCCCATGTTTGGGGTCTAACTCTCTCTTGTCATCGTTTTAAAATTCTAAAAAACTTTATTTTTGAATTTGGGTTTTGTAAGTGAACTCTGAGTGGAATTTGGAGCATGTGCTCTGGCTCATGTGAGGTCTAGCCTCTTCCCACCTTCCTGTGTCCTTCCTTCCTGGGATGGCTTGTTCCCCTCCCTGCAGGGAATGGAAAACAGCTTGGATGGCTGGAGAAGGCCTCCATTTTGCTGTTGCCCTATGAAAGCAGTGGGTCTAGGCAGGGTGCTGAAAGAGACGGTCAGGCACATGCCCCAGGTGATCCTGGATTGTTTCACTGCTTGCTCAATGAGTTACCCAGCAGGCTTCTTTTGCCTACCTGTAGCCAGGTATCAAGTGTGTCCAGGTACAAAGGCTTTAATCCCTTGGAAGACCTCTATCCATCATGAGTTGCAGGGCTGGGCTATGAGAAGGGAGACTGCTTTCTGAATCTGGGCCAGGGCTCTGCATTTTCATTTTGTACTGGGCCCCCAAGTTATGCAGTTGGTTGTGTTCACTAGTAGTCAGGGTAAGGGATTTAAAACAGTGGCATACCATGCTACTCTTATCAGACTGATGGAAAAATGAAATGGAAACCTTCAACGACAGCAAGGAGGTAAGGAAATGGCTCCCCTCAATCCTGCTGGCGACATGGTGGGTCACTAACGGTACTTTTCATTCAAAAATTTTAAATTTGACATTAAAATTCCTATAAATTCACTTCTATGAATTCAAAGGTGTAATGTTTCTTAGATTAATTTAGTTTATCTTTTCTGTGTTGTTTCAGTCTTTTGGTAAAGATAGACAAGTTGGCCAGTTATACACCCGTTATCATCAGAGGTACCACAGCTTACATTGCAAAATATTGTCCAAATAACAGTTATTGTTGTTATAATTATTATCTGGGACATGAAGTCACACAAAATGGAAATACTGGCTCTGTTTTATTCTACCTTGAGCCTAACTAACATCATGCCTGTCACTTGGCAAGGTTTTAAGTTTGAATTACCATGTAAATTTTGAAATCACATCTTTTAAAACCATGCACACACACACACTCACACACACACATGCACACACATACAGATGACACAGCGTTGTTTTATTGCCCACCACCCTTTGCCTTTGTATCAAATCACACACCACACAATGAGCTATGAAATAATACATACTATAAAGTGAGCTATAAAATAAAACATACTTATGAAAGTGTTGAAGCAAGGATGTCTTCAGATGCTGATGCAGTGTGCAGAAGAGTTTTCCCAGCATGTTTATAATCATAAGGCTTCTGTGGGGCTTTCTCTCCTCCCTGTCATGACATTCCTGGTAAAAGTTAATATAACTCAAAATTCTTTCTACTTTATTTCAGGTGCAATATGTAGGAATGTTTTCAAAGAAAACTACACTTTCTATATGTTTAGAAATAATATTCATATGAAGATATTACTTCTTTTTAAATATCTAGGCTTATTTGAGGGGGGTTGGGGGCTTATGAACTTCCTCTGTGTGTGTGTGTGTGTGTGTGTGTGTGTGTGTGTGTGTGTGTGTGTCTGTGTTGAGCCAGAGTCTCCTGACACGGCATTTTGTAAAAGAAGTATTTTTTTGGTGTTCCTTCTTTCCATTAGATGTGTAAATCACTATCCCAACATTGTGTTCTATTAATCTCAGTGAGTCGCCACACTTCTTCACTTGCCCTCAATTCTTGTCCCTCTTTCCTCCATTAGGTATTAACTGCAACCTGCCTTCTAATTCTGAGCAATTAAAGGAACATAGTTAATCTTCTTAGGAGTTAAATGTAAATGACAAAGAATGTGGTACCATCCTTTTAGCACTCCATTTATTCTATTGTAATTCCTGAAGTAAGAGAAAATCCACAGTTCATTTAATTAATATATAACTACAAGTGACATATTGAAAGCAGAAAAAGCTCTCTCCCCACACGGAAGAAAAAAAAAATCTAAAGTTGTTTATCAAACTATTTTTAAGTGAAAGAAAAGAAGTCTTAGAATATTCAATTGTCCAAAGAAGATCCATAAGGAATGAGAGTTACCTACTCCTCAGCTGTTGCCAATTCTGTACTGGCAAATACCTTTGAAAATTAACAATTAGAAGCAACTAATGCAGCATTTGACTTTCTTGCTCCCTTTATACTTCCCGCATTCTTCTTCTTTCCACTGTCCTGTCTCTTGATAATTTTTATTTTAGAGTCTCTGAAATGAAATATTTATTGAGTTTATATACATGTAATTATCAAGTGAAGAACTATTTGGTAAATTTGCCAGTTAACAGATAAGTAACAGTTTATTGACATACTAAGCCACTGTTTACTGATCTCATATTTAGAACCCAGTTGTTTTCTTAAGCTTCTACACATTATAATAGTGTTCATTTCATCTACAACAGTTTTAGGTCAAATTATCCTTAACTATAATCAGTTGTCCTGTTTAAAAGGATTATTGGGTGCTTGCTTAGGCAGCACATATACTAAAATTGGAACGACGTGGAGAAGAACAGCAGGGTCCCAGCTCAAGGATGACATACACATTCGTAAAAGGATTGTCAGGTATTTGTGAATTTTAATGTGTAAGCTCAGTGGAAATATTAAGGTACTGAAAGAGTTAACATACATGGTAAAGTCTTTACATTTCTTAAAATAATTTCTCCAACATAATTCTGTAAAGACTAATGCTAAGGTTATAGTTTATATTTTCTCATATTATCAGATGCACCAACAAAAAAGGTTTATGACATCCAGTCTTTAAACTGTATTTAAGGAAACTCTTAGTCTTTAAAAAATTATAATTATATGAAATCACTATAACCAGACCGTTGCCATTCTATATCTGAGCACGCACGCGCGCGCGCACATACACACACACACACACACACACACACACACACACACAGAGTAAGGTTAAATTATAATGCTTTCGGCTAGATTTTCTATGAGTTTCAGGGTTTTTATAAAATAATGTTATACTAAAATAGCATTTATGTTGCTAGCAGAAATAAAATAATACAAAATTTAAAGAGGATGAGCTATAAAGTATCACGCTAGGTGTCATCTAGAACACGTCCTTGCTCTCTGTTCTATAGAATGTTATTGCTCCCTTACCCTAAATTTTCATTTTTAGTTTTAATAGAACAATTATAAAAGAAAAGTTTACTTATTTTCTTTCTGCACTTAATTGGACCATCTTGTATATTCTCAGTGGAAAAAACTGTTATAGACACTGAATTTAAATTTTAATGAGTTATTCTGTTAACTAAAATAGTTAGAAAATAGTTAGAAAAACAAATTGTCGGGGCGTCTGGGTGGCGCAGTCGGTTAAGCGTCCGACTTCAGCCAGGTCACGATCTCGCGGTCCGTGAGTTCGCGCCCCGCGTCAGGCTCTGGGCTGATGGCTCAGAGCCTGGAGCCTGTTTCCGATTCTGTGTCTCCCTCTCTCTCTGCCCCTCCCCCGTTCATGCTCTGTCTCTCTCTGTCCCAAAAATAAATAAACGTTGAAAAAAAAAAAAAAAGAACAGCAAATTGTCTAATTCTACATCCAAAAATTCCTTGAATGGATGGGACTGCATTTCTAATATTTTAAGTAATTTCATGTGTCTCAGATTATTAACCCCATAAACAGATTATTTTCACTTAGTGAACATCCATTAAGGACCAGAAAAATGTGAGTTAGTCTCTTATTTGTAGAAATCAACTTGAAGGCATAAAGCCTTAAGAGTTTCTGTGCGTCCTTGATAGTTAGCTAGTAAAATCAGATGATTCAAAATAAGTGGATATGCCGTGTCATTGGGTTTTGTACTAATAAGAATAGAAAGGAAAAGAGGTAAGGGAAAGAAATGATTCAAAAAATACCTCTACAAAAAGGTCTGTGTCAAGGAGCCTTGGCAGTGAATCAACAAGAAATCTACAGGGGCTTGTTGAGTCAAGGCTTTCCGGATTCAGTAGTTCATACAAATTCATGTATTCATTCATTCAACAGCTACTTGCTGAATGCCTATTTTGTGATAGGTACCGTGCCCTCATGCCCTCTGCTCCACTATACACAACCCCCTCCTGAGCCCCAAAAGTCCATTGTCTTATGCAATTTTCACCTAGACAAATTTATTCTGACAATCTCATTGCATTTATTTCATTCAGGTTTAACATGTCTGAGGTGTGTGTTTCTTAGTTGTAGGAGATATATTTGAAATTAAAGCAAAAAAAAAAAAAAAAAAAAAAGAAAAAGTCTATACATTTGAAGTCCTTTAGGGCAAAAGCATCATCATTGGTAGGGAAATGAGAAAAGATTACACACACTCCAAGACACAAAAGGAATCTCGGATATATAAAGAATGTACTGAAAATGTAAGCCGATCTTCCTGTATTTTTGATTATTGATTCTTGGTTGTTGATGCAGCTACTAGAAACCAATAATTACCTATAAATATTTAGAGATTATTTTGCAGCATGTCTGTTACATCCAACTGTTAACAGTTATTCTCTAGCAACATACTATTTTCTTAAACTGAAAAAAAAGAAGAGGCATAATATTCTGGAATTTTGCATTATAAAAGGTTTAGACTATCCATATCTCTTTTAAAACCTTATTGTGCTATGATTAAATGCATCTAAAAATAATCATTAATAAGCCTGGGTTAAACCTGAAAACATAGTTAATTAGAAATACAATAACAAAAAATTTGGCATTACTGAACATTTGCAGTGTGCTAGGGACTGATCTTTGTATTTTAGACAAGGTATTTCATTTGATCTTTACCAAATGGACATGAGACTATTTTATTATTAACTCCACTCTACATATGAAGAAACTGATACCTTAGAGATCCAGTGATGTCACACAGCTGGTAAATTATACATCCAGGATAAAATCTACATGTATCTAACTTCAGAGTCTTCTCTCTTTCTTAGTCACTCTGTTTTCACTCTACTACACTTATTTTATTTTACAAACCCAAATCTAAAAAGGATGGCAAGTGTCAGTTATACTCACTAGGATCTTCATATCCATAATGATTGTCAATTATTTAAAAATAACATTATGGGACCTTTTGTTGCAGGATTTTATCAAAGACTCATGTAACAATTCATCTCGACTGAAAAGACAGGGCTGGTATTGCCCTTGCCAGGAAGGGTGAGCTATCCTGGTCAGGCACAGTCTCTTTGAGGAGAGCTGACTGTAGATCATATAAAATGTTTTGGGGAATTAGTTCCAGGATTGTTAGAGTTTAGGGTGAGAAGTACGTTTGAAAACTGGGTGAGGCTGTTACTAACTGGCTTCAGAGTGGCATTTAATGGAATGCTTTGTCTCTGAAGAGCTGAATTTCAGAAAGGAAAAATTTTCTTCACTTATTACTCATTTGCAAGTAGTTGTCAATCAAGTGAATGGGCTTTAAACTCATTCTGATAGCAAGTTGTTGCTATGAGTATAAAACAACAGTTTTTCCTTGGAGTATAAGAATTTTTAATCTCAAATCCAGTTAAAATTGTAAATTGTATGTGGGTTACACCAGAAGCTTGCAGTGGAGTAATGGTAAGGGAATCAAGCAACATTAAAAACTCAGCTGTATAGGGGCATATTCTTTTGCAAAAGACCTTCCTATGGAGATCATGAAATCAAATACAGGACATCGAACTAATACTTGGACTTTGGTATGAATTTCTTTAACAATTTTCTCTGCAGAGCAAGTTATTAAACTAAAGTTACTCAGTTTTCCAAATGTGTTCCAACAGAAATCCTTCATAACTTCTCCTATGGCATCTTAATAAAGTTCTCTTTAAAATTACATAAGTAATTAAATAACATTTATTATATATATGTATATATATGTACACATGACACACATATATGAGAATACACTTATACAATATTTTATTCTTGGTTGCTAAATATCTCTTCAAAGTCAGCTCTAGCTATATGCCATTATAGATACTTCAAGATTTTTTTCCTAAAATTTGAATAAAAAATGCATTATGGTAAACCACTTGAAATGTGAAAGAATAATATCTAATAGTAATATTTATATAATATCTCACTGAAAATCATGTCTTCTTATTTACATCCAAATGAAGTTGTTTCAGTAGCACTGAAATACTGTAATAAGTAAACTAATAAATAAGATGGATAGAATTAGTAAAAAAGTAAGTACAATAATTCTCATTCAAGACATTCTTCTTGAGGAAGTTTTAACTGGGGTCCTTTTTGTCTTCACTAGAGTGGAGACATTTTTTTCCATTATTTTTCTATAGGTCTTTCACTCATGTACATTTAAAATAATCTCTGACAGTAACATTTTCATAAAAAGTAAGAGAGTAAATATGAATATTCATATACACGCATTTTATAGTTTGAGATGCGGCTCCTGGAAGCCAGACTGTCTGTATTCAAATCCTGGCTCCACTTTTTATCCTACATGACTGACCTTGGGCACATTATTTGACCACTCCTTCTTGCGATTTCCTCCTCTACAAAATGTAGAGGATTTCAGAATCTACTTCATGGGGTTACTATGAGGAATAAATAAGGTAATATCTATAGAATTCCTAGATTTGTACCTGGTAAAAATGTATTCTGTTGACATTAGTTGCTGACATTACCATTATTGTTATTTTAGTAGTGTTCAGATTTTATACAAATTAAATTATTGATAGATATAATATTTTCAATTTTTATAATGTAAACAATTAACATGAATTTGTTAAGCAGATACTGTATATGTGCATAGCACTAGATTAAATACAAAGAAAATACTTTAAAATTACTATTCTCTTTTGCTTGTCCTTAAGAAACCAATATATAGGGCATAAAGTAGGCATTCAATTTTATATTCTTTTAAATAGACGGCCACTTTGTGTCAACACCATTTATTTTACAAAGGCCCCAATCCTCTGTATTCGATGGGTGTTTCTGTATGCTACATTCAAGGTCTCTTTCCCTGATTCTTCTCTCAAAATTTTCTTGGTTAGTTTCAGGTAGTATTTGTTATTTAAAATAGAAAATATTCAAAGATATAGAAGAACAGCACTAAATGTCAATTTTCTTCTAACATCACTTTTGAGATTCTTTTGGATCTACATATATATAATCTCTTGGAGAGCTGACATATATACGGTAAAAAAATCTTTGTATATGAGAGATACTGGTCTTCCCATGTATTCAGATAGTATTTCAGACCTCTGATGAGATTGAATAGTTTGTTTCTTCTAGGTCTTTTGCTTCTCTAACTTTATTTTAAAAGTCTAAAGTTTATATGCTTTGTTTATATTTTAATTGGAATGACTCTTCCCTTTCCTTTTCTGAGAATGATGCTGATACTAATAATAAAAAACAGCCTGTGTAAGGTATATTGCCAAACTGTGATGCTTGAAGGAAAGCAAGACTGAGGTTGTAATAAATGAGATAATTTTACAGAAATGCTAAGTGATTCAAATCATATTCTTATTGTACAGTCACAGTGCAGGATCAGGTTTAATTCATTCAACTGAATCAACTATTAACTGTATTTTGTTCAACCACATTAAATGGATCTAGTTGTTATTTTTGCGTATCATTTTTCTTCTCTTATTGGATTTTTAAACATGACTCTAAAGACATGGAAATAAGGTAAATTGCTTCTTAAATAGTTTGTACTGTAGATGTTCCACAATGATGTCATCCACTAATTATTTTCTCTCACAATGTTCTGCGATGGCTCCAAATTAACTAAATAAATGTAGACTTGTTGGTATTCTGTGCTAAGTTCTGTGCTATGTCCCAGCAAGTTATAGATATGAATATGACAGACATGCTCTCTGCCTTCATAAAGTTGAGAGTCCGTAACATTGAATGGTGTTCTTTCCCAAATCCTGGGAAAACCCTCTATCTCTATACATTTAAATGGATTCTGGATTGATTACAAATTGTTTTTGTCTAATCAACTGATGGTAGTATTAAATGAAAGCAAAACTACCACACATTAATAAAGACAAGCTTAGGTCACAGGTAAAAATCTGTGCCTATGAGGTCACGACCATATGTTTGATCATCATGATTAATTTATTTCATTATTTTCCATGATTGTAGCCTAAACACTTAAAACTAGGCAATTCTTGCAAGGAGGATTATGGCAGATATTGTGAATGTTTCCCTATTCCTGGAAATGTTTTTCAAGTTGAGCAGTAGCATTATCTTTATCTACTGAGGGCAAGACCTCGTCAATAAATAAATGTTTTCTTTGAAATGTATTGCCACGAGACATTTCATTTCTTATGGTTAGAGTATATGCCACATTAATATTTATCTCTGATCTCATCATTTTACAATACCTATTGCAGGTAAGCTCTGAAGAGAATTTAATATCTTCTTCCAACAAGCAATAAGCAACCTCCCTGATAGAATTAGGACTGTAGTCTCCAACTTTGCTTTTGAAATGATGTATTTTACTATAAAACTAAATGTTACCTCAACATAAAGTCAGTGATTTAATTTAATAAATATATTTGCAATTATCAGGCGATCAATAGTCTCAATTATGAAATATTAGTTTAGACAACAAATTAAGTATCTAAAAATAGTTTTATGCTACCATTTTTCATGTGTGAATCAAACAGTAAAAGTGTTTAATAAAAATTTTTATTTTCAAAATTTGATGTACCAACCAACAAAAAAGATCATAGGGTAAACATTTCATTAGTAAATACCATATAACATTTAGAAAGGTAATAGAAGATCACAGATTTCATTTGTGATTTTATACCTACTCTTCTATATAAGATGGCTCATTTTATAGAAATCTGTTACTCTGTTGAGGTTTCTGTTTTCCCTCCCTCTTGAATCTCTTGTGAGTTCCACCATCTGTTTTTAAAAGAGCAATATACCTGTCTACCCTCCAGCTATTTTGCCTGTGACTCTAGCAATCAGATGAAACATTCAGTAACTTGACAGGAATAGCAGCTTTTTCTGTTCTGCAGGCCCTTCCCCAGAAACAGCATTTAAACTCTTTACATGTGAGAATAGAAAGCCTGTTTTCTTAGGCTTTGTCATGTCAACCTAAGAGCAGTTCACTGAGATGCCTTTGAATTAACGGATGGTTGAGGTAAAGGCAATCTTATTTAAATTCCTTTTTAAATAAGAAAAAATGATTTTTAGTTCACAAAGTAGGTTTCATTTCTACTTTGATCATATAAATTTACTGTAAAAACAATTCAAAACAATTCTATAAACTATTTTTTATCAGAAAGTATTCCTCATTTGGAAAAAAAAAAAAAAGAAAATATCCCTCATTATAGAAATTCGGAAAAACAAAAAAAGTGGAAAGAAATGTGTGGTGGGTGAAATTTTAAGTTGACTTCCTATTAGCCCTAGTTCTCCAGAAATTCTCTCCCCTTTGAGTGGTAGTAGAACCTTTGAATATGATGTGGTATAATTCCCAGGATTATCACATGAGCCTTTCAAAGCAAAGTGGTTTTGTCCAGCTATAAGCAAAAGGGCAAATCAGAGAGGTTAGAAGCATGAGAAGGATTTCATTCTGTGGCTGGCTTTGAACATGTGGGCCATGTGAAAGGATTAAAGGTAGCTTCCAGAAGCTGAGAGTAATGGCTCAGCGTAGCCAGAAAAAAACAAAAGTTTCCATCTTACAAATGCAAGGGACTGGATTCTATCAACAACCCAAAAGAATCCCCTTTCCCAGAATCCTCTAGACAAGAATGCAGCTGGGCTAACACTTAGATTTAGCCTTGTAAGACTCTAAGCAGAAAATCCACATTTGCTGGCCAGATTTAATTTAAAATGGTTGCCTAACATTTTAACATTGACACCTCCAGTTTGTATAAACCATTTGCCTGTTATTGGGCATTTAGGTTGTTTAGGTTAAGTTTTTAATTGAGTTTAATATCTGAAAAAAGACTACTTAAATTTATATTTCAACTCCTTTACAATCATGTGATTGGGGTACTTACTTAACATTTCTGTGCTTCAGTTTTTGTAACAATAGTACATATTTATAGGGTTATTGTGTGTATTCAATGAAATAATACACATAAAATACTTGGAAGAGTTACATATAGGAAGGGCTTCAATAAATGTTAGTTATTTATATCATATCTCATATTTTTGGTTTTTACAACTGTTATAACAAACACCTAGATTAGAATTGTAATGGGAAATAATTAAATCACTGGATCAAATCATCGTATATAATGAGCACAGAATCATTTTCTACTGCAAAATAGTTTGTAAATTATAAACTGTAGAGAAACTTAAAGATGGTGAAATTGTTTTTTTTAATGGGAGGGAACAATTCACAAAAATGACAAGTGGGTTGCTTCATCCTACACTCTTAGGCCTTCTATAATATATGAGCACATGCTTTATTCAAATCGAGACCCATTTAGAGTTCTTTAGATCTATGGTTCAAATAAGTTCTTAACTCATTTGTCTATTTTGAATTATTTTAAATTATTACTATAAACCATAAGAAAAAGGAGAAATATATCATAAAATGTAAAAAAATTTTGGCACATATACTGCTATAAAATTATGAACCAATACCTATCACCAAATAGAAATACAAATACAAATCCCCTTGGTGATAAGAAAAGAAAAACACTCACTATCTTGGCATACCAACATTAGCTAAAACAATGGTTCTCAAACCTGGGATGTTGTTTATGTTTTTATTTTATTTTTAAAAAATTTTTTTAATGTTTTTATTTATTTTTGAGACAGAGAGAGACAGAGCATGAACGGGGGAGGGCCACAGAGAGAGGGAGACACAGAATCCGAAACAGGCTCCAGGATCTGAGCTGTCAGCACAGAGCCCGACGCGGGGCTTGAACTCACAGACTGTGAGATCATGACCTGAGCCGAAGTCGGATGCTCAACCAACTGAGCCACCCAGGCGCCCCTGGGATGTTGTTTAAATGGAGATTCTGATTCGGTAGTCCCAAGATGAGACCCAAACTTCTGCATTTGTAAAAAAGACCCAAGTAAAACACAAGACAAAGAGGTAAAGCATTCCTATCAACCAGCAGAACTGCAGGTTCACATGGTCTATTTGCCATGGTCTGAGGACTGTTTCTCTATGTGTTTGCCCAAATTTCTCAGAAAAAGAGAACTAACATACAAGTGTATGGTTACATATTGCAATAACTCCCAAGTCACCATGACTTTTAAAGTCAGTTTTAACTGTAGAGTAGCATAGTTTCCAAGATTAACATGAAAACCCTTGTTTATCAGAATTCAACTCTCACCCCTAGCTTAAAGATCGCATGGGGAGTATAGGCAAGGTTACCTAGAGAATGTCTTCACTACAAATAAACCACTTAATAAATTCAATAGTCCAAGGACACTCAAAAAATAATATTGACTCAGAGCCCATTGGTAATTCTTGGGCCACAGCCAATTATCCTGGAGAACCTGCTGTGGAGGCATATTTGCACTGGCTTTGCTTTTAAACCTATTTTCTTTACAGCATAAATTGAAATTACTAGGCAGTAATAAGCTTTATCTTTTTAATTTCCTTCTTTTAAGTTCCCGTCATGATTTTAGTCTCTAAAAGCTTTTCCTTTTGTTTGATTAATTAAGCAAATTTATACACCCATTTACAAGGCATTTCCCCAAGTGTTACTGGAAAAACTAAGCATACATTTTGTACTCCACGTAAAGAAGCTTCGAATTATAAAAGATCCATCTAAATGATACATAAAATTTCCCCTTTACAATTAATATGCACACAAATAAAACTACAGCTAGCAGGTTAGCACTGGATTAAAGTGCTTTCCCCGGATCCATCATTTTCTCAACACCAAGCTCTGGCTGACTCTGCTCTTAGATAATTAAACAAAGCTCCTATTAGATTTAATTTGATTAAATGAACTAAGTATTTTCACTTTGTCTCTAATCTGATGACAACTTGTATAAGGAAATGGAAAGTAAGGTAAATTCAGTTTGCTGCAGTTTAAGTTCATGAACAAAGGAAAATCACCACCATGGCTTCTTCTTATCAGAATATACTTCTTTTGGCCTGTTAGATGGTCCCAGTTTGGGTAAGAAAACTATCTGAGTCTGAATGGTTTAATGTTGTTTGCTGATTCATGGGTAGATTTTTTTTAATTGACAAAGTAATGAGACTATAGTTAAAAGCGAATCCTTCATCTTAATAATAAAAGAGAAAAATAATCCAAAAATTTAGGGAAAGAAATTTAAGATAAAATCATATGGATCGGGAAAATAAGAACCAAAATTTCATTTAGTTTGTGCTACCATTGCCTTTCTTGTGGGAAAATATTTTTTTTTAATTTGCTGCTCCACAAAGGTACAAAGCTTAAACAATGGCAGAAAACAAACAAACAAACAAACAAACAAACAAACAAAAAACAGTGACTTGGCTCTCTCTTCAGTATGTTGTTCTGTCTAAAGGAATTTAACCCCACTTAGAATCTGTGTTTCATTTAATCTTCTCTTATCGACATAATTAATGGAAATGGCCATGGATATCATATAGGGATCGTCCTTGTACGTTAGGGAACAGAAAAAAGCCATGTATGAAACAGATTGCCTTAGAATGCACTAAGGTGCATATTGGAAGTGTCTGAGTTACAATTTTCATAGAAAAATGGCTGTTACTTCCAAACTTGCGACATTAGGTAATCTGTATATTTAGAAGAGGAAGTAGGTAAGAGGCCCAGAAAATAAATAATTCAGAGAAGCTGACCTGGCAATGCTGACCTTACTGGATGCTCCTTCTGCCGGACAAGTACCTCTACTGTTGTCCTCCACCAATTCCCATCACCATCACCACGCTGCAAGATGATTTCCACTTCACACAGGTACACTGTGATTTTTCCTCAAAAAGAAAAATTCTCCTCTTTCCAAAGGAAAGATACACTTTAGAAGGAAAAAGGAATCATTGGTCTTGTACTTACTGAAATGATCTTGTTCATTTAGGTGCCCACACTCCAAACATCAGAGATATATCACATTCCTTAGTTGAGAGGTTTAACTGAGCAGGCTATAGAGATGCTATTAGAAAATCAAGCACTCTGCAATGGAGCCAACATTAGAGAGCTATTAGAGAGCTCTAGGGAACACAGGGTAAGGAAATTTTCAAAATATTTTTTTCCCTATTTCAAGACCATGCCTAAAATTTACCGTAGAGCAGGGAGCAGACTACACCCTTTCTCCCTCCTTCTCTTCCGTTCTTCCCCTTTACTCCTCCTTTTTCTCTCTGCTCCTTTTTCTGTGCCTACAACCTCTTCACTTAGACCTACACCAAAGAATTCTAGTGCTAATTATTTATGGGTCTGATAGACTTCAACTGCCTGTGCTAAAAATCTACCACGTATAATGTCTCCATGGAAAGAGGCACCTGGGTGGCTCAGTAGGTTAAGCATCCAACTCTTGATTTTTGTCTCAGGTCATGATCTCATGGTTAGTGAGATCACACTGACAGCACAGATTCTCTCTCTCCCTCGCTTTCTGCCCCTCCCCCACATGTGTGCACATGCTCTCCCTTTCTCTTTCTCTCAAAAATAAACAAATAAACATTAAAAAAATGTTTCCATGGGAAACGTTTCTAAATGCAGTCAACTAACCTAGACATGTACTCAGGTGTGAATTTGATACTATCCAAAACACAGAGGCACCACTAGTACAATTCCTTACTCTATTATACTTAACCCAAGGGCAAACTCCAGGAGTCTGAAGCTTAGAGATGTTTGATGCTCCCTTTTAAAGCAAAAAGAATGCAGGGGTGCCTGGGTGGCTCAGTGGGTTGAGCGCATCAGGCTCTGTGCTGACAGCTCAGAGCCTGGAGCCTGCTTCAGATTCTGTGTCTCCCTCTCTCTCTGCCCCTCCCCTGTCCATGCTCTCTCTCTCTTTCTCTCTCTCTCTCTCTTTCTGTCAAAAATAAATAAACATTAAAAAATTTTTTTGAAAATAAAAAAGAATGCAAATACATAATTAGGTACAAAATATGTGTATATTTAAATCAAGAAAAGAAATCGCAATGCACTATTGGAGTCTTGTCGATGCAGGTTCTTTTTTATTTTCCGAAGTGTCCTAAGGAAATTTGTCAGAAACATTCTCATAAGAAGGAATCCTGATTACAACTTGGTTTTTCTTCCCCACCTAGAATACTCCACACATAATCACAAATCCCAGAGACCTAAGGAAGTGAGGGGCCCTGAACCTCGAGGTTCTTTGGCTTTATGCTAGATTCACCTCTGTTTATCATCCTTATCCTTTCAGAATGAACTCCTTTTCTTCTAATAGAATAAAGGAATAGACAATTTTAAAGACACGGGTTCTTTTGGTATTTACTTTTAAGAATGTCTGAGTTTAGGAGCACCTGGGGGCCTCAGTCGGGTAAGCATCTGACTCTTGATTTGAGTTCAGGTCATGATCTCATGGTTCATGAGTTTGAGCAGCATGTGGAGAGTTTGTGCCACTCATTGGGCTCTGCACTGAGAGTGGAACTGCCTGGGATTCTCTTCCTTCCTCTCTCTCTCTTCCCCATCCCCCAACTCTAAAAAATAAATAAACATTTAAAAAGGAAAGAATGTCAGAGCTTATATAATGCTAGTACTATTAATTGCTGTATACATTTTTTAGGAAAACCATTCATATTTGCTAAGAAAAAATAAAGATTTAGTACCATTACCATATTATTTCAATTATTCTGAAGTATTGAAATACTTGTCATTCTACATTCATTAGGCTGTTTGCCGTATTTATCTACTCTAGGTATAATTATCCCCATACAGTGAAAAGGTAAAATGTGATATACTGCCTGTCAATAATTCAACATATGTCCAATTCAGCTGTGTTCCTTCATTTTTTAAATGGAGTTTGAAAATTTTGGAGATGCACCAAACTGTTCATTTTCTTTAAAACCTTTCCAACATCTCAAAAACTACATTAGCAATTTGAGAAATAAAGCCTCTAATATCATGTATCACATATAGTATTTTAGTGGCAAGTTTTTCACACTTCATCATTGAACCAAGAATTCTGTCATCTTGTGAAAAGATAGCAAAATTGCCTCCATGGGTGAGATTTGTAAATTGGAGCCGAGTGTGAAGGTAACATGATGAGAAAAGCACATTAACCAACCCAGAGTTCAATACAAGATTAACACTTCAGCCTAGATGTGTGTGAGAGGTTGCTAACACAAACCAAAGATTCAAAATTTAAGACAAGGAGGTTTCGATTACTCAGTTACATCGTTAAAAACAATTTTTGATGATGAGAAGGATAACATATCTTGCATCTGAATTTAAGATAATTTTTCATAGATTTCAAAATAGAACGTGAACCAGATTCATCAAGCTACTGAAGGAGCCTGGTATTTCGATGTCTCTCCCTTCATAAAACAAAGATTGGAGTTAAGGTGAAGCACAGGAAGATTGATCAACAATTGGAGGAGGAAAGAAGAACATGACATCATGTGTCTCCCAATTCATGCCTTCATTACTGAGTGCTCACAGAACTTTCAACTGCAGACAAACTTCCCCAAATTCTCCTATGTCCAAGTTACCTACAATGACTCCCAACTGTAGGTTTTTCATTCATCTGAACTTCTTTCTTTCATGAAAAAGAAATCAATCTATACACAGATACCCTTTGGGGCACCTGGGGGACTCAGTCAATTGAACATTTGACTCTTGATTTTGGCTCAGGGCATGATTTCATGGTTTGTGGGATCAAGCCACCGTTTGGGCTCTGTGCTGAGTGTGAAGCCTGCCTAACACTCTCTCTCTCTCCCTCCCTCTCTCTCTCTTTCCCTCTGCCTTTCTCTCCTGCTCACACACACACATACACAGACTCTCTCTCTCTCTCTCTCTCTGCCTTTCTCCCCTGCTGTCTCTCTCTCTCTCATTCAAGTAAAAAATATATATATATACTGATACACTTCTTTTTCTACCTCCATGCCTTGTTCTCTCAGCTCTCTCTGTGTTTCTAATAATCATAAAATTAATAGTAGCTGATACTTTTTTAACACTTATTTCAGATTAGACATGGTGTCAAAAGCCTTATATTTATTATCTCATTTCATTTCTCCTATACCCATATGGTTTAAGTATTGCTTTTACCCCATTTTTCAAATGTGGAGGGTTATCTGCCTCTTCTTTTGCCTTGTTCTGAATCTGTGCCTCTACATAGATTTATTCCTCTCCATTACACAGGGGCAAGTCCTTTTCCTCTTTTCTTACTTTCCAAAGTTATCTACTTGCCTCTCTTACTTCACCATTAAGTAACATACCTTCAACTCTACTCTTCTGCAGGCTACCTACTTATTTTTCCCCTTCGATGAATTTTTTATTATATTTTATTTTATTAAAGTTTATTTACTCGAGAGAGAGAAAGCGTGAGCGAGGGAGAGGCAGAGAGAGAGAGAGAGAGAGAGAGGGAGAGAAAGAATCCCAAGCAGGCCATGGGCAGCCAGCACAGAGCTTGACACGGGGCTTACACTCACAAAACCATGAGATCATGAACTGAGCTGAAACCAAGAGTCTGGCGCTTAACCGAATGAGCCACCCAGGTGCCCCTAATTTTTTTTTAATAATATTCTGTATATATTTTCTGTCACCAGTTCTTAACCTCTGGTTCATTTGACCAACTGAATCTGGTTCAGAGCCTCCTCTGTAAAAGATTACTACAAACGTCATGTCAAATGGTCCTAGTTTAGTTCCCAGACTTCTCTATGCAAAATATCTCAACTTCAACATAGTGAAAAATGTACACTCTCAAACTAGCGATCTTACAATTATCTGCGCTTCTCCACTCCTTGTAATTAGTCTACGTAACAAGCTTAGTTGTCTAAAAGATTACATATTTATTATTTCACATTTTCTGTGAGTCAGGAAATGACTGCGTGTGGCTAAACTGGGCCCCCATATTAGGGTTTTATGATGTGGTAATTAAGGTGTCAGTCAGGGCCTGCTATCTCATGTGAAGCTCAGTGGACAGAAGATCCACCCAGGTTGTTGGCAGAATTCACTTCTTTGAGGCTGTAGGACCAAGGGCTCGGGTTCCTTCCTAGCACACCTTATACCTTTGACTAATCAATCGTATCTGATGAGAAAGCCAATCTGTATCAATAATAACATTACTATTAGTTAGCTTATATTTATGGAGCTTCTTGTATGTGCCAAGAACAGCTCCAGATTCTTTTTTGTTTTAACTCATTTAATCATCACAGAAATTCTAGGACATAAAGTAATATTATTTCCTCTATGCTACAGATGAAAAGATTGGCACAGGCATAAGTTAAGTGAATTGCTCAAATTCATATAATTAATAAATAATGGAACCAAGACCCATGAATAATTATTTTGAGTGAAGATTCCACATTTATGACCACCCCACCACAACAAACTTCTTAAGTAAATTATTATTATTATTATTATTATTTTTAATTTGGGCAAGTGGAAGCAAGGCTTAGGAGAAAATTAACTGTTTAGGTTTGCACCGAAACTAGAATTTGTTAAGTAAATATTCTATTTTTTCCATGTATAAAGCTACAACGCTTTATATTATTAATAAAATCAAATCAGTCATCAATGCTGAGAAGTGCTGCTTCTGTCTGTCACACATTTTAATACATCAGTCTTAAGGAAGATGATTCAGTAAAGAATAGACTCATACTTAAGACAAAAGTCATGAGGTGCAGTGAAGGGAAAACTGAAAAGAGTCAGCCTGAACCAGATTTCTGTGCTGTTGCCATGAAAATTTTACTTATGCAGATGGAGACTGGGTAAGCACTCTTGGATTCCCCCACTAAGTTACTAAAGTTAGGGGACTGGCTGTTGTCGGCTGATGCTCTATCAGTATTTTGTCAACCTCATGTCTAGCTATAGTCACATTCACCCTAAAGATATCCAGACACTGGGAATATCCTGCTCTGAGACCAAGAATAAGACACCAGTGGAGATGGGCTATTTATGCTACTACTTTGATCACTGAAGTCAGGGGAAAGAGGTTTGTAGTAAATAGACAACTCATTCGAGAGTATGGCTTTTGTATGTACTACCTTGGATTGTCATCAATGAGTGAAAATGCTGTAGACTCTAGATCAACTAGCAGTGCAATGCACATAAGTTCATAAGCTTCAGTTTCCTCATTCGTAAAGAGAAAGCGAAGAATATTTACTTCATATTAAATGCTAGCTTATTAAAAATTAGATAAGTTAATTTTTTTTTAAAGCTCAGATACTGGCATCCTGTCAGAGAGTAAGAGTTTAATATAAATTATTTATTAATATTAGCCTCATATACTGTTATGATAATTAAATAAAATTTTATATACATAACATATACAGTGCTGAGCTTGATAACTTATATTTATTATTATAATTATATATTTTAATTACTAATTATTATTATAATTACCATATTATAGCAAACTTTTATTAAATGCTTGCTTTATGACCAAATTATATACAATCCATGCAAAGAGGACTTTCTTTGGAAGATCTTAGAAATTAAAGACTCTGTTTGGGTTACTGTATATATTTATGGAAAGTTTGGCGTTTCATTAAGATTGGGAAGCAAACTGAATATTCATTGTTGGATTTCAGCATGGAGATGGGGCATAAGAAAGACCTTCATGACAGTCAATTTTTCCTTAAGAAGCAATACTCAAATAAAATGTGAGGTCTTATATCGTCTATATTAGTATGCATTGGAAGTTTCAGAGATAAACTCTATAATCCAAATTCTTTAGTCCTGGATATAATTTGGCATCAACTTTGTTATGAACAAAGTTAAACATCAATGGGGATAATTTATGATCCCATTTAATGACAGGGATAGATCAAAGAGGATATCCATCGCCAACGACATTATATTCATATTACTAGTTGATACTCTAATAAGCTTCAAAAGAGATTGTTTCAATCTAGAAAAAAATAATTGTTATCTAGCAGATATTGCAACATACAAAATGGCTGTTCTTAGTGATGTCTCTTCAAATAGCTAACTAGATAAGATGGATACCAAAACAAGAATCCAGCCAAAAACTCAGCAAGTTGATTGTGTTGTCTCATTATTCACTGAGTTTCAGAAATTAATGATGAGTTTCTTGTTGTATGTCCAGGAATGAAACATGGACATATTCTTCAGCTTAGGTGTAATGTTTCCAGTTTTAGGTGTAATATTTTTTAGGCTCCCACTCACCCAACACAAATTTTACCAAAAACGTTGAAAGCAATTAAGTATTCCTCTGCTGGCAGATATGATGAGGTTAGGGGTAGGTAGAAGGCTAAAGCAAGAGCATGGGTAAACCAAACTGGGCTCTCTTTTAATAAGTCAGAGTTGACTGAACAGCAGTCTGATAAACACAGTTGGTTCCATAAATCCTCATAGTAGTTAAAGCATTTTATCACAGCTTATTAGACTGTGATAAAATGTATAGTTCAGGAGATGTCCTCATATATTCTGGAAATTACCAGCACCCATTTATATGGAACCTGTACTACTAGTTTTAATTAACTGAAATCATCTGCTTGGAATTATGCTCTCAATTTAGCTCACATTTCAATCTCCATAAATTCTTCCTCAGTGCTTTACTCTGAAGAATGCAAATGGGTGTGTGCCAATTCCCAGGAATGTCTAATGGCATCAGACAATGGCATGTTGTAGAGCATTTAGCAATCCTACAGTATGGGGGGCTGCCATATGAAACTAGCTTTGCTATGTTGGTCTAACCTGAAAAGTAAACAGAATTTTTATTTACACCAAATTTGCCACTTCTTGTTGATGAACAGTGGTAATATTTGAATCAAAGATAGTTGACTTGACCAAAGGCAATTATGTTTTCTTCATATAGGTCATAAAATGATTTTGATTATTTTTTATAAAATCATGGGTGAAATTGATATCATTCTACTTAAAATATTCAGTGTATTTTCTACAATACCCCATCTGATGCATTTATCTATATGGAAAGAAAATAATGTTTTTAATGTAAAGTTTGTGTCATATCAACATTTTTTTACACTTCATTTACTAATGCCCTCTTTTACAAAATTGGAAATAAAATATTAATAAGTCTTAATATTTAAGCTGTTACTATATGAAAAAACAGAATAAGTATATTATGTTATATATGCAAATGATAATTATCAACTTTATTATAAGTTACAAAATGCATAGTATCCAGCTTTCAAAGGAGTGAACTAGCTAGGGTGAACCAGGATGCAAAAAGTGTTAAAAGAAAAAACTTTAAGGAATTTACTCAGTAAGGTTTACAAGAGACGGCATGGTAGCTATTTGCTTCGTTCTTTACCACATGCCCTGTCTACCAGTTTTTCTGTGAAATAAATACATGTAAGATGTAGGAAGGAAAAAGTTTTCTCTTTTCCCCATCTAGGTTCTTTGGCTAGTTTAATAGTTAAATTTACACAAGACACATGAACGGAAGAAAAACGAATTTTTTTTTTTTTTTTTTTTTTTTATTTATTTTTGGGACAGAGAGAGACAGAGCATGAACAGGGGAGGGGCAGAGAGAGAGGGAGACACAGAATCGGAAACAGGCTCCAGGCTCCGAGCCATCAGCCCAGAGCCCGACGCGGGGCTCGAACTCACAGACCGCGAGATCGCGACCTGGCTGAAGTCGGACGCTTAACCGACTGCGCGAAAAACGAATTTTAATGTCACACGTTCAGGAGAGTGTGCAAATGTGAGACACCCCAAAGCGACCAAAGCAGGCAGCTTTTATACCTTTAAAACAAAGAAACAATTATTTTTGAGGAATTGACACAGGAGTTTGCCTTGGGATAGCAAATTAGTGAAGAAGTAACAAAGTTTGTTTATACAACCTTCTTGGCCCTGAATCCCTTATCTCTGGCAATAAGGACGCCACCTACTCTTCAGATGTGGGGAAAGTATTCTTAGCATGGGGAATTTATTTCCTGCTCTCAGGGGGACAAAGGGCTGTCAGAATATCCTTCTTATGCTGACTGTTTCTAAAATAACTTTAATTCAAAATAATCAACATGGCAGAGTGGCGTATTTGGGGCAGCCTGCCCTGAACCCCTTCAAAGGTTTTAGTTTTAATTTTACAGACTGAGAAAGCCAGAGTTTAATAGACTTCTATTGACTCGTCTCTGCATGAATATTATCTGTTTCTTTTGTGACTATCACCATTCCAAAGCTAGTTTTCTGCAAACAGTAGGTGCTTAATAAATATTGCTGGTTAACTATGTAATTAAATTGGTAGTACATATTCCTATTTCTTGTGCTTCTTGGAAACAGACTAAAAGAATACAATGAGCTAATTTGCATCACATGGGTAAGCACAGAGAGTGTTTAATTCAGTTTAATGTTCTTTCCAAATGGTTCAATATTTCCTTGAATTGAGCCTCTTCCCATGATCAGGCAGAGTGAGTAAGATATTCTCTGGGAATAAAGTGCTCATCCATGTGATGAAAATTAACTCCTTCAGAGCACCAGGGAGTTAATGGTAAATTATTTCTTCTATGGTACAAAAATGAATCAAATTGCCAATTAATCATTTCCCAGGGCATGCCAAACTACAGGCTGCAGTTTTTGAAAATGTCTTGGGAAGATAGTCTGTGCCTTCTTCCTGGCTTGCCATTTTGCTGAGTGTTGTGAGACTTTCCTCTCCTTGGTGTTCTTTGCTTTGCCCTCATCTAGACCAATTTTTAGATGTGTGTGTGTGTGTGTGTGTGTGTGTGTGTGTGTGTGTGATGAAGAGTAGGAATAGCTTGAGGATACTGGCCTATAGTGTCAGTTCTTTGCCTACTTGACAGTGTTCCCCACCTGCCATGCTGTGAAAGCCTTGATTTTGTTCAGTGTCCAAAATTTTTCAATGTCAAAATCAGAACCCTGATTTGTGCATCAGGTAACCTCATGGCTTGAAGCAAGTCCTGGTGGTCTCATTCTTCTACTCAGAGATTAGTTTACTTTTGGGACAGGACCTTGGCAAGATTTTTACTCACTGATGAAGCAGGGCACAAGAAAGAAACAACCTTTCTTTGACCACAGAGTGTGTAAACCTCTAACTGCAATAACCATCTTGCCACCAACATAGGAAAAAAAAAAAAAAAAAAAAAGCTCAGGATGAGGCTAAAACTGAACGCCATAGGGCAAAGAGATAGAAGAAACTGTGTCCTTGAAAAAATCTCTGAGCCCTCTGATGGTGCCTGTCCATACCTCTGAACCTGAAGGCCAACTGAATAGAAGTAAACTTAAAAGTGAAAAATTCTCCGGCATATTTTTAAAGAAAACAGTCCTTATTTCTCGCATCAGTTGGGACAGAGTTGTCTGCTAATTGTAAACTAATGAAACACCTTCTTTGAACCTACTTCAGACCACCGTGAATAGATATGCATTTTGATAGGATCTGTGCAAGACTCTAAAATCATCTGTTCTTGTTAAAACAAAACCCCCAAACACAGGCTGGGCCTCAGTCTAAAGACATTCAACAGAGAAGGCAATTCATAGCATCCTGCACTCCCCAAACAGACATAAAAGGAAGATATTTAATATTTCGGGGCACCTGGGTGGCTCAGTCGGTTACACTTCTGACTCTTGATTTCGGCTCAGGTCATGAGCCCACAGCTTATGAGATCAAGCCGCATGACAAGCTCTGTGCTGATAGTGTGGATGCTGCTTGAGATTCTCTTTCTCCCTCTCTCTCTGTTCCTCCCCCACTTGCTTGTGTGTGCTCTCTCTCTCTAAAAATAAATAAACATTTAAAAAATTGGAACATATTTAATATTTCTGTTTATTATTCATTATGTAAATATTCAAGAATAATGTTGAGTTTAATCTTTTTTAATACAAAAGAATATGTGGGGCACCTGGGTGGCTCAGTTGGTTAAGAGGCTGATTCTTGATTTTGGTTCAGGTCATGATCTTGTAGTTCAGGGGTTCGAGCCCCTTGCCAGGTTCTTTGCTGACAGCATGGGGCTTGCTTGCAATTTTCTCTCTCTCTCTCTCTTTCTCTCTCTCTGTCTGCCCCTCCCCTGCTCATGTGCATGCACACTTTCTCTCTCTCTCACTGTATCTTTCTCTCAGAATAAATAAACTGAAAAAAGTAAAACAAGAGAATACTTAACAATTGTTTCTAGTTTTTAAAAGATTTAGCGGAGGACTTCAAGATTCCCATTTCCTGGAGGAAACTTTTTAACTGCAAAGCATTGTCAATATTTTGATTAGGCTTTATTATCAGAGCAGACCTACCGTATTCAGATAATCTTTCTCGGGATGGGGACTCCAAGAACAAATTGACAACAACTCTGTTGGGACTAGATTAAAAGAAAATAGGAACAAAATGGCATACTCCAGGATAAACACACATATTCTAGAACTTAAAGATATCTAAAATAGAGAAGGAGGTCGGGAGACAGGAGAGTACAAAAGAAAGAAAAAAAATGTGTAAATGGGTGTTTCTGTACAGAAGCCATTTTGCATTTCAATAGCACCTGAAGAAAGAATGTGTACTCTGAATTCTTATTCAAAGATCACAAATCCGTTTTTAGATAAGTGGTTCTGTAGCTAAATATTAGGAAAGAGTAATATCATAATGACTTTTCAGATGGAAGAAAAACACACTTCAAAGTCCTAAAAATAGTAAACATTCATCTGAACATCTGGCCATTTCAGATGAAAAATCTAGTGTTTGCAGGGTATATTATTATATTAAAAGTCCGAGAGAGGTAGTGGTTGGGAACAAAAGGCTCACTTGTGTGCTTTCTTACGGTGTGAAAGTCACTTAGATAATGAATCAGTGTTAGTTGACACTTAGGCATACTTTTGGTTTGCAAAAGTGCCAAGTGAACAGCCCTATGGGGTGCTCACTGGTTATAATCCTGTTAACCTTGACTACAAAATGGAATGGCATTCACATCTTACTTTCATCTATCTGTAAAAAAGGAGTAACAATAATGTTGTGTTCTTTCCTTAAAATAAAACAATCCCATCTTTCATTGCTCCTGGCTGTGTGAAATATTATTATAGTTTAAGAAGAATTTGCATAATGCTTTTGAAGGGCTTAATAGCTATAATAATTTTCATCTACTATGGAATATGCTTATAATATATAAAAAGGCTGAAAATTTTTATTGTGAGAGGATAATTAAGGCATATCATCTAATCAGGAGACTAATGGTAATACCTGGGTAGATGACTCTTAAGGGTTTATGTTTTGCAAATAGGTTTGAGATTTTCCTGTACTGATTTGACCAATGACTCTCTTTGGAAAAATAGTTTTATTTTTTATTTATTTTATTTTTTTTTTAATTTTTTTTCAACGTTTTTTTATTTATTTTGGGGACAGAGAGAGACAGAGCATGAATGGGGGAGGGGCAGAGAGAGAGGGAGACACAGAATCGGAAACAGGCTCCAGGCTCCGAGCCATCAGCCCAGAGCCTGACGCGGGGCTCAAACTCACGGACCGCGAGATCGTGACCTGGCTGAAGTCGGACGCTCAACCGACTGCGCCACCCAGGCGCCCCGGAAAAGTAATTTTAAAATGACGTGCTTTTTTGAATGATTTATCTTAACACTGGCTTGTTGTCCTCAATATGATACCCGCTCTAGTCTTGGGGACTATAACTCATATCATATAAGAGAATCTCCATAGAGAGGATTGCTTCCTCTTTTTTTTTTTTTTTTTTTTTTTTTTTTTTTTCTGCTTTTCATCTGACAGGATTGTCATCTCATTGCAGAGTTCTAGATGACCACCAGGGACAAAAGGCAAAGTGGAGATCTCTCTGGCATATTTTGCCAAATATTATATAAACCTTCTATCTGTATAATATCACTCTTCTACTGGGGCACCTGGGTGGCTCAGTCAGTTAAGCGTCCAACTCTTGAAATTGGCTCAGGTCATGATCTCACGGTCTGTGAGATTGAACCCTGCATTGGGATCTGCACTGAAAGCATGAAAGCCTGCTTGGAATTCTCTTTCTCTCTCCCTCTCTCTGCCCTTCTCCCGCTTGCTCGCTCTATGTCTCAAAATTAATAAACATTAAAAAATATATATCACTCTTCTATGAAATGTCAAATGATGAATTTGAAAATTTAATATTAGTTATAATGATTGAATCATTTTATGGGAAAATTAATTTCCTTTTTTAAATAATGTGTATATTAGACTTTTCTGATGGTTTTCATTCTAGATCTAACTGCTTTTAGGGAACAAAGTTTTGTGTTTATATATGGAAAGGTTTATTAGCTAACTCTGTAACCTTTCTGTGATTGGCCTTGGTTTCTTCATATATAAAATGAATATAGGAAGAATATGAATTATTGTGATGACAAATGAAATGCTGTATGTGAAAGTAATTAGCATGTCATACATATACACATATATGTAATGTATATATGTATAATGTATAATGTAATCAGTAATATTTCTTTTAAAATGATGCAATATTCATAAATTTTTTGATAAATCAACTCTATATCGTCATTTAAAATGAGTTGTTTCCATTCCAAGCATCAGTAAAATTGCTAGCATTTTTCCCATTTTTTAAGTGCCTCTAAATTTTTGGAAGAATCAACAAATAAAGAATATACATAAACATGTACCTACATAGACACCAATTTATTGTTTTAAAGAACACCTCCTCTAAAAAAAAGAACTTTTTAAAATTTATTTACACATCTTCTTCCGATTTTGCTGTAAATTACTCCATGCACAAAAAGATTTAAAGGAAGTTGTATATAGATTTTACACACTATTGAATTTTGTGAACAATTGTGCTCACAGTTAATATGTAAGTAAATTCCAAGTCAGAATTCTGTATCATACAGGTAGAATGCAGACTTTATCATTTACCAGCACATGCAAGTGTGCAGAATTCAGTGCCAGAGAATACAGAAGGCATACATGTGCATTTCATGAAAATTAATGCTACAACCCAAACACCTAACAAATGGTTCATTATAAGTGCTCTCGATTAGTGATGAATTTGAGAAGTGACATATTTCCTATCCGATGCCATAAAAGTTTAAACGTAAGTAGAATTATTTTAATGAGTTTTTATATACTTTATCTTTTTCTCCTTTCTTGACCCTTTTTTATTTAGATGCATTGCCACATATTTTATGGTAGTATTGATTCTCTCTAGAAATAATGCGTAGACATTTTTAATATCAAGTCTAGTTAAGACTTTAAATGCACTGACATAAGAAGTTCCAAATCTACTTGCTATAGGTCTTGTAGATCATTGCTGTTTCTCCTGGTCGTTTGCATTTGGCAGCAACAAGACGAATGTTCCCATAAAAGGATGCTCCATGTAGCACATCACCCATTTCAATGAATGTAGTATGTGTTTATTTGAAATAAAGATCTCCTTGGTTTCTTGTCTTATGCTACGATGATTCTGTGAAAAAAGCAGCCATATTTCATTTGAGGTAAAGTCTCACTTCAAAGAGGATTGAAGTGACTTCTAAAAATATGGCTTGTGAGATACAGAAAAAATAGCACTGTGCAAATAAAATTACATAAGAAATAGGGGCACCTGGGTGGCTCAGTCGGTTAAGCTTATGACTCTTCATTTCAGCTCAGTCATGATCTCATGATTCGTGAGTTCAAGCCCCGCATTGGACTCTCCACTGACAGTGCGGAGCCTGCTTAGGACTCTCTCTCTCTCTCTCTCTCTCTCTCTCTCTCTCTGCTCTCCCTCTGTCTCAAAACAAATAAATAAAAAAAAACTTTAAAAATTACATAATATATATAATTTCAGGAAACAAGATACTTTTATTGTATAGAATAATAACTGTAGAATAATATATACAACCTATACATTTATTTAAGCATAATATCTCATGTGTTCTTTAATAAATAATTCACTTGCCTCCATGCATTGTATATGAATATGACTTAAAAGTTATCTCAAAGACGTGTCTTGTTAATACTGTTTTCATTGCCTTATCCAGTGCCTAGAATATAGTAACACCTTATTGATATTTTTTTTAAATTTTTTAACGTTTATTTATTTTTGAGACAGAGAGAGACGAGCATGAATGGGGGAGGGGCAGAGAGAGAGGGAGACACAGAATCAGAAGCAGGCTCCAGGCTCTGAGCTGTCAGCCCAGAGCCCGAAGCGAGGCTCGAACTCACGGACCGCGAGATCGTGACCTGAGCTGAAGTCGGACGCTTAACCGACTGAACCACCCAGGAGCCCCAATATTTTTGAATGAATGAACAAATGAACTGTCATGGTATTATCCAGGGCTATCCATTTTAGGGGAAAAATAACTGCTTTCAGATTAAAATTGCCTACACAAATGTGTGTATTTCTCAATTGAATATGCTAATCATTGAAACAGAGATAAAGTGTAAGAATTTTTTTCTTAACTTCTTCTTTAAGGACAAGCCAAACATGTTTTTCTTTTAAGAAAAAATTCTCTGCATTGACCAAAACAGGCGCTCTCAAACTTTAGTCTTCATAAAAATTGCCTAGGAATTTATTTATTCATATATGTGTGTGTGTGTGTGTGTGTATACATATATATGTAAGTATGTATATATATACATATATATAAGTATGTATATATGTATGTATATGTATATGTATACATATACATATATATGTATATACACACACACATATATATATATAATTTTTAACTATAAATGATTTTACAAAAATGAAACAAATACCTGATTATCCATACCCAGCTTGAGGTACAGTTCATTACTTTGTAGCCCTTTTGTGTATCCACCATATGGCATGCTCAACAGGTTAGCAACTCTCTGGAGCTCTGTGTAATCATCCCACAGCTTTTCTTGAAAGTTTACCTAATATGAATGTACATAGTAGGCACTCAATATTTACTGAATGAAAGAATAAAGGTACATATATCCCTTATTAGATTTTCTGGTTTTGACTTTCATATTAAACCACCCAAATGTGTTTTGATTTGGTAGATAAGGGACAGAGTTCAGAAATTTGCAATTCTCAGGTGATTCTGAGGTAGATGGACTCTGGGCCACTTTAACAAACACCACATCAATCAGTCTATCCACCTTATTTGCAGAGATAGACATAGAAACAAAATGATAAGACTAAAGATGTAGATCACTACAAGGACATCAATCTTCTATTGATTTTAACAAAGACTGCCAGCTTGTGAGACCATGTGGTTTACCGTGGTTAAAACACAGGTTCTATCCTGTACTAGCCTTGGTAGGAACTCTGTACTGGTCAAACCATGAGATTCCCACATGAAGTCAAATCTTATTTATTCTTTAAGTCAATATAAATCAGTATAATTGTAAACTAAGAATGGGCAGTCACCATCTACTGTTGGGTGTATTCATTAACTTAGTCAACAGATATTTATTTGACTCCCTACTGTGTTACATACGACTGAACTAAACAGGCTAAGTTCCTGCCATTATGGGGTGGAAATTCTCATGGGGAGAGAAAAATCAATACACAAAGTATAGGTGTAAATGATACAGTGTATTAAAAATGATGATTAGTGTTATTTGGAAAAATTAAGTAAAGAATTGAATATGGAAACCCTAGTGGTAGTGATGGAGAGTTACCATTTTAAATGGAGCAGGAGTTATTCAGAAAAGTTCTCACTGAGAATATGAAATGCTTATAATAAATCAAATGAAATGAGAACATATGTAGTTCTTCTAGTACAAATGAATATATACCTGAATGTTCTTTTTAAAGTAATTTGGTGGAAGCCACACGCTCTACCCTCCTGCCATTAAAAGAAGGAAAAGCAGAGATTTTCTTCTTTCCAAATGACATCGATGCACTATCAGAAATCAGAATGCTTCTTAAGCAGCCAAACAAGTTGGATGTGACTCCCAGAGGCTCTTAATGCCATTGCAGCTAAGCTGAAACTAAATTTGCATATGGAATAGTCTAACTTTACACGAGCCACAGGAAATAAATCCATCGAGAGTCCCGAAGGAGTACATTTTACAGCTCATGAGCTCAAAAATGAGGCAGTGCTACTCACAATCATATGTTCTAGAGAAGTCAATTGAGATTTCACTTCTTCCAAAAATGATCTCAGCTGGAGCCTTCCCAAGCTGTATGGTGCAGATCTCCTTGAGACTAAATCCTGGTTAGCAGATGAACAGCATGCCTGCTCCCTTGTCCATGGTAAAGTTTGCTAATGAGTCATGACCATTTTCGCCACAGAATTCAGAGACTACCTCAAAATTCTTGTCAAGTTAGAATACTGGGCAGTCAGTATCAATCTAGCTGAGATGGCTTTTAAGATAAAATAAAGAAATGTCTTCAGTCAGTGGGGATTAAGAGTGCTTTTTAAGAATTGATCTAGGTCCCCTACTGTTCACTTCCATGTGGACAAAAGATGATCCTCCAAGCGGGCAATAATAAAATTCGACTCCTTAATTTCCATAACAGAATGCAAACTTGCTGCCAGACCATCTGGTATCTTTTTAGTCATCAACATAGATGTGTGTCTGCCAGGTATTTGCCCCAGAGCTCAGTCTTGCAATGGCTCTTATTCAGCTCCAGGCAAAATATGGTTGAGGCAAATCCTTCTCATCAATATGGATCTAAAAGGCATGGTACTATTTCATTTCTTTTTTTTTTTTTAATTTTTTTTCAACGTTTATTTATTTTTGGGATAGAGAGAGACAGAGCATGAACGGGGGAGGGGCAGAGAGAGAGGGAGACACAGAATCAGAAACAGGCTCCAGGCTCTGAGCCATCAGCCCAGAGCCTGACGCGGGGCTCGAACTCACAGACCGCGAGATCGTGACCTGGCTGAAGTCGGACGCTTAACCGACTGCACCACCCAGGCGCCCCTATTTCATTTCTTTAGATAAGTTCAAGTTACAGCATTAGAACACAATGCACTTGGGCTTGCTTCTCCTTAGCATTGATGTGTCGCAATTCATGTTCTCAACAGCTTTCCAACTTTACCAATACATGTAATAGCTGAACAATGGCACTTCCTGCATTTTCCACAGGTATTAAAGACCTTGTTATTCAGTATTTTGTATATATGGTAAATTATTTCTAAGGTTAAAAACTAGAAAATGTTTATTTCTCCAGAAGGCTAATTCTTTTCCTTTTAGATGACAAGAAGCCATGTTATTTCATGTGTTTCTTACTTTGGCAGCCACAAATTTCAAACTTAAATTTAAGTTTTAGCAAAAATCTTCTTTATATTTTATAATTTATCTCTCACCTTTCCTGCTGGCTACTTGCCTATATTGATTATGACTTTTTTCAGATATTATGTGAAAAATATGAGTTTTATTTCAGACATCTTCAACATACCTAGATGTAGGCATATGCATATTAGAAATTAATAAGTTCATATATGTACTTTGCTTTGTGGATACCTGTAATGGGTACCATTCAATGTGAAGGATACATGGTGCTCCATTTCTATTTTCTTGTCTAGGCTACTGTAGCCATAATCCAACTGTTGAGAATATAGACTGCTGCCAGTTCACAGGTCTGTCCCTCCTGGAAGATTGCTCTCAATATCAGGATTACCATGCCTAAAGCTCTGTCCTTCCTAGAGGAGCATTCATGGTCAATCACAGCTTGCTGCAAGGACTTAAGGCTCTACCATATTTTTCAATTTGGAGAAATGATGAGCCATTTTAGCTTCAGAGATCCACGTACAATCAGAGGAGTCCCCACTTGCAGTCACATTGCAAATCAGCTTTTTTCTCTACTCTATCCTCTCCTATGAACTTCACACAGGGGAATCTCCCCAGTACTGTTAGATAAACCTACACATAACCTCCCATTTCAAAGTCTGTTGCCAGGAAGCCCAACCTAAGTCACCACCTCAATCAGTTTCTTTTGCTTATGCATTTTGTTGATATTTTTTTTCTTTTTAGACATGAGGAGCCTTCCTTAGACAATGACAGGTCTAAACACAATACCGATGAGTCAGCTCAGCTGGTGAAAGGTATTACTTTTTCTAATTCAGCATGTTCTTTTACCAAATAGCCAAATAGTACTGTAGACGTATTAAATGAGCTTAACCAAACTGTTATGCAAAATTTCTATCAATCTTTCAATTTCAAAGCATTTTTCAAAGCATTTTTCAAGATTTATATAGAATGTAAGAAGATTCTAGAAATCATTTTGAGTATTTTGTTTGTTTTGGCCCTTTAAAGCCAAACAGGAAAAGATAATTTTCTGAATACACATAAATTTCTTCTGTTAAGGAAATGTATATGTCATAGCATTATATTAGTCTTTGAGGCAGGAAAACTGATTATAAATTTAAGAAATTACACTTTCGTTTATACTTCTAGTCCCAGAGCAATCTTTAAAGTGACAACTTAGCCATTAGTTAATGTTTACAATTGATGAGTAAAATTATTTCTCCTAAATGGACTTTGCATGTTTTAGCAAAGTGTGGCGTGAAGCAAATTTATCTAAAATGAATAACGTATCCATGTCACAACAGAAATTATGCTGTTTCTACCATTCACTTTGGGTGAAAATTTTAAAGAACATAATTTTGACACTTTCAGTTGAAGATATTACATACATTTTTAATTTCTAGTATTTAAGATGTTTGCTCAGAGTTTATCCATCAATTTAAAGAATTTTCCATTACAAGCCTAAAACATTCTCGACAAATATTGATTAGTTGGGAAAAATTGGTGCAATTCTAACACATTTTCATGCAAGAAATAATCACTGAAAAGGATGTAAAGGTTATTTATCTTTATTATGTCACAATACATGTCAGGTTGCTGGCAACTTCAATATGTCTCTGACTATAGTATCTTTAAACAATTACATTTTTTGTACTTTTATTAGTCAATTAATACATGTCCCTTGTAGAAATAATAGCAAATGAAGATAAATAACATTTACCTGTTGAACTATCATAAAATGGAATTACCTTAAATAAATTTTAAAATTCTATGATGAAATATTTGACATATAAAGATATACGCAAAGCAAAAATTATAACATTTTGCCCTATTACATTCAAATATTTTTGAACAATGAAACAAAAAAATGTTACCTTTCCTATTTTTCATCTTTCCTTCCTTCCTAGTGTTAATCATTATTCTAAAGGCGGTGTGTGTCTTTTTTGTTTATGTTTACTATATAGCTGCATATCTGTAAATGAAATGCAGTAACATTTTGTGTATTTTCATGTTTCACACCAGTGCTTTCACATTATAAGCATCATTATGCAACTTCCTTTTTGTCTTTTACTGTTTTGTTTTTGGATTTCATTTCTTGTAGTGCATGTAATACCTATTACATTTAATTTAATGTTAACTGTGTCTCATTGTATAATATGCTACCATTTAACTGTTCTCCTAAGATAATTTCTTGTATTAGCTTTGTTATTGTTTGGAGTGTCTGTGTGTTTAACAATTACTGTAGACCATCCCATATATGGTATACACATGCAAAATTTTCTCTTGAATACATTGAGCATATACTTAAAAGGGCAATTATGGAAGATAGGTTATGTCAATTTATTAGATAATACAAAACTAAGAGGCTTATTCTATGTATTTTACATAACCAAAATAAATTTACAAAACTACCAGTTTCTTAACACTTGTTTCTTGTAGAATCCCAAACATATGCATTTTGTATTTCTGATTTTTTTCTTTTCTTCTAAACATAAGCATTTCTTCTATTTCTGATTCTTAAAGAATTTGTATTCATCTGCTGTGACTATCTTTCAGTTATCATTGTTGACTATCTTTTTCAACGTTAGTTTTATTTATTTATTATTTGTTTACTTTCATTTAGTGACTCATTCTGATTGGGAAGTATGATTTGTCTCTCTCTTATCTCTCCCTCTGCCTTCTCCTTCTCTCCTATCATCTCCCCTTGCCACTCTTCCCTCCCACCCCCACCCCCCATTTTCTCTCTTCTCTCTTTTTCTGTAGATTCAGCCCCAGTTGACTATTCTACAGTTGTCTACATTTTCCCATTCCAGGATGTCATTCAAAAACCAGTTTTTATATTTCTATTCAGAGATGACATCAGAGAATCCTGTCACCTTGCAAAAGGGTTTGCTCAATTTTTTTCAACTTTATCATTTCTGTTCTTTTGCCTTCCCAGACAAGCAGCTTCATTTAACTTGAAACCCCAAACAGCTACTGGAATATATTTCTCTCTCTCAATCCTTCTTTTCCAGACTCCTTTTATAAGTGGAAGAACCTTACACATATCCTAGTTTCAAGCACTAAGCCTTGCTTGGGTCTTCTTATCTAGCATGGGACACTTTCATTTCCTTTACCTCAACATGAACTAGGACCCAGTAAATCCAGAGCTTCAGGCTTGTTCACTACTTGACATTATTGTTTTGGTATATTCAAGTAGCTTTTCTTCTTTTTGAGTTCAGTGGTAGCTTCTTAAATTTCCATTTTTATAATTTCCCTCCAATTGCTAAACCTTGGAGTGGGAGATGAAAGAGAACGAAAATCATATATTTACAATACTGTCTGGAGTTTATATGATTATGATAACTATTTTGCAGCTTATATGTCACAAATACACACATGTTTCAATACACCTACAATTATATTATTCTTCAGGTGACTCTGTAATAGATGGATTGTGGATGTACCATGTTGTACTTAAATCATTCACTATACACTGATATTTTTTTCTGCGTTTTTGTCACTGTAAAACACTGCCATGAAGACTTTCTAATATATATCTGTTATACATTTGATCTATTATTTTCTTAAGACAAATTCCTAGAGGCAGAATTTGTGGATTAAAGGTACATATCTTTGAGATTGGAAAATAATATGTAGAAAAAGTTTTCATAAACACCATTTTATCACTAAGACTGGAAAATAAAATTTAGAAAAACTCATTTCCGTATAACTAAATCATTATTTAGAATTCAATCTCAGACAAAATTAAACTACTGTTATCCACTCAACTAATCAATTAACGAAAGTGTTTGCTCAGCACTGCATTATATGTTCTATGTATTATAAGAAAATAGTTTTGAAACTTTTGCTTTTCCCAGAATTTCTTTATATTCTCAAGTTATTGAGAGCACCAAAGTAGTGTGGACAATATCCTGCCAATATTTATCAGATTAAAAATTAAAACTGAGAAGATTTAAATTATTAACATTTCATTAATAATGTAATACATTACATTAATTCATTTCAAAATAAAATTAGCCATTGCATTGTATGTTAATATAAATAACATTTTTAAAGTAAAAATATATTTTCCAAAATAAAAAAAATAATTAATTTTAAGAATTACTTTGCTTTACAATTATCTAAATATTTGATACCTAGCTTAATATAATATATCTGGATTCTCCTAACTGCATCTGCTTTCAGTCTGTTGTGAAATTTTGGTTGAAAATGTAAGAAATCCAACTTTGCATAATATATAGTTGAAAAAGGAAAAGTATGTAAGTAATTGTGGGTGGTCTATTCGTATACTAAACTCAACACAGTTTCTTAAATGTAAGTTGCAATTTGAAATCTAAAACCATATAAAAGAAATAATTTGTCATACTCTGATTTGTTAGATCCACTGTTTTATCTTCACTTTGAACAAGTTTTATAATATCACACATTGATCATTTAAGGAAGATTGCCTATCTTCCAAATGTTGACACATTGCTTTATAAGATAACAACAACAAAAAAATCACATTTGCTACTATCATACAAATCTCATCAGAAATGCCTTTAATATCAGAAAGTTGTCAAATTCACATCCCTGCATACAAGTTCTCCAAAATTATAATTTTTGTTACAAATTTCACACTTTGGCAAAAATTGGAAAAAAACAGTGATAAAAAAAGTACCATCAATTGTTCCACTTAGAGTGATGAGCTTCTTTTCAAAAAATAAGTCTGTTAAATATCCTAGTTTGAATAGCTATAGTTTATCAGTTCTTTAGAATAAGGATGATATTCCATGAAATGGTGGCTAGATTAGTTTGCAACTCAAACAATTGCATGTGTGCTTTTCCTTGAGACAACCACTATATGTAGAAGTGCTTTATGTGTACTTTCCCTTTCATCATGCAACATGTGAAAAATAATCAATGAGCAGAAATGTGGAAAGTGTATTGAGTAGTCAGAAGACCTTCTTGGGAAAACCATTTGGAAAGCTGTTGCTGTAACCTGGACAAAACAGGAAGATAGCTTTGAGTAGGAGAAGAGTATAGCTTTGAGAGATGTTCAGAAGTTAAACATGTCAGGATTTGGGTGATTGGATATGGGCATATGGGGAAGAGGGCCAAGTCAGGGACAATTCTTTCATGTCTGGTTTTGGCAATTTGTTGGTGGTGCTGCTGAGATCAGAGGTATAGGAGAGGTACCAAGTTTGGGATGGGTTGGGGAAAGAGAGATGTGATGAGTTTGTAAGGAAGGAAAAAGTTTTCCTCAACCCACTTACGGTCTCCAGTCTGCAAATCAAACTGCCAAAGGAAAAGACAGATTAATAGAAAATTGTAGATTAAGAGATTACATGAATGAGAAACTTCATAAAGAAGTAAAGATCCAGAGAAACAGACCTATGTACTTTATGCTGGGTTGAAAAAGAGTGAGCAATTGTGAAAGGATATGATAGGTCAACAAGTATGAGGTAGGTCAACATTAAAAATAAAATGGGGAGTTAATTTACCGGGAAAATGAATTCATCCAGGAATAGCAGAGGAATTGTTATTTGAGACAAGCTAACTATGGCAAACCATAGATAAGTCTGAAGAGACAAAGGGAAGGTAAGCTTTTACTGGGTTTTAGGAAAAAATTGGGGAGGGTTGTTCTGAACAAAGTTCATTGGAGAAGAACAAGAATTTAAGGTTGTGGGGTTTCTCATTGGCGGTCACTACTGGTTGGTATGTTGTCGCAGGGGCAGCTAGTGATCTTCCCATTTTTTCTTAAAAGTGGGAGATAAAATTCATAGGTGAAAATATCATCCCTTATCGAAATAATTCTTACCTGCCTTCTTCCTGCTGGTTACACAGGCTGAAACAAGCGGTATGTGCTTGAGAGCGCCTCTTTCAGCGCTGTCTGAAGTCATTTTCAACAACTGTTACTTTATTCATTTTCACGGGTAATTGTAAATTGGGGAGAATTCAGCAAAACCTGTTAGGGTTCTTCTTGGCATTCCTTTGTCTTCAGAGATGAATGCTTCTTTTCCTCCAGGTATGGGGAGGGCACCTCTCACATGAGGATTGTATGGCCTGTGGCAGGGAAGAATGGTGAAGCAGAAAGAGGAAGAGGTGAGTAGACTTAAAAAACCCAGGACATTGTTATGAGAAGAGAAGAAGCAAGAGAAGCTGAAGGCCAGCCTTCATACAGATGGTAACCTGAACTGGGTAGATCACAGTTAAATATTCAGCAAAGAAGAGATGAAAACTCTTTTGAAAGTTCTTTTAGGCTGAAAATTCTTTTACCCAGATAAGAATGTAGATGCTAGAAACACCGCACAGCTGAAATTGCTCAGGGATGACATCCTAAACCACTCCCATGCTTTCCTTCAAGAAAGCTTGTGAGTTTGGTGGATTTCACCATGGATGCAACTTAGACCTCATACGGCCCTAAACACAAAGCTGGATTCTTAGAGTAAATGACCTTTTATTTTTATCCCCCCCTTCTCCTTGCTTTTTCTGTCCTTTTTTAAATCTTTTTTTTTACCTTCTTAGGTAGCTAGCTACCCAAAATACACACCTTAGTTTCAATCAATTCTGAGACTCTTAGCTTCTATTCAGTTGAGTATATGATCAAATGTGCAGACTTTGGGTAAACGAATTACTAAGAAATTCACTGTGGTAAAGATTGCAAAGGTTATCCACCCTCATTTCAGGCAGTGTGGTTTCCTTTATACCTCACAGTCTGTAGCATCCCTCCAAGCTATTGCCCAGCCTGTCCTAGGATACCTCTACAGGTAGAAAATCACTTCCTCTGTCTTCTGAAATCAATGCCTATTAGAACATTCCTTCATCATCTGGCACCAAACTTTGGCTTCTTTAATTTGTTTTTAAAACCCCTGTATTAAATACATACATACGTACATGCATATGTACTACCTACATACATATATACACACACATACATACATACATACATACATACATAAAACCCTGTATTAGAACAGCAGAGTATGAATAAGAGATCTTCACATTCTTTACTACAATCTTGTAAATATGTATCTTTGAAAGTGTGATATATATACATTAAGTACTTTCTTAAAAACACAGAAGTCAAGACTGTAGATTTAATGATTAGTAACTTAATAAAATTCATGATATTAATGCTTCAGTATCCTTAACTAAAAATGGATTTTTTACCCTTGTGAATGCATGGCAGTGGAGAATATTGTGTCTTAGGCTAACACAGTTCAGTGACACTTCCTTGATTCCACATAAGGAATCAACAGTTTTACCTGCCATTGACTTTTACCATCAGTGCCAATGTCCACACAGTGAAAAAGTCAAATAATATCTTGGCACTATTATGAAAACAGTTTAATATCACTGACACTTGAAATTATCTCAGGAATCCCCAAAATCTGTAAATCACACTTTGAAAACAATACTTGTTGGAAAAGTTACCATTGTAAATGAAATAATTAAGGAAAATAGCACCTTTTGTATAAACATTTCAAATGCAACTTGTTGCATCCTATCATTCTTCTTAAAAATCAATCTACTCTGCCTTCTCTAGGTGAACGTTTTTCTTACAAACCAAAGGTTTTATGGTTCTTCAGAAATGCACATATGCCATTCAATATTAGATCACTAATAAATGCCTGCCACTTTTGGTGCAAGTTCATGTTTAGTTCAGTTACATGTGTGCACACTTCTTTGTCAACCTTGACTGAAAATGTAGACACTGTGTTTGGAATAAAGATAACCTACCCTTCAGCTAAGAGGAAACGTAATTCTATAGTGATTATGACAACTTAATAATTTGTGTTTTTGAAAGCTGCACTTAATATATGGCACAAATTATTTAAGATGTGTTGAGTCAGATTTTCCCAGTGTTTGCATAACAATTAAGTAACTTCTGAAATTGGTATTTATGCTTTCAGTTAAAATTTTAATATGGATTCTAAGATGTCTAATTTAGGACTGACTAATGGGAGAATTGGACTCAGTTAATTCCATAATGCATGGAAGTGAGCCAGGAGCAACACGATAGTATGAGAATGGGGCATTGGTGTCATAATGAAGAAACACGAAGCAGTAATGGACTGGTAATTCACCTATCTTGGAATGATTTAACCAGTCAACACTAGATGCGTTGGATTTGCCACCACTCCTGCCACGCCCCCCCAAAATCTAAATTCATGTATGGTGGAAAATACCCAGGGAGTTCACAATCACCGTCCTTCCCCATAGCTTTCCTCCCTATGCCTTGCTGTCATTTCCAATAAGATTCAGCTCATTTCTGTTTGTGACTATGGCTGTTAGGCCAGTTTGGTTGCAAACACCAGTAACTTATCCTGTTTTATTTAGTCTTAAAAAATGACAAATTTATTGAAAAGTTGTTTGCCAAAATAGTAAAAGGTAAATCTATTATGATGCATACAAGATGTATATCACCTCTTGTCAAAATTCAGATCATTTACAATTCTATTCCTAACACATAATATAGAAGATTAGTTACAGTTTCATAAGTAGTCATCTGATCTCCATCCATGATGGTAACCTATTCTTGGAGCATTTTACATTGTTATTTCTTTTCCACATTAAAAGCTAGAACACATATTTCTAAAAACAACTGACAAAACAAACAAGCTGATGATTGAGCAAGTTGTCATTTCAACTATTGACAGTGCTTTGTGATTGTGGCATTATAAAGCATCCCACTATTTATAAGCTAGTCATTATTTCCACACTATAAATAAAGACATAAAGTTCAGTTTAATAAGCATTAATTGACTATGTTCTTTGCTCAAGATACAGTGCCAGGAACTGAGGGAACACAGCTCTTGGGAAAAAGCAACTCTGCGTTCTGTTACGGAAAGGGGATGTACGAAGCAAACTCTAATGCTGGGTAGTTTGTGACAAATACCATTATGTGGATATAAGGATGTTTGTTGGTCAGTCAGAGGAAGAAAGAATTATCTTTGACTTGGAAGAACAACTGTATTCTTCATACAATTGCTACACTTTGAAGGAAGACTGTATTTTGACAGTTGAGAATGAGGAAGTAAACATTCCAAGCCCAAGACAAATTTAAGTAGCCACCAACACCTGATCATATGGTAATATTCTGAAATACACGGTATTCTGGGGATACTGGGGTATGGGACATGCAAAGGCATTAGGGGATAGTGTGGAGAAAAAATTAATAACAATAAAAAGAGAGGAGCACATTCAAGTAAATTCTAGAATTTTTTTTTTCTATTTCTGTCTTTCTGCTCAGAGTCTCAAGTCCAAATAAACTACTCTCTCTTCATAGATCTGATACAGATACTGGAGAGATAAAATTTGATTGATCCATTCATAGGATGTTTCTCAGTGGAAAACAGTGTAGTAGCTAAAAGGGAGAATGGGGCTAAGTATCTTTTTTTTTTAACTTTAAATAAACATTGATTATTTAATATGAGCCAGGCATTGAGTTAGATGCTAAGGGTACAATGGTGAAGAAAATAGAAATGATTCTTGCCCGTACTAAATATGCAGATCATTTGAAGAAATGGACACAAAATCACCATAGAAACATTTAATTATAAACTGTGATAAATGCTCTGAAAGAAAACTTAAGAGTATGACTAAAGGCACTTTCAGGTATTCCTGATTTATATCAGAAGTATAGTATTTGCATTTGTTTTAAATATGAAGTTAAATTTCTAAATTAAATTTTTGTTTGTAAAGATAGTTTATCTCTCCTAACAGCAATGTGATGTTCAGGAAAGAGTGAACTTTGAGGTATGTATTTAGTTGAAAATTCTGGCTCAGTTAATTATTATAAAATTATATTTATCTGATCCTGTTTTTCTGTAGGGACAACAATTCCCACCTTATGAGGTTGTTTTAAAAATTAGAGTTAGAATATGTAAAAGTCAATAGATGGAATTTCTCCTATTAATTAATAATAAAAAAAACCTATCACCACCACCACAATGGACATACAATGGATTTTAAAATAATACAGGATGTCATTTGGGAAACACACTTAAGACTATAATCAGATAAAATATTTATGAGCTAATAATGGATTGTTGACCATGTTAGGGTTTAAGGTTGATATTTAACCAAATACCCTCTTTCTTACCCTGTCTCCATCCACCATAGTTGAGAACTAGTTGAAAAATAAACAGAATAGTGTACCTCTAAACATCAGCTCTTTCTGGAAGTGCTGGATTGGAGGGCATGATTAGACTCTAGAGTCAAATTGGTTCCCAATTATTACCTGCACTCCTATTCTAGACATTGGAGTGATTCATCCAAGGGAGAGTCTGGATCTATAAAGTAGGCAAATACTACCAAAACAGTGATAAGGGTAATCATCCAATCTTGTCTTTGAAGTCTGATAGGAGGGCCTAGTGAAAAATGTCTACAGACATTAGAACTCAGGCTGCCTGACCAAAATGTGTTTCTCAGGTGGAAACAGACACAGCAGTAGGCACCAGCCTGTTCTAAGGAGATGCTACTCTTTTTTTTTTAATTTTTTTTTAATGCTTATTCATTTTTGAGACAAGAGAGTGAGACAGAGTGTGAGTGGGGGAAGGGCAGAGAGAGAGAAGGAGACACAGAATCTGAAACAGACTCCAGACTGAGCTGTCAGTGCAGAGCCCAATGCAGGGCTCGAACCCACAAAATGTGAGATCATGACCTGAGCCGAAGTTGGACACTTAACTGACTGAGCCACCCAGGCACCCTATGGGGATGCTACTCTCAAAGAGGGAGGGACATAATGACACTGAGATGCACATGTTCAGTTCCCTCTTCCAAGTGAGAAGTGTCACCATACTAAACATGTCCTAGACAACATGATGACAGGCAAATAGAGTTCTCCAAAAGTTCCATCAAGATGCCTCATAAGAATGAGGGCAATCGAGCCCAGGGATAAATAAAATTACCTGAGCTGAAGGGTGCATAAAAAAGACACCAAGGACAGATTTTACCAACTTTACACATTTGTCTAACATTACCTTTCACTGTGTAATTTTAAGTGGTCTCACCACTTTGGCTAAGGACCTGTTAATCATGAGTCTATGCTAAAGGCTTGCTTTTTCTTATTAAGCACATTTGCACTATGCTCCACTTTGTCTATAAGTTTATGTCTATTTTAAAAGACATTTCCTAGACTGAGATAGATTTATTTAATTAATTTGAAAAATTCAGAAAATGGAGTTCTTAATACAAAATTTTCAGAAATAAATAAATCATAATTTTGACAATTCTATAGTTACTAGTTCAGTATTTTGATCTCTTGACATCTAAGCACAGAAAGATAGTCCTTAATGAATACATAATCTTTATTTTTATTTTTATTGAATATTCATATATTTCAGCACATAGATATATTTGTTCTTCTTTAATTGGAAGTAAACATGCTGGCGGCAGGCAAATTGAGAAAGAAGAGAAAGAAAGAGAAAGTGTGTGTGTGTGTGTGTGTGTGTGTGTGTGTGTGTGTGTGTGAAAGGAAGATATACATCAAACAGACACCTTAGTTGCGGGCAGCCAAATAGAATTATTGAATAATAGACATTAGAGCAGTAGAAAGGATTGCCTTCAAATTATTTTAGATGATGAAATTCTGACCCAGAAAAAATAATAGCACTAGATCCCAGACAACTCAACCCCCAGTCCTAAGATTTATCCATGTGATCACACACATTCCTATCTGTCTGCCTCCTGCCACGTCTCATGATTCCTGGCACAGAGCTTGAGGTTACTTACCTTGCTGAATTGCCCCATTAAATTAGGGTGCTGAAACATCTTGTTGAAATACAAACACTGAATACAAATAATGCTTCAGAATGATTTTATCCAATTATATACCTATACTCTTTGGAGAATGAATTTAAGAGGGAATGGATTTCTAGCATATCTCAATGGTGAGAGAATAATGGAGAGACTTAGACACAAGGATGTGCCAAAGAAAATCAGCTTCTGTCAGGAATGAAAGGTATAAGAATTACTGAGCTACATGATTGTAGAGAAGATATGAAGGCATTTACGACATAATTCACACATTTAACAATTTCATTATAAACTCAGACTTACTCAGACTTAATACTTTAGAGTCTGAACCATAAAATCTTACCCTGTAATTTACCACGTAAATCTTTCCTTTCCAATTGGCTTATCAAGTGCACCTGGAGTAGTAACTGGTTTTCTACATTTATAGCTAACCAGCCCACCAACTCAGGAGTAGTTATTTGTACCTTTCTTTATAGAAATCAGAGATAAAATTGACTCTTCCTATGGTCTCACCAAATTAGTAAAATTTTTAATCTTTTAAATGTTTTTTTATTTTTGAGAGAGAGAGAGAGAGAGGGAGAGAGAGAGAGAGCATGAGTGGGGGAGGAGCAGAGAGAAAGGGAGAGAGAGAGAATCCCAAGCAGGCTTCATTCTGGCAGCAAAGGGCCCAGAGCCTGATGTGGGGCTTGAACTCACAAACCTGCGAGATCATGACCTGAGCCGAAATCAAGAGTCAGATGCTTAACTGACTGAGCCCCAGTCAACATTTTAATCTTGAAAAAGTTTATTCTCTTCTGTATGTTCACACTAAATTCAGGAGTCCAGTGGTGTTTTGAAAACAGATGAAGTGTCTCTAATCACAAAGCCATTTTGTTCATCTCTCAGCAAAATGACTTCTAAATTAACACTCCTTCCCAGTCTTGGCCACTGACTGCTTTTTAATATCAGGAACCTTGTCTCTTCACTGTCTTTTAACTTTCCTGAAATTCTTTTCACGCCTCCTGACTGTGTTCTTTACAGGTGGATCCCTTCACAATACTTAGGCTCTTCAAAGACTTTAGAATCTAGGGATGAAAGGGATATGCTATCATTTTTAATAACTTCTGATTTCCATTTTATGATGTAATTTGGGTCAAGGGCATACTCATTTAAAGTAGGAAGAAAAGAAAACACCTGTGGAGACTGTGTCCCAAGTTTTTGTCTCCGCCACACACATTGCAAATTCCACCCCTCTGCTACTTCTTGTTTTCAAGGCTGCTTAGATATTTAATCTAAACTTTATCTGTATAAATATGATGATGGTAGGAAAGAAGAACACAATGCAACTTGCACTGTGACCTCTAGACTACAGAGCATAATACGACTGTATGTGAAATCCATTTTAGGTTTTGCAATTTATAAAGAAGTTAGCATGGACTTCTGGTAAGGGTCCTTTTGGGGTATCAGAGATTTCTATCTTTCTTATAATCGGACTAACTAGTTCCATGCTAATAACATTCTCAGCTCCCTTTTCGACCTAGTGGTAGTATTTGTGTGTGAAGGTGTCAGTTCTAACTCCAGTGTTTTTGACACTTTAAGTGATAAAGCGACACAATCCCTCACTAGAAACCTCTGGTTCATTTTACCTCAATGACTGTTTTCCTAGGCAGGCATCAATTTCTTTTTACCTCCCATCTCCCAAGAAACCAGCTTATTCAATTAGATTTTCCTGGTCTGTCCAGCCTTGGTGAGCTTTACAACCAGTAATAGGAACTAAACATTAACAGGGTGAGTAGGATATAATCTGTAATAGAGGTTCCCTTCATTATGGGACATCTCCTATTCAGCATTTATATTAATGCATAATTAAATAGCTGTCTCTTTAAAGCCTTTACTTATATCAAAGCTATATCTCCGGTACACCTCATTTTCCCTGGGAGAGAGAGAGAGAGAGAGACAGTCCCCACAGTATTCACTTTTTAATGTTACTATTAAAAATGCAACACAGGAATTGAAAATGTGCCTAAATCGTTTAGTAACCTCTTTTGACATTTTCATTACATCTCATATTACTTGAATCAAAATGAGAATAAGATTATTTCAGAAGTTTAAAGGAAGTCCTCCATTGCAGTTTATGCATTATGACATGCAGTGTAGAATTTCATATTGGTGAATATGCAGTGCTTTTTTTAAAAGCAGGATATAATACAGGCAGCTTTGCATTCTTCTTCCCTGTGGACCTGTCTCCTGAATATATTTGGGAACAGGCTTCTCACCAGTGTCTGTGGGAACTGAGTACCGTCTGCTGAGGTTGTTGAGAGGATTCAGACATGAAATGGAAGGCTAGGCTTAGTATCACTGGGGCTCTTTAATTTTAATATTGAATAATTGACCAATACTTCCGCAAGTATCAGGCAGCATTTTAGAATTTTTCCTTTGACCTGTCCTTATGAAGTAGATGCATAACTCACAGAATGAATGTAAAGTAAGGAGCTCCTAAAATATTCTGCCTCTCCAACCACCAGTGAAATGATATTTTTCACCCGGATGTTAGGAGAGGCATTGTTGAGGCCATGAGCCTCCAGCATTAGGGGCCAACAGCCAAATAGTGACCGTTCACAGGACTCTTACTATGTGCCTGCCATAGCATTTAGTGTTTTACTTGCATTATCTAACTTAAATCTCAAAATAACCCTATGATTTGAATACTATTCACATCCCTCTTGACAAAAGCAAAAGCCCTACTTACCCCATTTCTTGCTAACGTCGGGGGACAGTGTGGACATAATCGGGGTTGGAGGGGGTTGCATAGTGCAAGCCACCGGACTGACTGTTCCCTATGGCATCAGTGTGGAGAAGCAGGATATACCTTTTGATCTTGTGGGTAAGTGCATGGGGTGGGCAGTCTGTGTTAAGCTGGTAAGTTGTTCAACCATTTGCACTTTTATTCTTTCACATATTCGTTCATTCACCAATATTATCCAGTTTCTTCCACGTGCCAGACATTGTGCTAATTGATAGAGAGAACAAGGAATAAGACAGACATAGACTGTGCCAGGTGAAGTGTAAAAAGTAAGTGAGAGACTGATATATCTTCTAAATTAATGGTGGGGAGTTGGGGCATGAGCAGGGAGTAGTTTGGATAGCCGAGTCAGAGACTGTATCATAACAATTATTATTACATTCACTTGTTAGGAACTTCTCAGGGTTATTTAGCAAACAATTGATGTCAGAAACACAGTCCTGGATATTGTGGGGAAAATCTAATCTTCCTATGATGTGACTCCTGGGCCTTGCCCAAATCATCTGGCAGAGACACTTCCCTTCCCAGGCATCATGGTTGCTTAGGGAGTGGCTGAGAGGATACCTTTAGCCCAGTGGGCTACATCTCTTCTCCATATGTCAGATTTGTAATGAAGCTGTCAGCCAGGGTGATTTATCTTTGTATCATATGGTCCTTTAAGAATTTCTTTCTTGGATAATTGAATGTCACTCATCCAGGGAAGCTCCTACTTCCTGCATTAGGATGTCAGGGGATGCATGGCAATCAAGAGCTGGATGGCCACATATGGCATTGCACTATACATTATAGGAGTGGCTCTGCATGGCTGATTCTCTCTCGCAGGGAGGAGCTGAGCAGCCTAGTAGCGGGAGACCCAGAGGACTACAGAACAGGCTGAAAACTTCTGATGCTGAAAACTTCTGATACTTCATCTCGCTAACTGCAAATGCAGAATTATAAAGGTAGATGTTGAGACACGGCAGAAGAGGTCCTTTTACAGTATCCTCACTGCTTTGGCCTGCCTTAGCCTCAGTACTGCAAAAAAATAAGACTTTGAAAGGAGAAAAAGACCCTGCGTTTGTGGCACTGCCCTAATTGTTAAGCCTGTTTTGTTTGGCATACCTCGGTGTCTCCTGTTAGTTGAAGTACTCTTCTGAAAATGAGTTTACGCGATGCACGTAAATCAGTATTTTATCCAAAAGAAAGTTTCTGGGAGAAGAGTGAGTGAACAGTGATAATGGTGGGGTTATGGTAGTGTTTTGTGTTCTTCTTTGCTTCATCTATAGTTTTAACTTTCTAAAAATACGTATGAGTGACTTTTGTAACATAAGCATAATCAGTAAAAATTTTTAAAGATTTACTCTTTGTCATCCAATGAATTGAAAAGAAAGCATGTTATCTAAATGAAATAACCAGTGTCATAAATTCCCCAGTGTTGGAATAAATATTCTAACTATGGAGTATGTCGTATTAAGTAATATTCGTTAGTTACATTTTTCATTTATCTTTAGACCACAAGTTGGAAAAAAATGCAATGCTATATTGAAAGTATCATAAACTGATTTTTTAAAAACTATACAGTTCTAAGTAATGAATTTGTTCCCTGTTTTGGCATTTCCTCTTATAAAATACCTCTGCTTGTTAACATATTCAAGTTCTTTTTTATGGAATAAATTTGGTATGCAAGTTCTGGGGTGTCTATTCATTAACATCCTCCTGCTGTTCACATTTTATTAATGAAACAACCCATCACCCCCCTACCAGCAGACACTTAATTCTTTCCCAGAATCCATCTGCCTTTCATGGGCTTCAGAATCCAAATTCCTTTGCAAAATCAACTCTAACAACGCTTTAATTCCATGGGTCAATTAAATACCAGAGATTGTTAGCTATTTCTCAGTTTCAGAGGCTCTGAAAGTATGTTTTTGCTGCAATTATTACTCAGATGCTTGGGGGATGGGTGATTAGGGACTTCAGGTGCTCCTTGTAAATGTGGTCATTCAGGGTCTGAATCCATACTGGGCAACTGTGGCTGCTGTCATCTGTCCATTTCGCTGTCCTTTCTTTCCCTGAATTTGTTTCCTTCTTTCCTCTTAATGACAATACAAGCATCTTCATTAGCTCGTTTATAAGTTACTAGCATCCGTATCAGGAAGCTTTTGTCAATCCAACTTACCTCAAGAGGTTTCAAATAGGACAATTTATAGATGTTACATGGGAAGGATTTCAACGTTATTACTTTTTTTAATGTTTATTTTTGACAGAGAGAGACACAGTGTGTGAGTAGGAAGGGGCAGAGATAGAGACAGAATCTGAAGCAGGCTCTAGGCTCTGAGCTGACACACAGAGCCCATCACTGGGCTCAAACACACGAACCATGAGATCATGACCTAAGCCGAATTTAATGCTCAACTGACTGAGCCACCCAGGTAACCCTCAATGTTATTAATTTGAGAATCTGGAATTCTGATAAAATATAAACCCGTACCCAGATGAAGTTCCTTTTAAACTTGTGTGGTCTTCTGTGTTCTGTAAGACATATATACACATATATATTATATATATTATATATATAATATAAAAATATAAAATATAACATAATATAACATATATATATTATATGTGTATATATGTATACATATATGTGTGCATGTATACACACATATATGCATATACATATGTATATTTACACATACAAGTATATGCAGATGTATCTGTATGTACATTTATGTATATAAATGCATATATACATAACATATATATACATATGTTATATATGTATATATATGTACCAGCATTTTCTTTTTCTTATTACAAAGTTGCTTATTTTATTTTTTATTGTTTTTTTTTAATTTATTTTTTTATTTTTTTACATTTACATCCAATTTAGTTAGCATATAGTGCAACAATGATTTCAGGAGTAGATTCCTTAGTGCCCCTTACCCATTTAGCCCATTCCCTCTCCCACAACCCCTCCAGTAACCCTCAGTTTGTTCTTCATATTTATGAACACTTATGTTTTGTCCCCCTCCCTGTTTTTATATTATTTTTGTTTCCCTTCCCTATGTTCATCCGTTTTGTCTCTTAAAGTCCTCATATGAGTGAAGTCATATGATTTTTGTCTTTCTCTGAATGACTAATTTCACTTAGCATAATACCCTCCAGTTCCATCCATGTAGTTGCAAATGGCAAGTTTTCATTCTTTTTTTTTTTTTTTTTCAACGTTTATTTATTTTTGGGACAGAGAGAGACAGAGCATGAATGGGGGAGGGGCAGAGAGAGAGGGAGACACAGAATCGGAAACAGGCTCCAGGCTCTGAGCCATCAGCCCAGAGCCCGACGCGGGGCTCGAACTCACGGACCGCGAGATCGTGACCTGGCTGAAGTCGGACGCTTAACCGACTGCGCCACCCAGGCGCCCCAAGTTTTCATTCTTTTTGATTGCCGAGTAATTCTCCATTGTATATATATACCACTTCTTCTTTATCCATTCATCCATCGATGGACATTTGGGATCTTTCCATACTTTGGCTATTGTTGATAATGCTGCTATAAACATGGGGTGCATGTGTCCCTTCAAAACAGCACACCTGTATGCCATGAATAAATGCCTAGTAGTGCAATTGCTGGGTCGTAGGGTAGTTCTATTTTTAGTTTTTTGAGGAACCTCCATACTGTTTTCCAGAGTGGCTGCACCAGCTTGCATTCCCACCAACAATGCAAAAGGGATCCTTTTTCTCTGCATCCTCGCCAACATCTGTTGTTGCGCAAGTTGTTAATGTTAGCCATTCTGACAGGTGTAAGGTTGTATCTCATTGTGGTTTTGATTTGTATTTCCCGGTTGATAAGTGATGTGGAGCATTTTTTTCATGTGTCGGTTGGCCATCTGGATGTCTGCTTTGGAGAAGTGTTTATTCATGTCTTTTGCCCATTTCTTCACTGGATTATTTGTTCTTTGGGTGTTCAGTTTGATAAGTTCTTTGTAGATTTTGGATACTAACCCTTTATCTGATATGTCTTTTGCAAATATATTTTCCCATCCTGTTGGTTGCCTTTTAGTTTTGCTGATTGTTTCCTTCTCTGTGCAGAAGTTTTTATTTTGTTGAGGTCCCAGTAGTTAATTTTTGCTTTTGTTTCCCTTGCCTCTGGAGATGTGTTGAGTAAGAAGTTGCTGCAGCCAAGATCAAAGAGGTTTTTGCCTGCTTTCTCCTCAAGGATTTTGATGGCTTCCTGTATTACATTGAGGTCTTTCATCCATTCTGAGTTTATTTTTGTGTATGGTGTAAGAAAGTGGTCCAGGTGCATTCTTCTGCATGTCACTGTCCAGATTTCCCAGCACGACTTGCTGAAGAGACTGTTTTTGTTCCATTGGATATTCTTTCCTGTTTTGTCAAAGATTAGCTGGCCATACGTTTGTGGGTCCATTTCTGGGTTCTCTATTCTGTTCCACTGATCGGAATGTCTGTTCTTGTGCTAGTACCATACTGTCTTGATGATTACAGCTTTGTAGTATAGCTTTAACTCTGGGATTGCGATGCCTCCTTCTTTGGTTTTCTTTTTCAAGTTTGCTTTGGCTATTTGGGGTCTTTTCTTGTTTCATACAAATTTTAGGATTATTTGTTGTAGCTCTGTGAAGAATGTTGGTGTAATTTTGATAGGGATTGCATTGAATATGTAGATTGCTTTGGGTAGTATCGACATTTTAACAATATTTGTGCTTCCTATCCAGGAGCATGGACACTTTTTCCATTTTTTTGTGTCTTCTTCAATTTCTTTCATAAGCTTTCTATAGTTTCCAGCGTATAGATTTTTCACCTCTTTGGTTATATTTATTCCTAGGTATTTTATGGTTTTTTTGTGTGTGTGTGTGCAACTGTAATTGGGGTCGATTCCTCGATTTCTCTTTCTGTTGCTTCATTGCTGGTGTATAGAAATGCAACCGATTTCTGTGCATTGATTTTTTATATCCTGCACCATTGCTGAATTCATGAATCAGTTCTAGCAGTTTTTTGGTGGATTCTTTTGGGTTTTCCATACAGAGTATCATGTCATCTGCAAAGAGTGAAACTTTGACCTCCTCCTGGCCAATTTGGATGCCTTTTATTTCTTTGTTGTCTCATTGCAGAGGCTAAGACTTTGAATACTATGTTGAATAACAATGGCGAGAGTTGATATCCCTGTCTTGTTCCTGACCTTAGGGGGAAAGCTCTCAGTTTTTCTCCATTGAAGATGATATTAGCGTGGGGTTGATCATATATAGCCTTTATGATCTCAAGGTATCCTCCTTCTATCCCTACTTTCTTGAGGGTTTTTATCAAGACTGTATTTCGTCAAATGCTTTCTCTGCATCTATTGAGAGGATCATATGGTTTTTGTCCTTTCTTTTATTGGTGTGATTAATCACATTAATTGTTTTGCGGATATTGAACCAGCCCTGCAACCCAGGTATAAATCCCACTTGGTCGTGGTGAATGAATTTTTTTAATGTATTGTTACAGCTGGTTGGCTAATATCTTTTTGAGGATTTTTGCATCCATGTTCATCAGGGAAATTGGTCTATGGTTCTCATTTTTAGTGGGGTCTCTGTCTGGTTTTAGAATCAAGGTAATGCTGGCTTCATAGAAAGAGTTTGGAAGTTTTCCTTCCATTTCTATTTTTTGGAACAGTTTCAAGAGAATAGGTGCTAACTCTTCTTTAAATGTTTGGTAGAATTCCCCTGGAAAGCCATCTGGTCCTGGACTCTTGTTTTTTGGCAGATTTTTGATTACTAATTCGATTTCCTTACTGGTTATGGGCCTGTTCAAATTTTCTATTTCTTCCTGTTTCAGTTTTGGTAGTGTATATGTTTCTAGGAATTTGTCCATTTCTTCCAGATTGCCAATTTTATTGGCATATAATTGCTCATAATATTCTCTTATTATTGTTTTTATTTCTGCTGTGTTGGTTGTGACCTCTCCTCTCTCATTCTTGACTTTATTTATTTGGGTCCTTTCCTTTTTCTTCTTGATCAAATTGGCTAGTGGTTTATCAATTTTGTTAGTTCTTTCAAAGAACCAGCTTCTGGTTTCATTGATCTGTTCTAATGTTTTTTTTTTTGGTTTCAATAGCATTAATTTCTGCTCTAATCTTTATTATTTCCAGTCTTCTGTTGGTTTTGTGTTTTATTTGCTGCTCTTTTTCCAGCACCTTAAGGCATAAGGTTAGGTTGTATATCTGAGATCTTTCTTCTTTAGGAAGGCCTGGATTGCTATGTACTTTCCCCTTATGACCGCTTTTGCTGCGTCCCAGAGGTTTTAGGTTGTGGTGTTATCATTTTCATTGACTTCCATATACTTTTTAATTTCCTCTTTAACTGCTTGGTTAGCCCATTCATTCTTTAGTAGGATGTTTTTCAGTCTCCAAGTATTTGTTAACTTTCCAAATTTTTTCTTGTGGTTTTCAAGTTTCATAGTGTTGTGGTCTGAAAATATGCACGGTATGATCTCAATCTTTTTGTACTTAGGGCTGATTTGTGTCCCAGTATGTGGTCTGTTCTGGAGAATGTTCCATGTGCACTGGAGAAGAATGTATATTCTGCTGCTTTCAGATGAAATGTTCTGAATATATCTGTTAAGTCCATCTGGTCCAGTGTGTCATTCAAAGCCATTGTTTCCTTGTTGATTTTTTGATTAGATGATCTGTCCATTGCTGTGAGTAGGGTGTTGAAGTCTCCTACTATTATGTCATTACTATTGATGAGTTTCTTTATGTTTGTGATTAATTGATTTATATATTTGGGTGCTGCCACATGTGGCGCATAAATGTTAACAATTGTTAGGTCTTCTTGGTGGATAGACCCCTTAATTATGATTTAATGCCCTTTTGCATCTCTTGATACAGTCTTTATTTTAAACTCTAGATTGTCTTGGGGTGCCTGGGTGGCTTGGTCGGTTGGGCGTCTGACTTCGGCTCCGGTCATGATCTCACGGTCCGTGAGTTCGAGCCCCGCGTCAGGCTCTGTGCTGACAGCTCAGAGCCTGGAGCCTGCTTCAGATTCTGCGCCTCCCTCTCTCTCTACCCCTCCCCCGCTCACACTGTGTCTGTCTGTTAAATATAAATAAACATTAAAAAAATTAAAAAAAATAAACTCTAGATTGTTTTATATAAGTATGGCTATTCTGGCTTTCTTTTGTTGACCATTAGCATGATAGATGGATGTCCATCCCCTTACTTTCAACCTGAAGGTGTCTTTAGGTCTAATGTGGGTCTCTTGTAAACAACATATAGATGGATCTTATTTTCTTATCCATTCTGTTATCCTATGTCTTTTGATTGGAGCATTGAGTCCATTGACGTTTGGAGTGATTACTGAAAGATGAATTTATTGCCATTATGTTGCTTGTAGAGTTGGAGTTTCTGGTAGTGTTCTCTGGTCCTTTCTAATCTTTGTTGCTTTTGGTATGTATGTATGTATGTATGTATGTATTTTTATTATTTTTTTCATCTTTTCTCCCCTTAGAGAGTCCCTCATAAAATTTATTTCAGGGCTGGTTTAATGGTCACAAACTCCTTTAATTTTTGTTTGTCTGGTAAACTTTTTATCTCTCCTTGTATTTTGAATGACAGCCTTGCTGGACACAGAATTCTTGGCTGCATATTTTTTCTGATTCAGCACATTGAGTATATCTTGCCACTCCTTCCTGGCCTGCCAAATTTCTGTGGATAGGTTTGCTGCAAACCTGATCTGTCTTCCCTTGTAGGGTAGGGACTTTTTTTCCCTTGCTTTCATGATTCTCTCCTTGCCTGAGTATTTTGTGAATTGGATTATGATATGCCTTGATGATGGTCAGTTTTGTGAATCCTCTGTGCTTCCTGGATTTTGATATCTGTGTCTTTCCCCAGGTTAGGAAAGTTTTCCGCTATGATTTGCTCACATAACACTTCTACCCTTATTTCTCTCTCTTCCTCTTCTGGGACCCCTATGATTCTGATGTTGTTCTTTTTTAATGAATCACTGATTTCTCTGATTCTTAAATCGTGCTCTTTTGCCTTAATCTCCTTCTTTTTTTCTGCTTCATTATTCTCTATAAATTTGCCCTCTATAGCACTGATTCTCTGTTCTGCCTCATCCATCTTTGCTGCCACAGCATCCATCCATGATTGCAGCTCAGTTATAGCATTTTTAATTTCATTCTATTTTTCACTTATTTTATCTCCGCAGAAAGGGATTCTAATCTATTTTAGACTCCAGATTGTATTCTTATTATCGTGATTCTAAATTCTGGTTCAGACATCTTGCTTGTATTTGTGTTGGTTAAATCCCTGGACGTTGCTTCTTCATGGTCTTTCTTTTGGGGTGAATTCCATCGTTTTGTCATTTTGAAGGGAGAAAATGAATTAATGAGGTAGAAAAATTAAAATTAAAAGAAGTTAAAATTAAAAAATTATTGACATTTAAAAAATTAAACACACACACACACACACACACACACAAAAATCGAATAGATGATGCCAGATCATAGGTGTGTTTTGGTCTGGTTGTTGAAAGTGGTTTGACAGATTAGAGACAAAAAAGGAAGGGGGGAAATTAGTGGAAAAAAAAGGAAATCATTTGAGCATTTGAAAAATGAATACATTGAAGTAAACTAAAATGAGATGATGGGAGTAAAATAGAATTTGAAAAAATATACACAAAATTAAAGAATATAGTAGAAAATAATAAATTAAAATATTTTTATAAAAATTAAAAATCGGGGCGCCTGGGTGGCGCAGTCGGTTAAGCGTCCGACTTCAGCCAGGTCACGATCTCGCAGTCCGTGAGTTCGAGCCCCGCGTCGGGCTCTGGGCTGATGGCTCAGAGCCTGGAGCCTGTTTCCGATTCTGTGTCTCCCTCTCTCTCTGCCCCTCCCCCGTTCATGCTCTGTCTCTCTCTGTCCCAAAAATAAATAAACATTGAAAAAAAATTAAAAAAAAAATTAAAAATAAAAATTAATTTTTCTTTTTCTGTATTCAAGAAAAAGAAATGAAAAAGAGAAAAAAGATAAGAAAAAAAGGAAATCATTTGAAAATTTTAAAAAGTGAATACACTGTAGTAGACTAAAATAAAATAATAGAAGTGAAATAGAGTTTGAAAAAATTTACATAAAAGCAAAAACTATAGCAAAAAAATTAAAGAAAAATATTTTTAATAGAAATTGAAAGTAAAAATGAAGTTTCTCTCTTTCTGTATTCAAGAAAAAGAAATGAAAAAGAAAAAAAGGAAATCATTTGAAAATTTGACAAGATGAATACCCTGAAATAGACTAAAATCAAATGATGTAAGTAAAATGAATTTGAAAAAAAATACACAGAGGTAAAAAATATACTAATAAAAATTAGAGAAAAATATTTTTAATAAAAATTGAAAAGAAATATTTTTTTTGTCTTTCTATATTCAAGAAAAAGAAAAAAAAGTGTAAAAGAGAAAAAAAAAAGAAAAATGAATCGATGGACCTGCTAACAGATTGAAGTAAGACTGGAATTACTTCGTTTTCCCCTAGAAGTCAGAGTATATAGAGTTTTATAGTCCGTAAATTAAGCTGGCAGTGAACTTGTGTTCTTGAAGAGCGTATTGGCCCAGTTGGGTGGGGCTCAATGTAATGGCTCGGTTCTCCACTAGATGGCGCTGCTAGCCTACTGGGGTGGATTGTTGCAGTGCTGGTAGGTGCTTATATGCATGCGTGGGAGCGGTGAAAATGCCGCCACCCAGCTACCCAGTCTGTTCTCCATGATCAGCAATCACGCACCTGTCCTCTGTCTTCAGCTCTTGTCCACTCCCTGCTTTTTCACTCTCCATGACCAGGCCTCAGGCAGTACCTCTCCCCCAAGCCTTGTCTCAGATGCAGCTGTTTTCCCCAGCCCCTTACTTCCGAAGGACTGCGGCTTTGACCCGTTCTGCCCCTCTGTGGGAGGGTCTCACCAAGCAATGACCGAATGAGCAATGGCTTAATGCCAGCTGCACCCTGGAACACCTGCTGGACCTTGCTGCTGCCGGTGCCTAGAGACTGCGGCCAGGTGCCAGCCCACCCCAGAAAACATTTGCGAAATAGTGTAGCAGGAGCTTTTCAGGGATTTTGGAAAATCACAACACACACCTGGCACCAGGCTTCACCCTTAACGACCTTGATCCAGCACCAGCGAATGTGGCCATTTTCTGGGATCTGCTGGGACCAGGTGGCTACAACAGTCTCTACCAAATGTCCTTCCATCAGTGGAACCGCTTTTCCCCATGTGGCCTGAGATCCTCCCGGACCCCACTCTGTTCCTGGGTATTCGCCCTTCCCACCAGAGCAATGTCAGGTATTGAGCTGTGGAGTTGCAGCCTTTGTGCTCCCCTTGTTTACAGTCTTAATGGAATTTAAACCCTCTCCTTTCTCCTTTCTCCCTGTTTAGCTTATTTGCTGCAGCTGTTTCTAATTTTCCACTTTCTCTCCAGCTGCTTTTGGGGAGGGGTACTTTTTCCCCCTCACCTCCCAGTCTCTATCCTCTCTCCACTCACAAAAGCACCTCTCTTCCTGTGCTTTCTTGCTCCCCAAGTTCATCTCTCCATGCTGTGTACCTGCTGAATCTGTGGTTCAGGTTGTGCAGATTGTTGTGCTAATCCTCCAACCAGTTTTCTAGGTGTGTAGGGTAGGTTTAGTGTTGGTCTGGCTGTATTTCATGGACGCAAGACACACAAAAAACGTCCATGCTATATACCAGCATTTTCTACATTTGTTAATGTCAGAGAATTATAACAAGAGAACAGTTTAGCTTCTACTTCTCCATTGATTTTCCTACTTTTCATATGTGACATTTACTATCTAGTGAATGAAAAAAATGTTCAATTATCAACTCTACCTTAATCGTGAAACTCTTCCTTTTCTTTCTCCACGGTTACTACTTTGGTTATTTCATCTAGTCTTAAACCTTTAGGTATTAACTGTACACTGATGATCCCATACTTATATCAATAATGTGGATCTCTTTTCTGAACTCCAAACTGATAAAGCCAGTTGCCAAATTGAAATCTCCATTTAGATGTCAAATAGGTATCAAATGTAACATGTCCAAAGCTATCTCCATCCATATTCTCCTTCTATTAGAACCTTGTCTTCTCAGTTAAACTTCATTCTTCTGGTTATTTCTGTCAATACCCTTGATGTCATCCTGGTGTTCTGTTTGTTTGTTTGTTTGTTTTGTTTTTTAATCTCTATATCTAATCACTAAGAAACTCTATTGACCATACTCAAGATAAGTCAGAATCTGGTCATTATTTATGACCTCCAACATTTTCACTTGATTCAAGGAAAAGTAATCTTTTACTGCTATTATTACAAAAGCTTTGGGCTGGATTACCCACTACTGTTCTTGCCTTTCTACTGTCTGTGTTCTATTCTCCACCCAGCAGGCACAGTGATCCTCTTACAATAAGAGATAGCTTTCATTTCTGTTCAAATCTCTCCCCATGTCCTCCTGAGTAAAAGTAAAATTTTTATGTGGTCTAGGATCTCACTACCTTTCACACCTTGCCACCTATTTCCTTTCCTTTGTCTGCACACTACACTAGGCACACTGAACTCCAGACTGTTTCAACACTTTTGGCCTTTGTCTCTTCTCTATGTCTAGCATGCATTTCCTTCATATATCTCCATGGCCTGTCCTCCCCTTCCTTACTTTGTGTCATTGTTCAAAGAAGAGAGCTGAGGGCCACAATGATGAGGAGCATGAAGCTGAGCGGCTGGCTACCTGTACTTAGAAGATGGCTCTGCTACTTTCCAGCTTTGTGGACCTTGGGCAAGTTACTAATGTTTCTTTCAGTTTCATTTTCTAGGAGATGGGGCTAATAATAGTATCTATTTCAAAGAGTTATCATGAATATTAAATGAGTTAATATTTGAAAAACGCTTGGCCTGGAAGATAGTGTGATACAAGTGTTCTTTTGTAAATGATAAAAATGTTGTATATTTTTGAGGCCTTCCTGACCCTCTACTGAAAATCTTAAATTATCTCGGACCATGTCATTCCCCATCTCTCTTTTTGTTTTTATGTCCTCTTTTATACCTACTACCAATATGCCTATACTAGTAGGCCTTTATGCCTACTAATACCTTTATACCTAGTAATAACGGACTCATTTACTTTATTACCTGCCATTTAATAGACTGCAAGCTCCATGAAAACATTTGAATTTTACTGTTAATTAGCTAAACCGTGAATGGAATATAGTAGATGCTCAATACCTATTTGTTGAAAAACTATGAAATCAGTGATGATACTATCTTTAAATTAATCTTGAGAGTCATTTAAAGCTGTTAGATGCATGAACCCTTCACTTTGGATTTTGAAAGTCCTTTAAGACACATCATGGTGTAGTCTGAAATACAGCCAGTTGTACTGTTTGGGTTTTTATCCTATCAGAACAAGGTCGTTGGCTCTGTCTCCAGAGTGACATTTTGTGTGACGTCATCTTAACTGTGAAACCTTGCTAGAGATAAATTGCTAATATAACCTGCAGGCAGAGAAGTCAGATTAATGCTATTTGACCGCATTCTAAATGTCATTGTTTTTATTTCAAAAGGCCAGGAAATATCATTTAAAGTATTTGTAGCACCACTACTGGGCATCAATGCATTTAGCAACAAACCAGAATCTGAACCATCTCTATTAGATTTTTACCATTTTATTTTTTTTTTTTAATTTTTTTTTCAATGTTTATTTATTTTTGGGACAGAGAGAGACAGAGCATGAACGGGGGAGGGGCAGAGAGAGAGGGAGACACAGAATCGGAAACAGGCTCCAGGCTCTGAGCCATCAGCCCAGAGCCTGACGCGGGGCTGGAACTCACGGACTGTGAGATCGTGACCTGGCTGAAGTCAGACGCTTAACCGACTGCGCCACCCAGGCGCCCCAGATTTTTACCATTTTAGATAGAGGCTTTATTGGGATGAAGTATCTCTTGGCGCTTCGTAGGTGTGCATTTAAAATATTCAGTGAATGGGGCATCTGAGTGGCTCAGTTAGTTAAGCATCCGACTTCTGGTCAGGTCATGATCTCTCAGTTTGTGAGTTCAAGCCCCACATCAGGCATGCTGCTGTCAACACAGAGATGCTTTAGATCTTCTGTCCCCTCTCTCTCTGCCCCTCCCCTGCTCACTTGCTCTCTGTCAAAAATAAACATTAAAAAATAATAAAATATTCAGTGATAAAACATCCCTTGAGGAAATCTTGTGAACTTATAAAAGTCCACTTTTCCCCCCAAGAGAAAGGGGTATCAACATGATTCCTAAGCACTGTAATGGTAAAGATAAATGAACAAATATAAGTATAAATATAAATATATAAGTTCTGCTGCCTTGGCCTCTCTGAAAAAAGTTTAAAAATTACTAACAAATTAGGAGGAAATAATTAATTCTTTCTATCAAAACTTATCCAGATAAGTTGTGTGATTATAAACAATAGGAAAATAATTTTTCCTAAATTTAATTTCAATATTTTGTTGGCATTGATGGTGGATTGGAAATGAAACACTTTGAATAGTTCAAGAAAGCACACAAGGAATTGGCAACATCTCTTCCGGAGAACTCATTCAATAAATATTTCTATCTGATATATTTCAAAGAGCATTTCATGAAGATTATACTTCACAAGTTTGTTTCAGAAGAAACATTAACGTGTAAGGGGACTAGGAATATTTGGATTCTTGAACTATTAGCATAATTGATGAATTATGTAATAACAACAGAGAGAAGCATTGCAATTATTCCTATCTGACAAATAAATTTATTGTTAAAATTGATGCCATGAGCTTTTCAGTTACAATATATATTTTTTTTAAATTCTAGGCAGAAATGTATAGTTAAGAGGTTAATACTTCCAGAGAAAGAAAAGACAAGTCTACAGAAAATGTTTGCAAATCATATCTCATAAAGAACTTTTATTTAGATATATAAAGGGCTTTCAAAATTCAATAACAAAAAACAACCAAATGAAAAATTTGGCAATTGATTTAAATACTTGTTCAAAGAAGATATACAGATGGCACATAATCACCTGAAAAAAATTCTTAGCAACATTAGTCATTAGGGAAATGTAAGCTGAAATCACAATTAAACATTGCCTTCCACATATTAGACATTTAATAGACTGACCATATCAAGTATTGCAAGTATTTGAATCAACTGGAATATTCATAAACTACTAGTAGTTGGTATGTAAATCATGCCACTTGGGAAATAGTTTTGCAGTTTCTTAGAAAGTTAAATATACACCTACCACATGCTCAGTTATTTCACTAAATATTTAACAAAGATAAATGAAAGCATATTTTTTGTAAAAAGAATTTTATGTGAATGCTCATAGCAGCTTTATTTGTAATACTCCCAAACTGAAAACAACCAAATGTTCATCGAGATAACCAAGTTATATACATCTACACATTGAATTCTTCCTCAGAAATAAAAACAATGAACTACGGATACATCGAACAACATAGAGAAATCTCAAATAATGATGCTGAATTTAAAAAGTTCAACAACAAAACCTATATACCACGTGGTTCCATTTTTATGAAATTCTATAAAATGAAAACTAAGTGCTAAAGACAGAAAACAAATGAGTTGTTGCTTGGGGGCTGAAGAGTAGGGAAAGAATGGAGTGAGGAGTATAAAGGGTCACAAGAAAACTTTGGGGGGAGGAATGGATATTTGCTGTCTTGATTTTGTTGATCACCTTACAGGTATATACAAATGTCAGAATTTATTAAATTGTATTCTTTAAGTACACCCAATTATATCACCATATATCTGTTTAAACACACACATACACACACACTCAAACACACACACACACACGCACACATTAAGAAAGAAGTGAGTGTTTCATTCCTATGATTACCATGGACAAATCTATGCCTCAATGAATCTACATCAACAACTCTGAATTCAGAGCTGTGCAGGATCAGCACGAGGCAGGAGGTTCAGATCATGCCCTGGAAAAGGGCATCTGTTATCAAGATGTGTTCTAAGGCATCAGAAAACCCTATGAGAGCTCATTTTTTTGGGTCTGGACACACTAAAAAAAATGTTTCCATGTAGATTAATGGTAATTGCTTGTTTGCCTTACATCATTTTGACTTATGTAAATCTTAATAGGAAGCCTCTACTTTTATCTAGTAGAAAAAACCTGTCTTGGTTATCAACTATCTTGGTCTAGGCAATGAAAAAAGTCCCGTTTTCCATATTAGTTCTTCTATATGAGTATATTTTCTGTTAAAAAAAAAAACAAGTTACAATACTTATAGACAAAGCTTTTTTGGAAATTTTAAGAATAAGGTGAGAAATAGAGGTAATTATAATTGTATTAGCCTCCCCTAGTCCTGAAGGTACAATATTAGACTAAAAATATGCTGGATATTATAATATGTAATTGCAGTTTAAAAAAGCAAAGCAGAATTTGCTATATGCTGTAACTATATATCAGAGAGAATCAAGTCTAAACATACTTGTATCTTTTTAGAAAAAAATTTTTAAGTCATTTTATTTTATTTTTTGAGAGAGACAGAGAGCACAGCGGGGGAGGGGCAGAGAGAATGAAGGAGACACAGAATCTGAAGCCAGCTCCAGGCTCTGAGCTGGCAGCACAGAGCTGGATGCGGGGCTCGAACTGAGAACCGGCAGATAACAACCTGAGCCAAAGTTGGCGCTCAACTGACTGAGCCACCCAGACACCCCTAAATATATTTGTACCTTTATTTAAGGTTCGATTTTTATTTAGAAATCTAAACCAAGAAAAGAAGACAAGTAATTTTTGGTAAGTAGAGGAAAGTGAAAATTATCAATATGTATAGGCTGTTGACTTAAATTTGCTTAGTGTGGACTAGTGTGAGAGTGTGGAATTCCTGGCTCTGCAGTCTTAAAAGGACCTCAAAATTACATGGGTTTTACCTCCAGAAATCCCACCAAGTCCTCTTGATGAAAACTCAGGAAAGACCCCCTCATGTTTCTGGCAGCAGGAAGTGAAGAGTAATCATTGTGGAAATATACCCACAGAGTTCTCTATAACAAATGTCTATTCTCTAGGGGAACAGACTATGCCAGATCCTTATCCTAGATGAACTATTTAATTCATTCTCACTCCAGACCCTCTAGCTTTCCTATTTGACCTAAATGGCTGGGGGGAAAGGCTATACCACTAGAGAAAAATTTGGGAAAATCACAGACCAGAGACTCAGGCCCAGTGCTTAAAACTGAAACATAACTTAAGATAGAATACTTCCTATTCTGCACACATCACTACCATGGCAACAGGGCTCTGGCAAAACAGCAGTGGGTTACAGCTGAAAGAGCTGCAAGAAACAGACTCTCCATGAGAAGTAGTACGTAAGGAAGCCCAAAGTTAAGGGGTGGGGTGGGGGGAATAACAACGACAACAAAAAAATCCCACTAGAGGAGTACAAAGTCTCTGGCACTTGGAATTACAGCAAATATTAATCACGGCCCAACTCCTAGCCAGAGTAACATAAATCCTCACAATAGCGCCCTATTTATCTCATTACTTATTAGCTAATACACATCCAGTTTTCCACAACAACAAGAAAATTACAAGGTGTGTTGAAAGAGAAGATAAAACACTCTGAAGAGACAAACCAATCATTGGAATCAGACTTAGGAATGACCCAGATGATGGAATGAGAAGAACCTGGACACAGACTTTACGTCTTTCACAAAAAATAACTTCAATGGGGTCTTACACTTAAACGTAATGTCCAAGACTATAAAATTTCTTGGGGTGCCTGGGTGGCTCAGTTGGTTAAACGTCCGACTTTGATTCAGGTCATGATCTCGTGATTCTTGAGTTCAAGCCCTGCATTGGGCTCTGTACTGACAGCTCAGAGACTGGAGTCTGCTTTGGGTTCTGTGTCTCCCTCTCTCTCTGCCTCTGTCCTGCTCGCATTACCTCTTTCTCTCTCAAAAAAATGAATAAATATTTTTTTAAAAATTAAAAAAAACTATAAAACTTGTAGATTAAAGCTAATTTGATTTTTTGTCTAGTGATGAGTTTTTAGATATAATATCAAAAGCACAATCCATAAAATTTTAAGTTGAACTTTAATAAAAATTTTAAATTCTTCTCTAAGAAAGACACTGTAACAGACTGGGTGAACATACTTGAAGAAACATGTATATGATAAAAAATTTGAATCCAGAATATACAAGGTATTCTTAAATTCAACAATAAACAAAGTTACAGCATAATTAAATAATGGGCAAAAAGTCTGGACACCTTGCCTATGAAGATATACAAATGGCAAATAACCATATGAAAAGATGCTTAAAGTCATATCTCATTAGGTAATTGCAAACCAAAACAAAAATGAAGTAACACTACACTTATGAGAATGGCTAACCTCCAAACATCTAACAGTGCCATTTGCTGGCAAGGATGAAGAGCAACTGGAATTCTCAAATCACTGCTTTTGAGAATGCAAAAAAAAAAAAGAAAAAAAAGAAAAAGAAAAATAAATTGGCAGTCACTGGAGACAGTTTTGACAGTGCCCTGAAAAGCTGAACACTTTCTTACCACAGCATCCTGCTCCTTCTCATTTGTTCCTCCATCTTACCATCAGTCTTTCTTAGACACATTTATCTAACTGAAATGGAATATTATGTTCTACATGTGGATGTTTAGAGAAATTTCATTCACAATCTCCAAAGACCGGAAGCAACTGGAGTGTCCTTCAAAAGGTGAATGGATAAACCAACTGTGCATCTACAATGGAATAATATTCAGTGATAAGAAGCAAGGACTTTCAAGCCATAAAAAGCTATGGGTGTAGATGTGTCTATACATAGATTAGTGTATATGCATATATTTCCTTGCTCTGTGGTAAGTGGACCTAAAAATAATGGCATCCCAGCAGCAGCCAGACATGAGTTTCTAATGACATTCTTCTGTGAAGAAATCAGGGCTACTTGAAAAATGGCTAATTCTAGAATAGAATAGAAAAGACACAAGAGGAATCTGCAACATCTTGTAGTGCCAGAAAGGCAGGAAGTGCTAAAAAAGAGTCAAAGAGACACAAGGGCCAACTGAAAGAGTTCCCAATGATAAAAGCTGGAAAAATGTGAGCAACAAAATAAATGAAATAATATTGGATTACAACTCAATATATAAAACAAATATGCATGAGTCCATACTGATATAAATAAATGACTAAATAAATAAATAAGTAAATGATTAAATAAACAGGGAAGAATAGATAAATTTCTTGTGTGGAAAAATTTCAAATAATTTATATAAATGCTCCACCCTCAATTAAGTAAAGCATAACTCTTACCCCCTTAAGTGTAGATTTCATTTAGTGACTTCCTTCCAAAGAGTACAATGTGGAATGGAAGGAAAAGAACTTGAGAGTGCATAAACCTGACTCCTACCAGCTCAGCCAAGTGAGCGAAGTCGCCATCAACAGTGATAAATTGAATTGATAGTATTAACCTTCATATGATATCGTGAAAATGGCATGTGACCTATGTGACTTTCCTTCCAAAAAAAAAAAAAAAAGATATATATAACCCCAATCTAATCATAAGAAAAACATCACAAAAATTCCAAAATAGGGATGTTCTACAAAAACTTGACCAGTACTCTTCAAAATTTTCAAGGTTATCCAAATTGAGTTATGTTTAAGAAACTATCACAACCAAGAGGAGCCGAAGGAGACATGACTAGTATATGTGGTATCATGGATGGGATAAAGGAACAGAAAAAGACCATTACATAAACAGTAAGAATATCTGAATAAAATTAAACCTTTAAATTAAAAGCAATGGGTCAATAATTGATCATTAACTATAACAAATGTACCATATTAAGCAGATACTAATAATAAGAGACAACTGGATGTGGAGTATAGGGAAACTGTCTGGACTACTTTACATGATTCTGTAAATATAAAATTGTACTAAAATAAAAGACTTATTAAAAAGAATATATGATATAAATGTACAAAGTTTATACATCACGTAACTCTCATTTTTATTGAGATATAACTAACATATAATATTATATTCATTTCAGGTATACAACACAATGATTTGCTCCACATCTCTCTATATTGTGAAATGATAACCACAATAATTCTAGTTAACATCCATCACCATACACAGTTACAAATTTTCTTTCTTGTGATAAGAGCTTTGAAGGTGTACTTTCTTTGTGACTTTCAAATATACAATACAGTATTATTAACTATAGTCACCATGCTGTAAGTTATATTCCATGACGTATTTATTTTATAACTGGAAATTTGTACTCTTTGACCACCTTCCCAACTTCCCAACTTCTTCTCCCACTTGCCAACCCCCACCTCTGGCAACCACCAATCTGTTCTCTGTATGAGTTCACTTTGTTTCTTTGTTTCTTGTTTTTGTTTTTGTTTTAGATTCCACACATAAGTTAGATTGTACAGAATTTGTCATTGCTGGACGCATAATGCCCTCTTTGTCTATTCATGTTGTTGCAAAGAACAAGACTTCCTTCACTTCATGGAAGAATAATATCCCATTGTGTGAGTGTGAGTATTTATATTTATATTTATATTTATATTTATATTTATATTTATATACAAAATACATCACATTTTCCTCATCCACACATCCACTGATGGATACTAAAGTTGTTTCCATACCTTGGAATTTTCAGCTGTTGTAAATAATGCAGGAATGAAATGGGGATTCATGTATCATTTTGAATTAGTGTTTTCATTTCCTTTTGGTAAAGTGGAATTGCTGGATCATATGGCAGTTCTATTTTTAGCTTTTTCAGGAAACTCCAAACTGTTTGTGACTCTGTAAAACTATAACGCAGAAAATTATTTTACTCTATGCTCATAAACCAAATGTCTTTTTTATAACTAATTTTTTTCTTTCAAAGTTTTATTTAAATTCTAGTTAACATACAGTGTAATATTGGTTTCAGGAGTAGAATTCAATGATTCATCACTTACATACAACATCCTGTGCTCATCATAATAAGTGTCCTCCTTAGTACCCATCACCCATCTAGCCCATCCCCTACCCATCTTCCTCCATCAACCCCCAGTTTTTTCTCTACCTTTAAGAGTCTCTCATGATTTTCTTCTCTTTTCCTCCCTCTTGTATGTTCATTTTTTTGTTTCTTAAATTCCACGTATGAGTGAAATCCTATGGTATTTTTCTTTCTCTGACTGACTTATTTCGCTTAGCATAATATACTCTAGCTCCAGCCACATCTTTCCCAATGGCTAGATTTCATTCTTTTTGATGGCTAATATTCTGTTATATGGAATTCATCTTTTTTTATACAGTCATCAGCCAATGGACATTTGGGCTCTCTCTATACTTTGACCATTGTTGATAATGCTGCTATAAACATCAGGGTGCATGTACCCATTCAAATCTATGATTTTGTGTCGTTTGGGTAAATACCCAGTAGTACAATTGCTGAATCATTGGGTAGTTCTATTTTTACCTTTTTGAGGAAACTTCATGCTGTTCTCTAGAGTGGCTACTCCAGTTTGCATTCCTACCAACAGTGCAAGAGGGTTCCCCTTTCTCTGCATCCTCATCAATACCTGTTGTTTCTTGTGTTGTTAATTTTAGTCATTTTCACAGGTGTGAGGTGGTATCTCTTCATGGTTTTGATTTGTATTCCCTGATGATGAGTGATGTTGAGCATCTTTTCATGTGTCTCTTAACCATCTGGAAGTCTTCTTTGGAAAAGTATCTATCCATGTCTTCTGCCCATTTCTTTACTGGATTGTTTGTTTTTTGAATGTTGAGTCTGCCAAGTTCTTTATAGATTTTGGATACTAACGCTTTATCAAATAAATCTTTTGCAAATATCTTCTCCCATTCCATAGGCTCCCTTTTAGTTTTGCTGATTGTTTCCTTTGCTATGCAGAAGATTTTTATTTTGATGAAGTCCCAATAGTTCATTTCTGCTTTTGTTTCCCTTGCCTCTAGCAATGTGTCTAGTAAGAAGTTGCTATGGCCAAGGTCAAAGAGGTTGCTGCCTGTTTTCTCCTGTAGGAATTTGATGGTTTTCTGTCTTATGTCTAGGTTGTTAATCCATGTCGAATTTATTTTTATGTATGGTGTAAGAAGGTGGTCCAGTTTCATTCTTCTGCATGTTGCTGTTCAGTTTCCCCAACATCATTTGTTGAGGAAACTCTTTTTTCCATTAGATATTTTTCCTGCTTTATGAAGATTAGTTGACCATATAGTTATAGGTCCACTTCTGGGTTTTCTATTCTGTTCTATTGATCTATAATGTCTGTTTTTGTGCCCTTACTATGACAGGGAATGGATGGAATAAAATAGGCAGAGAGGGAAAGGTTAGGACCTAAGGTCCCTGAGTGGGGAAAAACACTTATTTTAAAACAATGTTGAGAGCTTCTGACCAAGAGTAAACTCCTTCAGGCTTAAGGTTCCTCCTAAGAATGTAACAGAAACCACCTACTCCCCCTCAGGTTTCCCTCAGGAATTTGACAATTAAAATACCTAACTAAAATAAGTAAACCATAAAACTCATGTTATAGGAGGGACAGTATGACCGCATTCTGACTCCTCACGCAATGGAATTGAGCCAGTCAGGAATGTACAACATAACACCTAGAGTTATCAAGCCAATAAGGGCAGGACCTGAGAAGGAACAAAGGGGAAGGGATGGGGGAACTGACCAAAACCTTATAAAACAAAGTCCCTTGCCTATAGTCACGGGCATTCACTTTCGAATGTCCCTTCTCTGTAAAGAGAGCTTTCATACTATTCTTACTTTATAATCTTATACTCTGATAAACTTTTGCTTGCCACTCACTTTATTCTGTGTCCACCATTTCATTCTTTGAAGTGGGGAGACAACGAATCCCTAGTATTGAGGTAAAAAATCTTGCAACAGTACCATACCGTCTTGATGAACAAATACCAAAGCATGGCCCATAAGCTATGAAAAAAGTTAGGAGGAGGAAGAAGACAACTATGTAAAATATTGTTGAGAATCTGAATATGATGAAGATAGAAAAGTATGGGCAGAAACACAATTTGAGTGATTTCAATAGTGGATGGATGCATTTTGATTCAAAGTATGAAGGCATACTGAGTAAGAGATGTTGTACATGTATTTCCTGAGATAATTAATATTATAGAAAAATAATTTTAAGTGCTATAAGCCAACAATAATCCAAAGAGAATGAAAGGATCATCACTATAGGGGAAAATTCAATGAATTTTTGGATGCTTATTTGCTAATAAAGGCATGTGTGCTAATGATGCAGAATGTAGACTTCCAAGCTGCATGAAATAAGAGAGCTGTGGCAGGAGATGACCTGCCTGACAAGATCAGTGGAGAGAATTTGTATATGGATAGCACAGATATGGTGGAGGGTAGGACAGAAAAATAAGGCAATAACTAAATGTACCAATTGACATATTGAAGAGCAGACTTCTCTACCTCCCTCTCTGATACACAATTTGGAGGTCCAATTTTACTTCTACTTTTGTCAGCTAGAAATAAAGAATTGGTGGTATAAAGGGAGGGTGACGTGGTGCATAAGAGCAGTGCTTCTCAAACTTCAAATGCAGGGAATTCACACAAGAGTTTTATGAAAATGTAGATTCTTATTCCATAGGTCCGTAATGTAGCTGGAAATTCTACATTTCGAGCAGGGTTCCAGGTTTTGTTGATGCTGTGGTCTAAACCATACACTCTGAGTATCAAGGAACCAACAGGGAGTGATTAAAAGAGAAATTTGAACTGCAGGCTGTGAAATCATCAATCCTGAAGAGAGTGAAAACAAAGAAGGCATTTCAATGTTGAACCATAGCAGAACTTTGAACACTGGGTGAGTACTTTGAATTGCTTGATAAACTGTTCAAATTAACAATAGGAAAGTCAGAAGTAGGATAAGCCAATCAAAGCAACAATTGCTGAGATCATTTGTAGCCATCAGGAGGCTATGGGAAAATGGTGCTCAGCAGGGGAAGAGCTTCAATGTAAATGAAAGTCTCATTTCATTAAATAAAGGTGTTTTCTGATATCACTTCTGAATGTTCTCAAGTATTTACCTTGAGTAACCAACATTCTAATTACTGTCTTCCAACTGGGATATGGAAATAAATGCACTTGTAATATATAGAAAATATGCTGAAATGTCTTTGGCATATGAATAGGTCGCATTTTTTCAATGTTGGAAAAAGAAATAAAGGCAATAACAGTAAACATGGGATCACAAATTAGCAGAAACCATTGAGCCTCTGAGCTATTTCCTACAGGTAATTGTAAACTTAAAATAAAATGTTATATTTACATTTTGATGCATTTGAAGTTTCCTAAGAATTTTACTGCATTTTCTTATTTAATATGAGCAGAAAGAAAAAACAGCTATTCCCATAACAATATGCAAATTTGTTAATGGGTTATTCTCCAATAGATTCTGAAGATTTCTGATTCCTCAGTAATTATTTTTAAAACATACTCTTAAACCTAATTTAGTGTAGGATGTCAGGTAATATTACCTAAGAGAAAAGCAACAGAGTATGAGCAAAGTTACACCATTAGCCAAAGTGAATATGCAATTTGTTGTCTATATTTTTCTTTTCATGGGGGAAATGGGAAGATAGTACCCATAGTTACGGAAATAGCTCACTACCACTATTTCATAAACTAATGAAAACAAAACTATTTTTCCATTTCCTGTGAAATTTAGAAAAATGGAAACATTAAAGAATGTCTTCAGACCATTACTTTTTATTTTATTTAACTAATTTCCATTGAGAAGTTAATACATATGAACTAAGTTTGCTCTTTTTAAGCTTTAATTTTTTATTTAATTGTGAATCACATATTGTGGATCGGGATGAATGTTTAAAAAGATTTTCTCTTTCCTAGAATTAGATTGCTTATATTAGTGTATAAGCAAAATAATGGCCATGACTGGACAAGGCTATTCTGAATTCAAGGCTATTCTCATCAACAGACTTATAAAATTGTCAAATGGGAATAATCAAGTACCACTCAAAGATGTTTCTCAAACAACTGAACCAAACCAAAGTTTCTCATTTTGATAAATGATAATCCACATTTAGGTATTTCCAGTAGCTGTGGTTGTTGAAATTTCTTTTATCTGCTGTTGGATCATATTCACTATTGTGAAGGCCAACCTTTGATGAGAAGGCTGGCAGCTGGAAAACAGAGTGAAGTTCTAGAAGCCTGCACTGAGGAAAAAAAAAAAGTTAAGAAAAGCTCAGTTAATTTGTATGTTTATTCTCCAAAGCCCTGAAACACCTTAGTTTTAAATATCAAATAAATACCCTTACTTTATATTTCCCACGTGCTTGAAGGTTGAAAATAGCGCTCCACATCAAGAGTCTGATTTCCATGTCACCCTGTCAAATAGTTGTTGCCTTCAGCTATAAAAGTGCCTGCAGTCCTGGGAGCGCCATGCCCAAGTTTAATTGACTTCAAAGGACATCCATTCAATGAAATGAAACCCTGTGTTGGAAGGAGATTGTCCCAAGGCAAATCAATAAGGTCATTTTGGGGCTCTAAGTTTGAAGAGGGAGTTTCTTCTAGTACATTCTGTCATATGCACCCAAAAGCTTTCCACTTTGTGAAAAGTCCAAGTCGTATTACTGCTTTCTTGCTTTGTGTAGCTGTAATTGAGGTGGATTATTTAAGGGTATTGTTGGTTCAATTTAAGTGAGATCTATCAAAATCCCTCTAAGTAGGAATTTATTTAAAATGATCCATTTAAAAAAGGTTTATGTTGTGATAAGAACAATGTGAATTGTTAATAAGTTTGGAGTAAGTCATTTTTAAATGATGATTTGCTTTTCCCCCACAGTAGGTTTTCTAAAGAAAAACATTTCATATTAATATATTTTCAATTTACATCACAATAAAATCTGTTATGTTTGATTTCTGGTTCTGATGGAACTTTAAATTTTAAAGAGTTGTATACAAATCAATGGTTCAAACTATTTGGATGCAAAAAAAAGATGTAAATTCTCTTTTTTAAATGTTTTATTTCTTTTTGAGACAGAGAGAGACAGAGCATGAGTAGGGAGAGGCAGAGAGAGAGGGAGACACAGAATCCAAAGCAGGCTCCGGGATCCGAGCTATCAGCACAGAGCCTGATGTGGGGCTCAAACTCACGAACCGTGAGATCATGACCTGAGCCAAAGTCGGACGCTTAACTGACTGAGCCACCCAGGTGCCCCAGAAGATGTAAATTCTTAAGTATAAGGTTATTTAGATATGAAGTGATGTTGAGAATACAAAGTGTAGCAGTTGTTATAGACTCATTAAGAACTACAAAATGCTAGTGCTGATCACTCTCTAAATATAACCTATATTCTTATGTGGAAGATTTGTATTAACATATACTGTTTCAACAAGAGGCCTAATCGTATGGTCATCTTATCTATTTATAAGACATTTAAAGAAAGAAATCCTCCAAGTCATTCTCAAACGTCCTTATGGTTCCTCAAAGACAAATTATTCCTCTAAGAGAGTGAGACTTCTTTAAAGGAATGTTACAATGAAATGTGCCTTGCAGTGAAAATGGTACTTTCTCCTTCGGATGTAATGTTTTGCCCCTGAAGCCTGGGTCTTAGTTATAGAACAATGACAAGCTTGGCAGTGAGGATACCAGTTTCCAGTATCACTGGAGCTTTCCCTTTGCTTTCTTGTTAGTCTCAATTTCTTTAAACAAATGGATTATTGGTAAGATCACTATATTAAACACAGGAGGGTTGGTGTGGTCCCTGGTGGTTTACAAATCTCATGGGTTTCTCAATAATTTGATTTCTGGCTTTTTGAAGAAGCCCTTATTATTGCCTATGTGATTGGATACAAGAAACACTTTCTTTTAGCAATCAGGTCAAATTTGGTTTTGTCTGGATTTTCATGCTATATTTAAAATTGTATCAGATTTAAAGAGGAAGAGCCATCTCTATCCCTTCTCATAAAATGCCCATTGTCGGGGCGCCTGGGTGGCTCAGTCGGTTGAGCGTCCAACTTCGGCTCAGGTCATCATCTCCTGGCTTACGGATTCGATCCCTGCATCAGGCTCTGTGCTGGCAGCTCAGAGCATGGAGCCTGCTTCAGATTCTGTCTCCCTCTCTCTCTGCCCCTCCCCAGTTCATGCTCTGTCTCTGTCTCTCTCTCTCAAAAATAAATAAACATAAAAAAAAATTCAAATGTCCATTGTCATCTGGGTGGGACTACTCTCTTCTTAGAAGGAAGTTATGGTCTTCGTTCCATCCATTTTGTTCCCACACACAGACCACTCTGTCCATGGCATGAAATGTCTAGACTCAGTTCACTAAGTCTATCATATCTTCAACCCTATGAGCAAATAAATGCCTGTGTCTATTCAGTCCAGGCGGCACTGTCTCCCCTAACCAAGGCAATGGCTCCCTGTACACAAGGCATAGAGATGGTGTTTGTTGCTAGGGCTGCCCCAACAAAGTATCACCTGCTAGGTAGCTTAAAAGCAACGGAAGTTTAGTATCTCACTATTCTGGGAGGGAGAGTCTAAAAGCAAGGTGTTTGCAAGACTCCTTCTGAAACTTTGGGTAGAATCCTTCCTTGCCTCTTCCTGGCTTCTGGTGGTGGCTGACAATTCTTGGTGTTGCTTGTTTTAGCTGCATCAGTCCACTCTCTACCTGTCATCACATGGCCACCTGCACATTATCTTCCCTCTGTGTATGCCTGTCTCAATTTCCCTTTTTTTATAAAGACACCAGTTGTATTAGATTAGGGTTCACCTTAATTACCTCATCTTAACCTGATTAAATCTGCAAAGACTGCATAAGGTCACATTTTGACTTCCTGGGGATTAAGACTAAAATATATATTCTTGTGCAGGATACAGTTCAACCCATGACAGAATATATAGCTTACTTATTAAAAAAAAAAAAAAAAACGACACATTTTCAGACATGAGGAATATATTCCCAGACATAAAGGGCTGACAGAAGAAATTTTGGTTTCTTGGTTTGTTTATTTCTTTTGTTTGGTAATGAGACTTTGGTGTCTTTAGTTTGCACTATTTACATTCTTTTAATTTTAAATCCATAGTATTTAGTATATGGTTTAGCAAATAATGAGAAGTCTAGTCATGGTCTTAAAATAAACCATAGATTATTGAATTCCAAGCACATCAAATGTCATGAAATCAACAAAACACCTGCTAGTTGCTCCATCCCTGGGGACATTTAAACAGGACAGGTAATCAAAAACAGTCAGGCTTTGAGATTTCTTTTCACATCATTTTCTTCATATATACCTCAGATGCTCAGTCTTTTAAGTACGTTCCTTTCTTAGCCATTTCACCTCTGCCTTCTGTGTTTCCTTTTACGCAGTCCCAGAGCTTTGAATTGTGTTGATTCATTCCTGGAACAACAAAAAGCATTTCACTTTACAACAGCATTTCTCAAAGAATGGGTGTGTTGTTTTTCCTTCCATTGGTCCCTCTCTGCTTCATAGATATCTGAAGATATTTTGTTGTTACCTAATAGTACCTGTACACAGAGTAATGTTTTCGTGTGCCATAAAAGTCATTTTACCAGAAAGTGTCATTGATTTACTTGTGGCAATATAGGATTCCTTGATTAAGAGTTTGACAAATCCCCATTGAAGCTGCATAATAAATCAATCTTTTACTGGAAAAGCCTGAGAAGGGGGTAAGTGAAGATGCTACATTAATACCTGGAGGAGAGTTACTAACCTCTATTCTCTGGTGATCAATCACCTCGGCTGGGTTGCACTGACAATGTCTGGAGGTCATCTGGTTAATGAGACAGCACTGGGAAAGTCCTTCCAGGATTACATTTTATCAGTCAATCATTAACACCCATATTAGACACCAAGATCCATTTGCTACTTTTAAGAGAAAATCTTGTGAAATATATCCAGAGCAGATTAATGATGACAAATGGATTACACAAAAACAATTAAGAAAATGTGCCATTGCTCTTAGAGGACCTCCATTAGGAAGAATTAACACAAATTAGCAGTAAGTTGTGTTTTTTTTTTTAATACAAAAGTCTTTCTTGAATACACATGTCTACTATGCCAAAGGATAGGAAAATAACAATTAATACATTATATCATTTTAAATAATGGATTAATAGTGGAAATATCAACATTTGACCGAGATTGTAGACATCCTTGCTCAAATGTTGGTTTCCAGAGCATGGGTGTTTGCAAATTATTATCACAGGAATGTGTGTATATGGAAAATGAAATTATAAAAACAGAATTATTCATGTCTCAGGAATTGTAATTTTGGCTGTTAGCTACAGAGATGAATTAAAATGCATTCTTCTCTTTTTTTCTTTTGAGGAAACAAAAGGAAGAAGAAGTTGGGTCCAAGGCTCATTTAAATTTTGTTTTTAGTCTCCAATAAACATAGCAAATCACTTCACTTAATTTTTGTTGTATAAAGAGCAGACATCATTCATCTTTATACCCTAAGCAACTAGTAAGTAGACACTCAAAACCTGGCTTTTTAATAATTTATTTTTTATTATAATTTCAATGTCATACAAAGTTGATATTCTTTCTTTCTGAAGGAAACAATCTTTTTGTTGTTACCCAATATCATCCATTTTTCTGTTATACTGAAGTATTCTGTGACATGAAAGTTTAAGTACATACTCTATATAAAAGGACATTCTATATATAACTGACTTAGGCTAATGAAAAGCAGAGCTATCATAGCCTTTTATAGCCATTAATATGTGAGTTTTTGTCCTCGTGGTCAGCTAATTTTAATTTTTTCTTTCTTCCCAAAGTACTTGGATGGCATATCTAATTAAAGAATTTCTTTTTTTTTTAATTTGTTTAAAATCTTTATTTATTTTGAGAGAGAGAGACAGAGCGTGAGCAAGGGAGGAACAGAGAGAGAAGGAGACACAGAATCCAAAGCAGGCTCCAGGCTCTGAGCTGTCAGCAGAGAGCCCCACGCAGGGCTCAAACCCACAAACTGTGAGATCATGACCCTAGCCGAAGTCAGACGCTCAACTGACTGAGCCACACAGGCGCCTCTAATTAAAGAATTTCTTGTTCTATATTATATTTATCTGTTTATAAGTCTACTCACCTCCCAACATAAGTTTCCAGAGAGTATTGATATTGTCACATTCATTTAAACAAAAGTGATTTGGAAATAATAGTTCATGATATATAGTAATATTTATTATGTATCAAAATGGTTTATAAAATATCGCTTAATTCATAGTTTTGCAACCTTTACTATACCTAAAATATTTTTAGATAGGCTTCTGTTTTATTGACATTATTTACTTGTAATTAATGTCATAAATAAAACTTAAGCTGTATAACTTTGAGATCTTAAGAGAAGCCTTTTGAAAATGTTTTCTACTTGTAGATAGTAAATTGTTTTATATTTATTATGCTTGTCATTTTTGTGTGCTTATTTTAAATTTCTGTATACAGAATCTAATAATTCTATATGTCATGTGATCCCTGTAGCAGGTTCTATTTGTCCAAAGATGGCTGCACCAGTGTCAACAATCATACAGATTCTTCTGCCATGTGACTTTGCCAGAACCCCATCAAGTGGTAGACTTAAAATCACCTTTGTCTTGCATCTAATATGGCCTTTCTAATTCACTTATCAGTAGAATGTGGAGAAAATGATGCTGCATGCTTTCCAAGCCTAGGTAGGAGTAAGCCTTGTATCTCCAGCCTTAGTCTGTTGGAACCCTGCCTTTCCACATATTCCCTGTTGGAGTGTTCCCTCTCAGAATCAGCTTGACATGTTTTGAGAGACCCCAGGTCACATAAAGGAGTATAGGTATTATTGTCAATAGTCTTAGATGGGCCAGTTTCAATGTAATCCCAGCATAAGCATCGGACATGTGAGTGAAGAAGCCTCCAGATGATACTGGTTCCCATTTATCTGAGACACTCCCAGGTGTTTTGGTCTGCAGCTAAGGTCTCGAACTTTGTGGAGCAGAGATGTGCCAAGCCACTGAGCCTTTCCTGAACTCCTGACCCACAGAATCCATTTTTGTGTGATACCACTAAGTTTGGGAGGTTCATTACACATTACTAGAAAATTGGAATATTCTCTCAATAAATATATGATATTCTCAGATACCTAATTCTGTAAAATATTAAACTGAATTTAATGAACTATTTCTACCGTCATGCTTGAAATTTCTTACTATATTAAAAACAAAACATTGGTTACAAATTATTGCACATTACATGTAAAAAAAAAAACACCTAAAATGGAAAATTTAGTGCCATATCATTATGACCATATAAAATAAAATAAGTCATAATTAGATGAATTAATTCTTTAGCCAAAATATGTAACCCTGTTATTTATGAAAAATTGTACTATATGTACAAGTCATTTAAAACCTTAACCTCATATCTAACTAAATGAGTAGCATATCATTTTATTGAAAGTAACAGCTTATATTCATTTACATATGCTGTCTTTTGATTTTTCTATATTATCCAATCTATCCACTTATTTACATAAAAAGTGGTGTGCTCAGTATACTATTGAGGCTTTCTCAAATAAGTGAAAGTTTTTTCTGCCAGGTATATTTCACTGATGTTCCCTTCAATTCAGAGATGGCCACAGTAATTTTTATTTTTAAATATGGATGCTGTAGATTGTATAATTATTTTCACTCCAAATACATATGAATCTTGGCAGAAGGCAATACTAATAAGCATTTAAATAGTGCACATTATTAGCCAGGAATCTCTCCACGTATTTCACAATCTTTACCAGATACCTATAAAAATAGAGATGCTCTATTAGGATACACTTTTGTCCTAGTAGTAAGACAGCTAGCTAGTAAGTATTGGAACTGGGATTTAAACACGAGCCAGCTGGCTCTAGAGTCCTGCTTTTAAGCTCTGGAATTCCATTGACTCTGTGGATGTAGAAAAACAAAGAAAAGAGTGAGTAGGTTAGAATCTAATGATTATCCCAGCTCAAATGCATTTAGAATGTTTGTTGATTTTCTTGCAGTCATTTTAGCTCTTATACTGTGCCGTACCTTTAAAATTCAACTGTTGAATTAAGGTGATGGAAAAAAAAAAAAACTGAAGCCAGTGGCATTTTGTTTATAAAAAAGAAAACATAGAAATTCCCTTTTGTATTTCTGACTTTATATAAACCCTATTTAGTATAGTGAAGAATAGAATTGATGTTACATCGCAAGAGACAAAGCAACCCAGGAGAAAGAGGCGTCCATGACAGTATGTATCCAAATGAGAGGCAGCTGTGCTTTGAAAATCTGTGCATGTAGCACCATGACCTGCCTGATAGGCACCGATTCAATGTCTGAGAGTGTACGCACCTGAACTTCTTTCTAACTGGTCCCACTCCATATGCACTTCACCTTGTACTCATACCTTCAATAATTACTGCTTTGTCAACATGCAAAATCTTCATGAAAAGGTTTAAAATAATTGCAATCTATTAATAGGACTTCTCTATATTTTTTCACTGCCTGTGCCAATAGCATTTCTTTACAGTTAATCTTATATCTTTAATGGACAATATAAAATGCTATATTCAGAAAAATGACCACTTTTACCTTTCATTTAAAAAAAAAAACTGAATTTGCAGCTAATTCCCGCAACTTCGGGAGAAAGGAAATGACTAATGCCATTAAATCAAAGCTCTATCTTCAAAGCTAATTACGTGAGGCCAAGGTATGAATATCATTATTAATATCATCACTCCATCAATCTGGTTGAAGATTTTAAAAAATTTATTTGATGATTACAGATTTCTCTATCTATATCTCTCAGCCCTCCCCCCAAATTCTGCAGACTTTTGTATCCTCCTCCAATACCAACCTCTAATTTCCTGAAAATCTCTCTTTGTGGGAAAGAAGAATCAGTAAGACTTGATTAGAGCATTTCAGTAATGCTTTGATTTCCAGAAATCAGAATTGACTCCTGAATTTATTAACCACATCAGACCTCCAGAAAAGGACAGCATGCCCAGCAGCATAGCATTTGATCCAAGCTTGCGTAAGTACATGTTTCCCCCTCATTCCCTCTCTTCCTCTCCTCTTTTACTAAGAGTGCTGGTGAGGCATGAGATAAGTTAGTTCTACTCCCTTTGCCTCTTCCAGAATCCAATGTGCTGTTCTTAGAGAGTCATCCACACGAACTTCGATCAATTATAAGAAACTTAAATATATCTCTCTTTTCTTCTTAATTTTTCATGTGTTTCTTTTACCATTGTTATTTTAACCCAGTCTGTGTTAAAACAAAAAAGGCATTTGGTAAATGTTGAAGAAAGATAATGACTCTATCATAGCTAATGCTGGAGAGATTTGTATTTGTTAGCAGAGATGCTGTGGGAGGAGATGATGCTGAATAAAGTCCTCTAAATCTTGGACCTCAGAAACTCAATCTGGAAAAGTGTTCAGAGAATGAGATTAATGTGAGAGCAGAGTTGAAATAGGGAAGAAGGAGGAGGGTTTGGAGAGAACAGTGAGCCCTGGAGTTGGCTCTATCACTGTACTTTTTGGTTAAGATGGGAAATTTTATAAATTAGACTCATCGTTGGGAATTACATATTATTCTCAGTCATCTATAGCAATAAATATTGTAGGTCTTTGAAGGAAAAAAAAAGCACTCAGTGCTTATGTGCTAAAAGAATGAGAGGAATAGGTAATTCTACCTTACTGGTAGAACTATAGACCTGTGCTACATTGTCAATGATTGACTAATTTGTTTTCAACTTATTCTAGAAAGAATTTGAAAAATTAAAGCTCAAAAATACATATAATGAAAAGCTAGAAAATAAATAATTGAAGAATAACACATTTTATAATAAAGGCAAGATAAAGCATAAGTGCACTAAAATTAATATCATTAGGACCTCTCTTTTGGCAACAAAATTTGGCTCTAAATTCTCAAATGTCAAGGCAAAGCAAGAAACATTTTCAATGTAACATTCTTAGGTTTTTAGATAAAGACTTCTTTTCCTGATAAGATGTGGGCACAGTTTCTCTCATGGAATAAAAGCACTCTGAGGACATCTATGACAACTAATGTCCCCAAGATAGACACAATGTCAAGGTTCAAGGCACAACTCAGTAAATAGATGTCAGAAGCCACTGTGTATAACTCATACAGTGGATTTTTAGATCTGTCTGTACTCTCTAATAGCCCTAAGCCAATTGCTAGAGTTTTCACAACATGATCGTCATTACATCTTCAAACTTTTACAGAAATTTGCAATATTGTTGTAAACCAAAAACAGTTCTAAGGATTTTTGTTTGAGTGCTGACCTTGTGTTGGGTGACAAATAGAAAGGGAAGCAATTTGGGTATGACTTCTGCCCAGGCCCTACTTTTGTTTATTTACCTGTTTTCCGTCTCACTTACATTTCCTAACCTCTGTTATCTGACCTATTATCGTTCGAGTATTTGTTGATCCATATTTCTACTTCAGGCCCCTGTGTCAAATGTATTTCCGATCTTTTTTGGTCCCAGGTTCATAGCTTGTGTCTGCATTTTACTGTATCTATGCAGAATCCTGGCAATTCTGAATCCTGACATCTGAGGATTGCTAAAGTATGGAAACAGAAATCAGGAATAAAGGGAGAGAAAAATGAAACAAATGAACAAAAAGTCTGAGGTAAAGTGGGTACAGTAAGGATGTAGAGAAGCCCTCTTGTCATTCAATTAGTTCATTCCACTCTAGGTGGCTGGGAGCATAAAGGGAGGAGGTTTAGATTGTCATGCTGAATTCATATCAGTTACTTTGGAAGCTGAATATTAACCTGTTACTCTTTGAAAACAGATCATAAATGCATGTAATTTTTCATTAAGCTCATATTGTTTCCAGAATTAATTTTATTACTTTTAATTTCTTAATAAATTTTGGTTAAATTCTGTAAGTTGTTCCAACTAAGCAATCCCATTTAATGATAAAATTCTCCTCATAAGAATTTGCTTTAAAAGGAAGAACAACAGCAAAAATAAAACAAAGAGACTACCACCATAACAACAAAAATGATGGACTGAGGAGGAGATATTAAAAATATCCAACAATTTCAAATTGTTTTGAAAGTAATGATAAAGCAAATTCACTATGTGATTGTCATGAAGAGGCCAGAAATATTTTTTCTAAATGTGCTAACTTTCAAACTGATAGATTGTGCATTCCCTCTGGATTTGCATCTTTGATTATTCTCTTTTTTAAATTTTATTTATTTTTTTTTAAATTTACATCCAAATTTGTTAGCATATAGTGCAATAATGATTTCAGGAGTAGATTCCTTAGTGCCCCTTACCCATTTAGCCCATCCCCCCTCCCACAACCCCTCCAGTAGCCCTTAGTTTGTTCTTCATATTTATGAGTCTCTTCTGTTTTGTCCCCCTCCCTGTTTTCTCTTTCATTAACTTCTCAAATCAAGATTATCAGGAAAACCCCTTACCTCTACTTTCGGAATGAATCCTGACTATGACATCTTCTTACATCTCCTCCTTGATTCCCTAAATTCGAATTACCATTTTCTCTTGCCTGAAAGACTGTAGTAATCTCTGAAGTGACCTCCCTCCTTCTGTGCTTGACTCCAGTCTATTCTCCACGCAACATCCAGAGAGGTTATTTTAAAATACAGTGTTATCACGCGGCTCCTCTATCCTATAAAGTTCAATGATCTTTCAGGTCCTGTAACATCTGCCCCCCGCCCCCCCCCCCACCGCCACTATCCCTCCAAACTAATTTTCTACAAGTCCCCCTGTTGATCGATCACACTCCTCCAGCCATGCTGACCTACTTGGTGTTCTTTGAATGCACCAAACATATCTCAACTCAGGACAATTTCAGCTCTTCTTCCTTTGCCTAGAATACCTTCCCCCAGACAGCCACCAAGTTTTCCTCAAATTCCTTAACATATATGCTTAATGTCACCTTATCAGGGAGGACTTTGCTGCCCCATCTCACCCCATCACTGTCCTTCCTCCTTATCCTATTTCTTTCCCTTATGTGATTTCCATATTTTTTAAGTGTGAACTATATCAAACAACATAAAAATATATATGTAGAGTTTAAAGAAGCAAAGAAAATACATACCTATATACCTACTGCCCAACAGAAGGGATAAAAGTTTATCAACACCTGTGAAGCACCCATGTACCCTTTACAGACTGCGTGTACTCATTACCACAACTTCTTCCCAACCATCCCCAACAGAAGTACCTACTATTCTGATTTTTTAGTTCCTTGCTTTTTATTTTAAATAGGCTGATCCCATAGGTATGTATAACTTATCTAAATGATAGAGTACCTATTCTATTTTCTATGCAAGAAATGATACTTTTATACAACTTATGTTGTTTTGGCTCAATAGTGTATTTCATGATTCATCCACATTGATGCATATAGCTAAAGTAGATTAGATTATACTACTTAATCCATTGGTGAATATCAAGAATTCTGAAAGGTCTATGATTTTATCTTACTTGTATGCTAACCAGTTTGCTTGTCACAGTTTCGCGAATGCTGCTACAGCACACAAAACTCCTAGATGAGAGACAAAGAACTTTATTACACATGCATAGTAAGAAACAGGAACATCAGCTTTTCCCTCCAGTACCCTGAGGCTTTGGAGTCTCAGGTTCCGCAGAATGACAAGAAGAGGACCAGGTGACATCACATGGGCAGTAGATTGTTTTACAGAGAAGAAGCCCTGAGATTATGTAACACAAATCTTTTGTAATGGATAATTAACCTTCCTGCCACTGGCTGTGCAGGGACACATCACTTTTTCTGGGGAGTAAGTAAGCCTACCTTTTCCTCAGAAGGGAAGCACTATGTCTTTCTTCCATGGTTGTAAGCACACCTGGCCTCTGTTCCAGGGGGAAAAACCATTTATTCCAAGGTTTCTGGCCATACCAACATTCTTGAAAAGACAGTCCAAAACAAAGAGTAATCAGTGCTTTACTCACCAAATGTACAGAAACATAAAAGACCTCTCTAAAATTGCCTCCTTGGAATAAATATAGCCAGTTATTAAAGGTTTTTTTTAAATGTTTATTTATTTTTGAGAGAGAGAGAGAGAGAGGGAGAGAGAGAATGAGCAGGGGAGGGGTAGAGAGAAAGGGAGACACAGAATCTGAAGCAGGATCCAGGCTCCAAGCTGTCAGCACAGAACCTGATGAGGGACTTGAACCCACAAACCATGAAATCATGACATGAGCCTAAGTCCAACACTTAACCCACTGAGCCACCCAGATGCTCCAGTATCGCAGGGTTATTTATTCCACAATAGCTAGATGTTCGACTGGTTTCCAGATTTTTGAACTATAAACAATATGGCTGTAAACACCCTCATAATGTGTGCTGGTTCATACGTATAAGAGTTTCCAAGGCTATGTTCCTAAGAGGGAGTTGCTGGGCTATGTCTTCACCAGCCAGCATTGTATAATCATTTTCACTGTATTTCATCTTCAATAAATCTTAATATTGCTGAATTTCTAATTTTAGCAGTCTCGTGGGTATAAAATCATATCCTAATTAGTTTTAGTTTTCAATCTCTTAATACTAATTAAGTTGATCATCTTTTTTTGTATTTGCTTCTAAGAAAATCCTATTCAATCTTCAGTCTATTTTTCTACTTAGATATCTTTTTCTTTTTCACTAATAAGTATTCTTTACATGTTATGGATACTACTTTGTCAACTTTATATGTGCAGATATCTTCCAGCTTGGGTAGCCTTTTCAATATCATTATGATGTATTTTGAAGAACATAATCTTATGGATTTATTTTTAATATAATTAAAATTCTTATTTCCTTCATAACATTGTTTCATAATACATTTAAGAAGACTGCTTCTATTGAGGTCATAAAAAATTCATATTGATGATTTTGTTGTTTTGGTGTTTTTCCTCTTCTACTTAGAATAAATTCAGTTCTGGAATCTGAGAATTTGTCTTTTATTCTAGAAAAAATCTGAGTCATTATTATTTTGATTATTGCTTCTTTCTCATCCTTTCTACTTTTTTAGGTACTCAACAACTATTAGTTGACTATTTTATGCCCATCTCAAGCATATGCCAGCTCTTCCTTTTCCTGCAGGGCTTTTTAAGCTCATTTGTATATTCGTCATCTCTATTTGAGTAGCATTAAGGTTAATTTGTTCAGATCTACTGGTTCACTAATCTTCCCTTCATTTGCATGTAATATGCCTCCTGTGCCACCCACTGAGTCTTCAATGAACTTTTTATTTAAGTTTTGAAAGCTTGGTTTGAATCTTTTTATTTGACATTATTTCTTATTTTTATTTATTTAAGCATTTAACA
>NW_024412376.1:87655301-87671683 GCF_014898765.1 Herpailurus yagouaroundi | reverse complement strand
TTTTATTTGACATTATTTCTTATTTTTATTTATTTAAGCATTTAACAGTGGGTAGTTTTGTCTAAATATTACCATTTCTGTATATTCCTTTTCACTGTTTGGTGAAAGGCAGTCTGTAGTTTTTTTTTGTTTTTGTTTTTGTTTTTTAAATTTTTTTTTCAACGTTTATTTATTTTTGGGACAGAGAGAGACAGAGCATGAACGGGGGAGGGGCAGAGAGAGAGGGAGACACAGAATCGGAAACAGGCTCCAGGCTCCGAGCCATCAGCCCAGAGCCTGAAGCGGGGCTCGAACTCCCGGACCGCGAGATCGTGACCTGGCTGAAGCCGGACGCTTAACCGACTGCGCCACCCAGGCGCCCCATAGTCTGTAGTTTTAGTGACATCTTAGTTTTGTTGTTGTTGTTGTTGTTGTTTTGTTTTGTTTTGTTTTGTTTCATGTGTCTTATAATTGTAGTGTGAGCTCTTTCTATTGCACTTTATCTGTGAGGACTATTTGTCATCTGACTACAAAGTGCATTTCACTTGGATTCCTATGCTTACATAGAACACTTGGGAGTAAAAAAAAAAAGTTAAAGAAAGTTTTTTTTTTCAATTTTTTTTTTAATGTTTATTTATTTTTGAGACAGAGAGAGACAGAGCATGAACGGGGGAGGGGCAGAGAGAGAGGGAGACACAAAATCAGAAGCAGGCTCCAGGCTCTGAGCCATCAGCCCAGAGCCCGACGCGGGGCTCAAACTCACGGACCGTGAGATCGTGACCTGAGTTGAAGTCAGAGGCTTAACCGACTGAGCCACCCAGGCGCCCCTAAAGAAAGTTTTTAAATGAAACTTTGGCAATGGGAAGGAGAGCATTAGGGATACAAAATACACATTCTGACCCATTCAAGTGCAGAAATATCAGGATAGGGGGTTGTTTTGTCTTGCCTTGTCTTGTCCTTTCCTCACATTCCACCCAGAGCTGAAAATAACAGTAATATTTTCCATATTTATAGGTATATGGGCTTTTTCTCCCTAGTGTAAAGGAAAGGTTACTTTTAGTAACCTAGGTTTTATACAGGCATTATGACTCTGTTAAATTAACATTTGTTAAGTGAAGTACAGGTGCCAGATGGTGAGCCAGGGTTCAACAATAGACTATAAAAGACATTGAAATAGAAAAGTTTATTACTCACAGATTGTGGGAGAAGTACACAGCATGCCTCAAGGGCTGCATGGGGAAGTCAAAGCCAGGTGTAGACAGAAAGAAAGACAGAAACTGGGGCACATGATTTTATGGGGCCCATGGCTGGAGTGATTTGGTATTCCAGGGTGAAGTCCAGATATGTCAATTCAAACCAAGAAGACCAGGGTTTTGCTATGTAGCACAAGGGTCTTACCTAAGGGGCACATAAGGAGAAGACTCTTGGAAGTGGGGAAGCTGTTGACCTAAAAGGCCATTGAAGAAGTCATATTAGGAGCTTACATTTGGCTGTGATTCTGGGGACTGTTATGGAGGGCATAAACTTGAATGAGTGGCTGGTGTCAATTTAAAGTCCCTGTAGGGGACTTCTTGGCCAAAGAAAATGGATGCTGAGGCAGCAAACCATGGAATAGCATAGCTAAACTATTGGTAATCCTTCCTGTGATGCCTCAACATCACGAATACCCATCACTTGGGTAGCAGACATGTTAAAGGACATAGGTATTATTTTCTAGAGCCATTATAAATAACATTTACCCAAGGAAATAATGATGAAGACTATAATGAATACATTCAATACTGTTTGAAATCCAGTTTTTAGCCATTTTCCCTATGGATATGGAGAGCCAGGGGATTAACTTAAGGACTTCAGAAAGTATGGGAATTTGTTGAAATATTTATTTGTATTATTCATAACCTGTGTATCTTGAAACAACTTCTGGAGTTTGGCCTGTACCTGTCTTGAGTTGTTATTGTAAATGTAGCAAGAGATGCTCTGTTAAGAAGAGATTCCACCCCACTCAGCCAATAGGAAGTCTAATGCCAATTGATTATTCATCACCATCTGTGCTAGTGAGTCATGCTCTTGCTGCATCAGACTGAGAGCATGGTACAGCATCTGCATGTGGTTGGTTAGGATGGATGGGTGATAATTTCTGGTGTCTTTTAATATATAATCTTGTTGGGCTGGAGTGGTAACACCTGTTCCTATACATGCCATATCAGAGTTGACAGGATGGACATAAGAATGGCTCTTTTGGTAGGTGAACAATACATCTCTAGCAGAGAGGTGACAGAAGGATAAAATGTGGCTATGATATTAAAGGTATTAATGTTGCAGTAAGGGGTCATCTGTGTAGATGGCTTACAAACTCAGCAGGGTCAAGCAGATTTGTTCTTAGCCCCTTGAGTCATGCCCACAAGGGCATCCAAAAGAGGTGTTATTTATCATTAAGGAACAGTGAGCATACAGGATGAGGTCCACTCTTTGTGTACAAGGTAACTTGCAGACTTTAGAGAGTCCTGGAGTAGAAAATTAATTATTTTGATGCTTACCTACAGGGTGCCCTCTTGGGGTCTAAATTAGGGGGTTAGGTTTAGCCTAAACAAGGCTTATGGTGTTTTGGAGGGAATTAACACAAGGGGCTGATCACTGAGGAAGATCTGCAGGATAGATAGTGGCATGGGGCTATTGGTCTGGCCCTGTGTGGTGACAGATTCAACATTGTTTTACTTACAAAGAATGGGCTGCTACTTTGAAGGTTCATATTTGAACATATTTGTTCATATTTACTATTTTAAAAGTTCACATCAAAATATATTTGAATATATTTGTCATGTTAGATCTGTCCCATTTGGTTGTGGTGTGGGACAGGGTCAAGTCATACACGGGGAAGGGCTTATGGATAAGACCTAGAGAGAAGTGAAGGTGGCCATGTTGGGTACTGAGGAAGTGTTGGCAGTGGTGGTGGGAATAGCAAGAGGAATAGTGTCTGTTTTGGACACAATGGGGGGAAAGCAAAGGGTTTAATCTAGTACACTGAGCAGTGAACACAACAGCAAGAAATCCTTAACCATGGGGTCTAAGCAGGTCAAGTTAGGGGTGTTTTGAGGAAGTGCCTTATTGTGGCTAGATGTGGTTTAGAATTCATTGTTTGGGCTTACCATAAAGGTAAAATGAAGTCTAGTCTGCCAGGCAGTTAGCAGGGGACTTACTTAAAGTTTTACAAGCATTTTGACGGAAGTAAAATTTATAGGGCAAACAATGATGCTCTGTAGGATCCTCAGAAGAAAACTGGAAGCAAATTTTGCAACTTGGCCTCCAGGTTGACAGCTACCACAATTATTTCTTTCCTAGAATGCAAGCAATTGTGGGGTGGGTCATAATATGCAGGAAGGTGGGGGTGCATTGTCTCCTTTGTTGTCCTCTTGGGTTGAGGTGCAATCATGTTCAACAGTGAGTTCCTGGGCTGGGATGAAGTTGTTTGAGGATCTGGTGTGCGTGGGGTGGTGCAGACCAGCCTGAGGCTGGTGGTCTTCCTTGGAGAAAACCTATCAAAGGTAGAATTGGTTGGCTGGTATTAAATTCTGAGTACATATGATAGAAGCCTGGTGCAGGATGGAATTACAAGTATGCAATATACTTCTGGTTAAATTGATCTCAGTGAGCTTCATGGCACATGGGATCAGCAGGGGTATACTTATTTTTTTTATTATTTTTTAAAATGTTTCTTTGTTTTTGAGAGACAGAGAGAGACAGAGCATGAGCAGGGGAGGGGTAGAGAGAGAGAGGGAGACACAGAATCCGAAGCAGGCTCCAGGCTCTGAGCTATCAGCATAGAGCCTGATGTGGGGCTCGAACCCATGAGCCATGAGGTCACAACCTGAGCTGAAGTTGAACACTCAACCGACTGAGGCACCCAGGTGCCCCTGCAGGGGTACACTTTACAAAGGAAGTCATAATGTCCATGACCAAGTTATTTTGTAAGGACTCCATCCACAATGTATACAGATTCTGGGGACATTGATAGGCTAATTGTAGGGATGGTTTGTGGATGGCATCTTTATAATCCAGAGATTGCCCTACAAAAACTTTAGTAACATCGTTAGAGCACAAACCTGCCAGCTGGATGGGTCTGATATGATTATATGGGAAGGACCAATATGCCTGGGATACAATTTGAGGCATGATATAAGGAAGGAGTGACTCGTTTAAACATTGCTTCCATTGGTACCATTTAATATAGAGAGAGGTGAGCTCTGGGTCAGTATTCACACCCCAAGGCACCTGCCAACATCAGGCCCTCAGCCATCTTATGGTGCACCTGGCTGATTTTGTTGCAGCACATCTCCTGAAACAGAGTTAGTCCTGAAAGGACTAGCAACTTTATCATCCAGGTTACATAGTAAGAGTAATAGCTATATGAAAGGAGAGCATTAGCATTTGACTAGCTTGTGGAGGCCTTCTGGGCAAGCAATCTGGAATACTGACCAAGGATGGAATGAAGATGCTTGGGAGCAAGAGGTCATTTACCTTAGTATTCCCTGGCAAGAGTATTCTGGTGCCTCCCACAAGACAGCAGTCAGAGAAGGGGAGGGTTCTCCCTCATCTTCTGTAAGAGCATCACCCAATGCCCTTCTCTGGTAGCCTACACTTGGACTAGGGGTGCCATTCCTGTGTTCCAGCTCTTAACTAACACACCATACCTTGTTAAAATCTTAGCGAATTCTACTGGTTGGCAGCTGGGTCTGTGTTTAGAGTTAGGAAATACACCCACTGAGGGAATCTATCCTCCATATGGTATTAATAGGCAGAAGACGTATCCGTTGCACCTCAGATGAGCTCTGATAAGCAGTGCTCCAAAATTTCAGAAGACTTTGGTTAGTTTTTGTTTGTTTGTTTGTTTCTTTGTTTGTTTTTGAGTTTGCATTTTGGGATGGGAATCTAAGGCAGCATTCCTCAGGGAAAAGCAGAGCCTGTAAGCAGGAGATCCCTCATGATAGAATTACCCTCAGGGAGAGCAAGTTAGTCAGCCATTTGCAGCTACAAGGCATCTCCTTGTTAACTGCAATCACCACTCTACGGCTCTGTTGGTGGCAATTGTTATCACTTTGTTAAATTAACATTTGTTAAGTGAAGCACAAGGTGCCCAATGGGGAGCTAGGGTTCAACAACAGAACACAAGGGAATTGAAATAGAGAAGTTTATTACTTATAGGTCCAGGAGGAAATACACAATGGCCCCTGAGGAACCATATGGGAAGTCAAGGCAGTATGTAAGCAAAGAGAGGCAGAACCTGGGGCACATGCCTTTACTAGTGTGTGTGGACAGAATGGTTTGCAGTTACCAGGCTAAGGCCAGATTGGCCATTTCAAACTAAAAGGCAGGTGTTAAACTCCACAGGGGTCTTAGACTGGAGAGATTGTTTTATCACAAGGGCCATGTCAGAAGGTCATATCAAAGGGTTCCCTGGGTGGCTATGTCCGAAAGTGTCTGACTGCGCTTCAGCTCATGATCTCATAGTTTGTGACTTTGAGCCCAAGTCTGGCTTTGCCCTGATAGTGAAGAGCCTGCTTTGAATTCTCTGTCTCTGTCTCTGTCTCTGTCTCTCTCTCTCTCTCTCTCTCTGCCCCTCCCCTGCTCAGTCTCTTTCTTAAAAATAATTAAACATTAAGAAAATTCAAAAAAAAAGAGAAAGAAAGAAAGTCATATCAGAATCTTGCATGCCTTCATATGAGGAGCTAGTGTCATTTTAAGGTCCCAGAAGACTGCTGGCCAAACAAAATGGATGCCAAGGCAGCAATGCTATGGGATAGCACAGCCAAATTTTACAATAAGTGATACAGATTTGTCTTCTATCCCCAGTACTTTTGGTCTATTTAAACCTAGACTCTAGAACAACTGAAAACCTGGAGACCCTTTCAGCTCTATTGTTTCCTTATCCTGTAGATCTGCTTTCATTCTGACATCACAGGATTTTTCTAATGCTCATGCCAACTCAAAAGCTCATTAAAGCATTTTACTTTGTTTTGTTTTTCAAGTTGTCTTCTACTGAGAGGGGTTGTTGTAAATATTTAACACAAATTCTTAATATTTCTCTGTAACATGGAAATGACCTGACATTGTATTTGCTTATGTTTTATGCTATTGTGCCATACTGTAAGCCTTATAAGAATATATATTTATATTTACCTGTGTCTGTATGTATGTTTCTAATAAAAACAGTTTCTGTCATATGTAGTTGTTCAGTCGATATTTGTTCAATATCCAACATCTTCTTCTCCACCAATCTTTTGATTTTCAGCAGCCTCCAACAGATGTTTGTCCCTCTAAAGTTTATCTTCCACACAATTTCCAGAGTGATCTTTTGAAAATATACACTTTTTATGTCTCACCATTAATAAAACTTTTCACACCTCTATTACCTCCAGGATAACTTCCAAATTCCTTAGTTTAATATAAGATGTCTTTTAAGATTTACTTATTCCTATCCTTTTAATCGTCAGACTCTCCTTGAGCCTTAATTTGTACTGTAGTCCTATAGACATAGCTGTAGCTCACAAAAAGGTATCATCCCACACCTGTCAGAATGGCTAACGTAAAAAACACAAGGAAAAAAAAAAAAGACAAGAAACAAGTGTTGGTGAGGATGTGGAGAAAAAAGAATTCTCTTGCACTGTTGGTAGGAATGCAAATTGGTGCAGCCATTGTGGAAAAGACTATGGAGTTTCCTCATAAAATTAAAAAGAGAGCTACCCTACAACCCAGAAATCCAGGAATTGCACTACTGGGTATTTATCCAAAAAATACAAAAACAGTAATTCAAAGAGATACACCCATATGTTTATTATAGCATTATCTATAAATAGCCAAACTATGGTAACAGCCCAAGTGTCCATTCATAGATGATAGGATAATGAAGATTTGGTATATATACAATGGGACATTATCCAGCTATAAAAATGAGTGAAATCTTGCCACTTGCAACAACGTGGATGGAGCTAGATAGTATAATGCTAAGCTAAATAAGTCAGTCAGAGAAAGACAAATGCCATATGTTTGCACTCATATGTGGAATTTAAGAAACCAAACAAATGAGCAAAGGGTGAGAGAGAGTGAGAAATCAAGAAATGGACTCTAACTATAAAGGACAAACTCATGATTACCAGAGGGGATGTGGGTGGAGGAATAGGGGAAATGGGGGATGGAGATTAAAGAGTACACTTATGATAAAAAATGAATAAATAAAACAATAGCTGTAGTTCTGTCACACGATGCTGTCCCATTGCTTCTCCATGTTATTTTAGCCACTCTTCTTTATTTGCCAAACTCCTAGTTGTCCTTCATATCCATCGTCGTAAATCAACTCCATTATATATTTTTTTCAGCAGTTTTTCTTTTTAAGTAACTTTGTTCTTCTCGCTGCTAATATCTTCCCTGTAATACTGTTTTTTTCAAGTCTATCATGCGAAAAGGTATTTACTCTATTATCAGAAATATCTTTGTCTTTGCATCTCTCTAGTTTTAAATAGCAGTGTTCTCTTTTCAATTATTGTTATTATTATTATTATTATTATTTTGTTATAGCTTATACACCTGTCTCCTCTCGCTTCTCATTATTTACACTTCCTTTCAACATATCTGCAGTGCGTACGATATATTTTGGTCAAATAATCAATCGATAAGTTCATGCTTTGACAGCCTGCATTTTGCCTTTTCTCCTCACCTAAAGGATTGTATAAATTGTCTTTTGTAAAGATAATACAATATTACCTGACTCGCAAATCAATTGGAGATTCTGCATGTCCTTAATCTTTCCGGGTGCTTGTCATTGTGTGCCAACCCCTGGCATTAATCATGTGTTTCTGATATTTTGACATCTCAAGCCTTGCTGACCCTGGAGGGACTTTCCTTAGAGGAGTGTGCCTTTCATATGCAAACTACTCAATCCGGAGTCCTTATTCCCCCAGAGCCTCCTTTTTTAGGTTAGTTTTGTAGGTCAGTCTCCTATTCTGGCAACTAATCATCCCAGGGCAAGGTATCAGTCAACTAGGAGGAGCCTAGAGCCCCAGAGCCCCTGAAATTATGAAAGCTAGGAAATTCTAAGCCCGCATCTTGGCCTCACCCATTCCTTCCCACAGAAATCACACTAGGTTTTTGCCCTTGTTTCCCCCTCACTCCTTCAGCCTCCAGGCCAACGCTGAGGCCTCCTGGTGGCCCTGCCTGGTGTGGCATGCTCCCTGGGAACTGAGTTAAACACATTGGCAGTTGTCTACCCATCTGTTGGCCTCACTGCACCTGAATAATAATAAAACCTACATTTTGGTTTCTGTGGCAGAGGAGCCACCTGATTTTCTGGGATTATTTCCTTTTTGCTGAATTCCAGACTAGTTACCTAATATACAGGGCCCCTTGCAAAATGAAAATTCATGGGGGCGCCGGGGTGGCGCAGTCGGTTAAGCGTCCGACTTCAGCCAGGTCACGATCTCGCGGTCCGTGAGTTCCAGCCCCGCGTCGGGCTCTGGGCTGATGGCTCAGAGCCTGGAGCCTGTTTCCGATTCTGTGTCTCCCTCTCTCTCTGTCCCTCCCCCGTTCATGCTCTGTGTCTCTCTGTCCCAAAAATAAATAAACGTTGAAAAAAAAAATTAAAAAAAAAAAAATTCATGGCCCTTTACTCAAAATGGAGGAAAAATGTGTCATTAAAGGTACTAAAATGTAAGGTTTTTTCTCTTAAAATATTTTGCTACTTATCAAACATATTTGGAGTAATAATGATACATGAATAACAATACAGATATAAAAATTGCAAAATATATTTTATTTTTATAATTATACACAGTAAATAATAATGCTTTGTTAATGTGATGTTTTGATTTAACATAAGATTTTACTGGCTCGTTTTTTGCAAATCCATTTATTAGGTCATCAAAAGATATACTTTTAGCAAGTTCATTTTCGATTGATATAATTAGAAATGATGTCAGTTTTTCCTGACAAATGTAGGGTCTCAATGTTTCAGTGTTAAGTCTCAATATATTAAATAACATTTAATACTTTTTAATTTGGGGGAAGACCTCACCTGTTGGTATGATTGTTACTGAAGCTAGTAAGTCTGTTTTGTAGGTTGTTGTAACATTGGGATTAGTTCTTTCTTTTTTTTATTTTGAGAGAGATGGGGAGAGGCAAGGAAAGAGGGGGACAGGGAATCCAAAGAGGGCTCTGTGTTGACAGCAGTAAGCATGATGCGGGGCTCAAACTCACAAACCTACAAACCATGAGATCATGACCTGAGCTGAAGTCAGATGCTCAACTGAGTCACCCAGGAGCCCCACATTGGGATAATTTCTGATAAATTATTTCAAAATACAAACTTTGGAATATCTAGACCTGATAATTCAAGCAGAACAATTTTCTAAAAGAAATTTTGCTCCTGGAGTGCCTGGGTGACTCAGTTGGTTAAACATCCAACTCTTGGTTTCTGTTCAGGTCATGATCTCATGGTTCGTGAGTTAAAGCCCCGTGTCAGGCTCTGTGCTGTCATCGCAGAACCTGCTTGGGGTTCTCCCTCTCCCTCTTTCTCTGCCCCTACCGCGTGCTCGCTCACTCTCTCTCAAAATAAATAAATAAACTTTAAAAAAAAGAAAGACATTTAGCTTCACGTACAAATCAACTTCATTTAAGTATGGATTTGATTGTAAATGAAATGACTTTTTGTGTTTCTTCTAATGTTTCCTGTCACAGAAGTTGTAGGAGAAACAAAATGTGACTTCAAGATTTGTATACAATTCAAGACACCTAATTATTCATTCTATCACTCTATGTTCAATTGTAAGAAAAAAAAAATAAAATTATCATCCCTTTTAATATTTGGTCTTTCGAAGCTTCATATGTTCAACAGTTTTATTTTCCATTAAATGTGGCAAATCTTTAAATTTAATTTCTATTTCTAAGCCTGTGGATTTTTGTTTTGCAGTATTGTTGCAGTTTCCAGAATCACAGAATCTAAACACTGAAAAATTTTAGTATTATCCTAATATGCTTTATTGCAATGGTTCCGTATACACTTTATTCTGTAAAAATTTACTGACAAAGTTTGCTGCCTGAGCACCTCCAGTTCATGTTCAGGCAGGAGAGTTAGAAGTTGTGCATATGCCAAGGGATGGATTCACAGATTGACAGGCAGGCTGGCTTCCCAGGGCATGTAGAACCTTACCTGTCTTCGATGTGGGTCTCTGTTGCTGCTGCTGCTGTCTCTCTCTGGGTCCATGCCCCCGGCCCACAGCTTTGGCCTTAAAAGTTTGTTGCGGTCTGCCAGACAGCTGCTCAGCACCCCCAGGCCACCCATGTTTGCGGGACCTGAGTCTGCCCTGTGTGCACTACAGTTAGGTAAATATTTCCACTGTCCATGACACGTGCACATGCTGTTTTCCTATCAGACTTACTTTATAATATACAAGTTCAAAGACAAGAAAAAATTCAAAATTGGGACATCAGAGCATTAAAACCATCACAGGCTCCTTCTGCAAGTGTTTTTGTTGTTGTTGCATTTTTTTTTTTATTTCCACATAGGTCTCTCTCTCTCTCTCTTTCAGTCTCTCTCTCTTACACACACACACACACACACACACACACACACACACACACACACACCAGCTCTATCTGTATCAGCTCTATATGATTTAACTGATTCTTGTTCTTTGCCTCACATTTTGCATGAACACTTCCAAGAATTTAGTCATTTACCCTCAACTCTTTATCCTCCAGGAGAAATCAGTCATCCAAATAAGAAATGTTAATAATTATCTTTAATTTTTTAACTCTCTACTTTGGTATCTCTCCAACTATCTCCATGGCCTCTGTGGCCAATAGTATACTTTTTAAAAAAAAATTTATTTTCAAGCAATCTCTACCCACAATGTGGGGCTCGAACCCACAACCCTGAGATCAAGAGTTGCATGCTCTGCCGACTGAGCCAGCCAGGAGCCCCTGCTTATAGTATACTTCAACTCAGATGGCTCACTCTGGAAACTTCCAGGGTTCTGTATGTTTTTAAGAAGTCATTATCTTCCCAGAAAAATTGGCTCCTTTTTCTGTCTCTCTAAATCCTATAAATAATGTTGCTATTCTCTAAGTGATCCAGTCTCCAAGCTGAGTGTCAACACTTACATTCTCTTTATATACCATCACTTCTTTCGGTACCATTCCCTACTATGTTTGGCATTCACCATCTCCCTTCTCTATTATTATCATAGCTTCCCAAGTGGTCTCCCTGCTCTGGGAGTCCTTCCTTCCTTTACTCTATCCTATATAGGAGCAACTGAACAAGCTGCATAAGTGTTCTTTTGATGCTGTTACTTTTCTTCCCTCCACCTCAATCCTGCATTTAAAGTCCATAATCTAAAATGAAGTATAAACTTTCCCATCACAGTGTTCGCCATGATGTAGTAGGTTAAGCTATCATTTAAATGTCACAACAGACTATTATTCTCAGATAGAATAACCTATTATTTATTCTCCTTATCCATAATTCTCCATCACCTCACCCCATTTACACACACACACACACACAAACACACACACACACGTGCGCACGCACCCATGTTCAAATGTTTTCCATTTTCCATTAACTTTATCTGTTGTGTCTGTTGCTCTGGCAACAAAGAGAACTTTGGGGGTGCCTGGGTGGCTCAGTCGGTTGAGCGTCTGACTTTGGCCTAGGTCATGATCTCGTGGTCTGTGAGTTCGAACCTGTGTGGGGCTCTGTGCTGCCAGCTGGGAGCCTGGAGCCTGCTTCGGATTCTGTGTCTCCTTCTCTCTCTGCCCCTCCCCCTCTCATGCTCTGTCTCTCTCTCTCTTTCTGTCAAAAATAAATAAGCATTAAAAAAAATCAAAGAGAACTTTGACCATTGACACCATCCACCATTTTCTCCTTTCCTTTTTGGTATGTCTTATCTTTCCAGATAGATAAGAGCTAAAATTAAGGATGTTTGGTGGAGTTAAGCAGTACCTTTCCTCAGAGATTCGCATTGTTGCAAATGTCAGAGAATGATCAGATGTAATTAAGAATGTAAAATTATGGTCTGTGAGCTCAATTGAAAAGAAGCTAATAGTGATCTGCAGTTGGGGATCAGACACAGACAGATATCTCTGAAAACCTAGGCACTTATGACAGGAGCTAGAGTCAAGGGAAGAACACCAGGACTCTAGAGCATGAGTACCCTAAAAGCCTGACATGTGCCAGAGCATACAGGAGGAACTAGATTGCTGTGTCACTGTGAAACTATGATCGTAACCCCTCCTCACCGCAGCCCTTCACGCCTATGGTCTGTTTATACTCTCCTGGGATAATTGCACACTAGGCAGATGAGGATGATTGAAAAAAATCTGTGCAGCTACTGGCACTGCCTTTCACAAAACTGCATGTAGGAATAGGGTTGTGGATTTAGTTAAAAAAAATGAAAGCAAAAACAAAAAAGGACTCCAGGTTAAATTTTAATTTCAGGTAAACAACGAATGTCTATTTTAGTGTAAGTGTGTTCCAAATACTGCATATGTATATATATACTTGTAAATATCTATATACATATGCATGTATAATATGAATATGTATTATGTACATATGTATATACAATATGTGTTTCAGTATGTACGTATGTATGCTTATGTACTGCTTATGCTGTGATTTCTCTGTTAAATTTGAACTTTAGATAACCCAAACTAGAGGTTTTTGTATGTCTCAAGCATAGCACAAGTTATACCTATAGTAAAAACAATCTATTCTGTATCTGAAATTCAGTTTGAATTGGCATCCTGCATTTTACCTGTCACTGTGGCACAAGAAACAGTGGTTTCCCTGCTGCTGGGAGGACACGATGACAACTGGCTGCTGTGTAGGGCGTCACCCACAAGCCACACTGGCAGAGCCACCAGGGTGATAGGCAACAGAGTGGGGAGACCCCAGAGCTGCAGAAGTGGATGTAATTACATGTGAGTAACATCTCCTAGTGCCTGCCCAGGCCCGGAACAGGGCGAGGGCAGAAGGATTACAAAAAACAGCCAAGGGCTTCTGATGCACTGTCTCCTTCCCCACCACTGATAATCCTAGTCTGGAAGTCAAAATGAAACCACAGGGCTAATTGTTCCTTTGATTGAGTAAACTGTTAGCGTTTTGTCAAAGAAAAGCACCCAAATGAGAGCAAATAATAGCTATTTATTCAGAACTTCAACAGAAAGGGAGTTAGCTACAATCACTTGACTCTGGGAGAGTGGGAAAGCAGGTAGGGGGTTGGAAAAGCTTTATAGGAAAAAAATGGAAGGCTTTGGAGATGCTCTGATCGGAAGCTTCCACAGGAAGGAGTTGGAGGCAGACTGAGTAGAAGCAGGATGTCTTATGTGATTAGTTTGGGGAGATTGTTTTATTTTCTCTGATTGGTCCTGAGTTGGAAACAGGGGAAAAAAAATAGGATGCTTGAAGTCATTGACCAAGTCCTTATTACTCTAAACCAATTGCTACAAGATTTGTGTGGTTTCTTAGACCGGTTGCTGCTGAGTCCATGTCAGATTTTTAGGCACATGTGGTCTGATCATTGTCCAGTGGTTTATTTAGTCTCCTGAGTATGCATATTTTATAAATAAAATTGATTATTTATTTCAAGTTCTCGGGCAGTGTCTGGCATATCACAGCGCTCCACAAAGCATTGCTATGATCAATAATAATAGTAGTTACTGTACTGGTGCATCACACACAGAGTTAAACACCAAGGCTTCTTTCCAGGAAGCAGCTTTATTAGTGCTAGGATGGGCTCAGCCTGCTAAGACCCAAAAGGCTGAGCCCTGAGCACAAGGGAGGGGTGGGGAGGGGGCTGGGGGGGCATTGTCTTTTGTACAATTTTTGCTCCTTTGTCTCCTATATATGGTAACGTGGGTGGTCTATATTAAGAACATCATGCAAGTGCACATAGCCAGGTTGCCTTCTCTTGTCTTGAGGCTTTCACCGCATTCCTTAGGGAGGGACTCTACCACATTACTATTACTGTTGTTAGGTTTATATTCTAAACATATTGAGGAAGAACACTAAGAAACTTGGAAACGAGCATCTGGATGGCTCAGTTGGTTACGCGTCTGACTTCGGCTCAGGTCACGATCTCACGGTTTGTGAGTGTGAGTCCAATGACCAGGTATCTGTTGTCCTGTTGTCAGCAGGAAGCCCGTTTCAGACCCTCTGTCCCCCTCTATCTCTGCCTCTCTCTCTCTCTCTCTCTCTCTCTCTCAAAAATAAATAATTAAACATTTAAAAAAAGAAACCTGGAAGCAGCAAGTCTGGAAAGTTTTCTTTCCCTCCTCTTGATGAGAGAGTATGTAAAATAAGGCTTGTATTGACTTATAGGAAATTGTCTCTTTTGTATGTCAAAAGTGTTTAAATATTTACAATTTTAATGGATCCACTACAAAATATTAATTAAACATTATTTAGCTGATTGTGTATATATAAAATTATATGACAACCCATGCATTTACTTTAAAATCTTTATCAATAATATTCTTCCTTTTATACTGTGAAAGCTTATTATTTCATTCAGTGAAGATGTCAAACTTTTAGAAGCAAGATATGCATACTTGCAGAGGGAGTAATAATTACATGGCATGATTATCATGGAATGATTGTTTTAAAAGAGAATAAATCAATAAATGTAAGGAAAGGTTATTCACATCGCCTTAATGCTCCCCAAACTTAGAACATTTGTGAAGAAGCAAAATGTTTGAAACTCAATCACTTTGCCTAGTGTGGTATTTTGCAAAGTGTGCTTAGAGAAAAGTGTTGCATGAAAGAATTAAGTATTTGCAACTTTAAGAGGATGAGTTCATATGCTTTCTCAAAATTAAGCTCAAGACCTGTTTGGAGAACTCTTCCTTCTAGGTCTAGTTTGCTTTTTTTCTATAATATCCTAATATGAAGTGAGCCCAGTTACAGCCTACTTAATTATTTGCATATAATCACATATTATTTGGTAATATTGCTTTTAGATCTATTTTTATGCAAATGAAGGGAATGGTAAAATCACTCTACAATGAGCCTAATGGCATTGTTCAGGTTGTATTGTTCGGGTTCTAATTGCTTTCTTTTTGATCCACTCCCCTTTCACCTGTGAGATAAATTGGTCAAGGTGGAGGGCTGCACAGTTTATTTTTAAAAACGATATAAATGTTAGTTAAGGGATGAAATGGAACCATTAACAAGTCATGATTTCTATCGTCCTGTCCAGGTGAGCTAAACAAGAAACCTGAGTTTATTGGCTCTGAAATGAAATAAGTATGGTAGGTTCTTTTTGCCAGATATCAAGTGTTCACTGTATTAATGATGAAAATTGCCAGAAAGGATCAACTCAATCCATAGTTTGTACACACAGGTAAGATAAAGGCTTATCTTTGTAAGAAAAATTTTCCTTTCTACTAGCTTTAAACACATACATTAATAGTGACTAAACCTGAATTCAAATGATGCTTTATTTAAAATTATAAAAGAACATTCCATAGGGTTAAAGTATTTCCACATATGCAAATATTTCAGAAATTTCTTCTCATAATTAAGCTTTGTTGTTCTAGAAAAGAAGGCATGTTTTGCATATGCTAAGGTCACTCTTAATCTTCTATATTTCCATACGTAAAGAGAATTGTAAACTTCCCCAGGCCAGTTCCTCAAAGATGTTTCTTAAAAGACTATTGGCTTAAGAGAATTATTTGGCATGAATAGAAGTATTATTGAGCTTTTATTAAAGTGTCTTTTACACTGCAGAATTTTTATGTAATCAGGACAGAAGCCAACACATATAGACTAATAAATAACAACGTTTTACAGTGGATATCTGCTGTAGTTGCACATAATCAGAATTACTATCTGGCCAGCAGATGGGTGCTTAGCCAGTTGGATAAAACTTCTATTTGAACAGCTTTTGGAAAAAAAAAAAAACCCGAAAATCAGAGAAAATTTTTTTTTCTTTCGTCATTTCCCATGAAATAACCGAAATAACTTGGTATCTACTTGCAAAGATTCAAATTCACTTAAAGCATACTAATTAAGGAGTAGTTATAATACCTTTTATCTCTTTCCATTTACTCTTCCTTAATTTTACAATTACAAAAATAACACTGAATGCAGTGAATATAAAACTAACTGCAGAACTTCTCAGGATAATCTTCCAGGCATTTAGCAGCCTTTAGCCATATGGGTTTTACATGTGCAGATCCAAAATGGCTCTTATCCATATACATTTATGGAGAATTTTTTTTAAAGAAAATATATTTGGGTGATATTGAGGACAAGTGTTAGCAACTATGAAACTGAGTTTGCCATAGGCCAGATATCATCTGTTTGTAAACCACTTGGTATAGACTTGCCTTTTTTTTTTTTTTTTTTTTTTTTT
>NW_024412376.1:87612761-87655201 GCF_014898765.1 Herpailurus yagouaroundi | reverse complement strand
TTTTTTTTTTTTTTTTTTTTTTTTGGATCGACTTGTATTAGTTCTTGTTTGTGAGCATCAGTTCTAAATACAAAAAAAAAAATTGAGTTTTTAATTTTTTGGTTGGCATCTTAAATTGAAGTAGACTGGAAAACCTTTTTGGGACAAACACTGTTTCTTATTAGAATCATTTAGCTGACAGCACGGTGGACCTGTCAGAATCTCTGGAATCCTCCTTTTGCCAACCTGATGTGTCAATCCACCACTCACAGGGTCTGAGTGTCCCTTGGCCTTCAGAAGATGGCCTGCATGCTTGAAGCTACCATGCACACGCAGAGGGCTGTAAGTGCCTGGGAGTTCACTTTCCACTAATGACCCAGGCCAGAAGGCAGCGACTGATTGACCTTGTACAATGGATGAATATTAGTAATGTAAGTAAAGTGGATAAAGAAGTGACCTTTGGTTTGGAGATTTAAATAAATATGATCATCTTGATTCCTTATTTTCTTTCTTCCTTGAGAGAATGAGCTGTTTCAGTTCATGACTATAATTTCTAAAAAATGATACAATATACCAATTGATTCTCAGAGGTGATTTTTATTTTTTATTTTTATTTTTTTATTTTACTTTTTAAAAAAATGTTTATTTATTTTTGAAGGAGAGGGACACAGAATGTGATGGGGGAGGGACAGAGAGAGAGGGAGACACAGAATCTGAAGCAGGTTCCAGGCTCTGAGCTGTCAGCACATGAACTGTGCCATCATGACCTGAGCTGAAATCGGATGCTTAACCGACGGAGCCACCGAGGCACCCGAGAGAGGTGGTTTTTAAATGTGGGCAGAGAGAGGTGATTTTTAAATGTGGGCAGAGGGGAGGGGCATGAGGTTCATAGATAAATTTTACCATATTGGGCAAATCCTTTTTTCTATCATTCTGAGGTTGCACAGTACTTTTTCATGTTCCCTGTGACTGAATGTAATAAAGAAAAATCTCTTGGGATAGGTGCTAATACAAAAGCTAACTTGAGTAGCTCAATGACAAAGGGATGAGAGTGGCAATAAAGAGGGTCTACAAAAACTCAAGTAATGACAAGGCGGATAATGCAAATAAAAATGTTAAAATCACATATTTTCAATTTTGAAGATTTAATTTCAACTTTAAGTGGAACATATTTGTATTGAAGCTATTTTGTCTACTATGATGAGTCCTGACTCTTCTATACTGGAGATTTACATTCAGCTTCATATGAGGATTGAGTAACTTATAATAAAACTCAATAAAACACACAAACATAATTGTAGTCCCAAGAACTTTGCAATTCTATGCTCTATGGTTATTAATTTGTGCATGAAAAGTAGAATCTTTGACATTTTTTCTAAGAATGTATTTCATTTTAAAAGAAAACAACGCTTTCAAATAACTATGCATGAGGTTTTTAACGATTAAATGGTCTGTCATAATTCTTGACTCTAGTCAGTAAGATACAATAATTAATGAATAAGTTAGTTGCTTTTAATGTTCCACAGTTTAGTGATATACAACTTACAGTGTCTCAGAATCTTTTAGAGTTATGCCTAGATGAGCAGGCATCTGATATATTGCTTCTTTGGTAAGAGTATAATAGCTAAAGAACAATTACTAGCTTTGTGAGGATGGCATTTTATCAATGGAACTTCCATTAAGTTAGCCTTTCATCTTGTTAATGTCATGCTCTTTTTTCAGGACCTTGACATCATTATAATGTGTCACTGTAGAGGGGAAAATGTACTTTTTAAGTGCCAGAGGTATAAATGTGTATTTCTGTCTCTGGTAAATCAGCATTCAAAGCTTTCTTGTGACAGTCATTTTAAGGACTACACAGGAATAATACAGATATAAAAAGTATATTACTATACAAGAAAAAAATACAAGTTGCCCAACTGCTTATTAACATTCACTCTTTACATATGGCATCCCCCCAAAAATAATTTTAAAGGGGTTTTCATGGTATAGTCAGTGTTCTGCTTCACTTGCCCTAATGGGAAAGCTTAATCTGAATTAAGTGGAATATTCATCAAGATGGCATTTAAATATCTCTTTCCTGTATACAGAGCCATCTTATTGGTTAGAAATTAAATGCTTTAAAATAATGAAATGCTTGTTCCTGTTATGTGATTTGATTGTATTGTTATTGTATTTTGTGGAGAGAGAGCATATCAGGAAGTATTAATATAGTAGAATTAACTGTTATCTTGAATAAGTATAAAATGTTATTGAAAGTAGTTATGGCTGCATAATGCCAAAAAGGAAACATTAAAAATTGAAAAATTCAGGCAAATAGCCAGATTTTTGATTGATTGGACTACAAGTAGCTGATCTGATAGATTACTTTTTTCCTCCAAGTAACTGCCCAGTTGTTTGATGAAGCTGACCAAATCTGGCAATCTCTGTGGGTGGTATCTTATTGAATTAGGAAGATATCAATGCCCTCTCAATAAATCTGAGTGCAAAACTCTTTACTAGCTAACCTCCAATCCTGTAACTCTGGTCATAAGATGACTACCTCTTGATGTCTTCAAAATGGGTAAAAATATTTTTCTACACATTTGGAGATAAAAATTTCAGAAAAAAACCCAACTTTTCTACTTAAAAATAAAACCTTGCTGTCATCTTATTCAGCATTTTCAATTTTTTTTTTTTTTTTTGTTTTTTTTTTTTACCAGTGTCTTCTTTAGTTGTCAATGAACATATTAGATCTTCCTACACTCATAGCATTTCTTAGATTTTCTACTAGGTTTTAATGTACCAGCCAAGAGTATAAATGAGATCAAATGCAAGTATTCCAAATAAATGAAGGAAGGATTTTTCACGTGGAGAGCTATCTAGGCTTCAGAGTCCCACTCTTTTGTTCCTGAGCTTCCTCTCCCTTTGAGGGCTATCTTAGGTAGTCTTACTGGGCAAGACCACAGGAGGAAAGGGGACCAAGAAGTTAATCTCTGGTGGATACCTGACATACCAAAGTTGGCTAATAATCCTCTAATGTTTTAACTAAAAGCAAGCAAAGTGCCCTTCTCTTAATTCCCTGTAGCACATCTGAGACTGCGCTGAGAAGATACAGGCACAGCTGTAATATGGGGTCATATATTACTAAAGAGAAATACAAAGATAGAGGGTTTCTTTGTTACAAAACCAGGCTGGAATGCTGGTGGAAACACCAAGCAACACTCAGAGATCTTGGTGGATTGGAGATTTATGTAACACCGGTAGGCTCAGAGGAGACCGTTTCTCCAAAGATCTGAGCTTCGAATGCAAGTGGGAAGGGTAATTTATAGTTGTCAGCTTCCATATCTGTGGGGGTTTTCATGCGCGCAGCAAACAGGGCAAGAAGAACCTGGAAGAGGGGTCTCCAAGCTAGAGACCAGAGCTTGTTTTAGTCCCGCCGGCCATCTTATGGTGTAAAACTTTATTCATTTTCCCAACATCTTTTTTAGATTTAGTAAATCCCTGCTAAAGACTCCAGCTGGAATGCCCACTCTTTCCCCCTCCACTCCAGTTGTACCCAAAGTGGGAGATGTCATCTAAACTGTATCACCCAGGTCCACTATAATGCATACTTAGATTTTGAATTTCTGAATGCAAAGATTCAATTGAATTGAATTCAACAACAACACCACCAACAAAAAAACAATACATTTTCCCACCTATTTCTCCAAATGTTGGCTTCCTGTGTCTTCCTTTAATATTAAAAAAGACTAACATTCGAATACAAAGGAAAATATCTAACATCTTCACAAGATGCTTATGCACATGTACCTGTAAGGAGGCTTTGTTTTAAAACTCTTGTAATGTCTTGAGTTCATTTTCTTTCTTTTCTCTTTTACTATTGTAAAGGAATAGCTTTTGTTGCTAGTTCATCCGGACTGTTTGCAATCATCTTTCTACTACTGCTTAACTTGAAACTGACCATCTAATCACAAAATCAAGTGACCCTTTCTCAGTCTAAACCTTTATCAATCTCTCTGTGACTATCCACACCACTGATAAACTGTGTCTTGCTTTGGGTCCAATGTGTCATGCTTTGGGTCCAATGAACATACTATTCTTTCTGCACAACCTGTTCCTCTCCTTTATTCTTTATTGACTCTTCTTGGTTCTCTACTTCCTGAACGGAGTTGTGTTACTAGAGTCAAGGTCATGCTTTTTTTCATCTCTACTGGTCTCGCTTCTTTGGCATTCCCACATTTACAATTATCCCATCTATGTAATTCTGAAATCTGAACCTTGAGATGTCTTGACTGATCTTATCCATAATCTATTACTGTCTGTTGTGAGATCTAGTTGGACATCCGAATAGACTCTTCAAACGCAGCATGTTTTAAACAATATTCACTTTATTCTTCAAAACAATTATTTTTTTTCTAATTTCTTCTTTTATTTGGCTTATGATAATTCTTTTTTTCTCAATTGCCTAGTCTCCACATGCCTAAATAAAATTTTCTTTCTGTCTACACATCACTCATCATATATATAATCATTTTCCAAAGCAGTTTTGTCTCTAAAATATATTTTGATGTTGTCCTTTTCTATCAATTCCATTTATTTTTCTATTCAAGTTTTTTTTTTTTTTCATATCTGGCCTTAACTATTCCTTTTTAAAAAATTTTTTTGGGCCCCTGTGTGGCTCAGTTGGTTAAGTGTCTGACTCTGGCTCAGGTCATGATCTCACAGTTCATGGATTCGAGTCTGCATTGGGTTCTGTGCTGCAGCTCAGAGCCTGGAGCCTGCTTCATATTCTGTGTCTTCTTCTTTCTCTGCCCCACCCTCCACTCATATTCTATCTCTCCCTGTCTCTTAAAAATAAATAAACATTAAAAACTTTAAAAATATTTTGGTTATCAAAATAATTTTTATAAATAGTAAAAAAAAAAACTATAATGAAATTTGAAATTCTCTTCCAGCACAAATATGCTATTCCCTCTTCACCACAGTTTGTGTGTCATTACAAAAATCATCATTTATGCATGTAATCATATTTCCAAATTATCTCCAAAGTAGCTGAAATAACATACTCTTCATCAATGTATGAAGATGTGATTTCCCCACATTCTCCTAAGTCTTGTGTTATCGTTCCTTCATATTTGCCAATCTGTTCTCTTACTGTTGTTTTATTTTACATTTTATTATTTGTGAATAAGATTGAGCATCTATTCATATGCTTATAAGCAATTTGTATTGCTTTCTCTGTGAAATGTCTGTACATATTGCCTTTTATTTATTTATTTATTTATTTATTTATTTATTTATTTATTTATTTTCTTTCTTGTCTCACTACCTCAAGCCTCTCTTGGTTCTAGGATGATTGCAAATTGTTTCTAGATTAATTTTACTAGTTCACATCTCTAACATATTTCCCAATTAAAGTACTTTAAATTATTGTTGATTTTCAACTGTACAGAATTTAAATCTCTTAGTCTGGTGCACCAGTCAAGGTTTTTAGGTACAAGTATTAGGAACCAGAAATCTGAATGATTTCAGAAGAAAGACATTTTGTTAGGATACTAAGAAACCACAGTCTGTGACAGGACTTGAGAACAATAACTACAGGTCATGCATTTGGGGAAAGAAAATACTTATAATTAGTCTAGCAAACTGCTTCATTAAACATAGCACTAATGTTGCTCTAATATCACCGGTATTGAAAAAATAGATATGGTCAATGGAGCTACACTCATGGCCAACTTTGGAAAATAAGTGAAGCTGATTTCATTGCTACCGTACCTAGCTGGTCATTCACATCAAATTAAGAAACTGGGGTGTGTACAATCTGATTGCCCTACTTCCTATGATAAACCCTACATGCAAGAGAAATGTAGAAACCTATTATCTGGCACTTTCTGCTTCTATAGTTGAATGTGTGATTTGTTTCACAAATCAGTGAATTCCCTAAGCGTAGGAAGGTTTTCAAAAGCTGAACACATGAAGAGTGTCAGATGTGTAATAAGGTAGTTATTAATTTCCTCTCTAAATTTTCCTCACTTTAAAAAAGCTATTTGTTTTATTATTAACCTAGCTCATGATCAGGTCATCTAGACATGCCATTCCTAATAGATAGCCTGAGTTTCTTGCATTTCTCCTTTTTGTTTATTCTGTTCTTTCCACTTGGATTGCTTACCTTTTGATGTTTTACCCTTTTAAAAAATTCCTACTTCAAACATCACTTTTTTTTTGAGACTCCCCTAATACTTGCTCTTCTTCTGAACTGTCATACAATTTGATTTCTCCAAACAATAATATCTGTTGCATTCTGCCTTATCTGGAAACTATTCTAGTATATGCTGTCTTTTCCTATTACTATACAAGAACCAATTTTTATAGGGACCATGCATTAAACCTAAATTATTCAGAAGATTTAAATATCAACTAAAAGAATTCACCAGAAAGAGATTTCCAATTACTTCCTATTCATTCATCCATTCAGCAAATGTGTATTGGGTACCTACTGTCTATGCCAACGCTTTGCTCAGAGCTACAGATGCAATGATAAACCACACTAACTCAATGTTTTATAGATTTTAGAAGCCAAACACCAAACTATAACAATAACAAAGCAAACAAAAATTCAAGTAAAAAAAAAAAGCTTCAATAAAATTATTTTTTAAATGTTTATTTATTTATTTTGAGAGAGAGAGAGAGAGAGAGAGAGAGAGAGAGAGAGAGAACGTACAAGTGGGGAAGGGGAAGAGAGAGAGAGGGAGAGAAAGAATTCCAAGCAGGCTCCGTGCTCAACACAGAGCACACCCCTGGTCTCCATCTCATAACTGCAACATCATGACGTGAGCTGATATGAAGAGTCCATCACTTCACAAGGGCCCCTTTAAAAGTATTTTAATGTTTGAAATATGAAATAAAAAGCATTTTGTATATAAGGAGCAATTTGGAGGAACACAAGAAAAGGGGAATGGTTTGATTAGTGAGAAGGCTTAATCAGCATGCAAATGAAAGATGATAACTGCATGGATTAAGATGGTAGCAACAGGGATGGAACGAGGATTCGAAACAGATGTTGAAAGAGAATCCACAGGACCTAATAGTGATTTGGATGTTGTATATGAAAAAAAAATACCAAGGACTAAATCCTTCTGTATTTTGCTGGAACTATTTTTTCCACCAGCACTTCCATCATCCCGACCTCCCGTCATAGCTGCCTTACTCACTTTCCCCATGTCGTAACAATCTTTTGTCTCCCTAGGGTATTGTATATTGCAAGAACTCATTATAGTGGGAACCCTATAAATCCATAATTTTCAAATTCAGTCGATCCTATCATAGTAAGGATGTATCAGGAGATAGAAGCCACAATTTGGACAGGGAGAGTTTAATATAAATAATTATGAACCGTGACTAGGGAGCAAATATAAAGAGTAAAGAGCTCTCTAAAAACTCTCCTAAGGCTGAAATAGCACAACCAAGGAAGGAACAAATTTGGAAGGGAGTCCTCACGACAAGCCTGGGGATTCAGACTTCACTGGAAAAGGTGCAAATGCAGCACATTGTATGGTAGAGAACTTTGCTGGGTTGCTACAAGCCTGCATTTGTCCAGTCACTGGGAAAGTAGGAAATATCTTTTAAGGTATGGAGACTAAAGATGTCAGGCAGGGAACTGTGGCCAAAGTGGAAGCACCTCTCCAGAGCACAAGTAGGCTGAGACTGGCACAGCTGTGATGGGTATAAATGTGCAGGAAACAGGAGCTGGGACTGGCAAGAAGGAAACAACTTTCCAAAATGCAGATGGGATGAGACTACTGTGCAGAGGGATTCTCCACCCTTTTCACTGGCTGAATGGCACAAGCTCAGGCTGATTCACTGTCTGCTTGACAGGCCCGCTATGAGTTGGTCACCAATCATCTGGAGCTGAAGACTCAAGCTCCCTGAGATACTGCACACTCTGGCACACAGCTAGGAGTGAACATCACTGGATGTTCCTCTCCCAAGATAGTATAACCATGGAAGAGAATAGAAAGAAGTAAAGGAAAGAAAATCATACCAGAAAGAAAAAACTCCTCTTACAGTGTCCCTCTACTGACCCCTACTATCAACTTTTAAAGTCATACTCTGCAACTGGAGCACCTGGGTGGCTCAGTAGGTTGAGTGTCCAACTTTGGCTCAAGTCATGATCTCATGGTTTATGGGTTTGAGCCCTGCGTCCGGCTCTCTGCTGTCAGCATGGAGCCCGATTTGGATCCTGTGTCTTGCTCTCTCTCTGCTCCTCTCCTGCTCACATTCTCTCTCTCCCTCAAGTAAATATTTTAAGAAATTTAAAGTCATACTTGGAACAAAAAAGAAATGCTTAAAAGCAAAACTCCATTCTCACTGTGCAGGTAATGAGGGTAGATTAGAAGCTGAAAGGAAATACATTGATAACCAGAAGAGTCCACTCCTTTGGTCACTTGACTTCTATGTGCATTCTGCCATATACATTTGAACTTCTACATAACGATAAAACAACCCTGTCTTACCACCTAGCAAGATATAACTGTCCTTCTTATGAGTGAATTTTTCACCATTTCCCCAAATAATACATAGCATAATCATTGCCACTATGACATTTCATCTCAGAATGTCTGAAAATTTTCCATTACCTAGAGACTAAATGTGAAAGTTATTCTTACAACTTGCATGTAAAATAAATCAAAAGCATACGAAGAGAAAAAGAACACAGTATAAACAATTAAACATATGTATACAACAAACAAAGAAAAAATATACAAACTATAGTCCCTCTTTCTGCAACTGGTCACAAGGCTATAATATTTATGGCTTCCTTCTTTTATCCCCAGTTTCCCTTGCTCTCCGCTAGAACTTCAACTGGCAGTGAAGAACTCAGTAACAGCTCTCACCCTCAGAAAATCTGGATTTCACATACAGTTTTCTTTGCCCCTATTGTGTAACAGCAACCCGATTTCCTCCTGATGATTGAAAACAATTACTTCAACTAGGGAGACATTTTCTTGAGTGTATACCAGATGGCTGAGTGTTAAAAGGTGCTCAGAATGGCCAGGGGGTAGTCTTATCTTCCAATTGAATGCGTCTGTTACTTTAACTTTTCCAGGAAGTGGTACAAGTAGCCATTACCATTTGGGTTATAGACCTAGCAGATCTCATAGCATTGAGTATCTGTGTAGAAAAACATCTTGTGTTGAGTCTGTGACAAGTCACCATAGGAGACTCAGTACAGATCCTTAGGATTCTAGAGCAAGTCCCATTCCATGTGTAACAGAGATTATTATTTGAGAAAAATAGCTCTTAGTAACGTATTGGATCTTAGTAGGGACCAGGACTATGACAATGTGAATCGAGAGTGACTCTGGTAAAAACACCCATCATGCTCTGCACGGCAGAAGTACATTATGAAATGGAAGCGATATATCAGGAATCAGCCTCGAAGGCCAAAATAAACCGCACAGAAGTGGTCCAGACCTTAATGACATCCCTTCCTAGTGTATTGATGCAACCCCTTAGCTCATACTTATGGCTTCAAAGCAAAGTAGAGTAGAACAAGTCATTGGGAAACATAGTTTAGAAATAAAGAAACTGAAAGAAACATAGGATGTCTGGAGTGAAGTCTGTGAGCAAGCAGCGAACAAGAGCTGAGGCTGGAAAGATAAAGAAATGTTAGTCATGAAAGGTCCTATCAGTGATGTTAAAATATTTTAAACTTGATCCTAAGGGCCACTATGAGATTGAGGATATTAGGTTCATTCATGAACAATAACACGCTTTAGAAAACTCACTCTGGCTTCTACAGAATCAATGGTGAGAGTGTGGGAAGCAAGAGAGAGAAAGAAATACCTTCTGCACAAATTAGGAGCTGAGGATAGTCTTTATAATGTCTCATCTTCCTTTTGCTAAAAGTCTTCTACCACAACATCTCCCTATGCATTATAAGTGTTGTAATACACCTGCACTTACAAAAGTAGCACTTCGGAGAAACAGGATTATTAGCTCAAGGACTCATCATCCACATGTAAATAACTAATACGTTACAGGATTGGGATTTCAACTCTGTATGAATTTGAAGCCAGAGTTCCTTCAGAAACATGCGTGGGGAAAGTAGCTATGTATGTTAATAAGTTAAAATGCAACATAGGTGACAACCCCTAACAACAGCTGAACTAAATGTCCTGGAATCATTGCAGACTGTAACTTAATCCACAGACAGAGATTAAATTATCATAAAGTCTTGAGAAATAGGATTGTGTTAAAACTAATTTGGGCGTTTTTCACTACCACATATTGCTATTTACATGGAATCCAGTATTTGGAAGACTGCCAATTATGAAAAAAATCATTGTTTTGTCTATGCTGCTTAAGTGAAAAATAATACATATGTATATCTACTTGTGTCCTAGGGACAAGATTTAGCTGCATACTCTCCATTCCCCAGTTTGTCAAAGAATATTTGCTCATTATGTGATAAATTGGCTCTCAAAAATAGCTGAATTTTATTACTATCTTCCATCTATATTTTTGTCTTTATTTTTGTTGTTATTTAAAAAGCAGTACAAGCTCATTTTATAAAAATTTATAACTATATAGAATCATGGAATTATAAAGTGAAAGAATTTTTAAGTTTTGTGTGTATCTTCTTAAACAATTTCTTTGCCAAATATATGAGAGTCTATCATAATCACTATATTTATAAAATGTTTAAATCTTATGAGCTCAAGATAATTACATATTTCATACACTACGGGTGGAAATATATTATATTACAACTACCTTGGAGAATTGGTGGAAGTTATCCAGTAAACTATATGAGTACTTTATAACTCTATAGTAGCTCAACTCTTTAGCATATATTCTGGAGAAATTCCTGCAGGTATTTACCAGGTGACAACTATCTATCTATCTATCTATCTATCTACCTACCTACCTATCTCATTTATTCCATAAGCATAGTTTAATTAGAAAAATCAAATAAACCATTGTCTATGCAAAAGAGGATGGGTAAATAAATTGTGTTATATTCATTGAATGGGATTCTATATAGCACTGAAAAAAAATAGACTACATCTATCCACATAAAATTGTATTAAATTCACAAACAATACTGTTTGTGAAAAACAGAACAGAAAAATAAGTTGTAGAATATAAAATATGTTTACATTTATACAGTTCAGAGACATACCAATGCAAATGCCATATTGTTTAGGGATACGCTTATTTGAGGAAAATAGGGAAAGTAAGAGAATCACAATTTCAGAAGTTAGGATTGTGTTTAACTCTAAGATGTGGAGAAATTCAAAACATTTTTCTGATACATTAGAAGCATACTATCTTTTTTTAATTTGGGAGAAAGTACACAGGTGTTTATTATTTTCAAAAATTTATTATTTTTAATTTATGTGTAGACAAATGTACTCTTTTGGTGTACAATTCTATGTTTCAACAAATGTATGGAGTTATGTAACCAACATCACAATCAAGATACCAATTTGACAAAAATTTCATATATGTAAAAAAAAAAGATACAGTCCAGTTTTTAGTACTTCCCTCACCTAAGCTAATTCTATTTTGCTATCTCTTTGGAGCCAAACCTTCCCTCAACCATTAACCCCCGGCATCTACTGGTTTGTAATATATCCCTAGAGTTTTGCCTTTTATAGAATAAATTGTAAATGGAGTCATAAATTAGGTAATCTTTTGATTCTGACTTATTTCAGTTAGAATAATGTATTTAGGATTTACTCATATTATTGCATGATCAATTGTTTATTCCCCTTTAATTGCTAAACAGTATTCCAGTGTATGTATGCATCACTGTTGATTTATCTGTGCCCCAGGTGAAGAGTAATTTGGAATGTTTCTACTTTTGCCTCATTTTACATTTATTACATTTACATTATATATTACCAATACTATAAATGTCATTGTGGTGGATTCAAAACTTAATAAAAGCGATTTAAAATAAAGCAAAGGAAAACAACATTTTGCTCTTTGAAACATAATAATTGTAACATTCACTTAAATCTAAAATTGGATGTTGTGAATGATATGGATGGAGCTAGAGTGTATCACGCTAAGTGAAATAAGTCAATCAGAGAAAGACGAATACCATATGATTTCAGTCATATGTGGAATTTAAGAAACAAAACAGATGGGAAAGAGGGGAAGAGAAGAAAGGGAATCAAACCACAAGACACTCTTAATGATAGATAACAAACTGCGTGTTGACGGAGGGAGGTAAGTGTGAGATGGGCACTAAGAAGTACACGTGTGATGAGCACTGGGTGTTGTATGTAAGTGATGAATCCGTAAGTGATGAAAACTGTAGTAATGTCGAAGAGATCAATGTTTTCTGGGTTTGAGCTTGGGAGGAGGGTGTAGCATGGTAATGGAATTGTTCTATATCCCAATTTGGGGAGTGGTTATATGAATGTATAACTGTATCAAAATTCATAAAACTTATACTACTGTCAGTTTTACTGTATAATAATTAAAAAAAAATTAGAGTCACAAAATATTTTCATGGACTAATTCCTGGACGCTTTTCATTTTTTCTACCACTTGACTTCTCAACAAAGGTGTCATTATTGATGAGTCTATTTTCACACCTTCTATTCCCTTGGATTATAACATCACACTGTTCTGGCTTTCCTCTCATCTCTCCTTCAAATGTACTTTGTAGATGCATGCTCCACTTTTCCAATATTTAATGCCAGAATTTTTCAGAGTTCAATACTATTTTTATTTTCCTTTCACTAAAGCTTATCATATTCTCCCATGTCTTTGCACACCATTGAAAATAAGTGATGTTTTCAATTTTGCATTTTGAGTGCAGACTGATCATCTATACTCTACAGACCTATTCAACTAGTGGGTTGTTTTACAGGCAAGATCTTACATAAGATGTTCATGCTGAAATTACAAATTTCCCTGACTCCATCTTCCAAAGACTGATCTTGCTAGTCTATGGTTTCCTAGCTCAATGAATCATTCCTCCTATTCTGTTGCATAAATTAGAATGAGGGTTGATCCTTGAAATCTCTTTTTACCTTACCTTCTGTATATAGTGAGCCAATTAAGGAGTGTTCAGCATTTCCCCTAAATATCTCTGGAAAGCCTTCACTTATCTCTGGCAACACTGTCATCTCTCATCTAGACAACTTCTGTAAGCTTCTGTTGCTGCTGCTGCTTCCTACTCTTCCTTCTCCTCTTCTCTTCTCCCTTCCCCTTCCTTCTTCTTTTTTACCAGCAGCAGGGACAACTATTTTATTTTATTTTATTTTATTTTATTTTATTTTATTGTATTTTGTTTTATTTTATTATTAAGTATTTTTTAGTTGTTTATCCATTTGCCTGTTGATGGACGCTTAGGTTATTTCCAGTTTGGGGCTATTACAAACAAGGATGTAATGAACATCCATTCTTTGTATAGACATATGATTCATTTGTTCTGGGTAAAGAGTAAGAATGAGGTGCCTAGATTATTTGGCAGGTTTACATTTACATTTTTAAGAAACTACAACGCTGTTTTTCTTGGTATTTGTATGATTTTACATTGCCATCAACAGTGTTTGAGATTTCCATATCCTCTATATCCTGATCAACACTTAGTATACAATCATATTTTTATTTTTTCCTCTCCAATATGAGTGATTTCTCATTGTGGTACCCCCACCCCCATTTTTTTTACTAGGGTGGGTTTTTCTATTTCTGCAAAAATCATCGCTGGGATTTTGATAGGGATCTCATTGAATCTGTAAATCACTTTAGCTACTAGTGACATCTAACAATATTAAGTCTTCCAATATATGAACACAAAGTTATTGAGTGTTTTTGTCATGAAATGATGCTAAAGCTTTTCAAATCCTTTTGGACATTAATTAAGATCATCACAGGTTTTTGGGTTTTTTCCCCTCATTCTGTTAATGTGGTATATTACATTGATCAATGTTAGTACATGGAATCACCTTTGCATTCCAGGAAAACCAAGTTTGGCATGTTGTATAATCCTTTTAATATTCTGTTGAGTTTGGTTTCCTAGTATTCTTGCATCTTTTCTCATCTTGCACCTTTCCTTGAATATGTATGATCGCTTTCTAATTTTTCCAATATATACACTTGCATTTGTCCTAGTCTTTGATGTCTGGTTCCCACAATGGAAAAAAAAGAGAAAGTGAAGGGCGTTACCCCCTTTAAATCTAGAAATCACATTAGCTGGAGGGGGTAGGGGCTCGTAATAGCAAAGGAAGGCACAAGAAGAATGGCTGCCCACCTCTTGGTCCCTACCTCTGTGATCAGAAGCAGCAATCAATGGTGTGAGCAAAGGTCAGCAATACTTGTAGGGCAGGATCCTTTTTACCAGCCTTGACTCCCACAGGTTGTGTCCAGGTTCACCCAGGAGCAGGTGCATAGATGCCTGCCACAGGGTTTGAGGTGGGGATGGGTAGCTGCTACTGTGCTAAGGGCTGAAAATGAACAAAATTAACCACAATTTACTGTTCAAGCTTTGCCCTGTGATGTCCCCTTTTTCAAAATCCTTTACAGGCTACCAATTTATATGAGGGTAAGGATAAAATTCCTTAAAGCCTTACTTTATTAAGTGTCCATTTTATTGGCTTCATCTTATACTACTTTTCTTATTTCTTTTGTTTTTCTAACCAGAACTTCCTTCTTTTTGTACCCAAAATATATCAGTGCTATTTCCCATGTAACTTTGCATTTATGTTTACCCTCTTTCCAAAAATATCTTCTTCAGGCCCTTTTGCTTAGTTGTTATCACTCATTCTCAAAGCTTAACCAATATGCCCATTTTCAGGAAATTTTCAAGAAAATTTTCCTGACACATCACTCTTTCATGAGACCTGTGTACACATGGACACACTCTGTCAGGGCTGCTTCTTATTTTCTATTCATACTGCTTACCTGACTTTAAATGTATACATTTATGTGGTGATTTTTATATTTTCCGCTTTTGGATTGTGAACTCCAGAAGAGCAAAAACCACATCTGTCACAGACTTTGAGTCTGGAGTTCTCTCTTGTCCAGCAAGACAGCAGACACAGAATTAAATGTGAGACAGACTAATGTCCAGGAGGAGACAAGAGTCCTGAGTAACAGTCCTTGCTCCATTTTTATTAGGATCAGAAGGTTTACAAACCTGATGTGTGTGCAGAAAGAGACAATGAACAGTGAACATTAACTCATGTATGTGAGAGAAAGGAGGTTTCGAAGATATGTGGTGTTAGGGGTTTGGGTCAATACAAAACAAAATCGCGGCACCAAGCAGGTGGTTGTTTATGGCAAGTACGAGGCACCAGATCTGTTTATCTTAGCTAGCTTAGGGGATAAGACAGATAGAACATGCTACATCAGGGTCAACAAGGCACCTTTCTTTAGCTAATTAGCTCCGATCTGGGCAATTTCACCAGGGTGTCTATAGACCTGTTTACCTGTTTACCTATTCTGGACCTTCCTTCCTGTGAAAGCAGCTTTCTGCTTTTGTTCTATTTGGGGGGGCTTCTTCACTGTTTATCTAAATTGGATGCTTTCATGCTGCGGCTTCCTATTCCTATGCTTTTGTTCTATGCTTAGGGAGCTTTTACCCTATTTACCTAAGCTTGGATGCTTTCATCCTGAACCTTATTAAGCCATTGGTGCAAGCTCAGGGAATTCATAAACTTATTCCCCACACACATCCATATTTCCTTTTTGCAATAGCTTCAGGGTCTAGAATAGTGTGTGGCACATAATATTCAGCCAACATCACCCAAATATCCCATTTTTTTCTGTCATGAGACAACTACTGTGTAGAAAGACTGATTTCCCCATTTTTATTTCAATCTGAAGTTAGTTGTGTGATTGACTCCTATCCTGATCTCTCCTAACTTCATTTGGAGAAAATCACTGCAATATCTAACACTGTTCCCTTTCTGTGAATCTCTTATTTAACAGGTCCACTTTGCTGTGTGTTGGGTCTGCCACATTTGGGGGGTTTTCACCACTGACTCAACCATCGGATGCATTAGAGCCCGGTTTCTACTCCACAGCCCTTCAGGAGAAACCTGTGTGTCAGGTGCTAGAGCCCTAATACCAGAATCATGGCCCTCAATCCCTCAAAATCTGTTTTATAATTCAGAAGCATCCTTATGGTCATTCAAATAGTCCAGTGCATAGTGATACCTTATTAATCTTCATAAACCTGTTACTTTCTTCTCAGTACAATACTTCTGAATCAATGACTCCCCATTGACTAGAAGATAATTCCTAGATTCTTGATATGTTGATATGTAACCTCTCCTCTCCTGCCAAAACTGAGCATTCATTACTCACAAAATACTACAACCGATTTGTTCTCTCTGTAGATTTCCTCTTACTACATCTTCTCTGTGGCTCACCATCACAGCCTATCCAAACTTGCTATATGATCTCAGGACCAAAGTCCTGAGTTTTCTCATGATCCCAATATACAGTAATGTTTCTGTCTTCTGAATGCCTACTGTGCTCACCACATTTTATTTTTGTTTTTTTTTTTTCTCTCCTAATGTGCTTCATTCTCATTCCAATCTATTATTGATATTTAGGTTTTGTATTTACATCTTGAACTTCCAAATAAATAGATCTTCAGCATTTTATTCATTTATTTTGATTTTTAGCTCTTTATTTATTTTGACAGAGAGAGAGAGAGAGAGAGAGAGAGAGAGAGAGAGAGAGAGAGACAATCCCAAGCAGGCTCTCCACTGTCAACACAGAGACCAATGCGGGGCTCACCAGCCATGAGATCATGACCTGTGCCGAAATCAAGAGTTGGATCCTTAACTGACTGAACCACCCAGGCACTCCTGTCTTCAGCATTTTAATAACAGGAACTGCTTATGTTTCTTTGTATCCTCAAATGCACCCACTACAGTGCCTTTCCTATTATGTGTGCTCGTAAATATTTTTATTTGATTTGATTTCACTGAAATTGTTCCAGGCTATGCAACTGTGTTCTGCACAATAATTGCTGCTTTTTCAAAATAAGCCATGTCATCTTTTGAGCACAGTATGAAAAGCAGTAACTGAATTGGGGCATTAGGCAATTATGGCAGAAAGATAACCCCAGCACCCCCCGGGGGGGGGGGGTGTAGGGAAGGATAAGTGAGTATAGAACAAAAAGAGAAAATAAGACAGAAAACCAAAATAGACCATTTATTTTATCATCATTTCTTGTCAATCAACAAAAAAGACAATTTTGGCTTGAAGAAGCGGTAAATGGTGATAAAAAGGAGTCAGATTTTCTGATGTTTAGAGAAGAAAGAAAAGAATATGGAGGCATGCCTTTTTTTTAAATTTAACCTTGAATTTCCATCATTAATGATATCATGGGTTTCTTGGAACAACTTCTAAATTGAAGTTAGTAGTGAGGATGTCATCAATCTATCTGTCTGCTACTAGCAAATTAAGCACAATAAGGAATAAGACAGACATCTTTTCGAAAACTGAACTGGAATGGTAAAACTTGGAACATTCTACATTAAGATTCAAGGAAATTTCTTTTGAGTTTTATATTAATATGTTCTCACTGTTTTTGACATATAATCCGTTTCTACCTCTCTCTCACCTCTTTGTCCTATAGCTCATGAAAGAAACATTATACAATTTGTTTCAAAAATTACATCAGTTTCCATCCTCAAAGAAATAAAACACCATAATTTAAAGGCAGTCCTTCCAATAATCTGCTGCTCTCAAAAAAACAAAAACAAAAACAAAAGCAAAGCAAACCAAATAACAACAACAATGGGACAAATACCGAGAGTAGCCAGCATACAGTATGCGGAGAATGATGTATATGGCTAAAAACAACATGCTTCAATATGACAAATTTAAAATATTCCAATCTATTCCTTGACATTTTTAGCCATAGTGTTATTTTGCAGTTACAATAATTTCATCTTTTTAAACATGGTTTTTTTTCCTTCTGTTCCTTTGATTCATTCTAGTTGAATGAGTTGAGATTAGTTTCAAATTGCAGGGTGGAATATTAAATAGATATGTTAGCAGTTGATTAAAAATAGTAGATTTCTTCAATATAAGTAGAACCAGATAGCTAAAAAAAATGTAAAGTTGTGATCTTTTTGAATTATTAACGTGGTACTATTTTAATAATGAGCAACACAAAGCACCCTCCTATCTGAAGGCACATGGAAGATAGAAGACCTTATTTATTCCTACTATGATGTTTTGCATTACCTCTCCTTTGTGTAGTTGCCTTAATTTTCCAAAAGCAACCCCTTACACACACACACACACACACACACACACATACACACAGAGCCTAATCCTCACCATTTGCTTTCTCAGCTTGAAAACAGTATTTGAGAGCAGCAACCCCTTTCTTGGGGGTCTGTGAGTGGATATGAGGCACAGCAAAGAACCCATCCTTCCTTTTCCAGGTGCACCAATGCCTTCACCTCCGAGCCAGTGGTACATTTCTAATTTTCTGATACAAGACACAAAGTGTCCAGTGTGAATTGATTCTTCATAGCCACATTTCTGCAGCAGTCCCTCTGACCCTCGTCCTGATTCTCTATGGGCAGCAGACATCCTGGATGATATGGATTGCGCATACATACAGCCTGAAGACAGCTGCTAGAAATAAATGCAGAAAAGGCGGCAGAGAGATGCTAAAGGGCCCATAAACCCCATCAGCACCGAGAACCATTATTTTGCCCTAGGGTTTCCCAGGATATCATTATAGAGTAAGTATGACCATAAAGCCTTATTGATCATCACATTGCTTTCCTGTGAGCACTGATCGTCTCTGATAAAAGTGCAGTCTGGCAGTCAAACTCCCCAGAGAGATTGGGTGGTAATTTTGGATCTAAAACTTCAAGGACACTTAATTGAAATATTTATTTTCTTACTTTCAATTTAATTCAGCTATCACTATCTATGTCTCACAAATTGAACATGACCAACCTTAAGAAGTCACTAGGTTTTTATTTTCTTGACCCTTTTCCCTATTTTTTTTTTGCCCTCCGTGACTTTTTTTTTCTTATAAAAAGTCTAGGTTGTACATAGACTATAAAAGTGTAGGTTGTACATAACTGAGCACAGCATTCTTTACAGCCTTCCTTGCCCTTCCACGCGGAATGATAAAACTGCAGTTTAAAATATAAACAATACAGGATTGTGGTCTTTCTGTTATTCTGGAAATGAAATGATGTTAATTTGAGTATTTCTGAAGTCTGGAAACAATATTAATCAGGTCTGAGACACACAGTATGAATCTAGGAAAAAAGAAATATTATGTCTGCTTCAAATACAGTTTAGATATCGTTAAACTGCAAAAATATCCAAACCTTTGAACGAGAGGAAGAGTAAAACAAAATGGTTTTGCAGTCAAAAATCACCTGAATTTTTATAGCCTGTATAGAAGTTCATATTCTTAAAGAAAGGTTGATTTTAGACCTCGATCTTGAGAGCCATACCCACAAGTCAAGTCCTAGACAAAATAATCACCTTCAGCTAACATCAGTAAAACACTGAACTTCTTTTAAACTAACCTTTCTCTAGGTGGCGCCTGTCGGGTGACGTGAGCTTGCACTTGACAATCCGTCTCTATCCTACTCTTCCTATTGATAATATCTGGGATATTCTCTATTCTCAATTATTTCTTGTTATCTGTATAGTTGCTGATTGTTTTGAAAGTTTGTATATGGAAACACAAAAAGGGTGCTCCTAATCAATGGATACTTTTTGGAGTGTCCCATTGCACGGTAGTGTTGAGTTGCAAATAATAACTATATTTGGTCCCTGCCTTGACAAACTCATGATCTGATGGAAGAATTGCAAAAAAAGTCATTTCAGTACATTGTGCTTTATGAATTAGGAAAGAGGCAGAGGATTTGATGAAAGCTCAGAATAAAGTCCTCTAATGCAGCCTGAAGGACAAAAAAATAAAGGTTCTTCTGGGGACTGTTTTGAATGCCAATTCAGAATTAAGCATGGGAAAGACAAAATGGTATTTATTCTGGGCATAGAGAATGACATAAGCAACAATAATTGGAGAGGTGAAAAATACTCTACAGCCTGTACGTAACTACAAGGAGCTAGAACAATTCTTAAAGAGAGGTCCCTGGATCTGCACATTCAGAATCCTGAAAGACTGTTACAAATGTAAATTCCTAGGCCACGCCTCACTCCCACTGACTGGGTCCTAGCCCTCTGTGTTTGAACAAGTCCTCTGGGAATTTTGACATGCATTCAAGTTTAAGAACGACTGAGATAGAAATCAAGCAATATCCAAAATGTGGCTTGAGACTGCTTGTCACGAGGGACCACTGAATGATTTTATCAGTGGGAATCATATAACTAGATTTGAGGTTTCCAGGGACCCATGTGGTGGCAGTGCAAAATATGATGTTATCATTTTCAGATTATTTTTAGTCTTACTTTATATTGAAGGCCCATTCCTCTGAATATGAGTTTTTCAAACACCTGGCTCAAATGAATATCCAGCCTGAGCCCCATGGCAGAAAGTTTTGCTTAGATGCAATACAATATTACTGGTACTGCTTATCATTCTATGAGAAAAATTCGAAAAGCAAATGAACATAAACTAAAACTTTTCTCCAAAATAGCTATGTATTAACAAAATATAATGTAAAGAATTTATCTGCCGTTAAATTATATAGACTTTATCTGAACTAGTGAGGTAAAACTGGAGGCATTGTTTTATGAAGTTGGTGTAATATATTCTCGCCAAGGTGATTTTTAAGAATACAATTCCTGAAATGATTTTCTACACGGCATAGGGTTGTTGTTTTGCAACTGGTTATAAAATTCAAGTGTGTTGTATATTGATTGCTGGAAGTTTACAGAGAAAAACAGTAAGTCATTGTGTAAAGCAGTACTGGGAGAAAAATGATTTTGTTTTACATCCAAATTAAAGAAGAAAGATTTTTTTTGGTTATTTTCTTTACAGAAACTGATGCATATTTAATATAAGAAGCTTTATTTTATTTATTGAGAGACAGAGAGAGAGAGAGAGAGAGAGAGAGAGAGAGAGCATGAGCAGGGGAGGGGCAGAGAGAGAGGGAGACACGGAATCTGAAACAAGCTCCAAGCGCCGAGCTGTCAGCACAGAGCCCGATGCGGGGCTCGAACCCACGAGCTGTGAGATCATGACATGAGCCAAAGTAGGACACTTAACCGACTGAGCCACCCAGGCACCCCTATTAAGTCACTTTTTAATCCTTTGTTAGTACTAAGTGAAAATTTCTCTCTTATGAACTCCCCTCAGTTTATTTTTAAGAATATTCTTCCTGTTTCTCCTGAATATAAATACATCTTTGACTAATATAAATAAGATTTGGTCCCTATTAATCTATGTTTCAGTTCCAATAATTACTTAGTCAGCCCTTTCTGTCAGTTAGATTTTTGCTGGTGTGTTAGAAATCAGCCACACTGGAAAATGCAAATGAATAAAAACGGATACCAAGCTAGCTCTGCCGGTTTTTGCATAATTTTATTCGCTTTTCCAAAAGTCACTTTCAGATACTTGTTTGTTACAAGTAACAAAATGGTTACCAGTTTGGTGCCTGTTCTGAACCTACCCTTAGCCTGGAGTCTCTGTTGAGGTCCCTCATGTGTGTCATTCTTAAATCAGCTTCAACCATTCAAGAGTGAAGAATTTTTAAAGTGACTTCTTTGTACAATGGAATTTTCTCTGTTAGTCTTTGTTGTTTAATATATATAATAAGCTAGTGACAATATTTATTATATATTCCTTATAATTAAAGCATTAGTGAGTTTTCACAGAAATTCTATGTACCCAGTATTTCTCCGAAAAGCAACCATTCATATATATTTTTGCAATTACTCAACTTTCTTCCTTATGAATCACAACAAGAGGTCACATAAAGATCTGTCTTTAGAATAGAACTATTACAACAGGAAATAACAATATTGTTTTATGTTTTAAGTAGCATAATGATAATCAGGCATATAGGAAGGCCAGTAGAGTGTTTATAAACATTATTTCATTTAATCCTCACAATCATACTGAAAAGTATTATGCCATTTTATAAATGAAATCACTGTAATCCTGATAATTTAGCCATCTTGCTCCAAGTCAGACTGAAGTCCAGGTTTTCACTTTTCTAGGCCAGGACCCACCTCATCCTGCCACAACTGAATACATTACAGTTCAAATGGTGTACTTTTCTACCGTAAAGTCAAGTATAACAAAACTTTCTTTTCTTTTCTTTTTTTTTAATTTAATGTTAATTTATTTTGGAGAAAGAGACAGAGCCCAAGCAGGGGAGAGTCAGAGAGAGAGAGGGAGACACAGAATCCTAAGCAGGCTTCAGGCTCTGAGCTGTCAGCACAGAGCCTGACGCGCGACTCCAACTCAGGAACTGTGAAATCAAGACCTGAGCCCAAGTCAGATGTTTCACCGACAGAGCTACCGAGGCGCTCTTAACAAAACCTTTCAACCAGATGTTTCCAACTTAGCAGGGTGTTTGTTAAGGTTTCTTCCAGAGGTATCAGAAGTGTATTGAAGGGATGGTTTGCTGTTTATTAGAGGGGTCTACATGGGCACGAAAGCCATTATTTAGAGATCCTTCTATTCTTACCCTTGCATCTGAAACAATTTCTAAAAGATGGAAATACAGTGTGAGGACATATTCCTCAATTCTTAGGGTATATTAACTCCTACAGCTGGGTTAAATACAATATGCGTGGATATCAACACGCTCCTATAGAAGAAAAAAATCCATACTCTCGCATTCTGCCTATAATGTTCTATCTCCCCTAACCAATTTCACAATCTCATCTTCAGGTAATGACAATTTACTCTCTCTCTTTATTTCTGTCTTTCTCTCTATATATATTTATGTGTATGTATATATATTATATATGTATATATTATATGTATATATGTATATGTATACATGTACATATATATAATATTATGTATATATATAACATGTAGTATTACATGTAATATAAATATAAATATGTTTATATTTATAGTCCTAGAGCATATATATTTAGTCCTAGAGCATTTTCGTTTCTATTTTTGTTTCTTTCTGCTTAGGTAAAAGCAGCAAAAGTTTTGTAGTCAGATGACTCTGGGATAAATCCCAGGCTCTTATAACTATACCGGTGATATAAATTTTGGTGAGGGCACAGGACTGAGCCTCGGTTTATTCATTTAGAAAGCCAAGGCAATAATGCCCATGCACAGTATTGTGAAAGCTGGAACAATACGAATGAAATGAACACAGTGCCCCTTAAATAGTAGGTAAACAATTGATGGTAGCCACACCAGAGCAGCTACGATTATTCTATTGTCACAAGCAGACCATTATTTGACATCACTTTCCAGGATTAGCTTCTCTTTTCCACGGAGCAGTCCAAAGTGACTTTGTGTTGCCCTTGCCACATACCACGCACCTGCTCTTCCTCTAGTCATGCCCGGTGAAAGGCTATGTTAATGTTCCAGTTTTCCAAACAAGCTCATTTACAAAGTGGGTTGCAGCAGGAGGAACAGAGTGACGGGGAGGAGAAGAAGCACAGATTTATACCTGCGGTGCCAGCACCTTAGGGGAATCCTAAGGAGCATTTCTACTGATTCAAGAATGTGCAGCTGGCATGGTCATATGAAAAGTCAGTGAGTGAGATTTGTCAGAGGCTCAAAATTAGCAGGTCAAGGTTTCTCAGCATCATTTCAAACAATGGTAGAGAAGAGAGGAGAGCTCTCTGCTTACTAGCCATGTCTAAATAAGAACTTAACTCCTCCATGGTATACCAGGTATAGCAGAACAGTAAAAAACAACAATGGAAAATGGTGTTGCTTAGCACCATTTATAATATAATATAAGGGATAGCACATGACAGCAGTTACAAGTTGAAGCAAAAAGTTCTCAAAGCAGAGAAGCCCTTACCAATGACTTAGCCATAAGTCACGAACAGGGTCAGGTCTCACTTGAAACATGAGGAGGGAGGCACAGAAATAGGTAGTTGCAGTAAGGTGGACAGTGGCAAAGTTAAAAAATAGCACTATAATGAGTTACAAAGAGTTTCTTCCTTTGGGAAAGGCTCTGATGCTATAATGATGGGATTGCCATAAATATCTACTACATTCCCTGGACTATAGTCCTTTTTCCTCTCAGAGCAGAGCACTGTGCAAAATGGGTGACTCTAGCCCGGGAGTTTTATGTCCAGTCTCTTCAACTTCACAGGAAGAAAAAATTAGCAAACCCCAGAGGATTCCTTCATGTTTCCCAAAGGATTCTCTTTCTCAGTAGCCACAGGTATACAAGGGATCATTAAGGACAGACACTGACTGACTTCTTTGCTGTCATGGGGGAAAAAGGAGCAAAAGATAGTTTCACGGAATATGAAGACAGTAGAAAATATCCATAGAATATAAACTATCTTAGAAAGCAGTTGCTATATTTTTGATCTACATCTTGAGCACTTCTTCTCATACCTCATTCCATTTTCCCCTCAATAACAAAGTAGTGGTATCTATTGGCTAACTCACAACATGTTGCAAAATCATCTTCAGAATAGCGTTTTACATTGGGATGACAGTTCAGTCCTCTCCTCTATATTGTGAGAGAAATTGGTACCTGGACAATTTCTTATAGTCTCAGGATTATGACCAAACATATTTTCTCATGCATTTCCTGTTCCTGGGAAACAAACAAAACATTGTTTTTTTTCTCTGCCTTCCAACCTGCCAACGCCCTTCAGCACATTTGATGTAACTGTGATTCTTTTATGTAGGCTGTTGTGATAGTATGACATTCTCTGCATACCTATTTCCTATTTCTATCCTGCTTCGGGCAGGTTTTGGGAAGAGCTCTGACAATTGGTCACTAGTCCTTCACTATTAATAATAACTCCTCATGCACAATCTCATCAACAAAGAAAATGTATGATGTAGCCAGGGCAGGTCCCTATATCTCCACTTGGGGGATAAGAAAATACAATTTTATATAGCATAACTAATTTCTTCAAGATTACACAAACTGTAAGTGATGGAATTAAAACTAGAACTTAGTTTTTCTGTTTCTATTCCAACATTCTCTCCTATAGTTCATTGTCATCCAGAACTGTTCTACTTTTCACACAACACACAAAGTAAAAGCAGAGTATTTTACTTAAATTAAAAGCCTTAACTAGTTTCAAAGTTACACTAAAGCCATAGAAATTAAATGTGTAAAATTACAGTGTTGTTTAATTTAGCACATGCAAAAAGAGTTGGAGAAAATAGAAATTTAAACATGTTCATTTTTTTCAGTAAATGTGTGTTGTTTAGTAAGTGTGGAGTCATTAAGATGAGGTGATACTTGGGGAGCCTGTGTGGCTCAGTCAGCTAAAAACATCTTGACTCTTGGCTTTGCCTCAGGTCATGATCTTCTTGGTAATGAGATTAAGCCCTGCATTAGGCTCTGTGCTGACAGTGCGGAGCCTGCTTGGGATACTTTCTTCCCCCTTCCCCCATTCTCTGTCTCTCTCTGTCTCCTTCAAAGTAAATTAAAAAAAGAAAAAGAACTTGAAAAAAAAAGAAAGTAAACGGACATGAAACAAAAGGAAATAAAGGAGGAAGGGAATAAAGGAGATGAAATACTAGACAAAGAAAGGAAGAAAGGAAGGAGGGAAGAAAACCAGTAATTGTTGAGTTTTTACTATAACGTGCACTTTCATGTATAACATCAAATCTATAGGTCAAGTTACCTTAGCAAAGGACTAGTTTTAAGTAAGGAGGCGAGGGGGCATCCTAGCCAAGTCGGTTACTTTTGGCCTGGTGTAGGTGGCGATGAACGTGAAATGTGTGGAGTTCATTAAGGAGATTGCTTCACTGGGACAGGAGATTCAGGATAATACATATTAGGAAACAAGGTTTCATTAATTAGTGCAAAGTTGCACTTGTTCATAAATTTCTCAAAATTTAGAAAAAAAGGTGTTTTTTTTACCAGACACGCATATATTCTTTTGTCAGCTCAGCATTTATCCTTCCCTTCTTCTGCTACCCACACATTAAGTTAAGAGGGAATGATAACCCCTTTTTCACACTCTCACCACGTGAATAGAGTAAGGTTGATCATATTCCCCATTCTGCTTCAGGGACGGGGCCTGTTACCTGTACTTGGCAATGACAAGATTCCATGGCCCAGAATTTTTTGCAGGATGATTTCATGTTCCAAGTGATGTAAATCAGACTCAGTTTTCAGACTTGTCTTTAAACTGTTAAAAGCAGCGAGTTCCTCTCATAAGGGTTGCTAAACTCATAGGATATTAGGCAGGAATTAATTCTGAACATATTTGTTATCTCATGGTGTAATCATTCCTTACAAAGAAGCTAAAGCAGAAGAAAGTGAAAACCAGAGGTGAAAGGACACAGTTCCCTGATGACATGATTTGAGCATGTAGGCCACACTGTACTGTAAGTCATGCCCCAGACTCTTTAGTTACATGAGGCAATGAATTTTCAGCCCGCACTTTAATTTTTTTAATGTTTATTTATTTTGAGAGACAGAGAGAGACAAAGCACCAATGGGAGAGAAGCAGAGAGAGAGGGAGATACAGAATCCAAAGCAGGCTCCAGGCTCTGAGCTGTCAGCATAGATCTCGACGTGGGGTTCAAACCCATGAACTGCAAGATCATGGCCTGAGTGGAAGTCAGATGCTTAACCAACTGAGCCACCCAGGCGCCCCAGCCCTCACTTTAAAGAAAAAGCAAAGAAAGTAAGTTTCAATGTGTAACCAAAGGGTTTTGCCTAATAGAAGTTCAGCCATATTTTCTAACTGCGTGACTGAAAGCAGTTTTTATGAGTAGGAGAAATTGATGAAAACATCGTAGTGTTTCTTTTCTTGGTTGTTTGCAAATTTATCAGAAGTAGATACAAAGTTTACTAGTTTTGAAATGCTTTATACTTGACATGATGACTTGGTAATTAGCAATAAAATTGAAGTAGTAAGGTTGAATCTGAATAATGTTTGGAGACGAACTGGCGATCAAGCTAAAGAGAAAAGGGGAATGTGAGGATTTCTGTACAAGAAATTTGGAAGAATAATGTTATATTGAAAGATGAAGGAAAGTTATGAAATAGTCAAATAATTTTGATAATTAAATTCCTTCAAAATGAATAAGTTGCCTTTAGAAAATTGTATTTTCTTTTTTTTATTTAAAAAAAAATTTTTTTTTCCAACGTTTATTTATTTTTGGGATAGAGAGAGACAGAGCATGAACGGGGGAGGGGCAGAGAGAGAGGGAGACACAGAATGGGAAACAGGCTCCAGGCTCTGGCGGAGCTCGAACTCACGGACCGCGAGATCGTGACCTGGCTGAAGTCGGACGCTTAACCGACTGCGCCACCCAGGCGCCCCTAGAAAATTGTATTTTCTAATTGTAAATTTTCATGTCCAGGATTTAAAATGTTTCATTCATTGCGTACCTCATTCCGTTGTCCAGTGTTATGCTGCCTACAAAACAAAATAGATTTAGACAAGTCAAATTATCTCTTCTTATTATTTAAAAGTTTAGATGGGGCACCTGGGTGGCTCAGTCGGTTGGGTGTCCGACTTCAGCTCAGGTCATGATTTCATAGTCTGTGAGTTCGAGCCCTGTGTTGGGCTCTGTGCTGACAGCTCAGAGCCTGGAGCCTGCTTCAGATTCTGTATCTCCCTCCCTCTATGCCCCTCCCCTGCTCATGATCTGTCTCTCTCTGTCTCAAAAATAAATAAAAACATTGAATTTTTTTTGAGTTTAGATAGTATTTTCCATGAAAATGATGTGCAAGTTATATGTAGTTTTTGAGCCACGACAGAAAACTTATGATACAACCATTGAACCTGATAAACAGACCCTTCCCAATATCTCCTAGCAACACACTGCCTTCCTCCCTGATCATCTTCCCTATTCACCCCCATTCCTCCACCCGCAAAACCACCATCTGCAGCCTCCCCATACAGTCTGAACCTCTGGTACACCAGCTGGGTCATTTACTACTTTTTTGAATACATCTTTTAGAAATTATTTTAGGAAGCACAGTAAGTTATCTCAACTTTTGTTTATCTGAAAATCTCTTATTTAATCCTTGTACTTGAAATATCTATGGGTGTTTGATTCCTACATGACGATTTATCCTGTCTCAGCAATTTGAACATATTTTGCTACTCCTGTCTGGCTTACTGTGGTTTTAATGCGGAGCCCACAGTCAGTCTAAACTTCTTTCACCTATTTGCAGGGACTCTTTTTTCTCTGACTGCTTTATAAAATCTTATATTCTCTCAGTTTTAGTTTTATCCAGCTTTTATTTCTGTTTGCAGTTATATTTGATTTTTAAATTAATAACTTAGCTGAATTTTCTCTAAGTTATCTGAGTTAACAAAGCCAATTTTTTTTATCCTTCTGTGAAAGACGTTCACCTTCCCCATCCTACTTTCCACTCTCCAAATGTTAATAGCCTTATTTTGATTACTTATACACATACATATGTGTGTGTGCATATACAAAACTTATTTGGCTTATGCATCAAATTCTTATACGATATATTTAATCAGCACATGATATTTTAATTTCCCCCATTATTTATTCAATATTAAAATGTTTCCATTCTTATATTTTAAATTTTAGTCATATTTCAGTTAGCTAAAGTTTTTCTTAGAGGAATACTTTCAAGAAAGATAGATAGCTATTCTTGTGCTTTTATCTATTTGTTTCAGCTTGAGTATCGGGTGTTTCATCAAGCACTTCCATTCTTGAAAATGCCCATAGTGTTCAATCACTTTCTGAACATCTGAAGCAGAGTAGGAGTCTGACGCTATAGTTTGTGGGCTAACTTTATTCCTACATGGATGAATATGAATTTTTATTCTTGAAATTAGGATGGAAAATGTGGGATTGTCAAATAATTAGGAAAAGAAACTAGATAGAGGTTAGATCATAAAAAAAATCTTACTTGGGATGCTGAAGATATCAAAGTTTATCTTTTAGGTGGTGGGGCATTATTATTTTTATCCTTGTTACTACCATTATTAGCATTGTTATTCTTATTGGAATACCAGGTTTATGCGGGAAATTCTCCATTGTGGCGTCCTGTCTGCATCAGTTAGCTGTTGCCATATCACAAACGACATTAGAGACTTTAAAACACACACACACAGACACACACACACACACACACACACACACACACACACACACCACATATTTAGCTCATGAACCTGCAGTTCAGAAATTTGCGTGTTGTTGTGTTGGTTTGGTCTGATCTGGAATTGGCTAATCTCAGCTTTATTCATTCCGCTATCTGTGGTCAGCAGGTAGGTAGGTCTGCAAAGGCTGGGTAGGTTATAATGGCTTCAGATGGGACCACAGGGACAATTGGGCTTTCTCTCCAGGTGGTCTGTCATAGGTCAGGCTAGCTGGAGCTTGGCCACATAGTGACAGAGTTCCAAGAGCAGCAACAGGACGAGATCCTATTTACAAGTACTTTGTATCTATTTGCAACATTTTGACTACTATTCCCACAGACCCAAGGAAATCCAGGACTAAGGCCAGAGTCAGAGTGCAAAAAGCACCTCTAATGAGTCTGATTACAGGGAATCATGAACTAACTGGGGATATTACTGCATCAATCCACTACACTTGCCTACATGGACTCTGAAATGCTGGGATACCTGAATACCCAGTTGAAGAATTCCTCCAAGGAGGGTAGGTGTTCGTCACCAACATTCAGTTAAGCTCTTCTCAGGCTCTGCTCCCACCTCTAGCCTCAGAAGGCACACCCCCCACTTAAAAAAAATTTATTTTTGGGGCGCCTGGGTGGTGCAGTCGGTTGAGCGTCCGACTTCAGCCAGGTCACGATCTCGCGGTCCGTGGGTTCGAGCCCCGCGTCGGGCTCTGGGCTGATGGCTTGGAGCCTGGAGCCTGCTTCCGATTCTGTGACTCCCTCTCTCTCTGCCCCTCGCTCTGTCTCCCTCTGTCCCAAAAATAAATAAAAACGTTGAAAAAAAAATTTTATTTTTGCTCTTGACTCACATTGCTGGAAATAAAAGATCTCATTATTTTTTGTATTTGTGTGTTTGTAGAAATCTTGAAATATTTAATATGTAAGAAAATTTAAACTGAATGAAAAAATGCTTGAGCTCTTTATTCAATACATCCATTCCAGGATTATTATTTAGTTCAAATAAATTTGGCAAAGTTTGGAAATATCACAGTTACTGTCTTAAAACTTCGTTATGTATCTATATATCTATAATTCTCTGTCTATAATTTCCAATACTCGGGAGCTGAAAGGGGACATTGCAATGGGAAAGAGTAGTAGGAGTAATAACCATTTCAGCCTGATTCCTGTATGCCCCATATGCTGCTGATCCCTTCGCACAAATCCCCCTCCTTCTTCAGGAAACTAAATGAAGGGTCAGTTTACACAATTTAAAATGCTAGGTATTGCAGGACAAATAAGTATTTATTAAAACATAGTAGTTAATTGTAAATTCATATTTTATTGATAGTAATATACAGTTAATTATAATCTTAAAGTTTCTGTTGTTCAATGTTAAGGAATAAAACATTATTTTTCTTATATAAGTTTAGATGGGGAATGTCTAATTTTACTTACAGAAAAGACAATGTTATCCCTTAATTATATATTTTGCATCTTACCCATTTTTATTAAATTTTTTTTTCAACGTTTATTTATTTTTGGGACAGAGAGAGACAGAGCATGAACTGGGGAGGGCCAGAGAGAGAGGGAGACACAGAATCGGAAACAGGCTCCAGGCTCTGAGCTGTCAGCCCAGAGCCCGAAGCGAGGCTCGAACTCACGGACCGCGAGATCGTGACCTGAGCTGAAGTCGGACGCTTAACCGACTGCGCCACCCAGGCGCCCCTCCTACCCATTTTTAAAGTGTCTTTGATGACCTTATGAATGCTTTACTTATATACCCACCCAGGAGTCCTGGTCTTTCCCCCCATCCGTAGGTGCTTCTCAACCCTGACTTAAAAGTTAGTCTTTTATAACCGAATGATTTCTGTTGAAGTGGCTTATTTTTAAAAAAGATCTGTACAAAATTGAAATTAGGTCTCCAGTTGCCTTATATCCTCCTGAAAAGAAAATTAGCCTAATGAGTAAGAATTAGTATGAGAAGTTTCAGAACATTTGTAATACTCCACAGCACGGGGACCCGCCTGGCACCAGCTCCTCAGGCAGTTGCCCCCAGGGCAGGGAACTGTTCTCTCTTTATTATCTTTTGCATGGATTACCTCGGGGCCTTTTAGCATTCAGTCTTTCTCCTTCCTTTTCCCTTGTGTTCCTAATAATTTGCTGTGGGTATTTTCAGCACGCCACACAACTGCTGCTGCTGATAATGAGAACCGTTCACCTACTTTCTCCCTGCCACGCACTGCGAATGACTGTCTAGAGTTGGGGTATGCAGTGGAAAGCCTTACCAGAAGGCTGTGAGTGGAAGAATGATTACATAGGGAAAAGCCCCAAAAAGGCAGGCACCAGCGAAATGTGATTAGCACAGCTTGTTATCTATGGGTCAGACCTCAGGGAAGAAAATGTTTCTTCACTTTCCGCTGTCTCTGCTGCCTTGGACCAGGTGGCTGCCGGTTATGCCCCACGTCCAGCATGGGTCCAGGCATCCCGAAAGCACACCTTAATTAGTTATAGTTGACGGACTCAAATGAGCTGGAAGGTTAGATCAGGCCTCCTGCTCCATGTTTTGTATTATATGTTGGAGACAGAATGGATTATAATCTTTAAATGGAATTTCTCAGGGCCCTTGTGAACACCAATAGTCTGTTGAATTTGCTCTTGTCAACTAAATTGCAAATTACTTAACTTAATTAGCAACAAGAGTTTAAGAAATGTCTGCATTTAAAGATTATGGGATGACTTTGTTCCATAATATCTGTTGAACACTCACTGGGACCAGAACAATGAAACACCGTGGGGAGATTTCAAAGCAAATAGAAGAATTCCCTCTCCTCAAGGTATGTTGGTCCATGTCAGGCAGGCTTCAAGGCGCATTTCAAAGGTAGAAGATACAGACTTGACATTATGAGGCAAGGCTTTTAATAATTGCAAAAATAATAAGATAAAAGCACAACAAAACATCTCAACTTCATGGACCTACACACATACCTGTCTTTGGGTTAGATTATATTTTATGAATAAGTCACTATTCTTAGTGTTCAAAACTTTTTTTTATCAGAAAAGAGAACATAAAATTCATGAAGCTGATAACTGTAGAAGAAGTAATTTCTTTCACAAGTGTATCACTAACAAGTATTTAAAAACTTAAAAAAAAATTCCCATTGATCTACTTGCTTCTCATTTTACTCATTGTCTTTAATAATATCACTGGTAATAAGTTGTCTAAACCAGGAACCCTGTAATTATATTTGATTCCTCCTTTACCATTATATAATGTATTGTTCAGAAACCATGTTACCATTCTAGCCATCTCCGTACCTTCAAACTCGCCTGGCAACCACCTCCTCCACTCCACCCCCACTATCTTATTTTCAGACTCTTCATGTGGTACGTGGACAATTTGTATGGCCCTTCTGTACCTGACCTCTTGCTATTGCAGTCCATATTCTATCTTCCACAACGGTGATCTCTTAAAACGTTTCTGATGAATCTCCTTTGCTTATAGCAAAAACCCTGTACTTTAGTCGTGGTGTATGAGGACCGATGAAAACATTGATACTGGCTCTGTACTATGATAGACAACACTCTGAGGGAGATATTTGTATATAATTTATTCAAGAATAGGAAAGCTACCTTGCCAAGGACACAACATAAATAAGAGTAGAGCTGAGGTTTGTTTAGCTCCACCTACCTGACTGCAGAGTCAGGCTCTGGCCTACCTCTACTGTCTCACCCCTGCTGCCCTCACTGGTATTGCACTGCAATTTTACTGCCTCTCCTGGATGGCCCATACTTCCTGCTAATCTGTCTTATCCCCTACCCATCTTTCAAAATTGAAATCTAGTACCTCTTTAGTTCCTCAGTTTCCCCTGGACGTCTCCTCCTGCAAAATGACTATTTAATTATATGTTTGCATTCCCATAGCATTTCATATATCCCTCTCTTCAGCAGTTTTCAGTTTATATCAGAGTTATTTGGTTATTTATTCATCTCAACCATATTATGTCCCTTGAGACCTGAGATGATATATTACTCTTTCCTAATATCCACGGTACCCACTATAATTTACATTTCATAGTAAGGCTTCCATAAATATATGCCGAATTAAAGTGATACTGCAAAGAATTATGGAATGATCACATTGATAATGTCTTAGGTAAGAAGTTTGACAAAGGCATTTATTTGCACGTAGTAATTTTATTTTTTTTCTTGCAGAATCTTTAGTACATAGCAAATGCAGATCTAAATATATTTATTACCTATGTAGATACACAAATATTCCTACATTATGTGTATACATGTATATGTTAAAATACATTATAAACTATATAATGTAGTTGTGCATACAATACATGTCTATTTGTATTCCAGATAATTTGTCAAATAGATTACAGTTAACTTGAATGATTATTTTCCTGTTTGCATCCTATCCTTGATCTGGGATATTAGTTTTAAGAGACACTCTAAAGAAATTGGTAACAGTCCATTCATTAATGTGCCTCATTTTGTCAAGAGAAAACAAATCCAATAAATTAAAAAACCCTATGTGTATGATAAAGCTTGCCTTTAATATATATATCTCTGTTTGACCTGTTTACTATTGACTAGGGTCTACATTCTACAAAGTTATATATTAGTTTATAAACAGTGATATGTAGCAAATAATGTCCATTTGTTAAACATTCAAACAAATTTCATCCCCTAGAAGAGATACATCTCAATCATAGTTTTGTTCTCTATAATACATTAGTCTGTGCAAATGTGTTCCAGCACATAGATTTTACAGGAGTCTCCCTATCTCATTTTGAATTGTGCTATTTGGCTTATTAACGAGTGAAAAGGTGCTTAACTTTTTCTGGCTACTCTTCTTCTGGGTATTCAAGTGAAGAAAATGAAAACACTTACTTAAAAAGATAAAGGCACCCCTATGTTCATTGCAGCATTATTTACAATAGCCAGGATATGGAAACAATTTAAGTGCCCACTGATGGACAAATTGATAAAGACAATGTGCTTATATATTATTATAATATTATTATTCCACCATAAAAAGAATGAAATCTAGCCATTTTCAACAACATGGATAGATATATAGATATTAAGGGCATTATGTTAAGTGAAATAAGTTAAAGAGAGAAAGACAAATACCATATTATCTCATATATGAAATCTAGAAAACCAAAAATAAATAAAAAGAAAAATAAACAACCTTACAAATACAAAGAATTGTTGTTTATCAGAGGTATGGGAGGTTCACACTCTGATCCTTGTAATTTGTGAATATATTACTTTACATGGCAATGCATTTATGTGTTTATGCTTTTAAAATTATGGAATTTTAGAAGGGAAGATTATCCTGGATTACCTAGGTGGGCCCAATCATATGACTACTGAAATAGCAGAAACTTCTTCCTGGCTGTGGTCAGAGACAGATTGGACAACAGAATATGGCAGGGAAATATTTCATGGGAAGGCCTCAGTGCCCTATTGCTGGTACTGAGATGCGGGACAATAAGCAAACAGGAAAAATCTCTTGGTGTTAAGGTTGGCCCCCACCTGATAGCCAGCAACAAAGATCCAAAATAGGAACCTTAGTCCTGCAATCACACGAAACTGAATTCTGTCAACAACCTAAATGAGCAGGAAAAAGATTCTCCTATCTCCTATAGAGCCTTTACACAGCCCTACTGGGTTCTTGATTTCACCAAGTGAGAATCATGCTGGATTTCTGTCCCAATAGGAATGTAAAATAATTAATTTGCATTGCTTTAAACCATCAAATTTGTGGTAATTTTTTTACAGCAGGAAAAGAAACGAATAAAATGAGTTTTAAGAGCTTGGCTGTTCAATCTATACTAGTGTGAGAGTTAGATTTTTGACTTTCTGAAAATTATATTTTTACAATTATAAGGTCTCCTTGAGTGTTCATGCCTGGCTTAAGCAAGGCGCTGAATTATGGTTTAAGAAATACTATTTACCTTCCTTTATCTGGCTTAGAAATTAATGATCTTCTCAGAAAAGATTCTTCTACTACAAGCAGATTCTCTGCTTTGAGGATCTTCTGGAATGGTACCTATTCCTGAGAAGTGGATGGTTAATACGTGTGGAAACCCCTTAGAACCTGCCAAATATTTCTTTTTTTTTTCATATTTTACTTTTAATTTAATTTATTTTTTAAATTTACATCCAAATTAGTTATCATATAGTGAAACAATGAATCAGGAGTAGATTCCTTAATGCCCCTTACCCATGTAGCCTATCCCCCCTCCCACAATCCCTCCAGCAACCCTCAGTTTGTTCTCCATATTTATGAGTCTCTTTTGTTTTGTCTCCCTCCCTGTTTTTATATTATTTTTGTTTCCCTTCCCTTATGTTCATCTGTTTTGTATCTTAAATTCAACATATGAGTGAAGTCATATGATAGTTGTCTTTCTCTGAGTGACTAATTTCACTTAGCATAATATCCTCCAGTTCCATCCACTTAGTTGCAAATGGCAAGATTTCACTCTTTTTGATTGCTGAGTAATATATATATATATATATATATATATATATATCACATCTTCTTTATCCATTCATCCATCAATGGACATTTGGGCTCTTTCCATACTTTGGCTACTGTTGATAGCGCTAGTATAAACATTGTGGTGCATATGTCTCTTTGAAACAGCACACCTGTATCCCTTGGATAAATACCTAGTAGTGCAAAAATATTTCTTAAACATCATCATTTTATATGCATTGAAAAAAAGAATGGGAATCAATTTGTTAGAGCCTTTAGTCTGATAAGAAAATATATCCTTTAAATACAAAAAAGAAAAAGAAAAAAAAGTTTCTAAGATGAAAGAAATTAGTTAAGTTGCCAAAGATCAATTTACAAAATAGACTGAAGAATGCCATTTCTGAGACAGAAGGGTGGTGACAGTGTTGGGAGATGCTAGAACTGTTGATAAGATTCTAAAAGGTAGTGGGAATGATCTTACCTGACTTCCTCCTCCACTCTGTGGGGAAACATGTTAGTATCCTGCATAAATGCCTGGACACAAGTTGCAGAGGACAAGAATTCCTTGTGTCTTATTTTAATAGACTGATAAAAGAGTCATGAATATTAGTCAATGTTTATAAAAACTGTTTACTGATTAAAAGTGTACAATTTCTGGGGCGCCTGGCTTAAGCAAGGCTCTGAATTATGGCACTGGCCCTGAATTATGGCTCGGTCGGTTACACATCCAACTTCGGCTCAGGTCATGATCTCACAGTCTGTGAGTTCGAGCCCCACGTCGGGCTCTGTGCTGATAGCTCAGAGCCTGGAGCCTGTTTCAGATTCTGTGTCTCCCTCTCTCTCTGCCCTTCCCCTGTTCATGCTCTGTCTCTCTCTCAAAAATAAATAAACGTTAAAAAAAATAATAAAAAAAATAAAAGTGTACAATTTCAATAAGATTTTGATCTTTAGGATGTAGAATACTTTTAGAATACTTGTAAAATTCAATGAAAATAGATAACTTTTTACATTGTATTGTTCACTTTACTCTCTTCAAATCTATGTGCTGAATTTTTAATAAAAAATTCATTTTACCTAAAAAAGTTATCTAGAATAAATTATAAATATTTATCTTTTTTATATTCCCTTGGAAAAAATTCTTTTATCCAAATTCCTATTTTGCAAAATGTCTTTATTTTATGGAGTGTTTCCATTTTCCTAGGGAGAGACAGAACATGCATGAACATACACACACACACACACACACACACATACACATGCACACATTAATCTAAACTACCTTGTACCAGAAACAACACAGTCTACATTAATAAAGCAAATATAGGGGTATCTGGGTGGCTCAGTTGGTTAAGCATCCGGCTTCAGCTCAGGTCATGATATCATGGCTTGTGAGTTTGAGCCCTGCATTGAGCTCTGTGCTGACAGCTCAGAGCCTGGAGCCCACTTTGGATTCAGTGTCTCCCTCTCTCTCTACCCCTCCCCTGATCACACTCTGTCTCTCTCTACTTCAAAAATAAATAACATTAATAAACATTAAAAACAAGAAAAGAAAATATAGGTCATTTACACATTTGGGCCACTAAAAAAGATGCATCATAATGAAGAAATGTATAAGAACATGTTGATATAAATGTGTATCATAGTTTGGCAACTAATGAAATTTATTAATTATTTGAGCATTACTTTATATGTTACTGAAGATATTCGTTTATTTTAAACCATTGAAGGAAGGAATTCATCATTGCTGGAAAAGAAAAAAAAGAAAGGGAAAATTATCTTACTTTAACACAGTATGAAAATTTGAAGAGACCCTAACTTTATGATTTGTACTTCTAAAGATGTACCAGGATTTATTCTAGTGAAGTGTATATTATTTTTCTTGATCAAATACTTTCAATGGCAGATTTCAGTTGCATTTTCTATCACTCTGACAATATCCACATGGAATGCTGATCTTTGTGCTCATTTTGTCAAAGTAAAATATGATCATATTCTAAAGAGAAAAATTAGGGGCACCTGGATGGCTCAGTGTGTTAAGTGGGACTCTTTTTTTTCAATATATGAAATTTATTGTCAGATTGGTTTCAATACAACATCCAGTGCTCATCCCAACACGTGCCCTCCTCAATACCCATCACCCACCCTCTCCTCCCTCCCACCCCTCATCAACCCTCAGTTTGTTCTGTTTTTAAGAGTCTCTTATGCTTTGGCTCTATCCCACTCTAACCTCTTTTTTTTTTCCTTCCCCTCCCCCATGGTTTTCTGTTAAGTTTCTCAGGATCCACATAAGAGTGAAACCATATGGTATCTGTCTTTCTCTGTATGGCTTATTTCACTTAGCATAACACTCTCCAGTCCCATCCACGTTGCTACGAAGGGTCATATTTCATTCTTTCTCATTGCCACGTAGTACTCCATTGTGTATATAAACCACAATTTCTTTATCCATTCATCAGTTGATGGACATTTAGGCTCTTTCCATAATTTGGCTATTGTTGAGAGTGCTGCTATAAACATTGGGGTACAAGTGCCCCTATGCATGAGTACTCCTGTATCCCTTGGGTAAATTCCTAACAATGCTATTGCTGGGTCATAGGGTAGGTCTATTTTTAACTTTTTGAGGAACCTCCACACTGTTTTCCAGAGTGGCTGCACCAATTTGCATTCCCACCAACAGTGCAAGAGGGTTCCCGTTTCTCCACATCCTCTCCAGCATCTATAGTCTCCTGATTTGTTCATTTTGGCCACTGTGACTGGCGTGAGGTGATATCTGAGTGTGGTTTTTATTTGTATTTCCCTGATGAGGAGCGATGTTGAGCATCTTTTCATGTGCCTGTTGGCCATCTGGATGTCTTCTTTAGAGAAGTGTCTATTCATGTTTTCTGCCCATTTCTTCACTGGGTTGTTTTTCGGGTGTGGAGTTTGGTGAACTCTTTATAGATTTTGGATACTAGCCCTTTTTCCGATATGTCATTTGCAATTATCTTTTCCCATTCCGTTGGTTGCCTTTTAGTTTTGTTGGTTGTTTCCTTTGCTGTGCAGAAGCTTTTTATTTTCATAAGGTCCCAGTAGTTCATTTTTTAATTCCCTTGCTTTTGGGGATGTGTCAAGTAAGAGATTGCTACGGCTGAGGTCAGAGAGGTCTTTTCCTGCTTTCTCCTCTAGGGTTTTGATGGTTCAAGTGGGACTAACTCTTGATGTTGGCTCAGGTTATGAGCTCACGGGTTTGTGGGATTAAGCCTTGCATGGGGCTCATGCTGACAGTGTGGTGCCTGCTTGAGATTTTCTCTCTCCTCTCTCCCTGCCCTCCCATCCTTCCTTCTGTCCCTCCTTCTCTCTCTCTCCCTCTCTCTCCTTGTTTCTCAAAATAAATGAATAAACATGAAAAAATTTAAAAAAAGGGAAAATTGAAAAGTAGCAATAATCTGACTTACATATTTCAACTAATTGAAGTTTCCATTTAGAAAATACATTAATTGAAAAAAGAAAAGACCTCAAGATTTTTGACCTTACTTAATGTATGTTGATTTAAATGGAAACACCACTTTGTCTGATTTAGTGCCTCATTTCTGCAACTTGGTGGTGATGCAGTTTCTTAGATCACTATAATAAAAGGAAGGTCCTGTTTGTAATCTGATTGTAGGTTCAGACAACTGTATCTTCTCTTCCCCGTTTCTTGCCAATCATATTTTCTCTCACATAGAAGAATCCTTCTTTCCTCTGCCTCAGAGGATATTGATGATTTAGAGGCATTAGAGTTACAGAGAAAATAATAGCTATATAAGAATGAGAGAGATGGTGGGGAGAGAAGGGAGACTGTGAGAGAAGGGTAGGGATAGAAGAAGACAGCATGCATGAGAGAGTATAACTATGTTTGACCTTCACAATTTCCCTCGGGTTCAAAGACAGAAAGAATAACTTTTATTGTTTATTGATTAGCTCTAAAGCAACAATTGTGAATCTGAAATTCTCATAAATGTGATTGAAAATTAGCACTAGAAGAAAATTTGTCTACCCTGTAGGACAGAAGACAGAAGAAAGAAATTATTTTTTATATTAAGAAGAAGACTTAAAGAATAAAATACTCCCTGGAAATACATTTTATTTATATATAAGCCTTTAAATTGTATACCCTCAGCAGAGATACAGGCATCATATGAAATTCAGTTGATGCTAGCAAATGATTAGACATCATTTACTTTTTTATAACATAATCCTAAGACAGGACAGACTCATGTTCTATTCAGTTTAATAATTGCTTTGGTCTGAGTTCATTATAGAATCATTTACCAAACACACACACATGAAAAATAATTATTAGTTCTCAAGGAAATTCTTCAATAGATTGTGTATTGTGCCATTAATTGAAGGTGTATTTCTCAAGACGTATGAAGATGCCTCCATCCAATTCAGTCAAGCACAAATCTATCTAATGATATGAATTAAGTAATAGAATTGGTATGTCAGCATTTTGGATATAATTGAAAAGCATCAGATTGCCATTACCTCTATGCTAAATAACATACTTACATTATCCCCTAGATTACAGACAAGGATACGTCTAATTATTTTATTTTGGGCATACGTTATATAAGAACTCTTACTCAGTAAGAATGAGAGAAAATGTTTTTCTGTGTTTTAACACCCTTTCCTGAACTATTTGAAAATCATTAACTTCCCACCCATTGGAACAAAGTGTCAATGGATATTGGCATAAAGTATACATTAAATAGTGTTGCTGATGTGTTCCATTATGTCTCTCAGAAGGAAACTTTGTGATTTAGTAAATAAATTTTCGATTGAAGAAAGTGTTGTGAGTTGAAAATATGCTCATTTGCCTGAAACATGACTGGGCTAAATGATTTCCGGTAGGTAGAGAAAGGCAGGAATTGGTTCTGCCAATGTTAACATTTTAGGAAGGAGATCAATAGCTAACAAGGCCTATTAAGAACAAAAAATGAATAAGGCAAGTAGATTGCATTATTGGACATTTACATTCTCTTTTCATCCTCATAACAACACTATTGGTACTGTCTTAGCCCCATATTTTATTGAAGAGCACACTGACGTTGAGCCAGGATTATAGAATACATAGATGGAGGGAACAGAGCCAGACATGTCCTGCTCTACCTTTTACACCTAACTATCACACTAAATGACTAAAACTCAATTCAAAATTATGGGCCCTGAAATTTCCACTTTCACGGGAATGACTGCTTATTTGGACTTTTTTTATTAGGTAAGACTGGGAAAGACAGAGTAAAAGATTTAAAAATCCAAGGAAGTTCCAGAAGGAGGGATTAAAATAAGATTTTGGGATAACTTTTGGATTTTATTCACTTGTGATATTCTAAGTATCCATAGAAAAATAATGTCATTGGTTTTAATAAATCAAGAATGGTTAGTAAAGTTTTCTCCTAATAAAATCTCTACCAGAATAAAATTAGTTGGTAAAGTCAGTTCCATGTTTTGAATACAATCACCCAATTTATCACTTATATTTCACTTAAAGTTTCCTAAACATAGTGATCACTCAATTTACTCTGCCACCTAATGCTTATGCACATTCAAGGAAATCAACAATTATTGAGCAGCACTACATATAAGGTGGTGAGGTTGATGTTGTGAGATACATGGTACATGCCATCAAAATACTCCCAATTAGGTAGATGGAGTAAAATGTAAGTCTTATCTTTCCAAGAGGGTAGAATATGAGGAATTCAGGAAGGTAAAGTTTAGTGATAGTTTAGAAGAGGTCAGTGGAAGCTTTAGAGAAAAAAAGCACTGGGTCTTGGTTGGCAGGCAACAACCTGCCTTTGGACAGAGAAAGGAGTAGATGGGAAAGAGAAACAGGGCATTCCAGAAAGAAAGAAAAACCTAAAAAAAAAGCACAGTAGTAATTGCTTCTCAGCGTTTTGGCTAAGATCAAGTGTAGAAAAAGCACAGTAGTAGTAAAAAAACAAAAACAAAGAACAAAACAACAACAACAACAACAACAAAAAACAGAGTCTATTTCTTATCATCTAAATGTAATTCTTCTGAAGAACATGAATGAGATTGGCCATGGACCATATCTTCGAGGTCTTTGGACATACTATCTACTCAAACTTGGCAGGCCAGAAAGGAGTGGCAGGAAATTTTCCATGTCCTGAATAGGAAAAATATGCAGCCAAGAATTCTTTATCCAGCAAGCCTGTCATTCAGAAAGGAAGAAGAGATAAAGATTTTCCCAGACAAAAGCTGAAGGAATTCATCACCACTAAACCAGCCCTTCAAAAGATCGTAGGGGAAAAACATACCATGCTCACGGTTTAGAAGAATAAATATTGTTAAGATGTCAGTCAATACTACCCAAAGCAATCTACACATTCAATGTAATCCCAATCAAAATTGCACTAGCATTCTTCTCAAAGATAGAACAAACAATCCTAAAATTTGTATGGAACCACATATGACCCCAAATAGCCAAAGTAATACTGAAGAAGAAATCCAAAGTGGGAAGCATCACAATCCCAGACTTTAGCCTCTACTACAAAGCTGTATTCATCAAGACAGTATGGTATTGGCACAAAAACAGACACACAGACCAATGGAATAGAATAGAGAACCCAGATTTGGACCCACAAATGTATGGCCCACTAATCTTTGACAAAGCAGGAAAAAGTATCCAGTGGAAAAAAGACAGTCTGTTTAGCAAATGGTGCTGGGAAAACTGGACAGCAATATGCAGAAGAATTAAACTAGACCACTTTCTTATATCATTCACAAAAATAAACTCAAAATGGATAAAGGACCTGAATGTGAGA
>NW_024412376.1:87588813-87612361 GCF_014898765.1 Herpailurus yagouaroundi | reverse complement strand
GAGGGTGGGTGATGGGTATTGAGGAGGGCACCTTTTGGGATGAGCACTGGGTGTTGTATGGAAACCAATTTGACAATAAATTTCATATATAAATAAAAAAAAATTAAAAAAAAAAAACCCTAGAGGAGAAAGCAGGAAAAAACCTCTCTGACCTCAGCCGCAGCAATTTCTTACTTGACACATCTCCAAAGGCAAGGGAATTAAAAATGAAAATGAACTATTGGGATCTTATGAAGATAAAAAGCTTCTGCACTGCAAAGGAAACAATCAACAAAACTAAAAGGCAACTGACGGAATGGGAAAAGATATTTGCAAATGACATGTCAGACAAAGGGCTAGTATCCAAAATCTATAACGAGCTCACCAAACTCCACACCTGAAAAACAAATAATCCAGTGAAGAAATGGGTAGAAAACATGAATAGACACTTCTCTAAAGAAAACATCCAGATGGCCAACAGGCACATGAAAAGATGCTCAATGCCATTCCTCCTCAGGGAAATACAAATCAAAACCACACTGAGATACTACCTCATGCCAGTCAGAGTGGCTAAAATGAACAAGTCAGGAGACTATAGATGCTAAAGAGGATGTGGAGAAACGGGAACCCCCTTGCACTGTTGGTGGGAATGCAAACTGGTGCCGCTGCTCTGGAAAACAGTGTGGAGTTTCCTCAAAAAATTAAAAATAGAACTACCCTACGACCCAGCAATAGCACTACTAGGAATTTATCTAAAGGATACAGGAGTGCTGATTCATAGCAGCATATGTATCCCAATGTTTATAGCAGTACTTTCAACAATAGCCAAATTATGGAAAGAGCCTAAATGTCCATTAACTGATGAATGGATAAAGAAGATGTGGTTTATATGTACAATGGAATACTATGTGTCAATAAGAAAGAATGAAATCATGCCATTTTCAGCAATGTGGATGGAACTGGAAGGTATTATGCTGAGTAAAATAAGTTAGTCAGAGAAAGACAGATACCATATGTTTTCATTCATATGTGGATCTTGAGAAACTTAGCAGAAGACCATGGGGGAAGGGAAGGGGAAAAAAGTTACAAACAGAGAGGGAGGGAAGCAAACCATAAAGTACTCTTAAATACAGAGAACAAACTGAGGGTTGATGGGGGGGGGTGTCAGAGAGAGGGGAAAATGAGTGATAGACTTTGAGGAGGGCAATTGTTGGAATGAGAACTGGGTGTTGTATGTAAGTGATAAACCATGGGAATCTACCTCAAAAACCAAGAGCTCATTTTGCACACTATGTTAGCCAATTTGAGAATAAATTATATTAAAAAAAAAAGACGTGAGCTGTTCTGTCATATTAAACTTGTAGTAATATGCCTCTACATCTTTTGTCATGTAAACAAGGCAGAGATGCACACATCACTACCTACTAACTTGATGTAGTGTAAACGTAGAATAATAGAAAACTTATGAGCAGAGAACTATCAGAGCACAATATCCATAAGCTTGCAGGCTGGAGGAGGAGACTGAGACCAGCCATGGCTAGACTGGATACACCACAGAAAAATATCCAGGAGAGGGCACTTCTATTCGAACAAAACAAAACAAAACAAAACAAAACAAAACACAAAAGCAGACAGAGAACATCACAACAAAGGGGGAATAAGAACTTTCTTGATAAGTTCTTGATAAAAAAAAGTCTTGATAAAAAGGCTGCACACCGAGTCCAGTGTCTATTATCAGCCAGTTCTTCAGTGAGCTGCCCTAGACCTACAGAAGGGTTTCTTGCCTTCTGGCTCATTACCAAAAGTGGAGGAATGGGGCCCCCAAGGTTACTGAATTTGTCTCTTCTCATTTGTATAATATGGTTTGGTCAAATCCCATTTCTACATAGCTGAGCAGCTAAGTAATTAGTACAGGCAAGTGATGTAACATCTGATAGTTCAAATAGGAAAAACAGCTCAACGATGATTTAATAGTAAGCTAGAAACTGGGATGTTACCGAGAGTTGATAGTACATAAAGAGTATTACCTATTATTTCTCGCTTAAATGACTTTATAGTTTCACTATAGTTTGAGAGATGAAATAGACACATGTGAAAATATTTCAATAATCATGATGCTCCAAAAATCCAAAATGAGTTGTATAAATAAATGTTGATATATATTTGTTCCATTGGCAATTTTACAACACACTTGTATGACAAAAGAAACACTCTCTAGTCCAACAAAATTGTAAGAAGTGATTTGTCATGATTTTAAGAAGATTAATATGAAGTCTGTTGGATGCCATTTGAAATTTGTTTTTTGAATTGTTCCCCTTTTGCCTTGTTCAATGTCAAACTTAAAACAAAGAAGATAAATTAATATCTGGGAGGGTGAGAGATGGACTTTTCTCCTTCAACACATAATCAGAGTTTTACCAGTTTTATTAAGTAATTTGCTTTCCAATTACTATTTCTATTTTTATTTTTCATAAAACAACATATACTGACCTTATAAGCAACTGGTGATAGACTAAGATTTTTTGGTACGTTATTAAGTAATTTGTTATTCTTGTAGATATTGCCCTTTTCTCATAGGTTCCAACCCTTGACATAACATTATTAGCATAGAACACAAAGGGTTATTTGGAATAACCCCAAAATGATCCATAATAATTGAGCAATTTGGTTTTTAATGTATTTTGGAATTGTCATGTGTCTATATAATCATTCATGTCTTAAACCTATACACGTAAGTAGGATGCATTCCATGCTCAAGAGTGCAACAATTTTCCTGGGGTTGCAACAGGTCAATTTTTGACACTTTTCATGAAAAATCAAGCAATACTATATGTACTTTGAACATAGCCTATAGCTAGTCAAAATTGCTTCTTACAATTTTGGGGGTATTAACTCAATGTTAAAAAAGGATGAGCAGATGGAAATTTTGGCAGGCCATTTCCTGAAGCACTTTTTAGTGTCAGAATAATTACAAATCTACATTATTTTCTTTAATTTCATGATACTAGATTATTTTCTTCATGTTATTTTTGTAGTTTTCTCCTTGCTGACTTTAACATTTATTGCATACCGCTAATATTTCAAGTACTTAAATATTATTTTAATTAATAACCACAAAACCAAGCATGATATGTTATTCTTACCCCAGACTATAGACTCAGAAACTAAAATCAGGAGTTTTTGGTAAATTGTCGTAAGTCACACATCTGTAGCTAGGAGCCCATTCTTATGCTCTCCCATTCCACTTATCTTAGGATAAAATGTGACTTTGAGAAAGGATTGAAACATATTATTATTGAATTTTTCTTTTAATTGACTTATATGATCTTCACTTTTGTTTAAGGAAACAATGCATAACCCTACCCTAGCCTTTAGAATATGGGTTGTCCTTTACAGTTGCACAATAGCTCTGATAACTCAATTTCCCCTACAGGCACCTTTCACATCACTTAGATAAAGAATAAAAACTTTATTATCTGTTCAATGCATCATTTCCCATACGTGCTAGAAATGTTCAAGCCATTGAGAGAGAAACATTTGAAGTTGTTTATATTCAGACAAAGCCTGACTGAATATTTGCAGTTAGTCACAAGGTAAATGGGATACCAAGGGGAAACACACACACACACACACACACACACACACACACACACAGAATACTGAATTACGTAGGAGAGTAACTTTGATTTTTTTTTTCTGGTAACAAACAACTTTTTAACACTAGAGTTATTTATTGTTTGGCTGTATATTAATTAGTAACCCCACTGACTACTAATAAGGAAAATGAAACTACAGAAGAGTAAACAAACCTAGACTTACAAAGATCATACTCATCATAACATTGCATCTAGAGTTCTATGCTCCAGGAAGGGGAAGAGAAGAGTTGATATGAAGAAGAGGAGAAAAAAAAAAGATTAAAGCATTTATTAAAGTCTGCAGCATTTATTAAAGTCTGCTTGCTATTTCATATGCCCTGTCTAATTTAGTCTTCTTCCAAAAACTCTTATTATATAATCCACTCAACAGATGAAGAATTGGCAGCTAATAGAAGTTAAGTAAATAACTCAAGGTCAGTTACATGAGTGTGAGCAGAGAAATTTAAATTGACGGAGATAATAAAAAAGCAATAATAATAAAGTGAGAAAGATAGATTGCAGATTGGTTGATTGCTTCTGCTTTGATTTGTTCTACTCTCTGATACTTTTAAGATTAGCAATTCTTTATTAGATTTCTTGATGCTCAAGTAAATGAGTAAATATCTGTTGTAAATATTTCTGAGGTAATCAACTCGTTTATTTCCATTTCAACCTCCTTGATTTCAGACTCTGCAAATTAAAATAGAAATTCTAATAAGTGAGAATTTACACATATGTTGGTAACTGAGAGGTTTAACTGTTACAAATGTAAATCCGTAAAGTGAGACCCATTGTATTTACATAATTTGCAAATTTAGCAAATGTGAAGTATGAGTTTCCAAAGCTATGAGTAAGTGGTGATAGGAAAACATTCATAATATCCAATTTTTATTTTTTTTTTAAATTTTTTTTCAACGTTTTTATTTTATTTTTGGGACAGAGACAGACAGAGCATGAACGGGGGAGGGGCAGAGAGAGAGGGAGACACAGAATGGGAAACAGGCTCCAGGCTCTGAGCCATCAGCCCAGAGCCTGACGCGGGGCTCGAACTCACGGACCGCGAGATCGTGACCTGGCTGAAGTCGGACGCTTAACCGACTGCGCCACCCAGGCGCCCCATTCATAATATCCAATTTTTAAAAATTTTATGAAGAAGGTAGTAGTTCATGAATTATTTATTCATTAAAAGAAACACTTAATCCAGATGAGGGTTTTCTAGATTATTGTATTTCTGTGAAAGAAGACTTATGTTTGGGTAGTAAGGCAATGAGTAGGCAATTAAATATTAGATAATAATCATTAAAAAATGGGTAAAGATGTTTCTGATCTGTTTTTTTTTAAATATGTGAATGAATAACAAGCTGATATTTGCCCATTTGACTGTCTGGGAAGTATTGTTTTGGGAACAGATTTTCAGTTTTAGTATACAATTTCTGGGTATTAGTCTCAGAACGATATGTAATCAGACCAGAATCTTTATCTTTCCAGCTTTTCCTTAGATAAATATAAACCTATTTCTGAAATACAAGGTATTTAAAAGAAAAACAAACAGTCATGCACTGAAATGTGTAAGTGGATCTGTGGGGGGACCCGCATCTATTTGCGGGCTACACATGGTTTGTTGGCACTACAGACTAACCACATTGACATAATCCGAGGGCCCCTGTGGGATAAACTGGCATAGAGCAGAGGTTGTTGATAATCATGCCTGACATGTGCTTCCAGGTATTTGGCAACTAAAAGTATTGTGTGCACTGGTCAGCTAGCCAGTCACACTCAGGATTCAGGGTGTGGAAGGAAGAAACTAAGATTAGGAAAAGTTTTAGACTTCAGTAAATTACCTGATATTTACATCTTTAGCAAAATCTAATTTTTCTTTAAATTAATTAGTAGGGGCACCTGGATAGCTAGGTGGGTTAAGCGTCTGACTCTTGACTTCAGCTCAAGTCATGATCTCCTGGTTCAAGAGTTCAAGCCCCACATAGGGCTCTGTGCTGGCAGTGTGGAGCCTGCTTGGGATTCTGTCTCCCTCTCTCTCTCTCTCTCTCTGTCCCTCTCTTGCTTGTTCTCTCTCTCTCAAAATAAGTAAAATAAATAAACAAACAAATAAACAAATAAATAAAACTTTAGAAAATTAAATTTCAATTAATCAGTAGACATTAGCTTTTGGTTTCACCACCCCACCCCTTTTATTCTTTTTAAAAAAATTTTTAACATTTATTTATTTTTGAGAAAGAGAGGCAGAGTATGAGCAGGGGAGGGGCAAAGAGAGAGGGAGACACAGAACTCGAATTAGGCTGAAGGCTCTGAGCTGTCAGCACAGAGCCCAGTGCGGGGCCTGAACTTAACAAACCGTGAGATCATGACCTGAGCAGAAGTGGGACGCTCAACCAACTGAGCCACCCAGGCACTCCTGCACCCCTTTTATTCTTTTTGTACAGTTTCATTTCTTTTCTTTTTTTAAATCTTTATTTACTTTTGAGAGAGAGACAGAGTGTGAGCCGGGGAGGAGCAGAGAGAGAGGGAGACACAGAATCCAAAACAGGCTCCAGGCCTTGAGCTGTCAGCACAGAGCCTGACGCGGGGCTCCAACTCACCAACCGTGAGATCGTGACCTGAGCCAAAGTTGGACGCTCAACTGACTGAGCCATCCCAGGTGCCCTGTACAGTTTCATTTCTAAAAAAAACTAAACATAGGCGCTCTTTATCTATGGCCAAGGTCTATGTGCTGAAGATTGGGTAGTAACTCCTAGTGACATGTTTAAGTTTTTGATTCTAGCTATAATTGAGTTGTTATTTTTTTTTCCATTTGACAATAGTTTGCTACAAATAAGTAAATCAATGAAAGAATAGATGAATGAGTGAATAAATGAAATAACAAATGAAGCCGAGATTATTCTAACCCTTGCTTCAGATAAAGGCTAACCATGCCAACTGGTACTTTCTGAGGTACATGCTGAGACATTTTGTTACAGTTCTCATAGATGGATTTCTTCTCCTTTTTGTGTGTTTCAGAGTAAAACCATTTCTTTTAATAATATTCTCTGTCATTAACTTTTAAGTAAGCCACAATTTTCTTCTCTATAAACAGCTAATGTCAAGTGCACTTTTGACTCTATGAAGTATTAATTGCCTTTTCAATGTATTCTAGCAATGTTATGTAAGTGTACTTAGATTCTTAGTACCAGACACATCACAAAATTTTTCCATGGGCAATAAAACTATTTCTTATAAAATAATATTCTCTTATAGTATTGAAAAGAGTGTATGAAAAATTCAGGAGTTAATCATCAAAGATGTGTGTCCATAAGTCAAAACAAAGTAGTTCAAGTATTTTTGAAGACCATTGCTCATTCTGCCAAAAAAAAGATCATCTTATTGAGCATTGTAAGGTGCATAAGAGAGGTTGTATTTATTAGTCTTAGCTAAAGACTTTATCAGGTTTCTGTTTTTCTAGATTGCTGAATATAAGAGTAACATTTTATTGCTTCAAGATATATAGTCAGTCAATAATTTTTCATTATCATCTTAGGAAAATAATGTGGAAAATATCTCTTATAGAGTTTTACATTTATTACATTTTTTAAGTTTATTTTTGGGAGAGAGAGACAGAACATGAGTGGGGGAGGGGCAGAGAGAGAGGGAGACACAGTATCTGAAACAGGTCCCAGGCTCCGAGCTACCAGCACAGAGCTTAAGCGGGGCCCAACCTGTCAACTGAGAGATCATGACCTGAGCCAAAGTCAGACGCTTACCTGACTGAGCCACCCAGTCTTCGCTACATTTATTACATTTAAAAACTGAAGTCATTCTGTGAAAAGCATTTATTTCATATAGAAGTAGCACAAATTTTGCTGGGTATACATCATTCGTATAAAAAAGGTCCTGGGGTTGGGGGGCACCTGGGTGACTCAGTCAGTTAGCGCTTAAGTGCCGACTTCAGCTCAGGTCCTGATCTCACAACTTGTGAGTTTGAGCCCGAGTTGGGCTCTGTGCTGACAGCTCAGAGTCTGGAGCCTGCTTTGGATTCTGTGTCTCCCTCTCGGCCCCTCCCCCAACTCGCACTCTATGTCTCTCTCTCTCTCTCTCTCAAAACTGAACATTAAAAAAAATTTTAAAAAAAGGTTCTGGGGAGCCTAGGTGGCTCAGTTGGTTCACTGTCCTACTTCGGCAGGTCATGATCTTGCAGTTTTTGAGTTTGAGCCCCAGAGCTGGCTCTGTATTGCTAGCTCAGAGCCTTTGGATTCTGTCTTCCTTTTGTCTGCCCCTCCCTGCCTCTCTCATTCAAACATAAATAAACATTTTTCAAAATGGTCCTAGTTAGAAGTTTAACTTTACAATCACTTAGAAAGGTGGAAATTGATGTTCTATAAAATTTGTGGGAATTTTTAAACCTTTAACTATTTTTTTTAATTCTGTTTCTTTTAAAACATGTAAAGTAATATGATAAAATGCAAAGGATGGTTACATTCTGAGATATCCAACCTTAACATTATGCTTGTACTATCAGAATTGTTTAGGTTACCTATATGCATTTACTTTAAATTCCAATAAAATTAAAATCATGCTTCATATATTGTCTTTAATCTGATTTATCTCAGTGATATAAAATTAATTTATTTTATATAAATGAATGGATTTCTATTATGCCACTTTACATGGCTATATAAAGTTCCATCTTAAAGATTGTGCTTAATCATTAAAACCCCAATCTTCCAATGTGAAGGTTATTAATATTTTTCCTCTGTATCAAAACAATGTTACAATAATCATTCTTGCAGATGGATGTTTGTGTATGTCCTTAATCATTTTTTGGGATGATTAATAAAAAGGGAGATGCTAAATGTTAATAGCTAATACCAATTTGTGGCAGGTAGTCTTCTAAGTATTTTATATCTATTACCTCCAAATTTAGTGTACTATTATCACCTTTATATTAAATATGAGGTCACTAAGACATATTGAGTTTAGGTAACGTGATCAAGTTTACAAATGGCCCCAGTCTGTGCTCTATAGCACATCAATGACTATGTATACACCTTACTCAATTGGTTAATATTACTAAATTGTTCCTAAGTTACAACAGGACAGTTGACCTTAATTAGCAATGGATGAACATTACCTTCCTATATATTTTGCATTGACTAATTAAGAATTAATGCTATTATGCTAATATGTTTCCACAACTGAATAGGAATGAATTTGACTAGTTGATAACCTACCACATTAAAGTTTTTTAGACTTAACAGTCCATCAGCAAATCTGTTGCCGTTTCCATTTCAGTTAGGAAATTAAGTCAAAATTTGGATGAATGCTTTCTTGTTGTCACTGAAAGATCCATTCTAGGTTGTAAAGACTATAGCAAGTATAGGCTCATATCATTCTACAAAAACTTTTTCTTTTAGCCTGCTCTTGTGATTTCACATTGACTTAACTTGAGGATGTGCATGCATGCATCACATTGTGTACTTCCCCCTAATTTCCTCAATTATTTAACTAAAGTGAAGTGAATGCCCAAAGGAGTTGTATTATAATGAGCTTGCTCTATTAACCTTGAATTTCTGGCATAAGTTTTTGGAATTTTTGGAAAGAAGATGAAAAGAAGCATATCAGTCTAACTTCATATGACTTGTAATCAATATTAGAGATTCCTGTGTAGAAGAAATACCAAGGTGCCAAGGCAAAACTGGATTGATATTAATATATACATATGAGTCATCTGCTTGGAGAAATATCTAAAAGCACAAGCTCATTCACTAGCCTGTTGTGACTTGAAATCACTCCAGAAGCCATCATTTACACAAGCCAGTAATTTTATATACCTGTATCATCAAGTCAGAGTATTTGACACCACTAACATTTTCAAATATGATATGTGAAATGTGATATGTGAAAACCCTACTCTACTAACTTGAGAAGTTGAACAAAGAAAATGCCAGATAATGCCAGAAAAAAAAAGCTTAAGTTATTTTTAAAAAATGATATGGGTTAACTTTCCAGGACAAAACAAAACAAAACAAAACAAAACTAAAAAACATAACCACCCCCCCACACAAAACAAAACAAAACAAAACAAAATCCAAAAACCCAAAAACAAAAAATTCTATATGAAGCAAAACAATATTCCTTAGTAAATATATATGTATTTGAAACAATATATCTAAATAATGGATTACTTTGAAGAGAGTTCTCTACCTTTTCCTTAGAACGTAATTCAATTTTATTCTGAGGATTTTGAAGGCAGGTAAACCCAGATTCATGTACCATTTAAGGAGTGTGATAGAGAATGATAGTTTCAACTTTCGGAAGCTATAAAACTCATTGTTCCATAAATAATTTGGTAGATTCTTTTAAGTGTAATTAAATTTCAGCTACTGTCATACTTTCTACCTTTTTTTAGAGCCATTAGACTATTTAAAAAAATTTTTCATCTCCTGAATGAAATTGAAAAAAATGAAAAAGTAGGTCATTTTGTATTTTCCTTTCCTGTATAAAAATTAAACAGGGTTATAATGCATTTTATGAGAGTTACTTGGAAGAGCAAAAAATAATAACAGGTACACAATGATCATATCGTTTTATATTTTCAGTCTACTGAGTATTCAAATTAGAAAAAGAAACACTGAAACAGGTGCAAAAAGACGGATTCAGTTAGAAGAAAATGCCCTTTGGTTTTTAACCATAAATTGTAAAACAAATGTTTTCCTTTTTCTTTCTTTTTAAAAAATGCTTGTTCATTTCGAGAGAGAGAGAGAGAGAGGAAGCATGCATGAGCAGGGGAGGGGCAGGGAGAGAGGGAGAGACAGAATCCCAAGCAGGCTCCACACTTTCAGTGCGGAGCCGGATGTGGGGCTTGATCCCCACAATCGCGGGATCGTGACCTGAGCCGAAATCAGGAGTTGGACGCTTAACCAACTGAGCCATCCAGGCTCCCCTCTTTCTTTCTTTTTTGCTGGTCCATTTACATTCTAAACCATAATTCAAATCATCCCTAACTTTGGTAAGCCGGCTGTACATCAGTTCCACATATCCCCGTTTTAATTGGAATGGTGCTATGTTTAATCTTTGCAAATCTATATGGGAGGTAGTCAGATCTGAATGGTGAATCTGAATTGACCTGTAGACCTGGTACTGCTGTTGCCCTGCCTGGATCCCCTTTGAGAACTGATGCACTCAGCCTCTGTTGCTGTGAGTGCTGGCTACTAGTAGCTCACAGCTGCCTTTTCCCTTGATTTTTGCCCTCTGCTAATGGGAACTGCTTGGCACAGAAATATCTAGGAGATTATACTCCCCTTCTACTTCACAGGCAGCCTGTGGCCAATGACTTACTCATAAGGGCGAAAAAAAGGCTGAGCCCTTGCTTCAAGGGGTGACAACTGAATGATACCATTCCCACTCCAGGATTCCCTGTGAGGTGAACTTGAGGCCAGACTTCACCTGCATGGACATGTGCGCCTAGCTCTCCCCTGGCTTAGTCTGCTTTCCTCACTTGCTACAGGGGTCATCAGGACCATTTCTCCAATGCAGAACTTACACAAGAATCTGTTTCTCAGATTATGCTTGTAGTGAATTTGATATAAGACAATCTGGTATCCTTACTGGAAAAACAAATCAGTGTCAGTTGACATTGAAATGATGCTTTTTAAGTGTAATTTGAGGAGGTTCCAGATGATTCTAATTTTGTGCATTCATTTAAACTGAGAATTTTTAAAAACTGGGTTCAGAGTATTGGTTTATTTCTTAGTCTTCGTCTGTTTGCATTTAAACTCAAGGTTGTTGCCAGTTGAAAGCAATGTACTTCCCTAATGTACTTTCACAAAAGTTGCATTTTTACCTTTAAAGCAAAGTTTGTTCTTTTCCCACTATACAAGTAAGGGAATTTAATAGTACCAAATAAGATTGTCAACTTTTTTTAGAATGTATAGAGTTTATTGATAGAATCAACAATGAATGTGAAGAAAACCTAAATGTTTCCATAAGCATGCTGGGTTCCTCAGTGTTTTTCTCTGCTTAAATGATATTGACGGTTGTCCTTATTGAAGAGGAAATAAGTATGTGCTTGGAGCCTCGAAGACAACCATTCATCATGCTCTCATGCAAAAGATGGAACCCCTGTGCCAGCACACAAAATCCAATGGCAGCTACAGTAGCAGAAAATCAATAGACTGTATTAGAAAACTCAGAGGCTAATCAGAGCCCAATCTCCAGGCGTGATGTACTCCAAGAAAAGCGTTGCTTTAGGACATAACTCAATTCTCTGAACACCACAGACTGTGGCTTAATTCAAGCATTTAGAGGGAAAATGAGGGTCTTTAAAGTATACATTTTGTTCTTTATTGCCTCCCAGAGAAGCTTCAGTGCAGTACTGTAATGAATAATGATAACATACATTCTTAAAAACTGATGTTAGCTCAGTCATTATGCCCAAAGAGAATGAGAGCCCATGCTGTGTGAAGCAATGAGATGTCATTAGTAAGCAGCATCTCAGCTTAAAAGGAGGATGCATATTGTTACTTGTTAAACACACTATTAATATATGTAAAGGTAAATGACAATTGGGTCTTTACTTTCATAAGCGGTTGCATATTTTAATAGAGGCTGAACTCTAAGCGGAGATACATACCCAAATCAAAATTTATTGTGTGAAAAATTTCAAGTAAGTTGAAATTGAACATGGAAAATAAAAATACACATAGGTTAAATTATTCAAAAATACAAGGCTTACAACAATACCTGAATATTTTGTACTGGTATAATATTCTCCCCCTTGAGAACTCAAAGCACTCTGGAATAATACATCATATGGCAACTGTTCTAAATTGTCTCTAGGATAAGTAGAATATACTTTTAATTTTAGTACTTTTATTTATTTTTTGCCATTATGGAAGTGTGGATTTATGCAAGATCGTACCATTGATAAACTTTCATAATATATCTATCTTTTATATGTATGTAATTTTTATAGTTTTAAGTCATCAAAAGTCTCCAAGAATGGGTTTATTTTTTTTTGATAACTTTGTCATATCTCAACATGATTCTGAATTGTATATAACAAATTCCTGTTTCAGTATGAAAGGGACATTTATGTTTTAATGAGTCTCTGATTTTATTTTAGGGTAACAACTTGAATTTAAACATTGCATAAATGTATGCATTTATTGTAATAGATGAAATGTCAAGGTCAATTTGAATCTAATAATCCCAGCAAAATGAAGTAACATCATGAAAAATGAAGCCCTGCTTGGAAACAAAAGCTAATTAAGAGTTTTTGAATGCCCCAGAGAGAGAAGTGTAACGGAGAGTAGTCATAGTTGGTTTAAGATTGGCAACTCTGTCGGATGTGACAGCACATTCAGCTTGTTCCATGCAGACACAATCAGGCATCTGGGATGGTAATTATTAGACTTCAGAGCACTTCTTGGAAACTGTCCATGTATTAGAGTGCTTACAAAAGCATGCCTTCTGGAATTACCACAGTTTTATATATTAATAAATACTTTATCAATATTTATTTATCACTTTACCTCTGAGTTATAGCTACTTTGACATGTAAAAAGGGGAGGTCTGCAGATTTAAAGAAAGACTTTTACAAAATATCAGCCCTTTGGTTTCCTTTTAGAAACAAATCTTATCATTTACAAGGACAATATTTAAAATTCCAAATACACTACCTCTGTTGAATAATACTGGTAAATAAGGTATCATAAATAAAATGAGTGAAAGCATCTAATTTTAGTATAAACTTAAATGATTTTGCCTTTTTTTTACTATTAGCAATTTTGAGGTGTCTTATTTTTAAAGGATTTTTAAATAAATGTTCATATATATTTATATATACAGCATCCTGTATAATATTCACTTAAAATGTTATTTGATAAGTATTTTTAAGGTGAACAAGAAAAGACTAATTTGAAGCTTCAATGGATAGTTTTCTGGATAGATGTTACTATACATTAGAAGTGGTTGAGTGTGTATTCTTTTCTGTCTGAGAGCTGATGTGATTTATTATTGAGGCATAGAACAGGTTCTGCCACTCTGTAACCTTGGGTAAGTCACCTCAGTGTGTTCATGTAGAATCTTAAGACAGTTTATTGACGGTAAACAATTTACCAGACATAAGTCTGACAGAATATAATAATTTTACAAACACATTGATATGCTACAATATGAAGATATTTTCTCAAATTTTATCCAGCACTATTCTCCCAAATTACATAAAGTCTATGTCCTATAGTTTTTAGCAAAAACACATTCTCACTCTAGCCTCCCTGTTTTTTAGCTTCTAGACGTCTTCAGATATACTCAATATATTACTGAAAGCTCTTTTAGATACAAGTAATGGAGACTAAATTTAAATGTAGCAGAAAATTGATTGGCTTGTATAACTGGGAAATCTATAGTCTATTGCTTCGGGCACTACTGGATTCATGAAATTAATGATGTTAAGACCATGTTTCTCTCATGCTCAAATTTTCTCCCCATATGGTTGGTGAAGAGCCTGCTAGAAGAATCAGACTCTCATCCTAATATCTTATCAGTGCCAGTGTGAAGGGGACATTCCATTGAAAAGAGGCAACTTCCCTGGAAGAACTCTGGTCCAATTTTGTCACAAATATTTGTTAGGTGAATGAACCCTCCTCCCTTATAGTATCATAGGGATACTAAAGTCGGATTTGTTACGCCTGCATAATGGCTAGAAAAGCATGAATGGTGAGTGGCAGGGTCAGCTCCATTTGAAGACAAGGAAAATTTCCTCAAAGATGAATGGTTCTGCCATTTGTCCTTGTTTCTAGATCTACAACTAGACTGGACTAGTATAGACTGAGCCTATAACTAGACTCAGTTATTAGAAATTCCCAAAGAACAAGGTACAAAATGTGACCCATAGAAAGAACTGCATGGTTAGTTTTCACATATACTTACAGAAATCTGGGGAATATGTATAGGAATGGATTTTAAGGATGTGGGCAATTGTGAGAAGAACATAAAGTTAGATCAGGCCAAATGTATTGATAAGCAGAGATTTTGTGTTTGACTGAAGATATTAGAAAGGGATCTAATGCTTGTTTTGCTGGATTGTCTGAAGCCTGGTTCCTAAATTGCCTATCTGATATGAAGATGAAGTTTCAGAATTGTCGTAGTATACTATCAAGGAAGTTTGTCCCAAGCTTAGAGAGATTATAATGTTAGACTATATTTATCAGGTTAAGACATGCTCAGTCATCTCAGGAGGGTCCATAAGACATACCTTTCACAACAAATATGATGAATAAATGTGAGGGGAACCCCAGCATCCTTGAAGAGTTGGATGGTCATTCTTCTATGCAGGTCAGAAATTACAGTGGGGAATGCAACCATCAAACAGGGTCCCAAAAGGCACAGGGATAATGAAATACCAGGATGGCAGGGACCAAGGGATGGCACTTAGCTATGAAGGCAGGGTAATTATGGCTAGAGAACAATTCTCCACGAATATATGATTTTTCTACATATTGCTGATTCTCTTAGCAAAAGTGTTTATAGCAAAGTTAAGAATATTTCTATCAGAAAACATTTCATGGTAGTAAACTTAAAAACCTCTGCCTCTCCAGAGAGATTTCAAGGTAATAAAAAACAATCCTTTCTCTCCTCACTGGAGACATTTGTTAACATTCCAGTGTAAGGATAAGGTCACTCTCTCTCTAGAAGTAGGACAGTCAGGTCATCAACAGGCCTAACAAATTCAGAGTTTCCTAATTTTTATGTTTCTCTCCTATGATCCAGGCCAGTGTATATGCAGGTAATTAATATATACTCCCAATTTGTCACCTGTGAAGATAGAGGTTTGAGTAGCAGGGATAAAATACTATTATAGCTCCTGCTTTTACTATGAGTAATAAACTTATGTGCTTTGTTTCTGATTCATGGATCTTATGTCTTCTTATTTCTCTCTTGAAGTGTGTGTGTGTGTGTGTGTGTGTGTGTGTGTGTGTGTATGTGTGTGCGCATGTATGTATGCGTGTAAAGTCAGGTTAACTTGTTAGCTTACAAATAGAGTGAAAGCTCATATCCTTCATGGTGACTGACCTATCATTTGATACACATAATACAATTTAATGAGGAAAATTATTTGTGTAAATATAAAATACAAAAGGAAAAAAGCTTCATACAATATTTTTGCTAGTGAAAATGATTTTTAAGAAAATTGTGGGTAATCTTCCTAGATAAGTAAGTCAGAATCCCTCAGAAATGGGGATAGGTATGATTATATTCATCAGAATAAGGTATTGGTTTATAAAATAAGGTATTAGTTTACAAAATGTGTTGGTTATTCAATTTAGATGAATTAATTCATGACGATTTCTTGTGCATACATTGTGTGCTTAAAGACATTGTGTAACAACATATTATCTCCAAGTAATCTTTACTAGTGAAAAAGAGCTAAAACTATCTCCTGTGAACAATGGTGACTGATACATCTAAATTGCAAGTTCTGATGCATGTACGCAGATTTTTGGATTTCAGAAATACCATAATTACTATGGGACAAAGTAGAAGAGAAAGGCTTCATAAAGCAAAGGGATATACTGATATTTAAGATTTTGAGATTAACTGAATTAAATTTTAAATTTCTTCCTTGGGGGCGCCTGGGTGGCTCAGTTGGTTAAGCGTCCGACTTCGGCTCAGGTCACGATCTCACAGTATGTGAGTTCGAGCCCCGCATCGGGCTCTGTGCTGACTGCTCAGAGCCTGGAGCCTGTTTCAGATTCTGTGTCTCCCTCTCTGTCTGACCCTCCCCCGTTCATGCTCTGTCTCTCTCTGTCTCAAAAATAAATAAACGTTAAAAAAAAATTAAAAAAAATAAATTTCTTATTTGTAGCTAAATACAATAACCTTTATTAACAAGGTAACATTTCTCTGGTAGTATCATCTTACTTATAGTTATTTCTAACTTGATCCTGCACAAATATGCTATGGAGTAGCAGGTAGATTTTATGTGCATTTTAAACATCATATATGAGACTTCAAACAAGTTTGGGCTTGAGCAGGGATGATTTAGACACTGGAAGATGTAGATTTTTCAAGATGAGTCACTCCCTACTAAAAATTCTTCAATAGATTCCCATTATACTTACATTAAATCCAATCCCTTAACAAAATCTGCAGAGCATCTGCTTGATTTGTTCCCTGCCTATGTTTTTCAATCTCAGCAAATATGAGTCTCACATCACTCATTAAATTTCAGTCAAACTACCGTTTGGACTATTCCAGGAAAATATTAAACCCTCTTCAAACATTTGCATTTTCCGTTCTTTTTCCCTGGAAAGCTCTATCCTTAGCTTCCATTAAGATAGATTTCCTTCATTCATTAAGATCTCTGATTGTACTTCTGCCCACTCTCCAAACTGTAGACATTATTTTCACCAATTTTGGAACATTCTCAGATATATTATCTTTAAATGTTGCATCTTCCATATTTTTCTTTAATTCTTTTCTACTGAAACTGTAGAAGATAATTTTGTCTTTATAATCCATATCATAGTTTCCATTTCTTTATATACTTTCCATTTCTTTATATCTCTGAGAATTTGGGACAATTTTCTTAGTTCCTTTATCAATAAGTTGTATCTGAACTGTTCTCTATGTTTCCACTGAGTTTATATTTATTTTTTATTTTTTTAATAACACTTTATGGTTTATTTATTTATTGTGAGAGATAGTGAGAGACAGAAAGAGAGAGAGAGAGCCCCAGTGGGGGAGGAGTAGAGAGAAGGAGAGAGAGAGAATCTGCACTGATAGTGCAGAGCCTGATGCGGGGCCTGAACCCATGAACTGTGAGATAATGACCTGAGCCAAAACCAAGAGTTGGACACTTAACCAACTGAGCTACCCAGGTGCCCTGCCACTGAGTTTTTAAAACTGTAATAATGATTTTAATTTCTAGAATATCTATTTTTTTCCAGGTACCCATGTTTGTGGTAATCTATTCTGTCATGATTTTTAGTTCTTCGTTAACTTTCTAAATAATTTTATACAAATTTTGTAATTCATTTATGAAGAGTATTATATAAACTGCTGGCTCTCTCATCTTTTAAATTGTTTCAAAGCTTTGATTCTAGTATTTAGATTGTGAGCTTATTACAAGCATTGTGTACTCTTAGCTGTAGAAATATCCTATCCAAGGGATACAGGAGTACTGATGCATAGGGGCACTTGTACGCCAATGTTTATAGCAGCACTCTCAACAATAGCCAAATTATGGAAAGAGCCTAAATGTCCATCAACTGATGAATGGATAAAGAAATTGCGGTTTATATACACTATGGAATACTACGTGGCAATGAGAAAAAATGAAATATGGCCTTTTGTAGCAACGTGGATGGAACTGGAGAGTGTGATGCTAAGTGAAATAAGCCATACAGAGACAGACAGATACCATATGGTTTCACTCTTATGTGGATCCTGAGAAACTTAACAGAAACCCATGGGGGAGGGGAAGGAAAAAAAAAAGAGGTTAGAGTGGGAGAGAGCCAAAGGATAAGAGACTGTTAAAAACTGAGAACAAACTGAGGGTTGATGGGGGATGGGAGGGAGGGGAGGGTGGGTGATGGGTATTGAGGAGGGCACCTTTTGGGATGAGCACTGGGTGTTGTATGGAAACCAATTTGACAATAAATTTCATATATTAAAAAAAAAAGAAATATCCTATAGAGAAGCTTTATGTTAACTTCTTCAGATGCAGCATATGATAGAGTATAAATTTGCTTTACACTTGAAATCAGAGCTTAGGTTCTGTGTCTGAATTTTTCATGGGAAATAGTTTTTCTATACACAGAGCCACAAACAGGAAAGTTTTCTTGCTACCTCCTTGAGTCAATGCAAATAGATTGCATTCTCCCTCCTGCAGAAAGGACTGATTTAGTAGAGTCCCAACACAAAGTATAAAACTAAAGTTTCTCTTTTAGCTCGCCACCTCATATGAGCTCATAACCACATTGCTTGCCATTTCTTGGACATTAGCACTACCAATAAACTTTGCAATTAAGTTTCATATCCATGTTACTTCTCTGGACAGCCAAAATATTAGCTCATAAGTTTAATATCCTGGCTATAGTTTCCATTATTGCTTATTAGATTCATTAGTGGAAAGGTCCCATATTAGCATAGTCAACTAACTTCTAGAGTCAGGAGTTGCCACTCTCTCAATATTTCCTATTTTCTGTCTTAACGTCATATATTCTTTCTGCAGAGAAAGTATATATATATGTGTATATATATATATATGTATGTGTGTGTGTATATATATATATATATAGTAACCAGATAATAATATAGTATTATATATTACATATATTATATATATACTATATAGTTATATAGTGTATAATATGTATATTATACATACTATAGTATATATATACTATATAGTAGCCAGATAATTACCAGATAATACATAAAATCATAATTACCAGATAATACAGAAAAAGACTGGAACATAACTCCAAAGAAAGGAAATTTTCCACAATAAAAGTTCTGCTTCTGGAATGGCCAAGTAAGCACCTAACAGGCTGATCATTTCACAAATAAAAACTATAAACTTTGAACAATAATCTCTGGCATAGTGGAAAAAAACAACTAGGCATACTATGGAAGGAATTTTGATATGGAAGAATGAAAAAGTGTCAAGTAAGTTTCAAATATTTATGACCTTTAGCTTGAGAGTACACTGTGGTCGGCATTTCTTAGGGCAACTAAAACTCCAGTAGAAAATTTGTATATGCTTCGGGGCCTGAATAGCCATTGAGCAGAGTATATGGCAACCACAGACACTAAAAATTGGCTGTGGAGTCCTAGAAAACAAAGATACATAATTGAGAACCTCATGGTCTATGAATAAGTTCTTTACAAATCTCAATCTACTCAGTGAAGCATGCCTCCCTATTACAGACAGAAGTCCTGAGAAGGGGGAATCAAGGGTCTGACCTGAATTTGGAGCTGTTAACAAGAAAAAGAATTTTAGTCCACCCAAGTTAGTTGCCTGCTAAAATAAAAACATAAAAGTTCTTCAGAGGAATATAGCAGAATACATACTCCTTAACACAACATTCAAAATATATCTGGTCCCAAGTAAAACTTACATGATATATGATGAATGAGGAAAATTGACCCGTTTTTTAGAGGAAAAAAAAAAAGATAACCAATACGTACTAATCTCAAGATATAAGAAATAACAATAATGACCTAAAAGCAGCTAATATAGCTATAATAAATGAGCTAAAATAAAATATGAATTTGATGAAATAAACCATGAAAACTTCAACAATGAAATAAAACTACAAAAAGAAGATTCTGGGGAAGATGGCGGCGTAGGAGGATGCTGGGCTCACCGCGCGTCCTGCTGATCACTTAGATTCCACCTACACCTGCCTAAATAACCCAGAAAACCGCCAGAGGATTAGCAGAACGGAGTCACCGAAGCCAAGCGCAGACGAGAGGCCCACGGAAGAGGGGAGGAAGGGCGGCGAGGCGGTGCGTGCTCCATGGACTGGCGGGAGGGAGCCAGGGCGGAGGGGCGGCTCGCCGGCCAAGCAGAGCCCCCGAGTCTGGCTTGCAAAAAGCAGAGGGGCCTGATGGACTGTGTTCCGACAGCAAGCGCGACTTGGCGTCTGGGAGGTCATAAGTTAACAGCTCTGCTCAGAAAGCGGGAAGGCTGGAGGACAAAGGGAAGGAGAGCTGCTGAGCCCCCTGACGACAGAGCTCAGTTTGGTGGGGAACAAAGGCGCTCGCCAGCGCCATCTCCCCCGCCCATCCCCCAGGCAAAATCCCAAAGAGAACCAGTTCCTGCCAGGGAACTTGCTCGCTCCTCCGCGCAAACACCCAACTCTGCGCTTCTGCGGAGGCAAACCTCAGGCAGCGGATCTGACTCCCTCCTGCTGCCACAGGGCCCCTCCTGAAGTGGATCACCTAAGGAGAAGCAAGCTAAGCCTGCCTCTCCTGCCCCTGTACACCTTGCCTACCCACCCCAGCTAATACGCCCGATCCCCAGCATCACAAGCCTGGCAGTGTGCAAGTAGCCCAGACAGGCCACCTCACCCCACATTGAATCCCGCCCCTAGGAGAGGGGAAGAGAAGGCACGCACCAGTCTGACTGTGGCCCCAGTGGTGGGCTGGGGGCAGACATCAGGTCTGACTGCGGCTCCACCCACCAACTCCAGTTATACACCACAGCACAGGGGAAGTGCCCTGCTGGTCCTCACCACGCCAGGGACTATCCAAAATGATCAAGCGGAAGAATTCCCCTCAGAAGAATCTCCAGGAAATAACAACAGCTAATGAGCTGATCAAAAAGGACTTAAATAATATAACAGAAAGTGAATTTAGAATAATAGTCATAAAATTAATCGCTGGGCTTGAAAACAGTATAGCTGACAGCAGAGAATCTCTTGCTACAGAGATCAAGGGACTAAGGAACAGTCACGAGGAGCTGAAAAACGCTTTAAACGAAATGCATAACAAAATGGAAACCACCACGGCTCGGATTGAAGAGGCAGAGGAGAGAATAGGTGAACTAGAAGATAAAGTTATGGAAAAAGAGGAAGCTGAGAAAAAGAGAGATAAAAAAATCCAGGAGTATGAGGGGAAAATTAGAGAACTAAGTGATACACTAAAAAGAAATAATATACACATAATTGGTATCCCAGAGGAGGAAGAGAGAGGGAAAGGTGCTGAAGGGGTACTTGAAGAAATCATAGCTGAGAACTTCCCTGAAGTGGGGAAGGAAAAAGGCATTGAAATCCAAGAGGCACAGAGAACTCCCTTCAGACGTAACGTGAATCGATCTTCTGCACGACATATCATAGTGAAACTGGCAAAATACAAGGATAAAGAGAAAATGCATAACAAAATGGAAACCACCACGGCTCGGATTGAAGAGGCAGAGGAGAGAATAGGTGAACTAGAAGATAAAGTTATGGAAAAAGAGGAAGCTGAGAAAAAGAGAGATAAAAAAATCCAGGAGAGGGGCGCCTGGGTGGCGCAGTCGGTTAAGCGTCCGACTTCAGCCAGGTCACGATCTCGCGGTCCGGGAGTTCGAGCCCCGCGTCAGGCTCTAGGCTGATGGCTCAGAGCCTGGAGCCTGTTTCCGATTCTGTGTCTCCCTCTCTCTCTGCCCCTCCCCTGTTCATGCTCTGTCTCTCTCTGTCCCAAAAATAAATAAACGTTGAAAAAAAAATTAAAAAAAAAATCCAGGAGTATGAGGGGAAAATTAGAGAACTAAGTGATATATAAAAAGAAATAATATACACATAATTGGTATCCCAGAGGAGGAAGAGAGAGGGAAAGGTGCTGAAGGGGTACTTGAAGAAACAATAGCTGAGAACTTCCCTGAAGTGGGGGAGGAAAAAGGCATTGAAATCCAAGAGGCACAGAGAACTCCCTTCAGACATAACTTGAATCGATCTTCTGCACGACATATCATAGTGAAACTGGCAAAATACAAGGATAAAGAGAAAATTCTGAAAGCAGCAAGGGGTAAACGTGCCCTCACATATAAAGGGAGACCTATAAGACTCGTGACTGATCTCTCTTTTGAAACTTGGCAGGCCAGAAAGAGTTGGCACGAGATTTTCAGTGTGCTAGACAGAAAAAATCTGCAGCCGAGAATCCTTTATCCAGCAAGCCTGTCATTTAGAATAGAAGGAGAGATAAAGGTCTTCCCAAACAAACAAAAACTGAAGGAATTTGTCACCACTAAACCAGCCCTACAAGAGATCCTAAGGGGGACCCTGTGAGACAAAGTACCAGAGACATCACTACAAGCATAAAACATACAGACATCACAATGACTCTAAACCCATACCTTCTATAATAACACTGAATGTAAATGGATGAAATGCGCCACCCAAAAGACATAGGGTATCAGAATGGATAAAAAAACAAGACCCATCTATTTGCTGTCTACAAGAGACTCATTTTAGACCTGAGGACACCTTTAGATTGAGAGTGAGGGGATGGAGAACTATTTATCATGCTACTGGAAGCCAAAAGAAAGCTGGAGTAGCCATACTTATATCAGACAAACTAGACTTTCAATTAAAGGCTGTAACAAGAGATGAAGAAGGACATTATATAATAGTGACAGGGTCTATCCATCAGGAAGAGCTAACAATTATAAATGTCTATGCGCCGAATACCGGAGCACCCAAATATATAAAACAATTACTCATAAACATAAGCAACCTTATTGAGAAGAATGTGGTAATTGCAGGGGACTTTAACACCCCACTTACAGAAATGGATAGATCATCTAGACACACGGTCAATAAAGAAACAAGGGCCCTGAATGAGACATTGGATCAGATGGACTTGACAGATATATTTAGAACTCTGCATCCCAAAGCAACAGAATATACTTTCTTCTCGAGTGCACATGGAACATTCTCCAAGATAGATCATATACTGGGTCACAAAACAGCCCTTCATAAGTTTACAAGAATTGAAATCATACCATGCATACTTTCAGACCACAATGCTATGAAGCTTGAAATCAACCACAGAAAAAAGTCTGGAAAACCTCCAAAAGCATGGAGGTTAAAGAACACCCTACTAACGAATGAGTGGGTCAACCAGGCAATTCGAGAAGAAATTAAAAAATATATGGAAACAAACGAAAATGAAAATACAACAATCCAAACGCTTTGGGACGCAGCGAAGGCAGTCCTGAGAGGAAAATACATTGCAATCCAGGCCTATCTCAAGAAACAAGAAAAATCCCAAATACAAAATCTAACAGCACACCTAAAGGAAATAGAAGCAGAACAGCAAAGGCAGCCTAAACCCAGCAGAAGAAGAGAAATAATAAAGATCAGAGCAGAAATAAACAATATAGAATCTAAAAAAACTGTAGAGCAGATCAACGAAACCAAGAGTTGGTTTTTTGAAAAAATAAACAAAAT
>NW_024412376.1:87571011-87588713 GCF_014898765.1 Herpailurus yagouaroundi | reverse complement strand
TTCTACCAGACATTTAAAGCAGAGATAATACCTATCCTTCTCAAGCTATTCCAAGAAATAGAAAGGGAAGGAAAACTTCCAGACTCATTCTATGAAGCCAGTATTACTTTGATTCCTAAACCAGACAGAGACCCAGTAAAAAAGAGAACTACAGGCCAATATCCCTGATGAATATGGATGCCAAAATTCTCAATAAGATACTAGCAAATCGAATTCAACGGCATATAAAAAGAATTATTCACCATGATCAAGTGGGATTCATTCCTGGGATGCAGGGCTGGTTCAACATCCGCAAATCAATCAACGTGATATATCACATTAACAAAAAAAAAGAGAAAAACCATATGATCCTGTCAATCGATGCAGAAAAGGCCTTTGACAAAATCCAGCACCTTTTCTTAATAAAAACCCTCGAGAAAGTCGGGATAGAAGGAACATACTTAAAGATCATAAAAGCCATTTATGAAAAGCCCACAGCTAACATCATCCTCAACGTGGAAAAACTGAGAGCTTTTTCCCTGAGATCAGGAACACGACAGCGATGCCCACTCTCACCGCTGTTGTTTAACATAGTGCTGGAAGTTCTAGCATCAGCAATCAGACAACAAAAGGAAATCAAAGGCATCAAAATTGGCAAAGATGAAATCAAGCTTTCGCTTTTTGCAGATGACATGATATTATACATGGAAAATCCAATAGACTCCACCAAAAGTCTGCTAGAACTGATACATGAATTCAGCAAAGTTGCAGGATACAAAATCAATGTACAGAAATCAGTTGCATTCTTATACACTAACAATGAAGCAACAGAAAGACAAATAAAGAAACTGATCCCATTCACAATTGCACCAAGAAGCATCAAATACCTAGGAATAAATCTAACCAAAGATGTAAAGGATCTGTATGCTGAAAACTATAGAAAGCTTATGAAGGTAATTGAAGAAGATTTAAAGAAATGGAAAGACATTCCCTGCTCATGGATTGGAAGAATAAATATTGTCAAAATGTCAATACTACCCAAAGCTATCTACACATTCAATGCAATCCCAATCAAAATTGCACCAGCATTCTTCTCGAAACTAGAACAAGCAATCCTAAAATTCATATGGAACCACAAAAGGCCCCGAATAGCCAAAGTAATTTTGAAGAAGAAGACCAAAGCAGGAGGCATCACAATCCTAGACTTTAGCCTCTACTACAAAGCTGTCATCATCAAGACAGCATGGTATTGGCACAAAAACAGACACATAGACCAATGGAATAGAATAGAAACCCCAGAACTAGACCCACAAACGTATGGCCAACTCATCTTTGACAAAGCAGGAAAGAACATCCAATGGAAAAAAGACAGTCTCTTTAACAAATGGTGCTGGGAGAACTGGACAGCAACATGCAGAAGGTTGAAACTAGACCACTTTCTCACACCATTCACAAAAATAAACTCAAAATGGATCAAGGACCTGAATGTGAGACAGGAAACCATCAAAACCTTAGAGGAGAAAGCAGGAAAAGACCTCTCTGACCTCAGCCGTAGCAATCTCTTACTCGACACATCCCCAAAGGCAAGGGAATTAAAAGCAAAAGTGAATTACTGGGACCTTATGAAGATAAAAAGCTTCTGCACAGCAAAGGAAACAACTAACAAAACTAAAAGGCAACCAACGGAATGGGAAAAGATATTTGCAAATGACATATCGGACAAAGGGCTAGTATCCAAAATCTATAAAGAGCTCACCAAACTCCACACCCAAAAAGCAAATAACCCAGTGAAGAAATGCGCAGAAAACATGAATAGACACTTCTCTAAAGAAGACATCCGGATGGCCAACAGGCACATGAAAAGATGTTCAGCGTCGCTCCTTATCAGGGAAATACAAATCAAAACCACACTCAGGTATCACCTCACGCCAGTCAGAGTGGCCAAAATGAACAAATCAGGAGACTGTAGATGGAGAGGACGTGGAGAAACGGGAACCCTCTTGCACTGTTGGTGGGAATGCAAATTGGTGCAGCCGCTCTGGAAAGCAGTGTGGAGGTTCCTCAGAAAATTAAAAATAGACCTACCCTATGATCCAGCAATAGCACTGCTAGGAATTTATCCAAGGGACACAGGAGTAGTGATGCATAGGGGCACTTGTACCCCAATGTTCATAGCAGCACTCTCAACAATAGCCAAATTATGGAAAGAGCCTAAATGTCCATCAACTGATGAATGGATAAAGAAATTGTGGTTTATATACACTATGGGATACTACGTGGCAATGAGAAAAAATGAAATATGGCCTTTTGTAGCAACGTGGATGGAACTGGAGAGTGTGATGCTAAGTGAAATAAGCCATACAGAGAAAGACAGATACCATATGGTTTCACTCTTATGTGGATCCTGAGAAACTTAACAGGAACCCATGGGGGAGGGGAAGGAAAAAAAAAAAAAAAGAGGTTAGAGTGGGAGAGAGCCAAAGCATAAGAGACTGTTGAGAACTGAGAACAAACTAAGGGTTGATGGGGGGTGGGAGGGAGGAGAGGGTGGGTGATGGGTATTGAGGAGGGCACCTTTTGGGATGAGCACTGGGTGTTGTATGGAAACCAATTTGACAAGAAATTTCATATAAAAAAAAAACTACAAAAAGAACAAGTAGGAGATGAAAGAGCTGAAAATACAATATCTGAAACAATATCAATCAAATGGATTTAGAGTTGAATAAGAATTGGTCAGCTTGAAAATAAATCAGTAAAAATTACCTGATTTGAAGACCATAGCAAATTAAAAGGTCAGAGAAAATGGGCTTCTGGGTGGCTCAGTCGATTAAGCGTCTGTCTTTGGCCCAGGTCAGGATCTTGCAGTTCATGAGTTCAAGACCCACATCAGGCTCTGTGCTGACAGCTCAGAGCCTGGAACCTGCTTCAGATTCTGTGTCTCCCTCTCTCTCTCTTGTGCTCCCTCCCTCTTGTGCCCTGTATCTCTCTCAAAAATAAACATTAAACAAAAAGAATTAATTCAAAAATCAGAGAAAGAAATTAAAATAGGCTTAAGATTGTTTGAATAATATAAAAAAAAAACACTAACATGTATGTAATCGGAAACCAAAATGAGACAGATGAAATGCAGTGAGGCATGAAAAACAGTTTGATGAAATAATGGATGATTTTTTCCCAATTAAGTGAGTGTTATACATTTGTAAAGATAAGATCAGAAATCCCCAAACTGGATACATTTTAAAAGTGACAAGCCTAGACACGTCATAGTAAAATGACTTAAAACCAGCAATAAATAAAAATCTTGATAGCATCCAGAGACAAATCATATATTACATCCAGAGAAAAAAATGATTCAAATGATAGCTGCCTTCTCAATGGAAACCACAGAAGCCAAAAGAGAATTGAGTACCAATTTTAAATGCCAAATGGAAAAAATATATTAACCAAGAAATCTAAATCCATTTAAATTATCCTTCAAAAATAATGGCTGAAGATATTTTTTAGATAAAATAGCTAAGAGAAATAATCACCAGCATACTGCACTACTAAAATGTTAAATGAAATTATAACACTTACCACAATTAATAAAAGATGAAATGGTTCTATGACTATTAAATAAATTGATTTTATTAAAAAAAATCCCACGAAAAACCCATGCCCGGGAGGTTATGCTGTGAATTATATTAAAAATCAATTTTATTTAAAAAAAACTTTCATAAAATAGAAGAGGATAGAACACTTCCCAGTTTGTTTATAAAAACAGCACAACTTTCATACTAACACCTGTTAACTGTATCACACAAAAGGAAAGTATAGACAATAGTACTTAAGAACATAGAAACAAACATTTGTATAAAACATTAGCAAATTATGTCCAATATTACATACAAAAAATAATATACCATGACCAAGTAGGATTTGTCTGTGGAATGCAAGGTTGCTTTAACATATAAGCATCAAAAAACACTTGCAATTCACCATAACAGAATAAAGAAGAAAGACTATAGTCATTTCAATAGAAGCACAATAAACTTTTGACAAAATATAATACCCACTCATAAACAAAGCACTCAGAAAAACTAAAAATAGAAGGCAACACTTTAACCCAATAAAAGGCAGCAACAAAAAAAATATAGAGTTAACATCATACTTAATTGAATATATTTACCCTAAGATTGGAAAGAAGGCAAGGATATTTGGCCTTACCACCTCCTTTCAGTACTCAACTATAAGTACTAAAAATTGCAATAAGGCAAGAAAATAAATGAACACACAATGTTTGGAAAGAAAAGTAAAGCAATCTCTATTTAAAGATGACATAATTAAAAACATAAAGATGCCATGATTGTATTCATTTAAAAAATCAAAATTTCAACAAAATAACAATTAGAACTAATAACTGGGTTTAAGACAATATCATCAGATATAAAGTTAAACATCTAAAAATGAATTGTAATATGTTAACTGGCAACAAACTTTTCTAAAGAAATTAAAAAAATATACTTGCCATCACATTAAACATTGATCTATAAGTTAATGAGGTGTCTGGGTGGCTCAGCTGTTTGAGGATCCATCTTCAACTCAGGTCGTAATCTTGTGGTTCATGAGTTGGAGCCCGGGTAGAGCTCTGTGCTGACAGCTCAGAGCCTGGAGCCTGCTTCAGATTCTGTGTCTCCCTCTCTTTCTTTCTTCCCCTCTTCCACTTATGCTCTGTTTCTCTCTCTCTCTCAAAAATAGATAAAAACATTTTAAAAAATTCAAAAGAATATTTATAAGTTAAACAAATAAATAGGAATTCTATTGCTTGCCACTATTAAAGAACTGAATAAATGAAGAAATAGGTACCAGGTTCATGAATTGTAAGGCACATTGTTGCAATTTCTCATCAATTAATCTATGATTTTATTGCAGTCACAATTACAATACTAACAAGAGTTACTTATTTTTTTTTTTAGAAATGGACAAGTTAATTCTAAAATTTATATGAAAATGGTGGTGCTTGGGTGGCTTAGTCAGTGGCTGGGCAACTTCACTAAGGTCCTCACAGTTTGTGAGTTCGAGCCCTGGAGCCTGCTTCAGATTCTGTGTCTCCCTCTCTCTGCCCCTCCCTTGCTTGCACTCTGTCTTTCAAAAATGAATAAAAGTTAAAATTTTTTTAATGTATATGAGCATGAAAAAAGACTCTCCAAAGCAACATTAAATAGCAAGAACTGAGTTGAATAACTTACACTACATGACTTTTTTTAAAATTTACTGTAAAGGTATGGTAATCAACATTATGTGTTTTACAAATAGAATAACAGAAAAGAATAGACAGGACAGAAATTGAGCCCCAGCTATATGCTCATGTGATTTTCATTACAGACACTAAAGCAATCTCATGGGAAATGGGATGTCTCTTCAACAACCTGTGTTGGAATTACTATCTATCATCTATCTATCTATCTCTCTATCTAAATAAAGGAATTTAATTCTCTACCTTTCATCATACATGAAACTTAAAGCCTATCTTAACAAAATTGTTGAGGGAAACACATGGAGAATATCTTCATGTTTCAGAGATATACTAAGCGCAAAATGACATGAAAGCTTCTCAAAACCATAATGTTCAGTGAAAGAGGCCTTGCACAAAAAGCATGTATGGTATAATTCTATTTATAAGAAGTTCTTAGAAGAGTCAAATCTGAACTATAATAGATAAAATCAGAAGAATGATGTCCTCAAAGGAGAGCAGATAGAAATTGGCTATGAGGTGATATCAAGGAATTTTCTATAGTGATCAGTATGTTCTTTATCATAAAAATTTTGAAGTATATACATTTGTCAAAACTCAGCTATTAAGTAAGAGAGATTTGTGTGTTTCACTGTATGTAAATTTTATATGCAATGAAAATATCTGTAAAAATATTTAACTACTCAATGATATTCAGGCTACACCGTTTAGAAAGAGGTGTACAGATGTCTACAATTTATTTTAAAGTTCATCCAAAAAAAGATCCTATTTTGCATGACTAAAGCCAGAAATACATGGACAGATACATCATAAAATAAGAATACTGAATGTTTATGAAGTTAGAATCTAGGTGATGGGTGTATAGGTATGCACTGTAAAATTATTTAAGCTCTTTTATATATATTTCAAATTTTATAATCTAATGTTGGTGGAAAAAACGTACTCAGAACCCCCTACTCCTTATCCAAATAATAAAAAAAACAGAAACAAAGATTAAATCCATAGATTATAAACTTCATGAAGACAGGGACAATATCTGTTCTTTTCACTGATACCTGACATATAGGTGGTACTCAAAAAAATGTAAAGAATATTTGTTGACGGAATAGATAAATAATTTCACTTTCCTTCACCATCAGGCTAATTTCCTATTAATGTTTTACATGTTCTTTGTAACAAATAAAAAAGTAATATATACACCAGTCTGTAGGAATCCCTGATGTAATTAATAGATCATTTGATAAGTGCCTAAAATATATAATTAGGTTCAGAAAAAAATATTTCTCACAATAAAGTTTGGATATTTAAGCTTAATATCCTGGTATTCATTTGAGGAATTTAGAACCTATATCAAACAGTTCAACAGAAATTAGAGCCCACAAAGTTGGGAACTAATCACCTAAATAAAAGAAGAACGGAAGGAGCAAACAGATTAAGAAGGAGAGTTAAAGCAGCAGTATTATGAACTAAGGAAAGCCCTCTCTACACTTGGGCATGATGGGACAAAGGAAGAAGCTGATATTATCCTCCAGGATCCTAGGTTGCCTTCTTGGATCTTAGAGAAAGGACCACTCAGTAGGAGAGGCAGGCAGAGAACCAGGCAGCTTCCCATCAGAAGCTGGGACCAAAGAAGAAGGGCCCGCCCAAGGGAAATGGAACCATTGAAGAAGAGGCAGCCACCACCATACTGCACCAGACTCCACCTGAAGCCAAAAACCAAGAGAACAAATACCCAAGATCTTCTCTTCTCTTGTTGTCCCATCTCCTGTCAGTGCTTCTTGTCAGCCTGTTTCAAGTCAGCTTAAAAAGTGTAATTTGTAAGGGTTAGTTCACTATGATATGAAGAAGGGCAGAGAAGGATTGGAGAAGAAACAGGCAAATGATTAGTTCACCTACTATAGCACATTTGAGTATTTCACGTCTGTAGTGATAGTTGCCAAAATGTATAAGAACACCTGATAAAGACATCACAAAAATGTAAATTGCTTAGCAATATACTTAGCATATTGTGAGTTTAGGAAAAATGCTTATTCTTCTCTTTCCCTATTTCTGCCTTTGTCAGAAAAGAAGGAAGCTACTTCCATAAATTTCTTGCAGTATATTTATTTGTTCATCCCAAGGCAGCAGATGTACTAATCTGATTAGGCTGAGTTTGACATTCTTTGGACTAAACGCTGCATGCAAGTGAATAGTTCTGTCTCAGACATCTTCATTTTTTATTACTTATATCAAAGATATGTAAAAAGCATCCTGGAATTCTTTCTCCCCTATTGTATGCAAACCAGAGGAGGGCTCAGTCTTGCAATTATCTCCCTAGTGGCAACCCGGGTCTCTTCAGACCCAGCTCTCCCTGAGGCATACCTGAGTAAGGAAGATTCAAAGGGGAAGGTTGGTTTATGATGGAGGACACGCCATTTCAGACCCTATTCTCAGCTCTTCTCTTGTTCTTCACTACAGCACATAAATGAAAGCCTTACACTTGACATTTTAAGTTACTTGCACAAATTAATAAAATTACCATTTGATTTTCATTTGGCTAGAATGTTTGGCTAGAATGTTTCTTTTTAATGTTTATTTACTCTTGAGAGAGAGAATGTGCACAAGTGGGGTGGAGGGCAGAGAGATAGAGGGAGACAAAGAATCCCAAGCAGGTTCCAGGCTGTCAGCACACAGCCCTATGCCAGGCTCAAACTCATGAACCATGAGATCATCCAAGAGTCAGACACTTAACTGACTAAGCCACCCAGGGGTCTCTGGCTAGAAATCTTTATGTGTATATTCCTTCAACCAGAAGCTTGGTGTGAAAGAGAAAGGGGTGTTTTTTCTTTGAATCCCAAATAGTAAGTTCTAAATAAATGGTAGCTGTTTCTGTTGTGGGAACAACATACCATAACAGGGTTTTGACAGGGAAAGTAAAATAAAGATAATACATATAATTCTTATCTTTTTCCAAATTTCCAAATTATATATATTAATTTAAGCTATGTATGTAAAGGGAGTATATCTGCAACATTAACATTAAAAAATAACTGAGAAATAATGACACCTGTTCATTTTTTTAAGACTAAAATCTTCTGATATTATCTTGGATTAGGGATGTTTATTCACTCCGTAATACTTCTTCTCAAAGAGGAAGAGGGAGGTTATTTTGAGAAACAAAATTAATGGCAAAGGATACCATAGAAACTGCACATAGCAACGAGGAAGACTGAACAATGCTGGAAAATAGAGGGAGATGAAAGCAAAGATCATGCATAAAGAGCACTTACACACGCCACTATCAGAGTAAGGTTGGAAACACAAGAAGCTAAAATGAAGTGATTAAAAGAAACATTACATTTCATGTAAAAGACACAAGTACAGGAAAAACAACTGTCTTCCATCCCCAGTACTAGTAGGCGTTTTAGTTCCACACAAGGTAGGAGGAATTTCTCGTAAAATTGTTTAGAGACCTAAACCATCCACCAACTCACATTTTCTTATTAAGAAGCTGATCTACCCCCTTTACTTCCCTCTGTGTTACCAGGGATCCAAGAAGTTGACCTCACCAAGCATTATTTTACTTTTCCATTTCTTCCCTGTGTGCATCATGGGTGAATGGGTTGAGTCAGAGACTACTAAAACCAATCAAATTCTCCTATCGTTCTCTAAATATTAGACAACATGTTAGGCAGACCCAACTCCCTGAAATTATTTTGATTCCTTTCAGTACACACATTTCAGCACTCCCAATGCTTTCATTTTTGCTGCTTTATGGCAATGTTTTAGTCATGCATGCATAAACATTCCTCTGAGTTGGCTTTAAATCAATCTTTTTAATCTTCTAAATCTCTACATCTGATATGTCACATCGAAATTACTTTCAGATTGTGGAAAAGTAATTTGAAATTCATTTTGTACCATAGTTAGGTAACTCTACTCAAAGCACACAGAAAAACTCAAAATGAAATGTAATGTATATTTTAAATATTTTTTCTAGATACGTTGTTTAAAAAGCCTAAATTTAGGACTCATTTATCTAAGTTGAATGTGTGAGAGACTATCAAACTGGCCATTAAAACCAGTTTCTCTTCCTATACATAGAACTAGACTACATGTTCCAGCCTCTTTTGCAGCTAAATATGGCCATGTGACTATATGGTAGACAAGAGAATGTGGGTAAAATTACTATGTGTTCTGCCCATAAAACCCTCCCTCATATGAGCCACTGAGATTATTTCCCTTTTGTAATGACTGGAAGACCACACCTACAGCAAACTCAGGTGCTTTGTGTTGAAGATATTAGAGCCATAATGTGGAGTATGCTAGAATTCTTGTGTGGCTACTTGATAAAGAATTATTCCTGATAAGGAGCTTTCATTTTAAACTTCATTTGTCATACCAATAGATATGCTTTATGTAATTGTCATGATAGACTACTGGATTTGGAGGTTTACTTGTCATCACAGCATTACTTTAATGAAGGTAATATAATAAAAGTAAAATAAATCAAAGTATGCTTTAATAAGGTCCTTGTAATGTTAAAGTCCTCATGTATCTTAAGGGAAAGAGGTTAACCTGATGTCATTCCAATTGATGTCCTATCTGGGAGGCCATTCTCAATGGCAGTTGTGCCTGTATAGTATCAGACTTTATTATAGGCTACTTTTTCAAGACTATTGGCATAGTAAACAGCCTTGGAAGATCTAGCATCCTTCTCTAGGGCTGAGGGTAAATTGGTTTCCTGTCCAGGGTAATAAAACTTATGTCTTTGAGGCAAAGAGTTGGCCGTTCCTTTATAATATTAAAGACACCCTAATTTTGGACTTCCACAGGTGGGAAACAAGCTACTTATGTGCAGTCCAAAAGGGTCCACATCCTTATAACTTGTGTGGGGCTTATGGAACAAGGGGAACCAATGAGAACATGAAGCACCTGCTGCCTGCTGTATTATGACTAACATGATTCTTTATCTCTGATCCGGGAGTCTGTTGGCATGTATGAAACCTTAACATGCTAACTTGTTAGCTTACAAGTAGGATAAAATCTTAAAGCCTTCCCAGTTCTTGCCAGCCCTCTCGGTGTGTGTGTGTGTGTGTGTGTGTGTGTGTGTGTGTGTGTTTAAGTAAATTTAGGTGCTATGTTTCTGTGTCTATCTAAACTAAATCATACTTTTTGCTTTCTTGCTCCTTCCTCTTTGCTCCACCAACTACTACCTCTTTTGTATGCCGAAAGTACGTACACATTCACTGAATTCCTGTTAAAGAAGTGTGGTAGACACAGATATTAGGAAAAAAAATCACGGGGCGCCTGGGTGGCGCAGTCGGTTAAGCGTCCGACTTCAGCCAGGTCACGATCTCATGGTCCGTGAGTTCGAGCCCCGCGTCGGGCTCTGGGCTGATGGCTCAGAGCCTGGAGCCTGTTTCTGATTCTGTGTCTCCCTCTCTCTCTGCCCCTCCCCCGTTCATGCTCTGTCTCTCTCTGTCCCAAAAATAAATAAATGTTGAAAAAAAATCACATGTACTTGATAAGAATAGAAACAAAAATAATGGTGATAATAGTGTTGATTATTGTAAATTAGAGGACTTTGTACATGACAGTTATATTAAGTACTTTTCATATTTAAGTCATTTAATAGCTACAACACCCTTATAGGTAGTACAACTGTTATCCCCTTGCACAGTTGCTTAGAAATATTTATTTTGGATTTTTATGAAATTGTGTACAATGGTTGGTGCTATAGAGCAGTGTCTTAATCCATTTGAGGTGCTATAACAAAATACCACAGACTAAGATGGCTTACAAACAACAGAAACTTATTTCTCACAGTTTTTTACACCGCAAGTTCAGGACAAAGTTACCAGCATTGTTGTGTTCTGGTGAGCTCCCTCTTCCTGGTTCATAGATAACACCTTTTCTGTGTTGTCCCATGGTGGAAGGGTTAAAGACTCTTTGTGGACCCCTTTTCATAAGAGCGCTAACTCCATTCACAGGGGTACAGCCTTCCAAAGACCTATCTCCTATTACCATCACCTGTCAGGGATAAAATTCAACATATGAATTTGGGGGGCACACATTCAGACCGTATCATTTAGACTAGATGCACTGAGCAGCACCAGATGCTGCCAGAGGCCAGATACTCAGATGCCATGACTTACCACAGCTGCTAACCAACCTCAGAATTTTGATGTCACCCTAGATAAGGAAGGGGATAAGAAAAGGAAATTTGTATTGATTGTGCTTTCAAAATTGTAGTCATCTGAAGTCACTGAAAAAAATCACAGAATCAGAAGGAAAATATGAATTTCTAAAATTTATTTTTTTAAATGAGAACGAGTGATTGATATCAAGTGCAGTTGTCATGATTTGTAATGGTTATTCCTAGAATTAGAATAAGGAACGCAAGTGCTGTAGTTTTCCTAAATACCAGATCTACAAGAGGCAGGATGATCAAGAGTATAGATTATACAATAAAAAAGGAAGTTTATTTCCTATGTGACTCAATTTAGGTAAGACAGGAAAGGCAATTGTTTTAATCGATTTTTAAAATCTTCTCCATACTTTATTTGAAAACACATAGAGGGGCGCCTGGGTGGTGCAGTCGGTTAAGTGTCAGACTTCAGCCAGGTCACGATCTCGCGGTCCGTGAGTTCGAGCCCCGCGTCGGGCTCTGGGCTGATGGCTCAGAGCCTGGAGCCTGTTTCCGATTCTGTGTCTCCCTCTCTCTCTGTCCCTCCCCCGTTCATGCTCTGTCTCTCTGTCCCAAAAATAAATAAACGTTGAAAAAAAAATTAAAAAAAAAAACACATAGATATTGAACTATAGAATTCTGTTTTACCAGTTTTACCTTCAGAGCTCAGCAAATTCCAGAAGACACAGAGTTTATTTTCATTTCCCTCTGTATCCAACAATCTTTTGTCTCATGTCTTAGGATCCCTATAAAGTGGAAGATTCACATATTTCCACTGAGGCTGTTTTCTGTCTCTCAGTCACCCACAGTAAGATCAGTCATGCAGTGATGGTTTCGATCAGAAGGCCCTTGGGACTCTCCTTTAAATATTGTACCCATAACTGTATCTTTCGAAATAAAATATGGAGAAGACAAATTGTTTATACAATTGCCTTCCTAGCCCTACCTGGACTGAAACACTTAGAAAGTAAGCTGTCCTCTTTTTTTACTGATTAATCTATACTTCTGGTCCTCCTGTCTCTATAGACTTGGTATTCAAGATTCTTACAGGAGTGTCTGTCTTTACTTCAATTCTCAACATAACAAGGGCAAGCCAAATTGAGGGTTTAATTTACCACTTAGTTTTAGCCAAATGATTTCAACTTGATTTATAAAATTCCTTACTAATTAGAATTCAAATTGCTGAGCTCACACAATTCAGATCCCCAAAATGTAGCTCAATCCAAATGTTTACATTCGGTTGCAGATTTCTGCACTGAGATCCACCAGAACTGTTATAGTGAAGGAAAAAGTACACTGAAAAATGAGCTCATACTTTCTAAGGGATGAAGGAGAGGATACCCTCCTTTCATTGAATTGTTATATGAAACAATGAACAGCATTTAAGAATAGAGTATTCAAGCTTTGAAAAAAGAATACTTTCAAAGATAATCACAACATTAATCTGAACACTACCTTTTAAGGGTGAAGAACTACCATGCAAATTACATTGTAAAGACTTGAGAATTTCACACAGTTGATTAGATTCTTATTTTACTATTGAGAAAGAATGGAGATCCACAGACATAAAAGTTCTGTAGTTGTGTGTGTGTGTATGTGTGTGTGTGTGTGTGTGTGTGTGTGTGCGGTACGTATCTGTATTTCAACTTAAATCAAAGAGGTTATTACAATGGTTTTCTTAGAATACCAACTGATCTATTGGAACAGCTGCTAGGGTGAAGGAAAAAATTTAGGAGGTGGAGCTTTACCTGTCCCCTTAAACCAGAGCAAATGTAGATTCATCTAGAATATTAAAACACTCTAAAATTTGCTTTTTAAAAAAAAATATGCCCTGGAGCCCGGAAATGGACCCACATAAATATAGTCAAGTGATCTTTTTCATAAGAGCTAAGTAAGTACAATGGAGTAAAGATAGTTTTCAAAAAATGGTACTGGAATAATTGGACATTCACATACAAAAAAATGATAAATCTAGACATAGACCCAATACCCTTCACAAAAATTACCCCTAAATATATCACAGACCTAAATGTAAAATGCAAAATTATAAAACTCCTAGAAGATAACAAAAGAGAAATCCTGGGTGACTTGGGGATTTTTAGAGCAGCAAAAATATTCTGAATTATGTTATAATGGTAGACACTTATCACTATACATTTGTCAACATAGAATGAACAACACTAAGGGGAAACTCTAATGTAAGCTATGTACCTGGGTGATAATGGTATATCAATGCAGATCCATGAATTATAACAAATATACCTACTCTGGTGAGGGATGTTGACAATGGGAGAGGTTGTACATGTATATGCTCAATTTTGCGGTGAACCCAGAAGTGCTGTAAAATATAAAGTCTATTAAAAAAGTATAGGGGTGCCTGGGTGGCTCAGTGGGTTGAGCAAATGACTTTAGCTCAGGTCACAATCTCACTGCTTATGAGTTTGAGCCTTGCATCAGGTTCTGTGCTGACAGCTCAAAGCCTGGACCCTGCTTTGGATTCTGTGTCCCCTCTCTCTCTCCCTCTCTCTCTGTCCCTCCCCTGCTCATGCTCTGTCTCTGTCTCTCTCTCTTTCTCAAAAATAAATAAACGTTAAATTAAAAAAATGTATATGTCTTGGGGCACCTATGTGGTTAACTTAACCATAAGCATCCCACTTTGGCTCAGGTCATGTTCTCATGGTTTGTGAGTTCGAGCCTCTGCTGTAGCACGGAGCCTGCTTCAGATGCTCTTTCAAAAATAAATAAACATTAAATTTTTTTTTTAAATGGCTATGTCTTATAGAAGGGAAGTCTGAGGAAAATAGTTTTTGTAGTAAAACCACTGCAACAATGCACCACATAATTGTGTATGCTCTGTTCATCAAAGTGTTCACTTCAAACCTAATTATTAAGGCTACAAAGCCCTCCACACTGCATAGACTATGTTTTGTCAATTTGCTAGAATACCTTTTGATTTAGAGCTTATAACTCAAAGTTATAGAATGCAACAAATTTCTTGAATAATGTCATAGTATCATCAGTAATTTAAAGAGCTACCAAAGAAAAAAATACAACAAAATTCTATCATATTCTAGTCCTCACATCTATGATTTTGTGGGATGATTCAGGCAATGCCTCAAGGAAAAGGGAGATGAGTCAAAAGGAAACTTTACAGTAAATTTTTGGTACAGAAAAAAAACCACATTGGGGGTGTCTAGGTGGAAATAATTACCCATTGTAAAATAGAGAGAAAAAATATACAGATTCAACAAAAATTAAACAGTAGGTAAATATCTTGTGGACAGCCACAGAAGTGATAGAAAACGGAGAAAAAAAAGATACAAAGGTAGAACATGCAAACATAGTATGCAAAAAATTGAAAAGATTCCATTCTGGGAGTAGATATATCTTAAAAGATGAAAGAAACTTTCTAGAAAGTATTTATTATCTCTTGGAAATTAAAGATAACGTGCAAGTGGCAAAATAAGTGATAAAAAGCCAAGTATTAAGAGCACAGAATGGGAGGAGGAGCCAAGATGGCAGAACAGCATGGAAGTTTTTTGTGTGTCTTGTGTCCATGAAATACAAGCACACCAACACTAAACCATCCTGCACACCTAGAAACTGATCTGAACTGATCTGAGGATTAACAGAACAATATGCACAACCTGAACCACAGAATTCAGCAGGCATGCAGCATGGAGACATGAACTAGGGGAATGAGAAGCTTTAGAGGGCAGGGAGCCACTTTTGTGTGCAGAGAGAGGACAGAGACGGCGGGGTGGGGGGCAGATAATAAGGGAAAAGCACCCTTCCCCAAAAGCAGCTGAAGAGAAAGTGGAAAATTGGAAACAGCCACAGTGACTGAACTAAAAAGGGAGAAAGGAGAACGGAGAGTGTTTAAATTCCATTAAGACTGAAAACGGGGAGAACAGAGTCTGAAACTCTGCAGCTCGATACTTGGCAGTGCTCTGGTGGGAAGGGAGAATCCCCAGGAGCAGAGTGGGGTCCAGGAGGTTCTCAGGTCACACGGTGAGAAGCTATTCTACTGCTGGAAGTATATTTGGTAGAGACTGTGAGGCCACCTGGGCCCAGCAGTCCCCAGAGAATGGCCACATTTGCTGGTGCTGGAATAAGGTTGTTGGGGGTCAAGTGTGGTGCCAAATATGTATTGTGATTTTCCATAATCCCTGAGGCACTGCTGCTACACTGTCTTGCAAACTTTTCCTGGGGCGGGTTGGCACCTGGCCGTAAGTCTCTGGGCGTTGGCAGCAGCATGGTCCCGCAAGCGTTCCTGGGTGCAGCTGGCACCTGGCCATTGCTCAATGAGACCCTCCTCAGAGGGGCGGAGCAGGTCAAAGCCGCAATCCCTCAGAAGTGGGAGGCTAGGGAAGGCAGCCACATCTGAGACAAAACTTGGGAGGGAGGTGCTGCCTGGGGCTTGGTCACAAACAGTGTGGAAGCGGGGAGTGGACAGAAGCCAAAGATGAAGGACAGGTGTGCAATTGCTGATTGGGGAAAACAGAGTTCCAACACCAGAGACTGGGTAGCTGGGTGAGGCCATTTTCACCACTCCTGTGCATGAGCATAGGCACCTACAAGCACCACAGCAATCCATCCCAGTAGGCTAGCAGCCCCAACTAGTGGAGAACGGAGCTTTACACTAGGCCCCGCCCAACTGGGCCAACCTCACTCTTCAAGAACACAAGTCTAACCACATTCTTAGGTTATGGACTACAAAGCGCTTCATAGTTTGATTTCAAGGGAAATCAAAGACATTTCATTCATATTTCAGTCTGTTAGCTGATCCCAATATTCAATTTTATTTCTTTCATTTTTTTTCTTTTTCATTTCTTTTCTTCTTCTTGAATACAGAAAGAGGAAAAATTCATTTTTATTTTCAATTTTTATTAAAAATATTTTTCTTGAATTTTTTCTACCATATTTTTTACTTTTGTATAATTTTTTTCAAATTTTATTTTACTCCCATCATTTCAGTTTAGTCTACTTCAGTTTATACATTTTTTCAAATTTTCAACCGATTTCCTTTTTTTCCCTCCCTTTTTTCTCTAATCTATCAAGCCCCTTTCAACACCCAGACCAAAACACACCTAGGATCTAGCATCACTTATTCGATTTTTTTGTGTGTGTGTTTGTTTTTATTTTTTTAGTTTTAATATTTTTTAATTTTAATTTTTTCTACCTCATTAATTCATTTTCTCCCTTCAAAACGATGAAACAAAATAATTCGTCCCAAAAGAAAGAGCAGGAAGAAACGACAGCCAGGGACTTAACCAACACAAATACAAGCAAGATGTCTGAAGCAGAATTTAGAACCACGATAATAAAAATACTAGCTGGAATTGAAAATAGATTAGAACCCCTTTCTGTGGAGATAAAAGAAGTAAAAACTAGTCAGTATGAAATAAAAAAATGCTATAACTGAGCTGCCATAATGGATGGATGCTGCAGCGACAATGATGGATGAGGCAGAACAGAGAATCAGCGATATAGAGGACAAAATTATGGAGAATAATGAAGCAGAAAAAAAAGAGGGAGATTAAGGCAAAAGAGCATGATATAAGAATTAGAGAAATCAGTGACTCATTAAAAAGGAACAACATCAGAATCATAGGGGTCCCAGAAGAGGAAGAGAGAGAAATAGGAGTAGAAGGGTTATGTGAGCAAATCATAGTGGAAAACTTTCCTAAGCTGGGGAAACACAGACATCAAAATCTAGGAATCACAGAGGACCCCCATTAGAGTCAACAAAAAACGACCATCAACAAGGCATATCATAGTCCAATTCACAAAATACTCAGGCAAGGAAAGAATCATGAAAGCAGCAAATGAAAAAAGTCCCTAACCTAAAGGGAAGACAGATCAGGTTTGCAGCAGACCTATCCACAGAAATTTGGCAGGCCAGAAAGGAGTGGCAGGATGTATTAGTGTGCAGAATCAGAAAAATATGCAGCCAAGAATTCTTTATCCAGCAAGGCTGTCATTCAAAATAGAAGGAGAGATAAAAAGTTTCCCAGACTAGCAAAAATTAAAGGAGTTTGTGACCATTAAATCAGCCCTGAAAGAAATTTTAAGGGGGACTCTCTGAGGGGAGAAAAGATGAAAAAAAATAATAAAAATACATACATACATACATACAAAAAGCAATACATACATACATACAAAAAGCAATAAAGATTAGACGGGACCGGAGAACACCACCAGAAACTCCAACTCTATAAGCAACATAATGGCAATAAATTAATCTTTCAGTACTCACTCTAAATATCAATGGACTACTTGCTCCAATCAAAAGACATAAGGTCACACCATTCACAAAAA
>NW_024412376.1:87497399-87570611 GCF_014898765.1 Herpailurus yagouaroundi | reverse complement strand
AAAAAAAAAAAAAGAGGTTAGAGTGGGAGAGAGCCAAAGCATAAGAGACTGTTGAGAACTGAGAGCAAACTGAGGGTTGATGGGGGGTGGGAGGGAGGAGAGGGTGGGTGATGGGTATTGAGGAGGGCACCTTTTGGGATGAGCACTGGGTGTTATATGGAAACCAATTTGACAATAAATTTCATATATAAATAAAAAAAAAGTTAAAAAAAAAAGACATAAGGTAACAGAATGGATAAGAAAACAATATCCATCTATATGCTGTTTACAAGACACCCACTTTAGACCTAAAGGCACCTTCAGATTGAAAATAAGGGGATGGAGAACCATCTATCAGGCTAATGGTTAACAAAAGAAAGCCAGAGTAGTCATACATATATCAGGCACTCTAGACTTTAAAATAAAGACTGTATCAAGAGATGAAGAAGGGCATATCATAATAAGGGGTCTATCCACCAAGAAGACCTAACAATTATAAACACTTATGCACCAAATGTGAGAGTACCCAAATACATAAATCAATTTATCACAAACATAAAGAAACACATTGATGGTAATACCATAAGAATGGAGGACTTCAACACCCCACTCACAGCAGTGGACACATGATCCAATCAAAAAATCAACAAGGAAACAATGGATGTGAATGACACACTGGACCAGATGGAATTAACAGATATGTTCAGAACATTCCATCCTAAAGCAGTGGAATACCCATTCTTCTCCAGTGCACATGGGGAACGTTCTCCAGAATAGACCACATAGTGGGACAAAAATCAGCCCTCAACAAGTACAAAAGGATCATACCATGCATATTTTCAAATCAGAACTCCATGAAACTCAAAATCAACGACAAGAAAACATTTGGAAAGGTAACGAATACTTGGAGACTGAAGAACATCTCACTAAAGAATGAATGGGCCAATCAAGAAGTTAAAGAAGAAGTTAAAAAGTATATGGAAGCCAATGAAATGATAACACCACATCCCAAAACCTCTGGGACACAGTAAAGGCTGCTATAGAGGAAAGTATATAGCAATCCAGACCTTCCTAAAGAAGGAAGAAAGATGTCAGATATACAACCTAACCTTACTCCTTAAAGATCTGGAAAAGAACAGCAAATAAACCGCCAAAACAGCAGAAGACGGGAAGTAATAAAGATTAGAGCAGAAATTGATGCTATCGAAACCAAAAAAACAAAAAACAAACAAACAAACAAAAACCCAAACCAAACAAACAAAAAACTCCACGGTAGAACAGATCAATGAAAACAGAAGCTGGTTCTTTGAAAGAATTAACACAATTGATAAACCACTAGCCAGTTTGATCAAAAAGAAAAAGGGAAGGACCCAAATAAATAAAACCAAGAATGAAAGAGGAGAGATCACAACCAACTCAGCAGAAATAAAAACAATAATAAGAGAATATTATGAGCAATTATATGCCAATAAAATGGGCAATCTGGAAGAAATGGACAAATTCCTAGAAACATATACACTACCAAAACTGAAACAGGAGATATAGAAAATTTGAACAGACCCATAACCAGTAAGGAAATCAAATTAGTAGTAGAAAATATGCCAAAAAAACAAGAGTCCAGGGCCAGATGGCTTTCCAGGGGAATTCTACCAAACACTTAAGCAAGAGTTGCCACCTATTCTCTTGAAGCTGTTCCAAGAAATAGAAATGGAAGGAAAACTTCCAAACTGTTTCTGTGAGGCCAGCATTCCCTTGATTCCAAAACCAGACAAAGACCCCACTAAAAAGGAAAACTATAGACCAATTTCCCTGATGAACATGGATGCAAAATCCTTAACAAGATATTAGCCAACAAGATCCAACAATACATTAAAAAAATTATTCACCATGACCAAGTGGGATTTATACCTGGGATGGAGAGCTGGTTCAATATCCACAAATAAACCAATGTCATATGTCACATTAAAAAGAAATAATAAGAACCACATGATCTTCTCAATAGACACAGAGGAAGTATTTTACAAAACACAGCATCTTTTCTTGATAAAAACCCTCAAGAAAGTAGGGATAGAAGGATCATACCTCCAGATCATAAAAGCTACATATGAATGACCCAATGCTAATATCATCCTCAATGGGGAAAAATGGAGAGCTTTCCCCCTAAGGTCAGGAACAAGATTGGGATATCCACGCTCACCACTGTTATTCAACATAGTATTGGAAGTCTTAGCCTCTGCAATCAGACAACACAAAGGAATAAAAGGCATCCAAATCGGCCAGGAGGGGTCAAAATTTCACTCTTTGCAGATAACATGATACTCCATAAGGAAACCCAAAAGATTCCACCAAAAAACTGCTAGAACTGATTCATGAATTCAGCAAAGTTGCAGGATATAAAATCAATGCACAGAAATCGGTTGCATTCCTATTCACCAACAATGAAGCAATAGAAAGAGAAATCAAGGAATTGATCCCATTTACAATTGCACAAAAAGCCACCAAATACCTAGGAATAAATCTAACCAAAGAGGTGAAAAATCTATACAGTGAAAACTATAGAAAGCTTATGAAAGAAATTGAAGAAGACACAAAAAAATGGAAAAAGTGTCCATGCTCCTGGATAGGAAGCACAAATATTGTTAAAATGTCGATACTACCCAAAGCAATCTACATATTCAACGAATCCCTATCAAAATAACACCAGCATTCTTCACAGAGCTAGAACAAATAATCCTAAAATTTGTATGGAACCAGAAAAGACCCCAAATAGCCAAAGTAATCCTGAAAAAGAAAACCAAAGCAGGAGGCATCAAAATCCCAGACTTCAAGCTATACTACAAAGCTGTAATCATCAAGACAGTATGGTACTGGCACAAGAAAAGACACTCAGATCAGTGGAACAGAATAGAGAACCCAGAAATGGACCCACAAATGTATGGCCAACTAATCTTTGATGAAGCAGGAAAGAATATCCAATGGAATAAAGACAGTCTCTTCAGCAAGTGGTGCTGGAAAAACTGGACAGCGACATGCAAAAGAATGAACCTAGACCACTTTCTTACACCATACACAAAAATAAACTCAAAATGGATGCAAGACCTCAACGTAAGACAGGAAACCATCAAAATCCTCGAGGAGAAAGCAGGCAAAAACCTCTTTGATCTTGCCCGCAGTAATTTCTTACTCAACATGTCTCCAGAGGCAAGGGAAACAAAAGCAAAAATGAACTACTGGGACCTCATCAAAATAAGAAGCTTCTGCACAGTGAAGGAAACAATCAACAAAACTAAAAGGCAACTGACGGAATGAGAGAAGATATTTGCAAATGACATATCAGACAAAGGGTTAGTATCCAAAATCTATAAAGAACTTATCAAACTCAGCAGCCAAAAAACAAATAACCCAGTGAAAAAATGGGAAAAAGACATGAATAGACAGTTCTCCAAAGAAGACATCCAGATGGCCAACCAACACATGAAAAAATGCTCCACATCACTCATCATCAGAGAAATACAAATCAAAACCACAATGAGATATCACCTTACACCTGTCAGAATGGCTAACATTAACAACTCAGGCAACAACAGATGTTGGTGAGGTCGTGGAGAAAGAGGATCTCTTTTGCATTGTTGGTGGGAATGCAAGCTGGTGCAGCCACTCTGGAAAACAGTATGGAGGTTCCTCAAAAAATTAAAAATGGAACTATCCTATGATGCAGCAATTGCACTACTAGGTATTTATCCAAGGGGTACAGGTGTGCTGTTTCAAAGGGATTTATGCACCACAATGTTTATAGCAGCTCTCTCAACAATAGTCAAAGTATGTAAAGAGCCCAAATGTCCATCGATGGATGAATGGATAATGAAGAAGTGGTATATATATATATACAATGGAGTATCACTCGGCAATCAAAAAGAATGAAATCTTGCCATTTGCAACTAAGTGGATAGAACTGGAGGGTATTATACTAAGTGAAATTAGTCAGTCAGAGAAAGACAAATATCATATGACCTCACTCACGCAAGGACTTTAAGAGACAAAACAGATGAACATAAGGGAAGGGAAACAAAAATAATATGAAAACAGGGAAGGGGGACAAAACATGAGACTCATAAATATGGAGAACAAACAGAGGGTTACTGGAGGGGTTATGGGAGTGATGATGGGCTAAATGGGTAAGAGACATTAAGGAATCTACTCCTCAAATCATTGTTGCACTATATGCTAACTAATTTGGATATAAATTAAAAAATAAAATAAAATAAAGAGAACAGAATGAACTGACCAAACGTTTGATAAAAGAAAGAAAAATTTACATAGAAAACATACAGCTACCAAAAATCAGAAGTTACAACACGATGCAACAGACAGATATCGTGAGTAGGAAAATTAACACAGCCTCCAGAGCAAAAGGATATTATTTAGTGCCAGACGTTAGTGGAGCAATGTCTATAATGAAGGAAAATACCGTGAATTCCAAATTGCATATCCAGGAAACTGTGCTTCATATGTAAAGGCATCAGGAATATATATTATATATATACAATTGGTATGCAACAATTCAGGAAATACAGTTCTTCATTAATATTACAGATATTCATAATATGACTGGAAAGAAAAAGCTCCTCTATGCAAAGAACAGTATTAGGGGAGTTTTGATAGAATTCCCAACTTTCAAAAACGCTGATAATTAATCTAAGGTAAACATGCTTATTCCAGTTTTCCTCCCAGTAAAATTTCAAAAGCAGGAACGGGCCCTCCAACAACACCGGAGAGAAAAGATGCTAATGGCTTCTACGACAGGTTTCTCTATAACTAGGAGAGAATTAAGAAAGAAAACTTCCCTCTTCTTCACTTAGATACTTTTTGTCTCTTTTCATCTCATTGTCTTGGATGTGACTGTGGCATCTGAAATTTCTCCAGCCACCTGCTCTCAGTTTAAGTTTAAGGGCAACACTGGTCTTTGATAACATTACTGAGACTGAGATGTTCATTGCAATATTCTTGGATCCTGCGCCATCTGTAGGCTTCTACTTATGGAAGACATATTTCCTAAATTTTTAAGGCAATTTAAGTGATTTTTAAAAATCCCGTTTCCAAAATCTTCTTACCTGCTATCATATGGTGTGAAAAGATTGATACAGATAAAGACATTCACTATAATGGAGCCTTAACTAACTGTGATGATAGTACTGAGAAATGGATAAAATAGTTTATTTTCTGAAAAGACAAGTTCTATAAAATAAAACATAGTAAGTGCTATTAGCTCTCTTTAGTGATTACAGATAACTGAATATTTTAGTTACGTTAAGAATGAGGGAAGAGGGGTGGAAGAAAGTATTCATTAGTTTATTAATTTTATCATCTTCCATATCAGGGAATTAGTAGATGCTTTTCCCCTCACTGAAATTAATAAAATAAGAAAGGCAGGTTTAAGTTATGACTTAAGTTAGGAAAAAAATTACTTCTGAGGGGATGAAAACAGTTTATCACTTCTATGAGGCAACAAACAGATACACAAAGACAGACAAAAAAAAGGAAAAGAAAATAAGGAAGTAAAATATCTGATAAGGTGACAGAAATAAGACTGAACAGATGATCTATGAGGAGCAGATGGCTCTGACCTGTCTTCTCCTCCCATGGTCTTGGCAAATCGCTTAACCTTTCTGGGCCTCAGTTTTCCATTTATAAAATGGGAATAATAGTAACAGTAGCTATCTTACATTGTGGGGGGTGGTTAAATGAGTGAAGGCATATTCAGTTGATGGGGGCACATAGGAAACTTTAGACAAAAGTTGGTTTTATTGTTGTGGTGGTTCTTCACAAAAAGGAAGTCACGATTATCATTTGTTCTTGAATCACAAGGCGTGATATTATAAAGCTGCCCATTTTCACTAACCTCTTAATTAAATATAATTACAATTTAAATCTTAACATGCTTTATTTTTTAGATTTGATAAGTCTTAGATCTCTTTCTGGTTTCTATATATCTATGTCTGTGTCAAACGGTCTTAATTATTATAGTAATTATACCCCACGAAAGAAAAGAAAGCATTAAATATCAATAGAATAAATGTAGATTATTATTATTATTTTTTTTAACAAAAGCTGTTGGGTCTCTGGCTGGCCATTTGAAAAATAATTTTCTTACCTGGATTACAACCACACCTTGTAACTGGCCTCCCTACTTTCACCCCACTGGCCTTTGGCTGATTCTTAACAGAGGCAGATACCATTGCTCAAAACTCTCCATTGTCATCCTGTCTCATTCAGGGAATACAACGTGGAGAAACCTATGATCCAGTGCCTCTTTCTTCTGTGCCTCATCCTGTCCTTGCTAATCAGGTCCTGCTCACTGGTTTCCTGGCTGTACCTCAAACATGTTAGGCCCGATATCAGGGCCCTTGTGCTTCCTCTGTCTGTCTGAAATAGCTTCTCACAAAATTCAAAGCACCTGTACCCAGACCTCTTTCAGCTTTTGTGCACTCTTACTGAGTGTGCTAAATGAACAACCCTCCTAAATAATTGCTGTTGTACTCAGCAATGTATATTAATTAAAAAAGTAAAATAAATTTAAGAAATCGATTTTAGCTTAGTCTTTTGTAGGATATTTATTTGAAATAGGAAGTTGGTTTAGACTATTTTAGGGGCATTGATGTGGCAGCCTAATTAACTTGGGAGATTATTTTCCATTATTTTCCCCAAGTTTTCTTTTGAAGCACTACTTATAATATGTTTGATGTTTGCATATAAAACTGACATCTCTAGTTTTTCAGTGGCCTTGATATACAGAAGTAAGTAAATCAACGAAAGCAAAAGCCTAAATTAATAATGGTGATATTTATATTTAGAAGTGGATGATATAATTTTTCCTGAAAGGATGTTATACAATTTAAATATATATAAACAAGTGTATTTATACTTCCATATATAATATATAAGTCCAAAACACATTAATTTCAAGGCAGACACCTTATAAAATTTTCTTAATGTTTATTTGCTTTTTCAGAGAGCGGGAAGGACAGAGTGCAAGCAAAGGAGGGGCAGAGAGAGAGGGAGACAGAATCCAAAGTAGGCTCTAGGCTCTGCGCTGTCAGCACAGAGCCAGATGCGGGGCTTGAACCCACAAACCGCGAGATCATGACCTGAGCCGAAGTCGGACGCTCAACCGACTGAGCCACCCAGGCATCCCTCAAAACAGATACTTTGAAGATGCGAGAATATAATCAATGAAGGTAAATAATATTTAGCTTTTTTTGAGGTGTAATTGACATACAGCACTGTATTAGTTTCAGGTATACAACATAATGATTTGATATTTGTATACATTGCCAAATGATCACACAATAAGTCTTAATACCATCTGCTACCATACCAAGGTACAAAACATCTTTTCCTGTGTTGAGAACACTTAAGATTTAATTTCTTAGCAACTTTTAAATTTGCAATAAAATATTATTGACTATAGTCATCATGCTCTACATTATATCCCCATTACTTCTTTATTTTATAACTGTAAGTTTGTACTTCTCGATCCCCTTCACCCATTTTACTCAGCCCCTGTAGCCCCTCTCTCCAACAACTGCCAGTCTTTTCTCTGCATCTGTGATTTTTATTCATTTGTGTGTTTGATTTTTTTCAGATTCCACACATAAGTGAGGTCATATAGTATTTGTCTTTCTCTGTATGACTTATTTCTCTCAGCATAATACCCTCAAAGTCTATCCATGTTGTTACAGATGGTAAGATTTCATTCTTCTTTATGTCTGAGTAATATTCCATCATCAATATACATACAGAGCATTATCTTTATCCATTTCCTCCATCAGTGGACACTGAGGTTGTTCTTTTATCTTAGCTGTTATAAATAATGCTGCAGTGAACATAAGGGTTCATCTATCTTTTCAAATTAGTATTTTCATTTTCTCCAGAGTATTACCCAGAATGGAATTGTTGGATCATATGGTAATTTTATTTTTAATTTTTTAAGGTGTTGCATCCACACGACCACTGAAACAGAATGCTACGGGCACCAGTGACAGTCACAACAAAGTTTATTGCAATGAGAGGCAAGGCCAACCGATCGGGACCAACACTCTTGATCAGAGTGCGGCCTCGAACAGCCGGGGTACAGAGTTTTTATGGCCGATCACATCTTTTATCATCACCTGGGAACAGAACAGAGAAACAGTTCCCAGATGAGTTAGAAACAGTTCCCAGATGAATTAGAAACAGTTGCTGGATGAGGAGATTATTTTAGACTTTCTGCCCCTAAGTTGCAACCAGTGGATCTCCTTGACCTTGCCTTTGATGCTCTTTTCTTTGAACGTTTGTTTCCTTCAGTGGTGAAGCCTGATTTACAAGATTATAAAGCATAATTTACAAGAGTAAAGCAAGGCTGTTATCTCTTGACCTTCAGTGTCAGAACAAAGCTGTTATTTTTCAAGCTACAGTGTTAGCCTAACACTACAATTTAACCCATACAAAAGAACCTCCATACTATTTTGAATAGTGGCTGCACAAGTTTATATTCCCACCAAGAGTGGACAAAGGTTCTTTTCTCCAACACTTGTTATTTCTTGTTCTTTTGATAATAGCCATTCTGATAGGTGTGAGGTGGTATCCCCTTGTGGTTTTGATTTATATTGCCCTGATGATCCATGATATTGAGCATTTTTCATGTGCTTGCTGGACATCTGTGTGACTTCTTTGGAGAAATGTCTATTGAGATCTTATGCCCATTTTTTCATTGGATGGTTTTCTTTTATTGTTGTTGTCATTGACCTGGATGAGGTTTTTCTGTGTATTTTGGATATTAACCTCTTCTCAGATTTATTATTTCCCAATATCTTATCCCATTCAGTAAGTTTCCTTTTTACTTTGTTAGCAGTTTCCTCCATTATGCAGAAGCTTTTTATTTTCATATAGTCCCATTGGATTACTTTTGTTTTTGTTTCCACTGCCTTTGGAGTAAGATCTGGAAAAAAATGCTTTATAGTAATGATTTAAAAGTTTGTATAGCAATACAATTATCTGATGGTTTTGCTACCACTTATAATTTTGGTATGTATTTAAAGATTAGATTCTCCATTAATTTTGTTTTGTGGGTGTTTGACCATTGCTCATTTTGGACCATGATGTTTTTAGTGCCTCATATCTAATGCTTATCATATTGAAAAAAATGCAAAGAATGGTGCACAGAATTACATGGCTCCATGTGTAAGGAAAGTCTAAATTTGTAAAATGAGTGTATTTCTTTTCTCAGCTGTTTTCTGGTAAGCTTACTTGTATAAGTGAATATGTATAGTCCACTATTACATATGAAATTCCTTAGGGATCTTTCAGTGCTTTTAGGGGAAATTTTAATGGGAAGTGTAGTTTGCACTTAAAATGTTGGCATATTTTAAAATACAATATTTTTAATAAAATATATTGAAAATGGAAGAGATTATGTTAAAGGACTCACTGCGCTTTTAGCCCCATCTTTGCTTCAGCTTTTTGTGTAATTAGCCAGCCATTTTTACCGGGGCACTTTTGGACAATTGATGCTTTGGGGCATACACCTCAGTGCTCACACCACAGTGTTGATAAAACCTAATTGATTGTAAATCCAGAAATCCTATCCAGAATGCCTTCACAAAGGTTTTGTTTCGCTGGCTAAGTGGAGATCTTTGCATTTTTTTGATGTTTCAATTCACAGAAGCCTGATAACTTGTACATTTCAAAATCAAAAACTCAAGAAGCCAAAGAGGAACTCTCTGTTGGATGTGGTATAAAGAGTACAGTTAAGTGGGAACATGGACCAAATTATAGCGTTATTGTTTACTACAAGATCCAAAATGTTGGCTTGCATAAATCCAATGAATTAATCAACTCATTTGTTTTTGTTTAATTGTTTTATCAGGTTGTTTGTTTTTTTGAGCACCTACTAATTGCCATGAGGGCATAGCGGTTAACAAAACTAAGAAGGCCCTGCCCTCTAGTGGAAAGACATACAATAAACAAGTAAAATAAGTGCAAATTATGATTAAGTGCTGAGTTTTTGATGAAGGTTATAGGAATCTTTCAAGATTACATTCTAGAAAAACAAGCCTCCCTCTCTTTTTTTCTTTCTTAAATAGACTTGAGTATTAATAAATGTTCTTTAAATGCTTAATCCAGAGTACATCAATGGCTATTCAGTGTTCCACACAGTTGTCAATTGAAAAAAAAAAAAGTTAAACAAATGGGTTGAGAGTTAAATATAGAATAACTAGAGACTTTATTCTTTTAAAAGGAATAGTGTTTGAACACTTTGAGCTTAAAGTGCTTGTGATTTTTGTTTAGATAAAGTGATATGTATTTTTACTTGAAGGATATACTTATATACAATGAAATGTTACTTCTATCCAATTTTCCCCAGGTGTAAATACCAATGAGTGCATATACTGTTCCCAAAAAGTGAAAACTATCCCTATAACAGCGCTGTTCAGCTTTGAATTTGCACACAAGTTGCATGTGTTTGATTAAAGCTATATAAAAAATATGTGATATATAAAAATTGGATGTGACTACTAATGGCATTCTCCCATTATTTTGTATAAATTAATATTCCAATAAATAATTTATGATGTTTACATTTTTATTTTGAAAAGTCCAAAGAATGTTATGAAGCAAGAAGTATCATAGTGTTTGAGATTCATAATGACGGAAAAATTTAAAGAGCTATGCTTCTAACTTGTCACTCAAATGAAAATATGAATGATTTTACTTTCAAGGAAATAGTAAGTTTCATAGGTACATATATTTTTTTATCATGCTTCAGATGCCTTTTACCAGTTAGAGTTAGAGTCTGTATCCATGGTTTAGAAGAAAAGCACAGCATGATTTGGGCAACAAGCGGCAAGTAGAAGTCTACCTGATTTAATTATTCATTGTTTGTATCTTTTTGGAGTGCTCAACTGCTTAAACAACCTAATAGGAGAAATAGACATGAAATGGTAGAAAAATTCTTATCCTTTTCTTCTCATCCTAAAAAGGGGAGAAAGGATTCTTATTTTCAATTCACTGCTCATACATTTTAAGGTTTGGAGCTGGGGTTGAGAGGGACTCTAAGAAAATGAAATTAATTTGAGTTTGGGGGTCGAGATGATCCGTTTGGAATGAAGAAATGAGATTCTCTTAGACATTCTTCCTGATGTAACCATCTACGATGCTTGTGGTCCCTGGGCCACCACCCAAGTCATATGGTTTCCTTCTCCTTTCTGATGCCATGGATTTGTTCCTCTGCTTCCCTTTCAGCTGCCATCATCTGCAGCTTTAACTGTGATTCTTCTTCTGTGGCCTACTGGGTAAGAAAATGAAATCCTTAATTTGAACCAAGTCTCCTACTCACAAAGCCCACATATTTTGTTGAGGTAATCACAAGCAATCTTACATGATCTAAATGTAGACATGCATCCACTCACAATAAAAACAAACAAAAAGTTATATTCCTCAGAAATGTTTACGATGATTAAATGTTATTAAATCTTTTTTTTTTTTTTTTTTTTTTTTTTAAGGAGGAGGGTGTCTGCAGACAAAGACCAAGCAGTTCATGGATATGGGAGGAAATGGGATGAACTGAATGGAATGTCACTAGGTTTTGGACATTCCCAGAGCTTCCTCTGAGAATACGAGAGAATTGCATTTAAAGATATCAGAAACACACTAGTTGCAAATTATTTATAAAATTTTCTCAATGTCTGGTAGAGTTAATAATGTCCTTACATTTAAAGGTTAAGATTGATTGAAACACCTTTCTTTTTTTTGCTATGATAGAGCAATACACAGTATTTACAATAAAATCCAGCAAACTTTAGATGTTTTCTTAGGATAGATTCTTAGTTGTGGAGTTATTAGTTCAGAGGGTTTGGTTTGTTTATGTCACTTGATGGATATGTGCTGCCAAAATATTATATTATACAAGCAAGCTCTGATCATATTCAATTTACAGCATTGTCATCATAGTGATTATTTTGAAGTAAAAACATTTCTGTTAACTTAGTAAGGAAAATTAGCTAGCAGTTCTCCACCCTTTACATACACACTCAAAATACTAGAATGATTCTAAAGAAATGTGCGAGGGGCGGGGGAAGAAATGTGTGTAGTTTCATTTCACATTTTCAAAGCAAATTAAATTAAAAAATAATAATAACTTCATCTTCTTAAAAAAATACATGGTCTTGGTTTAATAAAAGTATTTGGAGAGGGTGGCTATCCATACTTGGTTTCCTTAGCTTTCTATTTCCAGCATTTCTTGTGTTAAATAGTGGGCTTTTTAACAGAAAAGCATGCCATCTATGGTGTAGTAGCAACTAAATAACTCCTTAGTAGATTTCTTAATATTCAACTACATAAAAAATGTCAAAAAATTGTAATCCTTTTGTTAACATATCCTGATAGTTCTGTGTGTGTGTGTTTAATTTTAATTTTTTACAAACTAGTCCCAAGCCTTGTCATCATGTTTAAATGATAAACATGCTTAAACATGTTTAAAGGTTTACATGGATAAAATGATTCACTGGTCTTAAAATAAGAGGTGAACATTTTAAGGTCTTTTCACTACTAGATGTATTAGTCTTCACGTTGCCTAAGACATTGCCAGATCAGGGGTGCAGGTCTTCTCTTCATGGTTTCACAACATGGCAGTCTAGGTGTCAGCCAGGCCACTTTCCTTTCTGGAACTTCTCATCCTTTTTCAAACTCATGTGGCTATTGACAGAATTCAGTCCCTTGCTGTTATGTTGATGGAAGTCCCCACATTTTTGCTGGCTGTCAGCTAGGGATTCCTCTCAGCTCCTACAGGCTCACTTACTCTGAGGTCCATCCATTCACAACATACCCACCTACCTCTTCTGTCAATGGGAGACGCTTTTACTCTAGTCTATTCAGATGGGGTCTTATATGATCTACTTACAGGGGTGACTCTCTCACCATTTTTGTCATATTCTATTGGTTTCAAGTGAGTGTCTGGTTCTATTGGACTTGAAAGGGAATAGATTATAAAAGAGCGTGCATGACTCACTGAGGTTCACCTCAGCATAGTGCCTCCCACACTAGACAATAATATGACTGCATTTAACTGCTCTGGGATCTATCAAGCTAACTGTTAAGTACTCCCCCATTCCAGAGTCATGAGCTGATTTTCTTACCACTCTACTCCAACTGTCTTACCAGAACTAAGGATCTGGTCAGCATAGACTGACTTTCTAAATATCATTAGTTGTTTTTGTTTTTGTTTTTTTCTTAATAAGAAAAATAATGTCTAAACTATATGGAGTATTTTCTAATTTTTAAAGAATTTTTATATAATTATTTTACTGTATCCAAAAATTCAGTAAAGTTTTAGTTATATCAATTCATAAGTAAAGATACTTTTGCTCAGAAGTTAAACAGTCATCTGCCTGATTTAGTGTAGCTTTACTGAAGACTTGTGATTGGATATGATGAGTTTTAGACTTTTCTTAAATTAGAATGACCAGACAGTGGCTTCCATGAGTTCTTTTGTTGGATTGGGTCATCAGTTTGGTTATTTCTCATTTTGATCCAATCTGTCCAGTGCAAAAGGCAAAATAAAGATAATACTTGGACTTGTTACAACTGTGAACATTTCCACTCATGCATAGGACTTTTTTTTTAAAGGAGATTTGAGGAAAGGTATTAAATAAAGACTATATATGGTTTTCAAGAAAAAATAGTAGCTGAGCATAAGCCAAAAGTCAAGAAGTAAAAGTTAAATAGGTAAGAAAACTATGCTAGAAACAAATGTCAGCAAGAAAAGACAGAGAAGGAAAAAAAGTTTTACTTAAATTTAGAAGAAAAATTGCTGACTTCATTTCAAGATTGTATCAACTTGAAATTGCTGGCTGTGAATTATAAATACTGGGAGCCACAATTTTAAAGTTATAAATTATGTGAGGAAATGCTCCCTTCTTTGCCTCAAGGTCTGAGACTATTGTTAGCTCACATTTACCCTTCACCACTAGATTTTTAAAAACCTCCATTAAAAAAAGTTTTTGATTACAAAGGCTGAATTACATTATTTTATACTGAAATATATCACTTAGACTGAATTATACTCTCCTTAGTATCAAGAAAAACATCTTAAGTTAAATGAACACAGAATGGGAAATGCTCATGCTAATAATACACATGTAATAATTACCATAATGAAAAATGTATACTTTTCCTTATTTTTTACATGGAGAACATAAACCTATTCATAGGAAAAGGGTTGAGAAGTTAGAGGCAAGTAGAAATGAATAGAGCTAGTTTAATAAATTATAATTATTAAACACAACTGATTATTCATTCCTGTACTTATTTATTAAGTTGTCATTGTAATAAAGAAAACTACGCACTTGACTAATGTAGTCATCATCAGACAGGACCTCAACATTAAATGTCCCACCACACAATAACATCTCTTTTTGAATTTCACAAAGCAGAGCTATAATTTTTCTCATTAAATAAATCATTGAAATAAGAAGTTGTTAAAGATGCCAAGCTTTATAAATTTAAATCCAAGACATCATAAATGACTAGCATCTCAGATTCTATTTAACAATCTGTGATTCATTTTTCTAAAACATACAGCTTGTAGATACAGCTGATAGATTTAACAAACGAATCATGTTATGTTTTATTTTGCTGTAATAGACAGATATTGATCTTGTGATATAGAACGAGTAATGTCCTTGTCTTGCAGCTATTGAGAAGTTTCCAAATATTTTCTCAATATTTGAATAGTCTACCCACTTGAGAAATTTTTACAAAGCCATCTCCAAGGATTAGAAATTGTCAAAACTAACCGAGAACATAAAGTCTAAAAGACAAGCTTAAGGGAAATCTGAGACTCTCCCTTTAAAAGCCTTCCCAAGAGCCCAACCAGTTGACATCTACATGCTCTATACCACCAAAAAGTGTCCTGCATTGTGCCCATATCTGTAAGAAAGGCTATTGAAGTAGGTATTCTAACAGGGCACACTGGAAACCCCTGTTCCCACTAAAAAAGTTGCTTCTATTTGCAAAGTAGAAAAAATGAATAGCGGATAAGTGACTAACAATGTCTGCCACTCCTATGGATGTGCACATATGTTTCATAGGACTGTATGACTAGAGATAAATGGGCAAAGAAATACAGCAATCTGCTAAGATTAATTACACCACAGGGGTGGGAATGGAGGTTAGAAGACTGTTAACTTTTTACACTATTTGTGTACTGTTTCACTTATTACAATTAGAACACATGCTCTTTTTATTTCAAGCAAAATGAATGGAAATAAATGAAAAAAAAATGGATGAAAACATGTCACCAAAATATTGAAAAATACTAATTACTGAATTTACTTTAAGTTGTGGAGTGTAGGAAGGAAGAAGACCACACTCAGAGAGACGTACCTGCTATGGTCATAGTAGCAAGATCCTGTAGTTGTGCATAAGACTGTGGATTCCATTCTAGGGCCAAAAAGAAGCCACTGAAATTCTTTAAGAGAGGTTTTCATTTAATAAAAGTTACTCCAAAAAATGTGAATATTAGGTTATAAGAAATATTCATAGACCAATTCAGCAACTCTCCTAAGGGTCCCAGAGGAAGATGTTGAGAATCTGAACTGAGCAGATGACAGGTAGAGAGAAGATAGATATGACTCGTGTAAAGGAAACAAAATCAACATTCTCCTTCTTATTTGAATTGAAAAATTACTGATGTCATTTGCTTCATCTGATAGAGAAAATAATGTGTATTAATAGTGAGTTTTACTTAATTTAAAATAGCCACTTTTTTTCCAGTTTTGTAAACTACATTTAGGTGTCATGAAACAAATGTGTGAAGAAATCTGTATTACAAGTAATGAACATATGTTTGCATATTGGATAGCACATTTTGCCGTAAACACATTGTACGTAAGAACATTTCACACCATAAAATTGATCAATATGCTTATTCAAGTTAAAGATTTAGCTCAAAAGTACCTCTAAACTTTCTGAAAAATGCATAATTCATGTGACTATATTGTAAGGACACGTATGGGGTGTGCATTTGTTAGTGTTGAATGTTTTATTTGACCTAATGTTTAAATGTTAAGTATTATATTAATACCTTAGGCTTTTCAAAACACCGTAAGTCATTGTGTTAGCCAGGAGAGTCTAGGCTATCCCTCGGTAACAACCCAACATGAATCTCAATGGCTTAAAACACATGGGAAAAGAATTAAAGGTATATTCCTAAGGCTATAAATTCATCTAGGTTTTCCTCACAATAGGGTCCAAGTAAACGGAACTTCCTCTATCTAGGATATGCTTGGTCACCATGGCAGAAAGAAGGCAATATACTATACATTGTCTCTTAATGGCCTCTACCTGGAAGTTACACATGTTCTTTGCAGGATATTTCACTTATAAAAGCAAGAAGTGAGGACATTTTTAAGTTCCATAAACGGATATATAATCCTACCATGTGCCCAGGGGACCAGTTAAAGGTCAACCAAACTAATATCTACCATCGTAATGCATTACTTTCCCTTTCACTAAGAAGAGATTTTGATAAGCAAAAGAAGAAAAAGAAAATCCAGGTAGAACAAAGTTTCTATCCATGTACTTAACATTAGCACATTTGGGATAAGTATGCTCAGTAACTGAGACTTGAATGAACATTAAATGTAATGTCACATTGGCTTTATAAAAATTTTAATTAAGGTAGAAATATGGAAGAGAATCAAACTCATATCTCATCTCAAAAGTCTTTAAAAAATACAGACTTCAGTCCTAGTTGGTAATGAGCTCTTATACAAGCCATTTATATGTTCCATATTATGGACAAGCATACACTACATTTTAATATTTTTATAGGTTGCAAGGAGAAACTTTCCCCAAAACTTTCCCCCAAAAAAGACTAAATTTAGAACAGAATTGGAACAAGGATTTTTATATAGTACTATCTGAAGTAGTTATTTTTGAAGTTTTAGTTACTATGCTTTCTCGAATCTCTAAAATTAGAGTGATTGGTGAGAAACAAAATTTTCCATAAGTGGTACAGCATACCAATAGGCATATGCTTAATTTTATTTTATTCAGGTCACAAATAATGAAAATTACAAAGAAAATAAAAACAGGCACCATCTTTTCCTTTCAACTAATAAGTGTACCTTCTTCTTCTAAAAAGCAGATGTATGTGTTAGTGTCAAGACACTTAAAGCCCTCAAATATTATTTATGTAATGATATCAATAATAAAAACCATATATTATACTGAGTACTTTCTGACTATCAGGGATGATATAATAGTTATTTTACATATGTATGTTCTGTAATGTACATAAAACATCCCAGGGCTAAATATCACATCATAGCAATATATATACATATATATTCAATATATATATCATAGCAATATATATATCACATCATAGCAATATATATATATATATTCATCTTTCAAAGTGTGCAATTCAGCATTTTTTAGTATTTTGAAAGAATTGTGCAACCATCACCCCTCATTTTAAACCATTATCATCATACCCAAAAGAAACTCCATACCCATTACATGAATAATATACGCCATTACATGGCCATAACACCTTTTTATACATTCATCAGTGACATACTGTTTCCACTTTTTGTCTGTCAGATATGATAATGCTGATATGAACATTTGGGTTTAAATTTTTGTGTCAACATCTTCCTAATTTTCTAAATATATATCTATGAATGGAATTGCTAGGTGATTTTGTAACACTGTATTTAACTTTTTGAGGGACAGTAGAACTGTTTTCCATGTTGGCAGCACAATTTATATTCCCATCAGTAATGTAGAGTATTCCAATATCTACACAACTTCGTCAACACTTGTTAATGTCTGTGGTCTTGACTGTAGCCATCCTGATAGGTATGAGTCAGCATCTTCATTGTCATTTGACAATTTCAGAAATTAGCATATTTTCATATGCTTCCTGGCCATTTATATATTTTATTTGGAGAAAAGTCTATTCAACTTCTTTGGCTATTATTTAAATTGGGTTGTCTTTTTATTGTTGAGTTATAAGTGTTATTTATATAACAAGTTCCTTATTAGATATGTGGTTTGCAAAAAACTTCTTTATTTGGAGGTTGTATTTTCATTTATTGATGGTATTCTTTGAAGCTCCAATATTTCATTTTAATAAAGTTCAATTTATCTATTTCTTCTTTTGTTGCTAATACTTTTGCTGCCATAGCTAAGAAATCATTGCCTAATCGAAGGCAAAGAATATTCACCCCTATGTTTCTTTTAAAAGTATTATAGTTTTAGCTTTTATGCCTAAATCTATGAATATTTTGAATTAAAATTTTGTATGGTCATGAGTTAGAGGTCCAATGTAGTTGTCGTCCATGTGGATTTACAGTTGTCTTGGCACCATTTGTTGAAAAGACTATTCTTTCAGACTTCTTGGCTAGCTCAGGCTGTAGAGCATATGACTCTTAATCTCAGGGTTGTGAGTTCAAGCCCCACATCAGGGGCAGAATTTACTTTACAAAAAAAAAAAAAAAAAAGACTATTCTTTCCCCATTTAATTGTCATGGTGCCTGTCCTAGATCACATTCCACTTTTACATATGAACGAATGGAGACTAAGAAAATTAAATATAATGTCAAGATATATAATGTCTTATAAATAACAGAGACATTATTTTCAAGCCTGAATTGTCTGGCTCTAAAATCTTTCCACTAAACCAGAAGCTCCTGGGCTCTGGATCCTGGAGTTGGGGGTGGCCATAGTACACTTTGAGTTATTACAACATCTATGAATCTAGATACCTGCAATTTAAGATCTGTCTAGTGAGTGTTTTTAAGAGTGCAACTACCATAATATGAGGAATTCATAATAGTTTTTGATATTCAAAGAGAAACTAAACATATATGTATACACGTATAGTCATATATTAATATATGTATACATATATAATTTGTCATTTATGGTATATATGTATACATACAGAGTTTATGGTTTGTGGTTTATAGTGTATATATATGCGTGTATATATATACACACACACATACACACACGTAGCTTGTGTGTATGAAAAAATACATGCATAGTGTTATACCATACCATGCTTTTTATTCTTTGAAAATAATATTTAGGAATGTCGGGAGATTGCATTTTATAGAAATGTCTTATTTTATGAGACATTTGCTGTTCACCATATTAACAAAGCATTGTAATATTTTGAGTGCATAAAATAAATGGATATTTACTTGTATTTCAAAGAACAATAACTGATATTTTCATTACAAACTAAAAAATGTTTACTTAAGAGATGACTAATTCTTTCCAAATGTCCAGAAGTCATTTAACTCAGGAACGTGTTTGTATCCATTTGAGTAATTAATGCAAGGTACGGGGATCCTTAAACTCAAATGTTGAGAACAGGAGAATTACAAATTATCATGCTTTCTGGTAGACAGCAAAGCTCTTGAGATAAAACTCTAAGAAGATGTGTTAAAAATACAAATATCAATACACTTTAGTGAAGTTTGAAAAAGTATTTAGATGAAAACTAACAAAAATAATGGTTTCTGTATTTGTGATTTGAAGTATAAGGGACAGAAGAAAAAGTTACTGATATAATACAGAAGATATTAATTTTTTTCCTCATAAATACTTCTACTCCACTTATTTGGAGCATGAGAAGAATGACTTTTAAATACCAGGTTTATTTTTTATATGGTCCAGTTGACCTTTGCATTCTACACTTAAGTTTAAAGTTTTGTTCTCCCTCCCCTCACCCTGCTCCCCTCTCTCTCACTGTTCTCTCTCCCTCCATCTGTCTTAAGTAAGCTCTCTATCTTCCCCCCTTGAACCTCACACTCCCAGGTGTAAATTTATAATAATATTCCTCAGCATTATTGCGAATATCAACAAGATCAATATAAACAAAAAATATATGAAAACTGTGTATAGCTATCCAAATGGAATTTTTATGACACTATGACTATCTGAAAGTATCGGTCCATGTATTTTTGAATAATATTTTCCTCCACCTTGTATTTCTGGTTCACCACTATCCAATTGATTTTAACAGTGACTTGCACTGAGTAGGGATTCAACAAATGAGAGAATTCTATAGGTAATATGTTGTTGGAGTTATTATTACTAGATAAAAGCCTGCAAATGAGCAGTTATTCACATACTGTTGAGTGAATTGTGTTCTCTTATATTTCAATGTCAGCATACTGACATTTTACATATTACAAAATGAAAAAGAAATGTAGGGAAAAAAAGATTTTTATGGATGCTCTTAATGAGGTAGTTCTAAATGAACCCAAATACCAAACACTAGCAACCTACTCATAATAGATATATTCATAATTTGAGTGTTTGATTATATTTGTTAAATCGTTTGGTGGAAAGCTCCGTTACCATTTTTGTTTTCATCATTGATTTCAGTAGCAGTAAATCAACTTAACAATACTCATTTTTACCCACTTGGAGATCTACACTGGCTCCTGAATCAGCAGGTGACCCATTAATTTAAGAGACTCATTAGACATAATCAATATGACTTCAGTGCCTTTACTAGCTCTAGAGTCTTAATATTCAATGTCTCTGAAAGAATCAAGATTATGAATTTCATTTAAACTATATTTACTGGTAGATTATACATTTTATCTTAAGGTTTATTCCAGTCATTTAAACCATATTAAAGGTATCATTCTTAACTTGATGTTACAACTTATTTAGCAATTTATATTATGCAAATGGATATAGAATATGGAAAATAATAACTATTAATTTTATAATTTAAAGATATTTTCCAATATAACATCCAATAAACCACAAACAAAAACAATAAATGAAATACTGAAAGTAATTTCTCCTAACTCTTCTAAATATTAAAATGTGTCAAAACAACAAAAGAAAATCCTGGGGTTTTCAGCATAAATATCAACTAAATACATTAAATGAAATAAAATGCATATATAAAAGCTAACATAAAATGTTAACATAAAAAAGAGAGCCCTAAGAAAAGGTCAGAACAATGGCTGATGTAACAGTTTATATGAACTGACAGAAAAAGCTAAAGACATTAGCTTCATTAAGCCTACGCTTTGGAAATATTTAACCTATGTTAGCGGCTACAGGATATTATGATAAAATTTCTGTGTAAGGGTATGGAGCTATGTAAGCTACCAATTAAACAAATAATTACCACAAATTAACAGTATGCAGGGTGACTCTAGTGTTAAAGCAGTCCCTGTCTAATAGGGCAGAGTGAAAAATTTAACAAGTCTGATAAAGAGACCTACTTCTGTCTTGGCCTTTCTGCAGTTTCAAATTGTGTCACCTTAGTTTTTTATCATTTGCTGATTTTTGTCTGAGACTCATTCTTTATCAAGTTTAGCAGCCACTTTGCTCATACAAGGAAATTTATGCACATTTTTTACATAAAATTTGACATTAAATCCCAACTGCCTGAGTTTGCAATTGCATCAGACATTAAGAGTTTTCATCAACTGAGGAATAATAATAAGAAAGGAAGAAAACCTTACTTTTTGTGCCTCTTGAAATAATCCCTTTGTGCAGAAGTAATTGATGCTGCTGTATATTTAGCGCATACCCCCAGCAAATAGAGTTACCTTTGAAATTTGTGTTAGTTAGAGTACTAATACCATGGCAGTGTGCAAATAAATCATAGCTAAAAATACTGGTACTTTCTCATATTGGTATACTCCCTCCAATGTACTCTTTTTCAAGATAGAGAAGTTTTGAAGGCTAATTATAAAATAAGATATTCCAATGTTTACACACATGATTTTCATTCTTAGTGTATATTGTCAGTAGTCTTTCCTGCTGTATCACATGATGGTATTTAGGTTATGTCAGCATTACAACATGTATTGTAAATTGTATTTTTATATTTTGGAGTAATTCAAATAATTGAATTATCACTTTGTTAAAGGTTATTTAGAGCTGCATTCTAAAACCACATGGAATTCTTCCAATTTTAAATAGTAGGTCTTTAAAGGGGTGTCTGGGTGGCTCAGTTGGTTAAGCATCAGACTTTGGCCCAGGTCATGATCTCACGGTTTGTGGGTTCAAGCCCCGCATTGGGCTCTGGGCTGACAGCTCAGAGTCTGGAGACTGCTTTGGATTCTGTGTCTCCTTCTCTCTCTGCCCCTTTCCCGCTTGTGCTCTGTCTCTCTCTCTCTCTCAAAAAATAAATAAACATTAAAGAATTTTAAATAGTAGGTCTTTAAATCTGTTTCCTGATCCTTTTGTGGTTTTTGATTTGTTATATTTCTTTATAGGTTAATTTTGATCCAATAGTTCTATATAATGTTATAAATTTCCTTGCGATCTTGTAGTTTCTTATAAATATTTTTATAATCATTTGCAAATTTGATTCTATTTTTTATTTCATTACCAATTATAATTTTACTGTGTCTTTTGTTTTTAGTCAAGGCAACTGAGAGTTTCTTTATTGTACTTTACAAAAAGCCAGTTTTTATATATATTTTTAATTTATCTACTAGTTTTCTTTCAATTAATTTCAATGGGAGAAATGTTGAACAGACTGTGCCATAATCATTATTTGGAATACTATGTTGCTTTTAAAGATATTGAATTAGATGTATAATCATTGATATATATATACATATATATCATATGGGTGTATATATCTATCCATAATGTATTATTAAATGCAAAAACAAGTATTTATGAACAATGCTAAAAAAAGGGCTTCTATTGAGTACCTTTTGAATAACTTTGAAAACCTTGATTACCTTTTGAAAATACACATGAAAACTATTAACTGTGTATGTGTTTGAATGCTTTTGTATCTGATAATAATCCCATAACACTTTTCCCACAAAACAAACATGAAAAACTTTAAAAAGGGGGAAAAATTACAACAAGTAAAATTTTGCTGTTCTATACAGGGCTTTTGTTTGCTTGCAATCCATTCCAATAATTTCAAATAAAACTAGACAGGATGAAAAAATACAAAACTCTCAAGGCTTCTGTAGATTTTGAAGAAGGAGATGGACTATCTTCAGTTGAATGGGTACAAGGTTGTGGGAGATCAGGAATCTCTCACCTCCACATCTTAGAGCCATAATGTCCCTTCTATAGCTATGTCTTTTTGCATGTTCTTTCCTGACAGATTTCCTGTTACTTGTGCCCCCATACATGTCCTAGAACTCATTTTCTTTCTTTCTTTCTTTTTTAGAACTCACTTTCATAACATGAATTTAAGGGACAAGTTCTACCCCCAAAAGCATAGTTTCTTAGTTTTTCAGATTTTAATCAATTGATCTGTATGTCATAAATAACAAAGCAGCTTGTGAATTGTTTCTCGTCCATTCCAGAATCAACTTCTGGTCTGGTCGTCTGTGGCTGAAAGTGTTAATTTCTTGTTCATTGCAAAGAAGCAGTGGACAAAGATTTCCTTAGAAACGTGTTCCCCACATAGATGGTATGAATTTGTAGCTCTGCGTGGCTTTTTATAAACACTTGGAAAACAACTGAGCAATAAAATGAAATTAAAGCAGGGTTTAAGGATATAAAGCCAATTGTATCATGAGATTGGAGAGAGTATGCCTTTTGAAAGAGAATTATGTAAGGAGCCATTGCCATAAATTAATGTTCTAACTTACCCCAAATTTTCAAGAAAAGAAAATAGGACTTCTTTTTCAGAACCTATAAAAATTTAACAAAATTCTGGGTGATTTAGGTCTCTTTCCAAGAGAGAAAAAAATATGCTGTCTTTTCCAAGACTTAAACCTGTACTAGGCCTAAAGCCTTTGAGTGGTGACATAACTTGAGTCACTGAATACATGTTCTGTGAATTATTTTAGCTAGTCATAAGAACTTGGATCATTAATGACTTTGCATAAGATCCCTAACTTTAGTTCTCTACCTGGCTTATGTAAATATCTAATTATTTCTTCTGTGAAAATACCTACTTAATACCCACAATACCCAAAAATTTACCCATGAAGACAAACTGTTTAAGCAATGATTTTGTAGCAAAGAAGAAAATGGTGCATATTCCCTAGACCCTCTTCTCTACACTTGATTCCATAATTTGATACTCTCAAGCTCTTTTCATCATACTTTGGGGAGAATGAGCAGTATAAAATAGTTTTTAAGGCTCTGGAAACAAGTCTTTAAGTTACATCCTGATTTCCATTAAATAACTATGTGAACTTGAACAGTTCACTTTAGCCTTCATTGCCTCAGTTTCCTCAACCACACAAAGGGAGCAATAGCACCTAATTCCTAGGGTTGTAATACATTTTAAATGAGTTCTTTAAATCAAATTTTATAGAACTCGTTAAAATCTATAAAAAGTTCAGTAAATATTCAGTGCTTTATGATAGCAGAAATTTCTCTTTAAATTTGACTGACTTGGTTTTTCCTGATTCATGCCTGAAATTTTGAGTTTCTTGTTCAAAGAAATTTGAAGAGCAGAGTCAGATCTCAGAAAGTCATTAAAAATACACACAACCACACACATGCCCCACCTCCCCCCCCACACTTGTATGTGCACATGCACAAACAGAACTTAGTATACCCAACTGTAGGACATTCTATTAACTTAAATAGATGTTTTTACAATTGTTTCCATTTAAATGTAATAACTAAATTGTTTGTTTTTCTTAGTGAAAAAAAGTGTGTTGTTTCTCTTAGTGAAAATAATTATACTTTAAATGGAAAAATACATATGGCCACCAAGCAAAGATTATCCACTTTTTTCATTAATAATTATGTTCCTAAGTATTTTTAATAATAAATTAGACTTCAATCCTTCTTTCCCCAAGAAGGAAGATATCATAACAATATTCTCTAAAAATTCTGCTTCCATATACACGTGAGAAAGTTAAATCTTGGACTATAATGACAATTAAAACCACAGGTAAAGTTTGAGTCCCTGGTGATGAACAAGAATAAATGATCCTGAACTAGGAAAGGAACCAGATGAAGGCACCTAGTCACGAGCAGACACCTATAAATCAAGCTATAAACTAAGGACACAAATGAGAAAAAACTGGGTGACAAGAAAGGAACACTCCAGAAGCAGACGAGTATTGCTCAGAGACTGCAAACTTAGAAGGCAGCTGTCCTCATGGGTTGTCTACATGTGAGAATCCTGCCAAGGTGGATGACTCACTACCTTCTCTATACATTTTTAGGACTTCACTTTGGCTTTTCTCTCTAAAAAGAAAACCCTTCCTTAAATAACCCCAACTTCTTTCCATCATCCAAGGCCAATGCCTTTGTTAAAATTTTAATAATAATTAATGTTTTCTTATTCTAAATTCCAATAATAGATTACCTATGCCAATTATGGAATATCCTTATCTATCTTACAATTTCTTGTATCTATGGCTTACCCCGCTTACTGATTCTGCAAAACAAAGAACTGAATATTATTTTTGTATCTTCAAATGTACAGTGCTGCATATGTAATATCGAATATGGAAGGGTAAAAGTAAAACAGGCGAACATGGACTATCAGTAATATTTAATATATATTATCACTACCACAGGAAGTATTTAAGACTCTCCACAATTATAAAACTTGCTATGGGGGATTGGGCCCAAAGAGGTTAATTATGTTGACTAAATATGTTAGCAAAACAAGAATTTAAACTCAGGCCTGTTTTCTGAAACTTCCTGCCAGTTAAGTAGATATATGATAGCTAAATAAATCTACACAAGAAAGGCAGATTAATGGATTAATGTCAATTTAGATAGGCTTCCCTAGTAAAATAATGCAGCTTCTGTTCCCATCCTTTTGATGTTCCATTTCCCTTTATTGAAGAGATGAATTACAGCTGAGAAAGCATGCTCATAAAATTTTTACATGGCACAATATTGCTGTTCCTTGCCTCCTTGGCTGTGTTCATGCTATTCATTCTGTCTAGAATGTCATTCTTTCCCTTGTATGGTTGATAAATACTCATTATTCAATGTCCACCTCCAAAGTCAATTCTTCTGAACGATCATCCCCATTTGCCTTGCTTTCACAATAATCAAGAGAACAAAATCGCACTTTCTCATTTGAGTTACTGCTGAACCTGTGATTAACCTAGTCTCTGAGGCTCTTATCTTCTAATGACTTCTCAGGCTCCTGCATTCCTGCCTGCCGGTTCATTCACAAGACCCAGCCCAGCTGGTCTTTTGTAGTTCCACAAAGTGCTGAGCTGTCTCCCTGCTCAGTGCTCTATTTCAGCCTCTTCTGTTTACCTGGAATATTCCCCAGTACCCTCATCTTCCCTTACGTAACTAGTTCTTTACACTTTGGTTTCAGTTTAAATGCCACTTTCTTAGAGAACCATTTCAAACCACCCAACTGAGTCTTTTCCTGCCATTTACTTTTGTGTGTTTTCATCAGAGCACATTCAAATATTTCTAATTGTTTATTCTATCTATATATTTAATATTTATATCTCTCATGGATGATAAAATCCAAAAGATAAGGACTACATCTATGTTGCTCATCAAATTATGGACAAGAAATATTTATCATACACTTTTCTTTGGTCACTCTATTTACTGGTATAGCAGCATTTACTCGAAGTCCAAACTGGAAGCTGATTTCAATTGATTACTATAATTTTTGAAATCCATCTAGTACTTATACAGGCATATGATATCCACTGAGAAACTGATGATTATCTGGATAAAATAAGTGATTATTCTACTTCACTATCATCCACCACATGCCAACAATGGACTAAACATTCTGGAAATAAAGACCAACCTGGAAGATGCCTGAATTGACTACATCTCCTCAGACGTTCACTGGGACATCTTACCAACCCCTAAAGGGACCAATATTTCAATCTGGTTAGTTCCCTACCTACTCCAAGAGTCCTCCCTTGCTCCACCAGATTGCTATAGGAGCCTAAAGTGTCTGAAGGCCAATTGTTGAAATTTCTTTTCTCCTATGCACCAGTTTTGTACAACTATCTTTTTTCTTTCACAATTGTCCCAGTCTCACAGATGTGTGCACTGAGAAATACTAAAAACAAAACAAAGAAAAACAGGCACTCAGCCTGGCTCATCAGTACTACCTAGAAAAAAGCATTTGCATTCCTTTCAGTAAATATCAAGAATAAATAAATAAATAAATAAATAAAGTGATTTTTTTTTAATTTTTTTTTCAACATTTATTTATTTTTGGGACAGAGAGAGACAGAGCATGAACGGGGGAGGGGCAGAGAGAGAGGGAGACACAGAATCGGAAACAGGCTCCAGGCTCTGAGCCATCAGCCCAGAGCCTGACGCAGGGCTCGAACTCCCGGACCGCGAGATCGTGACCTGGCTGAAGTCGGACGCTCAACCGACTGCGCCACCCAGGCGCCCCAGTAAGTGATTATTAATAAAGAATTGTATTAGGCAGAATAATTGCTCCCTAAAGATATCTATGTCTTAATATCTTAATCTCTGGAGCCTGTGAATATGTTATGCTACATGAGAAAAAGATTATGTTTAAAGACCTTAAGGTTGGGGAGATTATTTGGATTATCTTGGTGGATTTGTTCTAATCACCTGAGTCCTTAACAACAGAAACTCTTTCCCAGCTGTGGCCAGAGTGTTGAGGCAACAAAAGAGTCAGAGAGATGCACTGCTCTGGCTTTGAAAATGGAGAGGGTGTTAAAAGATAAACCGAAGCATATTAATATTTTCAAGAGTTTGTTTAAGTATACATCGATTTGATTGGGGCAGCACCACATGGAAAGTAGTTCGGCATGCTTCACCAGCAGGAGCTAGGGCAAAAGTTTTTAAAAAGAAGGCACAGAAACAAAGCAAGAAAATTTTGATAGCCTACAGTGTAGGTAGTCACTTTATCTGGGAAAGCTTAGTTGGCTGTTTGTGATTATTTCTAAATTTCATTTTCTTGGATTCACGTACGTTGACTGGCTCGGATTTTGGGTTACTTACACAGGCTATCAAGACAGTAAAGCCACTCCAATCTTATGGCCTCTTTATGTAATTGCTTTAACAGGAGCCATGAACAAAAGAATGTAGGTGGCCTATAGAAGTTGGAAAATGCAAAGAAATGTATTCTCCTCCAGAGATTTTAGAGACGAACACAGTCCTAGAAGCACTTTGATTTTACCTCAGTGAGACCCATGTCAAACTTCTGACCTACAGAAGCATAAGATATTTTGTTTGTTGTTATCTTAAGTCATTAAAATATGGGAATTTTTTCACAGCAACAGTACAAAAATGATTACAGAAATATATAATACATAAGTAAGGTGACAATTCAGATACAGAAAATTCTTTTTCTTTAAATTAAAAAAATTTTTGTTTAATGTTTTTTTATTTATTTTTGAGAGAAACAGACAGAGCACAAGCAGGAGAGGGGCAGAGAGAGGGGAGACATAGAATTGGAAGCAGGCTGCAGGCTCTAAGCTGTCAGCATGGAGCCTGACATGGGGCTCGAACTCAAGAACCAAGGGATCATGACCTGAGCCAGAGTCAGACGCTAAACCGTCTGAGCCACCCAGGTGCCCTGAAAAAATTTTCAATTATTCAGAAAAATGGGCTGAAATAAACACAGTTCAACTGTGACTGTAAATCAGTATATAGGCTTATATTTAAAACAAAATGTCACTGGATTAGAGATATCTAACTTAGCAGAAATTCATGTACAAAAGACCTTGGATTTCTAACTTGACGATGATCATACCAGGAGTAAGAATTGTGGAAATTCTCTTAAAGCAGCTAATGGAACTTTAGATTACACTGGTTGAAATCTGGTAAGATAAGAGACAATTGGGCTACTCTGTTCCACAGTGCTCACATGACATCACGTTTGTTGTATATTGCACCATAACACCATGTCATATTTTAAACACACTGAAAAACAGCTACCTAGGCTGGAGTAAGCTTCTGAATTAAAATTATATAAAAATATATTTAAATAAAATGGGTTGAAATATGCAAGATTCAATAGATTGTAAGTCAATATAATTACTGCAAATATTTATTTGCTTGTCTTTCTAGCAGGTACAAGGTCATCTTTATTATGTACGTAAGAACAGAAAATAGGAGGAAGGTCAATGAATGACAGTGAGTGACACTGGACTGGATTCTATATTGTATAGAGGTAGGGACAAGGTCTATGTCAAAGAGAAGATGCTAATTCTTTCATGCATTTCATTCTTTCATGCAAAATTTCCCAATTGTATAATTATCTGAAAGTCTACCAATAAATTATTATCAACATATATTTCTTCTTGCTACTAATATGTGGTATTTTTTCCTGAATGAACACCCACTATTCTCTTTTTAATAGTAAGTGCACATAACTACACAGTTTTTTTTTGTTCATAGTCTAACTTAAGACTTCTATCATTTCATGCAATGCACATACTCACATTGAGTAAATAAACCAAGAGTTAAAAGTTTACATAAATAATATTATTTAAGAAAAAATTATGGTAAGAAATACCTTATGGTAAATATGAAATATGTTTAATATCATGACTAAGAAAAGCATAGTAAGTTTTTCATCATCCCACTCAATTAGATTGTCATCATCCTACTCAATCAGTTAAAAAAAAAGATAAGAATAAAAAATAATAAAGAAGGTAAAAATTTTTGTTTATATTAATTACAGACTAGATTACCAGGAAGATAAGAGAGGCATATTAAATATGTGAAGCTATAATTGTTTGGGATTTTTCAGAACTAATAAGAAATATCAATCCTCAGATACAAAATGGTCAGTTAATCCCAAGCAAGATAAATGAATGTTTATCTATGATTTTCTATCAATGAATGTTTATCAGTGAATCTTTCCCTAGATACAATATAAAAGAACACAACCAAAGATATAAAGAATTAAAAAAAAAATGACCCAAAAGACAATATCTCAAATAAGCAGCAGTTGACTTATAGGGGTTATAGTTGACATATGCTTGACTTACACAACTTATCAAAATCAACAATAGAAACAATAAAATGTTAAGATATTTTCAATAACTACTACTACTACTACTAATAATAGCCAACATAGCTATTCTTCTATAACTGGTGAAGTTTTTTTTTTTTAATCAAAATTAAAGATGAAATAAAGATACTTACATACACTCAGAAACTTAAAGAATTCATTAGAAGGAGACCTGTATGAAAGGAAATCATAAAGGGTGTTCTTTAATCAGAGGGATTTGCTAGTAGAAGGAAGTTCTGAGAAGGAAAAAGGAAGAAAGAGCAAAGACATTGGTTAATAGAGGGAAAATGTAAATAAAACATTATATTGAGGGTATAAAACAGATGGGGTGGAGAAATCAAATAATATTATTTTTTTAACGTTTATTTATTTTTGAGACAGAGAGAGACAGAGCATGAATGGGGGAGGGTCAGAGAGAGGGAGACACAGAATCTGAAACAGGCTCCAGGCTCTGAGCTGTCAGCACAGAGCCCGACGCGGGGCTCGAACTCACGGACTGCGAGATCATGATCTGAGCCAAAGTTGGCGGCTCAACTGACTGAGCCGCCCAGGCGCCCCCAAATAATATTATTTAAAATGCCGTACAAGAGTAATGCAGAAGTCATGAGGATGGTAAATGAAATCAAAGTTCTCTAAATCTGTTATCTTGGAAAATAGCAAAAGTTTAAAATCAAGGTGTCAGCAAGGCACGCCACATCTGAAACTTGCAAGAGAATCTTTCCTTAATTTTTCCTGGTTTCTGGTATTTTGTGTACAATCTTTGATGTTCCTCGGTTTATAGCTGCAGTGGTCCAGTCTCTGCATTCATCATCACATATGTTCTCACTGAGCATATCCATTTTCAAATGACCATCTTCTTATAAATACACCACTCATATTAGAGTAGGACCCCACCACTTCCTGTATGACCTTTTCTTAGCTAACTGCATATGCAACAAGCCTATTTCCAGAAAAGGTCACATGCTGAATTAGGTTTAGGACTTCAATATATCTTTTTTTTGGGGGGGGGAGGGGGGAAGGGTGGGGGGTGGGGAACACAATTCATTACATAATACTCATTAATAGAATAGAAACAGGATATGTAGCTTCCAAAAGAGTAAAGATAATAAATATTTCTTTTTAAAAGTTTTTTGAACATTTATTTATTTTTCAGAGACAGAGAGAGACAGTGCACAAGCAGGGGAGGGGCAGAGAAAGAGGGAGACACAAGATCCCAAACAGGCTCCAGCTCTGAGCTGTCAGCACAGAGCCCTAGGCGGGACTCGAGCCCACAAACCGTGAGATCGTGACATGAGCCGAAGTCAGATGCCTAACCAACTGAGCCATCCAGAAGCCCAGAGAATAAATATTTCTTAAGCAATATTCCTAGCAAGCAAAGAAAAAGGAAGAGCATGAAATAAAAGGCAGAGCAGAAAAATTAAAAGCTCAAAAGAAGAAAGTGGAATAAACTGAACTATAATTATATTGAATGCGTTACATTTTATTAATTAAAACTACGGTTAAAAGACAAAGATCATCAGACTAGATGAAATAACAAGTTCAATCATATGCAATTGTGAAAGAGTCATCTTAAATATATAATTACAAAAATGTTGAAAGTACAAAGATGAGAAGAGATATACTGTAAAAATAAAAAAGAAAATTTATTAGCTAGTATAGTATGATATTAGACACAACTTATTTTAAGGTAAAAATATAAATAATATCTTCAACATGATAAATGCTTAAATTTATTTACGATATGTAACATTTTATAAGTTGTATGACCATAGCACCAAAGCGTATCAACAAACTTCTTCAGGGACAAAGTGAAATAAACCAATCAGAAATGGGTATTTTATTCAACACTGTAAATAATAGAATAGGCAGACAAGATGTTAGTAAAGTTATTGGAGATTTGAAACATATGGTGGAAAATACTCGTCATAAAGTATTTATATAAAACAATGCACCTATCAGGTTAAGAGACATTTATTTCAGAACATATGGATCATTTATAAAAGTTGTTCATATCATACGCTGTAAAGCATATCTAAATCTTTCAAAATATTGAAGCCATAGAGAATGTGCTCTCTAACCACACTGCAATTTAGATTCAGATGCATTTTAATAAACAAACAAATAAAAAAATAAATAATCATTACAGCCTGGAAATACGGGATATACTTCTAGTCAATCTATGGGGAGAAAGAAATCATAGTATATATTTAAAATTACTTAAGAAATTTTTAATGTTTATTTTTGAGACAGAGAGGGACAGAATGTAAGCGAGGGTGGGGCAGAGAGAAGAGGGAGTCACAGAATCCAAAGCAGCTCCAGACTCAGCTGTCAGCACAAAGCCCGCTGTGGGGCTCAAATCGGTAAACCGCAAGATCATGACCTGAACTGAAGTCTGATGCTTACCAACTGAGCCAACCATGCGCCCCTAAAATTATTTTGAATTAATAATACGCGCAACTCAGAACTGTAATTTGTGGTTAAAGAAAAACCTATGGGAAATGTTTATGTTGGAAATGAATAAAGTTAAAATCAAGTCACCTCAATAAATTAAAGAAAGCAATAGTAGAAAGTGTTCAAGAGATTAAAAACTAGAACAAAATATTTAAAAAAACAGTAAAATTAATGAAACAAAAAAAATCACATAATTGAGAGGAGCAAGAAAGACTAAAGCTGGTACATTATGAAAATCAATTTTAATAAAAATGTATGATGACAATGACAAAACAGAGGGAGAAATTACAAATATCCTATGTCAAGAATGAAAAGGGAATATCACTTTAAAAAGAAAATAGGATAATTATGAAAATATTTTCCTATTAAGGACAAATGAAACAATATCTCAATAAATACAAATTAAGAAACTTAAATCAATACTAAAAAACGTGAAGAATCATTTAAACATTTAAAAATTGCATTGCTAGTGAAAATATAGCCCCAAGAGAAAGGATTAATTCCAGAGAGCATAACTGAGACTTAACCAAAAAAGACAAAATCCAAATTAATACAACTGTTTGAAATTAATTTTCTAAATCTAGAGAAGTCCTCATATTCAAACCTTACAAGGATAGTAGAAAAATGGAAATTATAAGTAATTTCATTATAAATATAGTCACGAATATATTAAACATTAATACACTGAATAGCAATGCATAAAGGATATTCATGGAGGTTAGTTTAACATATTACACATCATATTTACATATTACATATTATATTAACAAATTAAGGGAGAAATATAACATGCTCAAAAAACATTTTCATGAACAACTCAATAGATTCACAAAAAAGCTTTTAATGAATTTCAAAATATATTCATTTCAATATTTACATAAAATTTTAGTCAAGTAGACATATAGGGGATGTTCCTAAACTTGATAATTTATAGCTTGACAATTCTTACAGTAAACAAATTATTTAGTGCTGAGATATTTAAATATTTCCCTTTAGAAGCTGTAAAAGACAAAACCTACTAATTGCACAAATATTCAAGATTATTAAATATGAACAAGATATCTGAATGCTTATTTCATAAAATAGAACATCAAAATGACCAGTAAACCTATGAAATCTCATCTCAGTTCATTAATTATTTGGACAAATGTAAATTAAATTTTTTTTTAACATTTATTTATTTTTGAGACAGAGAGAGACAGAGCATGAATGGGGGAGGGTCAGAGAGAGGGAGACACAGAATCTGAAACAGGCTCCAGGCTCTGAGCTGTCAGCACAGAGCCCGACGCGGGACTCGAACTCACAGACCGCGAGATCATGACCTGAGCTGAAGTCGGCCGCTCAACCAACTGAGCCACCCAGGCGCCCCTGGACAAATGTGAATTAAAACCACAATTAGATTTCAAAACACAGTCACTGGTTGGAAACATGGAAAGTGTGATAATACCAAGTATTGACAAGAATGTGGAGCATTACACATTGTCATATACTCTTGTAAATTCACACAACTATTTTAGAAAATATCAGGCATTATCTTATGCATTTGAAATATACATAACCAAGCAATTCAAACACTAGACATATATTCAGTATACACAAATGTCTATGTAGTCATGGATCACTGATATGTGTGTAATAACATGTAGAAACATCCCCAAATGCACATAATACAATGGATATACTCATACAAGGGATTACTACATTGCAATGAAACAATACAAACCAGAGCTACACGTAACAATAAAGATGAATTTTGCCTACCTAATGTTGAGTGAATTATACAAGACACAAAAGAAAACATACAATTTAATTCCATGTATATACATTTAAAACAGGCAAAATTAAAAAAAAAATAATGTCAGAGATTTCCACATGGGTGGCAAATAAAATACTAATAAAAGCAAGGAGCAAGCTTCAGATTACATATATATGTACTAAGTTTCCTCAGGTGGAGAAGAGGCTTCAGAATTAGTAAAGTGGTCTCTTAGAGTACAAATGATATGGTGTTTTTTGACCTGGGTGGTAATGAAACAGCCAAACAGGTACATGTAATTTGCATACACATTTCTGAATAAATATCATGCAACACAACGTCAAAAAATCTTTAAGGATGCCTGGGTGGCTTAGTCTGTTAAAGGTCTGACTGGGTTTTTTTTTAACTTTTTTTTTAATGTTTATTTATTATTTTTGAGAAACAGAGAGAGGATGAGTAGGGGAGGGGCGGATAGAGAGGGCTCCAGGCTCTCAGCTGTCAGCACAGAGCCTGACACTGGGCTCGAACTCACAAACTGAGATAGATCATGACGGGAGCTGAAGTCAGACACTCAACTGACTGAGCCACCCAGGCACCCCAACTGTCTGACTCTTGATTTCTGCTCAGGTCATGATCTCAGAGTTCATGAAATGGAGCCCCACATCCATCCAGAGCCTGCTTGGGATTCTTTCTCTTTCTCCACCACTCCCCTCTCATAAGAGAGCACATGCTACTCTCTGTCTCTCAAAATAAATAAACATTTAAAAATATTTTATACAGTCCTTATTGTAAATTATATTTCAATTAGTGTATCTAAATTATTTCTAAGCAATCTACACATTTTACCCAAATTGGACACTTTAACTACATATAAAAGGAAAAGAATTATACTGGGGAAAGTGCAGAAATTGTGAACAAAATTGGAAATAAATGAGGTGCCACTCACCAGAAACTAGAATTTTTTCTATCTCTGGTCCTCGTATATGTTTTGACACACTCACACCCCACACGACTTGTGTGTGTGTGTGTGTGTGTGTGTGTGTGTGTGTGTGTGTATGCTTGTATAAATGTTACAGACAGAAATCAGGGTATCGGAAAACTGATTGTACTTCAAAATAACATTTGAAAATTCATATTAGATGTGCACTGACTGCCATCTGCTAGGGATATGATTCACAATAAGGGGCTACAACCCCCAACCCCATAACACACACACACACACACACACACACACACACACACACTCCTTCAGAAGCATCTTGGTTGTTTCATCAATCTGAAGTCTTAGACATTAGAATTTGTTTCTGTCTCATTGCCTTATTTCTTCTTTAAACATCTTAGAGGTGTGGTGAGATGGCAAGGGCGAGGGACATAGCTGCTTTATTTTAAGTAGAGGGCGAGAGAAGTTTGTAACATAATTGATTAGCCTCTACTGAATCCCGCTAATGTGCTCAGGACTGATCTAAGGGCCTTTTGTGAATTGTTAATTGTAACAACTGTAACAATTATAACAATTGTGAATTGTTAGTCCTTTTAACACTTCTATGACTTATATTATGATGCTTAGTTTATAGATGAAGAAGCAAAAGCACAAACTGTTTAGGGATCCTGCCCAAAGTTATACAGCTAGTAAATGGTAAATTTAGAAATTAAACACAGGCAGTCTAGCTCCAGGAAATCCATTCTCTTAACAGTACTTCCTCTCTATTATTAAAATAATCAATTTGTTTTCTGACATTGTCATACTTACCAGAATAATGCCATGGGTAATACATTTTAAAAACAAAACGAACTTAATGGAGAACCTGACCAGTTATTACGTTTTTTCCTGTTTTTCCCCTTTTCTTTTTTTTCCAAAGGAATAAAAACATTATAACACTCAGAAAAATTGGGAGTTATTTTTGTCATACTTCACAGATCTGTTTTACTTGCTTTTCAGTGATGATGATATATTTTGGTTTGGTTTTGGTTAAGCTGACAGAATATAGTAACATAATTTAGCCAGTTGTCTTTTAATAACCAGACTTGTATAACAGCAGATTTTTCTGATCAAATATAATTTTTATTTTTTTTATTTTTTATTTTTTCATTTTATTTCATTTTTCGTTTAGTGTTTTTAAACCTTTATTTTTAGAGAGAGAGAGTATGAGCAAGGAAGGAGCAGATGGGAGGGAGAGAGAATCCTTTTGTTTTAATTTATTTTAACATTTATTTTATTATTTTTGAGAGAGAGAGAGAGAGAAAGAGCATGAGTGGGGGAGGGGCAGAGAGAAAGGGAGACACAGAATCCAAAGCAGGCTCCAGGCTTCAGGCTCTGAACTGTCAGCACAGAGCCCCACACAGGGCTCAAACTCATAAACTGTGATATGATGACCTGAGCCGAAGTCGCACACTTAACAGACTGAGCCACCCAGGCTCACCCAGATGTATATAATTTTTAACACTCCTAGGTTAGTCATTATATAAACTCAATATTTCTAATTCTATTCCCTGGCACTTGGTAAATGGCAATCCCTGTAGTCTTAAAGTGAGGTGTGGCCATATGAATTGCTTTGTTCAGTGTATGTCTCATGGTGGCAGAGCTTTATGAGCCAGCATAATTCAGTACCTTCTCTTTGTCTCTACCACCATACCAGATTTAGTTGATGAATGCCCTGTTAGCACGGTTCCAAGACTGAGATGTAGCAGGACCCCAGTCGACACTGATAGACATGGAAAATGGAAAGGAAATAAAGTTCTGCTGAGATTCTTGGATTCTTTATTATCACAGCATAACCTAGATTATCCTGACAGATACATACTCTTGCTAAAGCAGACGTATGCAGGATTCTCAAAAGAAAATATTTGATTTTACAATGGTACTTTCTTCGGAACATGCTGCTTCAGCATGAATGTATTATGTTGTCTTAATAACTTCCTGTATACTAACAAAATAACTATTTTAGGATTTACAGAATAAGGATGGTGATATAAAATCATACATATAAACTTAGTATTTGCTGGTAAAGCAGGGAACAAATTATTCTTATAAATTGTTACAAAGATTTTGTGACAATATTGAATCCCCGTTCTCTACTACTTCTGTATTTTTTATATTGTGATGCAATACTGATGCCATATTAACTTGTTATATATAGAGATATGCAGTCTTGAAATGTCCATTACTTTTTCTCTCCATTTTTTGAACTTACTTTTCTCTTTTTTAAAACATTTTTTTAATGTGTGTTTATTTTTGAGAAAGAGACAAAGCACGAACAGGAGAGGAGCAGAGAGAGAGGGAGACACAGAATCTGAAGCAGGCTCCAGGCTCTGAGCTGTCAGCACAGAGCCCGACGTGGGGCTTGAACCCATGAAGCATGAGATCATGACCTGAGCCGAAGTCGGACACTCAACCAACTGAGCCACCCAGGCGCCCTTACTTTTCTCTTTTTTAACAAAGGTATTTTTTTTTTCTGAAATAGCTTTATTTCATGTCATTTTCTGTCCCAATTATGGAGTTCACAATAAAAATTTATGATTGAAAACGATTTTCATATGTTTCCTAGACACAGTATTAATGTTAACTAATTGCTCTCTTATTTATTTATTTGAGAGAGAGAGAGAGAAAGAAAACGAGAGAGTGAGCAGGGTAGGGGCAGAGAGAGAGGGAGAGAATCCAAAGCAAGCTCCTTGCTGTCAACACAAAGCCCAATGTGGGGCTCAAACTCATGAACCATGAAACCTGAGCTTAAACCAAGTGTTGGATGCTTAACTGACTGAGCCACTGAGGTCCCCCAATGTTAGTTGCTTTCATAATAACAGCACTTTGTTATCACTTCTGCTATTTGTTAAAGAAGTAAAGCTCAGGGGAATCAATGACTCAGCACTTTATAGATGACAAAATTCAAAGTAGTTCAACTTGCCCATGCCTCAACAAGTGAAAAACTGAACTTCCATTTAGTAAAAAATGCATCACATCACTCCTTAAAACACTGGGTAACCATTGCATTGTAATTTTGTTGTTGTTGTTCTTGGCAGAAAACTTGACTCTAATGGAAGCTCACTCAAGTGGAATTCAGATTTGCATATTCCAATACATTGCAGCAATTTCTACTTTACTGTAACTGAAAAATCACTAGATCTCTATTTTCTAAAAGTGAATCTTACAGTATATGCATAATGTTACTGTTGCCAAATTATATAATATGCAATATTGTTCTACTCACAACACATTAAGATCCTCTATGCTAATCATTTGTCAGCTAAGATATCAAATTGCCCAGTGGTCACTGTTTCAAAGCCTATCACAGAAAAACATATAGCTGTTTTAACATATAAGCAGAAAAGAAATGGACCTATAGTTTCAGCATGATAACTTTCATCTAGAGTCTCTTAGTGTTTATGTGTGGAATGTTATATGAAGAATGGATGGCAATTTATTTATATGCATCCTCAGTTTTCTATCCATATTCTATTTCTAACCATGCTTGTAATTGACATTGCGACTGTGTCTGAATTCAATACTTTCTAATGGCTGTAATGGCATCAAATTCATTCTTGCAGGAGCACCAGGCCTGTGTAAGTACTGAGAGTACTAACTAAAAGAATGAAATTGGGAATGAAAAAAAAAGACCTAGAATTTCCATTAAGAGAATTATAGACTATCAGATGAATTCAAAAGTTAAAGAAAGTTCCCAGAAGCATCAACATAGCAAAAGAATAATGAGGTACTTTGGCATGGATTTATAGTAATAATTGTCACACCTGTGGTTGAATGTGAATCTGTAAGAAATTTTGCTTCAGTACAGAGAACAATCATTAAAACTGTATCTACCAGGCATTTTACATAGATAATTACCTTTTATTGATTCATCAGAGAAATTTTGACTAAATAGAACAGTTATATAATTTATCTAAAAAAGGTGAAAAATTTTGCTGAATCTATTATCTCCTCAGTTATAAATGTAATATTCAAGGGACTATAATTTGACAACAACTTTGGTGAGTTTGCACACAAATCTCTCATACTTGACAGTATAATTCAACCAAATCTTTCTAATCTAAATTTTTCATGTAAGAGGTAAGTGAGGTGGGCTGCAATACTATCCTAATAAATCTTAGGACAAAGTAAAATATTTGAACATATATATTTATTAGTCCCCATTAATGTGTTTATATCCTCCCATGTTGTACTGTTAGGTCTCTAAATAGCTTAACACCTGAATCTTAGATTATTTCCATATCAATTTTCTAAAAAACACTAAGATTTTCAGAGAGAAAAGATATAAAACTAATACTTATCTCTTTTTTAATTATTACATAGGTTCTATGCCCAGCGCAGAGCCAGGCACAGGGCCTGAACTCACAATGCTGAGATCAGGATCTGTGCTGAGATCGAGAGTCAGATGCTTAACTGACTGAGCCACCCATGTACCCCAATACTTACTATTAATACTTATTAATTAATACTAATTAATCAATACTTTTTAATACTTATTAAAGTATTAATTAGTATAATACTAATTAATGCTAATTAATACTTATCAATTAGTACTTATTTCTTTAAGTACTAATTAATTTAATTTGTTATTCAGTGATATACAATATAATAGAATACATATTATTCAAATGTATGTATAAATATATGCATAAATGTTATAAATAAGACTATTTCTGAAACTCAACAGTGAGGTCCAAAAAAGATAAAAGAAACACTCATTAATAAGTAGCAATTATGCTGCTGAAACACTGAAATTAACATCCTGTATTTATTGCTTCTCTATCCTCCTACTAAATTTTGCCAATTAGATACAGAAGGTCATAGGAAGACTCAAAGCACATTTATAGGGGTAATTGTACTGAGACTAATCCAATTATGTTTAAATGCTTCCGTGATGTTATCATTCTTATGGAAACCTCTGTTACACCAGCTTCATTTAGGAGACAGAGCAGATGTTGCTTTCCATTTGCCTACTTCCCCTCATCCTACTAAGTCCGGAATGTGGTCCAGTCAGGATATTATTCAGAAGAAAATGCCTTGATACTAGTTTCTTTAAGTTAAGTTCATTGGCTATACATAGATGTCCAGATTAATGTGTAAGGGATTGGAAAATGATGAGCTATTTCAAGTATTTTCTACATCATTAACATGATTAATCTATGTCTGTATTATACAACTCCAGCTCTCCAAATATTCTATCATGAGGAATAATATTGAGCAAGGGGTTATAATTTATCAAAGTTATGGTAGAAAAATGACCCTAGCTTAGACTTTCTTGATTCTTTTTCCTGAATGTCATGTGTTCTAAATTATCAAAAAAAGTCATGAGAAAGTAACTGCTAGTGGCAGTCCCAGATGGTGGTACAGAAAGATCCTGAACTCACTTCTTCCCATGGATATCCAATCTACATCTACATATGGAAGAGTTCTCTCTGAAGAAGAACTGAAAATTAACTGAAATGCTCTTCCACAACAAAAATAAAAGGGCCATATCAACATTATAGGGGAGGCAGACATGTGGTCTCACCAAAACCCCACCCCCAATATGGTGACCCATAATAGGAAAGAATCTCCCTAGTCTGGAGCTTCTCCCTGATAAGTGAGGGGTGTGGACTTCAGGTCCCGAAACCCTAGGGATCTGGACCAGAGAGATGAGCCCGTGAAAGATCTGGCTTTGAAAACCAATAGGCCAATATCCAGGAGACCTAAAGTGCTGTAGGAAACTTAGATACTCCTTTTAAAGGGCTCATGTTTAGACTCACTTGCCTGGGATCCAATGCAAAAGCAACAGTTTGCCAAGATGTACACAAAGGAGATTTATGGCAGAGACCAGTTGGGACTTTCTGAAGGATTGGAGGCACTGCCATTTTTGTTCTCTCCCTCTACCTGGCTAGTGCAGGGATCCACATGAAGACACAGCACCCTTCTGGTACCTTGCTAAAGCAGGAGGCCACAAGTGGTCACAGCATTATCCTGGTGTCTTGCTAAAGTTGATGGAAATGTGCAGCCACAGAATTCTCCCATAGCTTTACTAAAACCTGTCAGTGGGTATACATGATTATAGCACTTTTCTGCTGCCTTTTTAAAGCTGATGATGTTCTAAGGCACAGCATTCTCCCACTGCCTTGCTAGGATTGGTGGGCACACATAATCAAAGGATTTTCCCACTGCCTTTTAAAAGTCAATAGGCATGCCCCATCCCCAACATTCTTCCATTGCCTAGATAAAGCTGGAAGATGCCTGCAGTCTACATAGGGATATCCCTTAACACCTGACTATAGTGGCTCAGGTCTTGAACTCCTGGGACCCAAGGCACTATAAAAATCAGAAAGACAGGTCTTGGCAGGCTACGCCCTCCAGAGTATTGCACAGACAGCAGACTGAAACACGCCCCTAGTCTTCCTGTGAAAAAGGCCTATTTACTTGGCCTTGAGCTTCAGCTTGTAAGACATGCTTTAGGTTTGCTATACATTTGAAAAACTATGCAGGTGCTATCAAGAAATGTTGATGGGGGACACCATCATTGGGCTCTCCCTTGCCCACATTATGGTTCATGTATTCCTCTCAGAAAGGAGTTTATACACTTGCCTGAAGTCCAAATTTTTGCAACGGTTTCCCAGGGGACGGCTCAAGATATCCTAGTTTGAAGGCCAGCAGGGTTTATGATTTCAGTCTCACAACACTGTATAAAATCTCAATAACTTAAAAGCTAGTGCCTGTTGATCTGGCTTCCAAATGGCGTGAATCTAAGTGTTGACTGAGATCCCTCCCTATGAAATGCTAACATATCTTGGCAGATCCTCAAAAACTGGGACCTAGCAAGAATAAATCATTCTGCTCAGACAATTTCAAAAGTTCAAAAGACAACCAAGAGCAAAGGCAAAGTTGATGATCAGGTTCATCTCCTATACAACGTCACTCCTTCAAGACTGGGAGAGGCACTTATTTTGCTAATACACAGAAACAAACACAAATAGTCCAGCAAAATGAAAACAAACAAAAAAATAAACAAACAAAACAAAACAAAATGCAAAGTGAAAAAAAAAGGAATATGTTCCAAACCAAAAAGCAAGATTAAGCCTCAGAAAAAGACAATAAAACAGAGATAAGTAATGATAAAGGGTTCAAATTAATGGTCATAAAGATCTTACCAAATTTTGGGAAAGAATAGATGAACTAAAAACTTCAACAAAGAGATAGAGAATATAAGAAAATACAAAACAGAAGTCACAGAGCTGAAGAATACAATAAATGAACTTAAAAACATCACTAGAGAGGTTCAATAGCAAACGGAATGAAGAAGAAAAATGAATCAGTGATCTAGATGACAGGATACTGGAATGCACCTAGAGCAGCAAAAATAATTTTAAAAAGAATTGTAAAACTAAAGACAGTTAATACTTGTGGGATAACATCAAGCAGAATAATATTTGGATTAGAAGGGTCCCAGCAGGAAAAAAGGGAAAAAAGGGGGCAGATAATGTATTAAAAAATATATTGGTTAAAAATTTTCCTAACCTGGGGCAGGAACAATATATCCAACTGCAGAAAGCACAGACTTCCAAATAAGATGAACCCAAAGAGATCCTCACCAGGATATGTTATGAGTAAAGCATTAAAATTTACAGATAAACATAATTTTAAAAGGAGCAACAGACAAACAACTTTTCATGTACAAAGGAACCCCCATAATACTATCAATAGATTTTTCAGAAGAAACTCTGCAGGTCAGGAGAGAAGGGTATGATACATTAAAATCTTCCAACCAAGAATACTCTACCTGGCAAAATTATCATTCAGAATTAAAGAAGAGATAGAGAAAATCAAATGCAAAAGAAGTTTATCATCATTAACCTAGCTTTACAAGAGATATTGCAGGTACTTCTTTAAGCTGAAAAGAAAAAAACCTACTAATTAGTAATAAACAATATTAGTGAAAGGAAAAAAAATATTATGAAAGTTAAAGTCTCACTGGTAAAGGTAAATATATTGTAAAAGTAGTGGATTAATCCCTTATAAAGCTAGTATGAAGGTTAAAATACAAAAGGCATAAAGTTAACTATAACCATAGTAATTATTTAAGGGCTACAAAACATAAAAAGTTGTAAAATATGACACTAAAAACGTAAAACATCGGATTATAGGGAATAAAAATATACAGTTTTAGAATGCATTCAAATTTTAGTTGGTATCAACTTAAAAATAGATCACTTTATAGATTTATAGTCTATTAAATATGAAACTCATTATAATTACAAAGTAAAAAAACAAAGTAAAAACGTATAGTTGATAGACAAAAAAAGATAAAGCAATCTAATATAACACTAAAGAAAGTCTCAAATTAAAAGGCAAGAGAGTAAGAGATGAATAAAATATAAAGGAACTACAAAAACATGTAGAAAATATTTTTTAAAATGGCAATAATAGATACATATCAATAATTACCTTAAATGTAAATGAACTAAATTCTCAAATCAAAAGACATAGATTGGCTAAATTGATTTTTAAAAAAAAACAAGACTCAACTATATGCTGCTTATAAAAGACTCACTTCAGATGTAAGCACACAAACTGAAAGAGTGATTCCATGCAACTGGAATTGAAAAGTGGTTTAGCTATACTTATATCAGACAGAATAGATATTAAAACAAAGTCTGTAATAAAACACAAAAAAGGGTATTACATAGAGATAAAGGGGTCAGTCCAACAGAGGACATAACATTTACTAATACTGATGCATGCCACATAAGAGGACCTCAATATATAAAGCAAATATTAACAGACCTAAAGGGAGAAATTGACAGCAAAACAATAATAGTAGGGGTCTTTAACACTCCACTTACATCAGTGAGTAGATCATCCAGACCAAAAATTAATAAAGATAAATTGGCCTTAAATGACACATTAGACCAAATGGACTTAATAGATATGTACAGAACATTCCATCCAAAATAGCAGAATTCACATTCTCTTCAAGTGTACATGGAGCAGTCTTTAGGATAGATCACATGTTAGGCCATAAAATAAAGTCTCAATAAATTCAAGAAGAATGAAATCATGTCAAGCATCTTTTCCATCATCAATGGTATGAAAGAAATCAATTACAGGAAGAAAGCTGGAAACATCACAAATACTGGTGATTAAACAACATGCTACTGAACAACTAATGGGTCAATGAAAAAATAAAAAAGACAAATAAAAAATACCTTGAGACAAATGAAAATAAAAATACATTACAAAATCTATAATGGGATGCAGCAAAAGCAGTCCTAAGGGTAGTTCATGGCAAAATAGACTTACCTCAAGAAACAAGAAAAATGTCTAACAACCTAACTTTACATCCAAAGTATCTTTAAAAAGAACAAGTGAAGCTTAATATTAGTAGAAGGAAAGAAATTATGAAGATCAGAGAGGAAATAAATGAAATAGAGATTTAAAAGACAATAGAAAAGATCAATGAAACTAAGAGCTGGTTCTTTGCAAAAAATTACACCTTTAGCTAGATTCAACAAGAAAAAAAAAGGACTCAAATAAATAAAATCAGAAGTGAAAGAAAAAAGTTACAATTGATACCACAGAAAAACAAAAGATCATAAAAGACTACTTTGTACAATCGTACAACAATAAACTGAACAAACTAGAAGAAATGAATAAATATCTAGAATCATACAATACTCCAAGACTGAATAGAAAGTCTGAATAGACCAGTAACTAGTAAGAAAATTAAATCAACAATCAAAGAACTCCCAACAACAACAAAAGAAGTTCAGGGCCATTTGACTTTACTGATTAATTCTATCAAATAATCAAAGAAAATTTAATACCTATCCTTTTCAAACTCTTTCAAAACATTAAAGAGGAGGGAATACCCCCACACTCATTTTTCAAGGTAAGCATTAGTTTGAAACTAAAGACAGAAAAAGACACCACCACCACAACAAAAAAATTACAGGCCAATATCCCTGGTAAACATAGATGCAAAAATTTTCAAGAAAAGATTAACAAGGGGCGCCTGGGTGGCACAGTCGGTTAAGCATCCGACTTCAGCCAGGTCATGATCTCACGGTCCGTGAGTTCGAGCCCCGCGTCAGGCTCTGGGTTGATGGCTCAGAGCCTGGAGCCTGTTTCCGATTCTGTGTCTCCCTCTCTCTCTGCCCCTCCCCCGTTCATGCTCTCTGTCCCCAAAATAAATAAATGTTGAAAAAAAAATTAAAAAAAAAAAAAAAAGAAAAGATTAACAAAACAAATTCTAAATACAGTAAAACGTTGGTTTGTGGGCATGATTCATTCCGGAAACATGCTTGTATTCCAAAGCACTTGTATCAAAATGACTTTCCCCATAAGAAATAATGGAAACTCAGATGATTCATACCATAACCCAAAAATATTCATATAGAAATGATTACAATACTGTAATATACTATAATAGAGAAAACACAAAATATGAAGAAAAATAAACAAATTAACCAACACTTACTTTTGAAAACCTTTGTGACTGGTGTGAGGGAGACAAGAAAGAGGAGGGTTATTGTGAAGGATGACTTTCACTGTCACTAATGGAATCACCGCTATCTATTGGCTCAATGGAATCCTTTTCTTTTCATGCAACTTTAACAAGGAACCTGTCCAATGACACTTGCTTTTGCCTCCTTTTGAGGATTTTGCAGAGATGTGACATTGCACTGTCATTAAACAGATCCATCACTCACTCTGATACAGCCTTATTCGGATGGTGCTTTGCTACAAAATTTTGCACTGTTTCCCACATTTTACACATCTCCCTAATCTCATTTGAAGTGAGGGTTTCCTCCATCCTTTTCTTTTCCTCCTCCTCCTCCTCTGCAGACAAGATCTCCTGCATAACCTCTTGCAGTTGCTCGTGATGTGGATCCATCAGTTTGTCAGTGGTCAGATCCTGGTCATGTTCCTCTACTAGCTCTTGAATGTCATTCTCATTCACCTCCAGTCCCATGGTTTTCCCCAAGGACACAATTTCATCGACAACTGGCACCTCCTGTTCAGGAAAAAGCCTCTCTAAGTCATGTCCAAGAATGTAATCAGGCCACAGTTTTCTCCACGCAGAATTGAGGGTTCTGTTGGTGACTGCATCCGAGGCTTTACTGATGATCTTGAGGCAGTTCACAATGTGGAAATGATTTTTCCAAAACTCTTGGAGGGTAAGGTTTGTCCCTTCAGTCACCTCAAAACATTGCTGAAATAGTGCTGTGGTATAAAGCTTTTTAAAGTTTGAAATGACCCGCTGATCTATGGGCTGGAGGATTGGAGTGGTGTTGGGAGGAAGGAACTTGACTTTAATGAACTCAAAGTCCTCTAGTAAGTCATCCCCAAAGCCTGAAAGATGAGCAGGATCATTATTGATAACCAACAAGGCTTTTAGTGGCAGATTCTTTCCTAAAAGTTATTTCTTCACTGCAGGGCAGAAGACCTTGTTGATCCACTCAGTGAACAAGATAAGAGTGACTGAAGACTTGCTGTTGGACCTCCACATAATGTTTAACTGGCTCTTCTGCACCGTGAATTTCTTTAAGGCTCATGGCTTCTTGGAATGAAACATGAGCACGGGCTTGACTTTCAAATCCCCACTTGCATTAGCACAAAACAAGAGAGTGATAAGGTCTTTCATGGGCTTATTACCTTCTCTTGCATTCTCTTCTTCTGTAATGTAGGTCCTCTTTGGCATCTCTTTCCAAAAAAGCCCCATTTCATTGAAGTTAAAAAGTTGCTCCAGAAGGTAACACTCAGAAAACATGAGCTCTGGACTCAGTAGCAAACACCTCAGCTGCCTTTGTGTCTGAACTCGCAGCCCCTCCATGCCTCACAACACTATGGATGCCACTTCTTTTAAGGTTATCACACCATCCCATGCTTGCCTTGAAGACTTATTCATTTTCTGTTGACCTACTTGGAATTTTACTTGTTAGGTCAGTGTATGAGGTCTTTGCCTTCTTGTAGATTAAGCTCTTGCTCATGGTTTCACCTGCTAGTTGCTTATCATTTATCCAGAAGCAACTTTTCTACATCTTCCAGAACACGTAGACATTGCCTTGGTATTTGGTGACTCATTTTGCTGCATCTAGCCTCCTTATTTCTTTTTCTTCTTTACTATTGTGTAAATGGTCAGTGTTAACTTCTAATAAAATCTTGCAATTTTGGCCACTCCCGTACCTCATTCATACTTCTCGATGATTTCCTTCTTAACTTCCACCATAGTCATCTCTTTCTTCTTACCACCTTTCTTTTCAATGTTTTCTTCATGAGGCCATTGTATACACTTGCACAGATGCTGACTACAGTACTGTATTAGTACACTCTTCTCATATACTGTATTTAATGTAACTGACAATAAGGCAGTGAGGAAAGGGTCTGTATCTGCAGGCAGTTTAACCTAGAATGAAGCAAAGAATTGCTAAGCTTACTCTTATATGGAAAAGCAAAGAACTGTCCATAGGTGCTTTGAAGTGACAAATAATACAATAGTGCCAGTTGTGGGCACCTTCCAACATTCTGAAAAATCACCAATCTCTGACAACCACCACAGCCTGAAACCAAGTGACCAAGTATGGGAGACAGTCACCCATAATCCTGTAGTGAAAGATAGAGAGAGAAGAACCATTGGTTCAATTGTAATCACATGACATTCAGCATCATGTACTACTTGTATTGCAAGACATTGCTCGTTTATCAAATTAAAATTTATTAGAAATGTTGGCTCATCTTGTGGAATACTCAAAGAACAAGTTACTTGCAACCCTAGATCTTAGTATACATTAAAAAATCATACACCGTGACCAAGTGGGATTTATTACAGGGACACAAGGATGCTTCAATATCTGCAAATCAATCAAACTGATATACCACATTAACAAAATGAAAAATAATAATCGTATGATCATTTTAATAGATGTAGGGAAAGCATTTGACAAAATTCAACATTTATTTATGGTTAAAACTCTCAATGAAAGTGGGTTTAGAGTGAACATACTTCAATATAATAAGTCCACAGCTAACATTACACTTGAGCTTAATATTAAGCACATGAAAAGGTGTTCAGCATCATAATCATCAGGGGAATGCAAATCAAAGCCACAATGAGATATCACCTCACTTTTCTCAGAACAGCTATTCAGAAAGAAAAGAAATAACAAGTGTTGGTGACGATGTGGAGATAAGGGGACCCTGGTGTAGTATTAATGGGAATGTATTGGGAAAGCCACTGTGGAAAAGAGTGTGGATGTATTCAAAAAATAAAAAAATAGAACTACCATATGATCCAGTAATTCCATTACTAGGCATTTATCAAATAAAACAAAATGGACTAATTAAAAAAGATATATTCACCCTTATGTTCATTGCAACACTTTTAATATTAACCAAGATATGGAAACAACCTAAGTGTCCATTAATGGATTAAGGAATAAAGAAGATTTGGTATATATATATACACTCAATGGAATGCTTCCCAGCCATAAAAAATAAGGACGTCTGGACCATTTTCAACAACATGGATAGCCTTTGAGACTATTGTGCTGAATAAGTGAAATAAATCATATAAAGACAAATATTACATTATTTGACTTATATATGGGATCTAAAAAACAAAAGAAATAAATGAAACAAAACAAAACAAAATTCAAAAATTTGGAGAATAGATTGGTGGTTGCCAGAGGAGAAGGGAATTGGGGGTTAGGAGAAATGGGTGATGGGGATCAAGATATAAAAACCTCCAGATAAAAAATAAATCATGGAGATATAATGTGCCACGTGACAACCATAGTCAATAATACAATCTTGCATATTTCAAAGTTGCCAAGAGTGAATCTTAAAAGTCCTCATCATAAGGGGAAAAAGTCCAAATTTGTATGGTAACAGATGGCAACTAGACTTACCTTGGTAATTATTTCATAGCACATACAAATATTGAATTATGTGATAAACCTGAAACTGATATAATGTTGTGTGTCAAAATTTTACCTCAATTAAAAAAAACATGGTGATGTATCACTTCTGACGATTAATGTTATCTGCCTTTTTAATTTTTGTCAATTTAATGAATATATGAATATGTCATTGCACCCTTGGTCTGTATTTCCCTGCTCACAACTGATATTAAATAGTTCATAAGTTGTTTTGCTAGGTGTGTTTCTTTTTGTAAGTAGTGTCTATTCATGTCTGTTGCCCATTTTTTACTATTGGGTTTTTTGTGATTTTTTAATTAGTAATAGTAGTCATTTATATATACTTGACACTAATATCTCCGTTGTATGTTCCTAGAACATCTGCAGTTTATATCTTCTCTTTTTACCTTCTTATGGTATATGTGAAATAATCAACTTTCTCAATTTTAATATACTGTAGTCAAGTTTATCAATATTTTCTTTTATGGTCAATGTCCTTTTTTGTGTAGTGTTTTATAATTTTCCTTACTTTAATATCTTATAAATGTCTAATTTTTTTTTCTGCTCAGTGTTTTAGTTTTGTTGTTGACATTAATGTATCTAAGTTTATCTTGGTTCATGACATGAGTTAGTCATCCGATTTTATCTGTTTTCCACATGGATTACCATTTTATTTTCAGCTCCACTTGTTGAAGAACCCTTCTTTACCCCATTGATCTACAGTGCTCCCTCTGTCATATACTGAATGTTCCAAACATGTGTGAGTCTACCTCTAGGTTCTCTGTTCTGATCCACTGATCCCTTTTTACCAATACTATAGTCTTAATTACTCTAATTTATAAGACCACTATACTTTCATGCTTCAGAAGTATCATGCAATTTTTATCACTCCTTAGCAATTTTAGTATTTTCTTCAAGTAGTTATTTTCTAATTTTATTTCTTAGAATTCTGTTTAAATGCCATAGCTTCTGTGAAATTTTATTTGATACCCTGATACATTTTCTGCTACTCAGAGCATCCCTCTTCAACAACCTAATATCCATTATACCCACTACGCTTTGTAATCATTTCCAAATTACATTTGCACACACACACACACACACACACACACACACACACAGATGTTTACTATAAGCTCCACAACAGTTAGGGAACTCAGTTCTCTTATCTTTTCAGGTCTTAGTACATAGAAGACAGTTATTATTTTTAAATTTTTTGTTTGTTTGTTTATTGATTGACTGAGAAGGAGAGAGCATGCATGAGCAGGGGAGGGGCAGAGAAAGAGAGAATCTCAAGCAGGCTCCGTGCTGTCAAAGCAGAGCCTGATGTGGGGTTCAATCTCTAGAACCCTGAGATCATGACCTGAGACGAAATTAAGAGTTGGTCATTTAAAGGGCTGAACCACCCAGGTGCCCTGGCATTTTTTTTTTTTTAAGAGTAACTTCCTTCTTTGGGACTGCACCAGAATAACTGTTCCTCCTTGTCCCCTGCTGTAGATCTGACTCACCCTGGATTGCAAAGTCTGGTTGAATCTCATTCAGACCTTTCATGTACCTTTACAGGATTTAGAAGAAATTGATAAAATGTTATCATGAGCCAATACTCCACTGATGGTTTTATGCTCGTTATCTCATTTAATTCTCAAAGCAACCCTATGAAGCAGGATTATTGCCTCTAAGGTTCTAATATTAAGTGAGATCACTAACAATTTGTTAAGTAATTTGCTAAAAGTCACACAACTATTTCAAGAAGAAAAGGATGAGAACCAGGTTGGTGAACAAAGTCTGGGCTTTTAACTATGTGGTAATCTTGTTTTTTCACCTGTGAACTCAGCAGTCTTGAGGCTTAGGATATGTATTATCTTTGCCCATCACTGGGTTATGTTCTTTTTCTTTCTTTTCTTTTGTCTTTTTTTCCCCTTTATTTTCTTTTTTGGAGATATAATTGACACACAACATTGTATAAGTTTAAGGTGTACAATGTATTGATTTGACAGGCACTTAACAAACAATTAATAAATTGATGAATAAAAACATAAATGTATCTGAAAAATTTTTAAAAAGTGACTATTATTTAGAAAAATGGTCTTATTCTCAAAAATTTCAAGAACAAATTAATTTCTTTTATACTGATAAATATATGATTTAGATATTTTATCTTCTTACATGTTTTCTCAGATTTAATCACAGGAATTTTTCTGCTTAAGCATAACAAATAAAAACATCCACAAACAATATAGATGCTTGGAAATAGCATAACTTATTTTGATTATAATTTTTGTCTAAATTTGTATACTTCAAGTGATTTTAAATCATTAAAGCTTTGCACACATAGCTTTCATTTTCCAGCAGTATACTGAATCCTACTTAATACAATGTAGATGAGTACTATATGTATACACATACATAATTTCATTGCCCATGAATCTTTTGGTGATATAATGTTGAAAAATATACTGAAGTCCAGTTTCTTAAAATCAAAGTTTTTAACATTTCTTCTTTTTATCTTTGGATTCATGACTTAATATAGCTCTTAGATAAAATGAACAAATGGTTTCCACAACTGTAGACAACCAAAAAATACCATATCCTATGGGCATGTGGCTGGCTCAGTGGGTAGACTCTTGATCTTTGGGTCATGAGTTTGAGGCCCATGTAGGGAATATAGTTTACTTAAAGAACCACAACAACAGCAACAAAGATACCGTATTCCACAATATGCTGATAATATGACTCCATTATCATAAACTAGTAGCTGGCAATTGCTATCAGAAAGAATGACTTAGAATGAACTACTCTAAAACTGAAATCAGTTTCGGGCACATGTTCCCCAATGTCTAATTGGCTTACATCCAACAATTGTATCCAGAGTGCTAACATGTTTAGTTACCTCAGGGTGTATTTTACAACTAATTTAGCTTTTAATGGTTCACTGGGAAGTCAAATTGCTTAAAATGCAATGTTTTAGAGGCCCTGGTGAGTGATTGATAATATTCGCTGCGAAAATTGTTCAGGATAAAATTATTGAAGCCATCTAGTGTGGTACAAGTCTTTAAGGCCTCAATCATTTATTTATTTTATTTTGGAACAAATGCAGAATTATTTACCAATAAAATACCACACTCACTATAGTTTTTCTTGCTATCTCTATGCAAAGATGGGTGGACCACTTATTTAGACAAAATTATTTGTTTTGAAATCTAATTTTCATGTTATATACCAAGTATCCTTTCTATCCTCAGATAATTATAAAGCATATAGGCCTGCCTTTAATCAATAGAATGACTATTGGGTCTCTAGATTCCCACAGACTATAATCTTATACTCTTTGTTCCTCATTATAAATAAAAATATAAAAGAACGAGCAAAAACCCATGGTTACTGTTAATGGGGTACTCTTGGAAGATGTGTTGAATCATGTTATCATGCTTGATATGAAGAGTAGTACTTTCAACTATATTATATATGTACTCTACCTTAGAGTCTCTGAGGACTGCATTTTGACCTCCATGCTTCAGTATCTTAACTTCCTTTATTGGACTTTCCTGTGGTATCATGTGCTCAGCTTAGATTTACAGTGCTGTAGGAACCATTATATTGAACTGATTGGGTGGCTCAGTCAGTTAAGCGTCCAACTCTTGATTTTGGCTCAGGTCATGATCTCACGGTTGTGAGTTCTAGCCCTGCATCAGGCTCTGTGCTGAGAGCAAGTAAGCAAGTAAGCAAGTAAGATGATAAAAACTAAAAGTTAACCTACAATTACCAATTAAAACATTCCATTATTTTGTTGGCTTATTAAGATTATCTATTCATTTTTCTTTCAAAATTATCACTTTCATTTACTTTTATCTTAGTGTGCATTTTGTCACCTGCCTTAAAAAAACTTAGAAATTGAATAAATAAAACATCATATCCATATCATATCAATCCAAGATTGCTCATTCATTAATTTGTTCATTCAGTGAACAAAAATATGGTAGATACTCACCCTGTACCAGATACAATGCTCAGTGTTGAGTTGTAAAAATGAATAGGATCTCACTTATAAATACACTCAAATCATTTGAGACAAAGGAGCAAAGAAAATACAACAGATCAAGGATAATCTTTTCAATAAATTGTGCTGGAACATTGAGACATGCACATGCCAAAAAAAAAAAAAAATTCAAATATAGGCCTTAGACCCTTCACAAAAATTAACTTAAAATAGATCACAGATCTAAATTTAAAATTCAAAACTATAAAACTCTTACTAAAAGATAGGGGTGCCTGCATAGCTCAGTCAGTTAAGTGACCAAGTTCAGTTCAGGTCATGATCTTGTGGTCCATGAATTCAAGCCCTGTATTGGGCTCTGTGCTTACAGCTCAGAGCCTGGAGTCTGCTTCCAATTCTGTCTCCTTCTCTCTCAGCCTCTCCCCCACTTGCGCTCTGTCTCTCTCTCTCTCAAAAATAAACACTAATTTTTAAAAAGATAATATGAAAGAAAACCTAGACGACCTTGTGTATGGAGATGATTTTTTTGTTACATCACCAAAGCATGATCCATGAAAAATATAATTGATAAAGTCTAGCTTATCAATTTGATAAACTTCATTAAAATAAAAAAACTTATGTTCTGCAAAAAACATTGTCAAAAGAATAAGACTATCCATTACTGGGAGAAAATATTTGCAAAAAAAAAAAAAGCGTACCAGATAGATGTCCATTCTCTAAAATATACAAAGAGCTCTTAAAACTCAATAATAAGAAAACAAATAACTCAATATAAAAATAGGCCAAAATCTCTCAAAAGAAGATATACAGGTGGCAAATAAACATATGAAAAGATGCTCCACATCATACGTCATCAGAAAAATGCAAATTGAAATAATAATGAGATACTTCTATACAGCTATTAGAATGATCAAAATCCTGAACACTGACAACAGTAAATGTTGGTGAGGATGTGAAGCAGCAGTACCCTCATTTATTGCTGGTAGGAATACAAATGCATACATACTAATATTTACCCAAGGGAGTTGAAAACTTACATCCACAAAAACAAAAACAAAAACAAAACAACAATAACAAACCTGTACATGAATGTTTTTCAGGTTTATTTATAATTACCAAAACTTGAAAGCAACGAAGATGTCCTTCAGTATGTAAATAGATAGTCTATGGTACATCCAGATAACGAAATGTTACTCAGCACTAAAAAGAAATGAACTGTCAAGCAATGAAAAGATATGGAGGAAACTTAAAGGCATATTCTGCAAGGCTGCATACTATGTGATTTCAACTATATGACATCCTGGTTAAGACAGAACTATGGGGACAATATAAATATCAGTGGTTTTCAGGGGCTTGGAGTGGGAGGAAGGAAGATGAATAGGCAGAGCACAGATGATTTTCGAGGCAGGGAAAATACTCCGTATGATACCATAATTGCTGTTACACACCATGATACATTTGTCTAAATCCACGGAATGTACAACACCATTAGTAAATCATAATATAAACCATGGCCTTTATGATGTGTCAGTGCAGGTTCATCATTTAAAAATATGCACCATTCCAGGTAAGTGATGTTGATAATGAGGGAGGCTATGCAAGTGTGGGGTCAGGAGTATATGGGAAATACCTGTATCTTTCCCTCAATTTTGTTCTGAACCTGAAACTTCTCTAAAAAACACAGTCTTGCTAAAAGTTAAAACTAAATAAAAAAGAAGAAGAGGAAAAAAGTGAGTAAGACACAATGTCTCCAAGGAATTCACAGTTCAATAGAGCAGACAGATAAGTGAATAAGCATTACCAGTAACAGGTAGTGTGAGATAGACCACAACAGAGTCAAACACAGGATGTTACTAAAGAGAGGAGGGACATGTAATCTGCTTTTCGTCTAACAGTTTGGGTCAAGAAACAATTTTCTGGAGATGGCAATGTAGCTGATTCCTGAAACCCTCATTTTAGTAATTTTGATAGGTTCTGCTACCTCTTTTAGGACACTTATATTAAGATTAACACTAACTTCACTCCCATGATTTCTTTTTTTTTTTTTCAACGTTTATTTATTTTTGGGACAGAGAGAGACAGAGCATGAACGGGGGAGGGGCAGAGAGAGAGGGAGACACAGAATCGGAAACAGGCTCCAGGCTCTGAGCCATCAGCCCAGAGCCTGACGCGGGGCTCGAACTCACGGACCGCGAGATCATGACCTGGCTGAAGTCGGACGCTTAACCGACTGCGCCACCCAGGCGCCCCCACTCCCATGATTTCTAATTCTACCCCAACTATCGCAGGTCATGGTTATAAAAAGGCAAGTTAATCAAATCAGAATTAGAATGTCTGCATGCATTAGTTACATCATTTTTTCCTACAAACTTTTGTAACAATAGGAAGCAGAAATTTTACCAGGAGCATTGAAATTATTTCCAATTTTTCTTTTATTTATTATCCAGTATCGATGTGAGTGGCATTAATTATGACCCATTCCATACTGGTATATTTACATTTTGGTACCTATATTATTTTTGGTGAGGTTTGTGATCGTAAGTCAATCTATCATTAATTGCCAGCTAACACTCATCTAATACTTCCAATTTATTCTTAAAGCCAACAACCTTTGAGCAAAATTGTGCTTGAGAGGCATTAGGTCACTCTTTTTCAGAGTTGCTATTTAGGATTAAACAAATAAACAAACTTGATTTTTATTGAAGCCAGTAGAATCCTCAAAAATGTCAGACTGAAGAATTTTGATTCAACTTAACAGCCTGAAGGAAACATTTAGGAATAGCTTCTTTCAAATGCATACAAAGGTCATTTCTTCCGTTACTTGAAAATTATAGTATTGTTGCATTGTGCAGTTGTAGCCTAGAGGGAAAATAGTGAGTAATTATTTGATACACACACAACTTTATTTCTAAGATTTCTTTGTTATAATCATTCATGTCATTAATATAAAAAATCTATAAAGTAAAGTCTATTATAAAATTGTAATCGCATTAAATTTTTAATTCTATATTTCCATCTATATAATTGTAGTAAGAACAGTCATAAGACTTTATTATGGTATTATATTTGTATAATGATTAATTTGTCAATTTGTTTTAATATTTAGTATTTTATTCTTCAGTTTAAATAGGGTGATCCATATGCAAAGATAAGAAAGATACAGTAGCTTGGAAGAAATTATTGCAAATATTAATGATCCATCATTCGACTATTTTGGTGTAGCTTGCAATATTTTGACATTCTGACATTTCAAATCCGTTTAACTTCTGATGATTGCTTTGTACAATTTCCACAGCTTAAACTAAACTATAAGTTGTATACCAATGGCTTCTTGGAATAGCATTTATTTAACTTACTTTTGTGGTATTATACATCTTTTGTTTGTGTTTAATTTCTTATTGTTTCCATTTTAGGAATTACCATCTTCATTTTCTCTCATAGGAAACTTTATGTTTTTTCTATTACCTTAAAATATAATTTTAAAATGACATGTTACAATAAAGGAGTAAAGGAAAGATGTAGAGTTTATAGTTTGGGTGTTAAACTACTACTTGTTGGTTTTCTGCTCAATTGATTGTACTCATCATAATAAATTCAAGATCAGTTCTGAAGAAATGGTCATAACAAGAATAAAATCCCTGGTAAACGGGATGTGTTACAGAAAGCACACAGTTGAAATCCATAGACACTTATTCAGCTCTTGCTGAGCTTAAATTGTTTTGCACACCAAATGCAAATGTAAGAGTAATCATCCCCCAGTCTAGGTGAGGTTTCTTTATGACAATTGCTTTTTTTTTTTTAAAGTTTATTTATTTATTTTGGGGGGGGTGCAGAGAAAGAGGGGCAGAGAGAGAGGAAGAGAGAGAATCCCAAGAAGGCTCTGAGCTTTCAGTGCAGAACCCAACATGGGGCTCTATCCTGTGAATAGTGAGATCATGGTCAGAGCTGAAATGAAGACTCATATGCTTAAATGACTGAATCACCCAGGCACCCCGCCCCTCTGTAATTTTGGTAGAGTAACTCAAGCCCTCCAGAGGATTAAGATATGTGCTGAAGATTGAAAACCACTGCTTTGTGAGATGCTCCTAAAGACCACTTTCCTTTCACACACTGATCTAGTGAATAAGTGAAATAATGCATATTTATTACTATATAGAGCTTCTTCATTACCTTCTTGTAACTAGATTGCAAACTCCACTGGAAGATGAACCTCCTCTGTGTTTATTCATTATGTATCCCCAGAGTCCTGCACTGAATGTGTCATTTAGCTCTCTGCAACATTGTTTTTGGTAAATGACACTGTAGTTTGGAATTCGACTCTAAAAGGTAGACATTACACAAATAACTTACAAAAGAAGGTTATACTAAAATACTAAAATTAAATATGAGGGAAAAATAGATTTTACCTTCCAGCTTATGTGCCTTAAGCATTTCTTACCATAACTTTCTATTATAATCTATTCAAAATCAATGCTAATAATGCAACATTTATCTCAAAGACATTCTTATAAATGCTCACTACAATTAGGTTAATGTTTATATTTCTATAGTACAGTTTCACTATCTAATATATTCACATATAATTCTTGATTTAATTTAACACATATGAAAGGGTTTAAATGCATGTCATAGTTTCTAAATGCTTTCATATTTTTTTGCCTCTTCTGATCAAATGGTGGGAACAATATTTTTAAAGTATCATTATTGTCATTTAGGCAAAAAATGATAATAGGGAAGTTACCAACCCAAGAAGTCTATTGAGAAGAAGCGTCAGGTCACATTTTTTTCAGAGTTGATTCTTAAGATTAAAAATACGAAAATAATATATTTTAAAATTTTGCAACTTTCCTGAATTATATTCATTATGCTAACTCTTGCATTTCCGTTTTTAACATATATTTTTTTTTAAAGATTCATGTGGTTACCTCTGTAAATACAAATACCTTCTCCCTTGACTCTTCGTCTGCCTATTTTTTGGTCCTTGATGAGAGTATGCATAGAAGGCCTTAGGGGATTTTGAATATATATAAGAATAAGATGAATTATCTTAATTCTGTATTTACAGATCTTCCAAATCATACTCTAAGAGCATTCATAATGTGTATAGGTTATTGTTCATTCTTGTCTTTAAAGCACTTACAGAAAAAAAGAATTGCCAACACAAATGTTAAGTGCAATGATCTATGACATGCAGCTTAAGGTCTGTCCTTGATATTTGCAAGACCAGGACAAGAGCAGAAATGAAGGCTCACATTCCATATGTCTAACATTTAAATATTACATTAAATTGGAAATAAGAAAGAGATAAGTCTGCTCTAATCTCTTACTTTGAAAAGGTACTCCTCAAAATTACATGGAACAGAATTTAGTACCAAAATTACATGGTACAGAATTTAGTACCCCAAGGTGGCTGTGCGGTATGTCCCCCTTTTCTTCCAGGCTTGCCTCAGTCCTATACTACAAGGTCAAACACTCCAGCCTGAACTTCCAAATCTGTCCAAAGTCTCCACAAATAATCTTCCTTGGCTGACACTTGAGCCTAGAGGCACCCACAACAGTGGGTGATCTGTCCTACAGAGGATGCAAGCAGATTCTACAAACAGACTTGGAGCCATTTGGGTGTGGAATTCTGATACATGGGAACCAGTACCAGGATCTGGAAGCATTGCATGGGATCTGAGTGCCCACATCCTGGAAGGCCCAGTGATGCCTTGCCCCCTGAACCCCAGCCCATGGGCAGCTGAAGCTGAAAGGAGATTAGAGTGTGGACCCTTCTAGTGCATGACAAAGCAGGCAGGATTTCTGTTTTCCTCAGTCCAAGGTTAGAACTGTGCATCACACAGGGAAAACATTTTAAGGCAACACATTCTACTTGTCTTTGCTTAATTCAGTGAATATCCTCATGATTTCACTCCTTTATGGAACAAATAGCTTTCAAATTTTTCCCCGGAGCATTTTCCAAGGTAGTTTGAGACCTGCCCTCTAATCACTTGTCATATCATTTTTGTTCACTTTTTTCCTTATTATAATAGCATTATTTTTTTTAAAGAGTCATGTTGCCAGGGTTACCAGAGTGAAGAATGGGCATTGCTGCCTTTGCTGAAAATTTAACTCTTCTTGAATAAATTTACCCTGTAGTATTGGACCCATTCAACTTTTTGTGAATAGTTTACAATCTCTGCCTGTTTCTTTTTTTAATTTTTCTTTCCATCTCTCTCTCCAAGTGTTGCTGTGCTATTGATTTTCTCTTGAACTTCCTCTTTCTGTACCCACCATTCAATATGGGTACTTTCCCTTTTATTCCCTAGATTTTTCTCCTCTGTTCATTACCGCACACTCCACATTCTGCCAAATGGTAGCACTGGCTGCTCGTTAAAACTTACTGACTCAGAGAACCCTGTTCTACTGGTAACTTTTCAAGTTGGCCTTACATGAGAGCATCTGTAGCAGCCTGTGCTTAGATTATTTCTCTGCCATTGCTACTGCTCCATAGGAGGGGATTGGCCTGTGCAGGGTAGGCAGTGATAGAAGAACAGAAAGCCAACACTAATCTGTACTCAAAGCTATTTTCTGCTTTCACTTAATACTTTTCTGTGTCTTCTCCAATAATTAAACTCTATTTCCAAATAATTTAATTGAAAGAAAGAACCAATGGAAGCACCGTAAACAAATCACTGAAGTTGGAAGTGAAATCATACAGGATTTATAACTTTATATCAAATATGCAGGCTAAAGATGAAGTTTTGCATACATTTAGTGGCTTTTCATATTAGAGGTTTGTTGCTATTTGTTCGGTTTGGAATATTTTAGTTGATGCTTTAAACCACACAGGTTTATTATGAATATAAAAAAAACACTCACACTTTTAGGCATTTTCTGGGATACTTTTCCCTGGGATTTAAATTCAACTAGAAAATAAATTCTGATGCTTTACCAGCCTGTGTTCTTTAAACGTCCTGAGTAATACTATATAAGCACACTTTTCATGAACCTGCAGTGGTTAAATTGCAAACAGGTGTCTCTTTCAAGGCAGGCTCATACCCTGGTGTTTTCCAAAAAGGATCATGGTTTTTCACACCACATTTTAAAAGGAAACAATCTCAAATCTTTTGACTAGTAAGTTTTCTTTGATGCTGCAACTTTGCTCGTTTTATCACTGAATATAAAGGAAGCAGATGCTGACTTTAGAAACTGAATTGCTTAAGGAGACCTTTGCAGATAGGTAATGATGTTAGTGCCAAGCAGAAAACACTAAAGTCAAGAACAATACCGAAATAGAGGAGAAAGCTGAGCAGGTATATAGGGAAGTAAACAAACACACCTGGGAAGTAAGGAAAACAAGCTTACTGGTGCAATGAATATAGTGAAAAAGCACCCCAAGTGAGATACAACCACAACCACATTTTGTATATTACCACCCTACCCCTTTATCTTTTGTTCAGTGGGACTAATTTTTCACCTGTAAGTGTATAAAATCCCTCTCTCTCTCTCTCTGCACAAATCAGATCCAAGGTAAACACTCATATATCCAACACACCCTGGAAGGACTTATCAACCAAACTGGTATTGTCTCCTTTATTTCTGCTCTCAACCCAAGTACTCTGTACCCACCCTACTTCAGAAAGTAGATGTCAGGCTGTCTGAAAGATCTCATGAAGTCTTCCTCTTTAGGTTTGAGAAAAGGGCATGCATCCCTCATCCTGGGAATGAGGCGGGGGCTCAGAGTCTAGCCCAGCAATCTCTAGAGAAATTCTCTTTCTTCAAATTCCCATTCTTAAAAAATCTCACCGAGGGTGAGAGTTTCCAGGATCATGTAACCATTTTTTTTAAATTTCAACGTAAAGTTATATATTGTTCTGGCACTGAATTTTGACCTAGCTAATTTTGTATATCTTAGCACTTCATTGAGAGAATCAAGTTTAACATTCCAGTTTGAGGGAAAAAAATTAAACCTAAATATTTATGTTTCCTTATACATTTATTTTTCCCTACATATTTACCCTGTGACTAAAATTACCACTTATTGAAGTTTAGAGGGAGTGGGGCATAATGGCTTATGGACAGCCTTCATTGTCCAGTAAGTATATTGAGTCTAAGCCATGATTTATGTTTCAATCTGCCAAGGAGAATGTTAATGATAATATTTTAAATATTAACTACCAATTCTCTTAGGGCTCAAAAACCATTATATGTACCCTACTTACTGTTTTATTTGTATTTTTAAAGCAAATTTTATAGTGGCTCTGAATTCTGTATCCTCCTTTACTGGTAGCATCATCCTAAAGTTGTTCAATAAAACTAATAGCAAATAACTCTAGCTTTAGAATCATAAACTGTGTGTTCAATGTTAATGATCTGATAATTAAAATGAAACATGCTACTAAGCACATCCACTTTTGACCCTGTATAAAGTGCCATACTTTTGAACTCTTCCAACTCTGTCTATGTGTACATAGAATTGATAACTAGATACAGGCTTGGGAAGATTCTCAATCAGGGTAGGTGTCGGTCAAGTAAGGTACAATGGTGAGGCAGCGTAGGGAGGATGGATCCAGACAGGGAGCATTTGAAAGCCACTGAAGCCAGAAAAGGTAGTGGGTTGTACTTAAAAAAATTAATCTGTTACTACTGGATATAAAATGACAATGCAGGAAAATATTTGGAACCTACAGAAAACAAAAATAAAGATGATATAATCATTTATCTAAACCCAAGAGGAATGAATTCTCAAGACTTAAATGGCAGGTCAGCAATCTTTTTTTTTTTTTTTTTTTTTTTTTATAGGACAGAAAAAGTTGTGGAGATGAGCAAACAAGAGAAGCCAGGTGGTTTTTTTGTGTAAGGGATTATTTTAGAGAATCATTACTTAAACCTTGAGTCATATATAACCTTCATTTTAGAATATAATTTTGGAATTTCCTTAAGAAATTTAAAAATAATTCAGGTGATTTCATACTTTGCAATATATTTAATGAATTAAATTAATTATGACAGTACTATAGATTGTTGTACCAAATTCATTTTAATATAATCTGTAATACTATTTATGACACATGGACAAATGGTAAACAAAGTGTTTAATTGCTTTATACAGAAAAAAAAGGAACTATCAAAAGTGAACTTTGAAATCATAACTCAGGATGAATTTGGTACATGAGTTAATACTAAAAATATGGATTGTGTTTTGACTGGGAAGGGGCTGGATGCCTATATTTGAATCCCAGTCAGCCATGGGTCTCCATCACAGGCTTGCTACTGTTGGGCAAGTTGTTTTACTTTTCATTTCAATTTCCTTAGTTGGATCATGGGAGTAAAAATAGCATGCGCATCAGATAATATTTTAAGAATTAAACAGATTAATCCACACAAAGAGCTTCTAATAGTATCTGAAACATGTACAAACTCAACAAATATTGCCAATGCTCTGTGGCACACACATATTAATCACACATAAATACAAATGTTCAACATGAATATAAATTTAAATGTTAAAAAAGAAAATATAGAATAATATTCTTTTGACTTCAAAGTAGGAAAATATATTATTAATAAAGATAATAAAGACACATTTCATTACATGATAATTTAAAAGTACATATAAGGGTGCCTGGGTAGCTCAGTCTGTTAGGAGTCTGACTTCTGCTCATGTCATGATCTTCGTGGGTTCGAGCCCCACATCAGGCTCTGTGATGATAACTCAGAGCCTGGAGCCTGTTTCAGATTCTGCGTCTCCCTCTCTCTCTGCCTCTCCCCTGGTTGTGTTTTGTCTCCCCCTCTCTCAAAAATAAACATTAAAACAATTTTAAAGTACTATATAAATAAAGTAAATATGTGTAAAATTAAAATAAGCCATAGATTGGAAAAAGACATTATATGTGTTTATAGTATGTATTTATATATGCATATACACACATATATCTGATTTAAAAAATAAGTAATATTTAAAAAGAGTAGGTCAAGTCAATCAAGTAAGACAAGGTTCAATAGGAAAATATATCAAAGAATTAGAATAGCAACTCATGGAAAGGAAAGCTTGAACAACAATAAAAATATGAAAAAGTGATCCATCTTATCAGAACAGCTCAGAATCAGGCAAGTGAAAATTAAATATTAAGTAATGCTTCATATATATCAGACTGAAAAAATTAAAAGACTGGCACTACCCTGTGAGGGTGTGGAAATCAGAAAATCCTCATATAGTACTGGTAAGATATAAACTGACAAAATTGAAACGTACCATACTGCATAGCAATTCTACCAGTAGATTTATTCTAAAGAGTTCTCAGGCATGTGTTCAAGGAGAGAGAGATGTGTGTATTGATTGCAGTTCTGTTTGTAATTAAGGATACTTGGACACTGTATATATCCATTAATAAGACAAGGGATATATAAATTGCAGAATAATAAGTCAATGTACTATCCTGGAGTGAAAATGAAGGAATTATATGTCAAATGGTGTCATTTACAGAAAATGAAAAAGCATACAGAACAATGTATATTGTTTATTAATTCAAAATATTGTGGTACAAACTCCTAATGAGAATAATGACAGCAAATTGTGAACACTGTTATCTCTGAGAGGTGAAGAACAATTTAAAAAGTGTTCTGTTAGTGGCTTTACATCTTTAGTCTTTACTTGGTTTTAAATATATATATGTATTTAAATATATATATTTAAATATATAATTGTTATACAGGTATTCATTAAATCAAGCTCTCCTTAGTTCTCATGTTTAAAATATTTCATAACAAGGGGCTCCTGGGTGGCTCAGTTGGTTAAGCATCTAACTCTTCATCTTGGCTCAGGTCCTGATCTCACAGTTTGTGGGATCGAGTCCCTTGTCAGGCTCTGTGCTGTCAGTGCTGTCAGGGCAGAGCCTGCTTAGGATTCTCTCTCTCCCTCACTCTCTGCCCCTCCCTCACTGGTGTGCGCGCTCTCTGTCACTCTCAAAATAAATACATAAACATTAAAAATATTTTAATTTTAAATATTTCATAACAAAAATCAATTTAAAATACAATAAAATATAAATTTATCTACTTGTGTTAAAACATTAGAGATAGGCAAAATGCCTTAAAATTAGATTACTTTATTTTGTGCATTTTAAGTATTCATCAGATTACTGTGTGTGTTCCATTTTTATTAGTTTTCAATTTCAACTTATTGAAATTGACAAATTATTGACAAATAAACTTGTGAGATATTTAAAGTGCATATCATGGTGATTTGATGTATGTATACATTGTGTAAGAATTTCCCCCATCTAGTTAATTAACACATCCGTCACCTCACATATGTATCCTTGTGTGTGTGTGTGTGTGTGTGTGTGTGTGAACATTTGAGTTCCACTCGCTTAGCAAATTTGAATTATACAAGAAAGTGTTATCAACCATAGTCACCATGTTATACATTAGACTCTCAGACATTATTCAACTTACAGCTGAAATTTGTACCCCTTCACCAACTTCTTCCCATTTTCCCTACCTCCGAGCCTCTGGCAACCACTTTTTTACACTCAGTTTCCTTGAGTTTGACTTTCTTTTTTTTTTTTTTTTTAAGATTGTACATATAAGTGATACCATGAAGTATTTGTCTTTATCTGTCTGACTTATTTCACATAGTGTAGTGTAATATCCTCATGGTCTATTCATACTGTCACAAATGGCAGGATTTTTTCCCCCATGGCTGAGTATATTATATATATATATATATATATACACACTATCTCTCTCTCCCTCTCTCTCTCTCTCTCTCTCTCTTTCTATGCACACACACACACACACACAAACAAAACATCCACATCTCTTTTGTCCATTCATCCACTGATGGACACTTATGTTGTTTCCATATCTTGCCTATTGTTAATAATGCTACAATTAACATGGAGTACAGATATCCCTTCAATACCCTATTTTAATTTCCTTTTGATATATACCTAGAAGTGAGATTGCTAGATCATATATTAATTCTATTTTTAATTTTTAAGGAACCCCTATACTGTTTTCCATAGTGGCTGTACCAAATTAAATTCCCACAAACAGTGTCCAAGAGTTCCCTTTCTTTACATTCTCACCAACACATTTCTTACCTATTTTTTTTTTAATAATAGCCATTCTAACAGGTGTAAGGTGATATCTCACTGTGGTTTTGATTTGCATTTCCCTGTTGATTAGTGATGCTGAGCACTGTTTCATGTACCTGTTGGCTATTTGTATGTGTTCTTTGAAAAAAAATGTGTATTCAATTCCTCTACCTATATTTTTATTGAATTATCTATTTTATTGGTATTGAGTTGTCTGTGTTTCTTACATCTTTTGGATTTTAACCCCTATCAGATACCTGTTTCACAAATATTTTCTCCCATTCCATAGGTTGTTTTTTCATTTAGTTGTTGGTTTCCTTTGCTCTCCAGAAGCTTTTTAGTTTAATGTTGTCCCACTTGTTTATTTCTGCTTTATTTCCTTTGCTTTTGATAACAAATAAAAAAAATATTTCCAAGACTGATGGTAAGGGACTTAACTCTCGTGTTTTTTTTCCTAGGATATTTATGATTTCAGGTCTTATGTTCAAATCTTTAATCCATTTTGAGTTGATTTTTGTGTGCCACGTAAGAAAGGGGTCCAATTGCGTTCTTTTTAATGACAAAAAAAAAAAAAAGCCACAGTGCTGCAACATGTTTTATTCCAATGTTTCACTGAAAAAATACAATGCCTCTATTGGTACCTTTCATTCCAAGGAAATGAAAATCCATATTGAATTTAATCAATGTTAAATGTTGAACATATTTACAGTTGTATATGATTATCACTCTATTGTCTCTTAAAAGTTTTTAAGTATTATCAAATACTTATATACTCCTTGTGCTATATAAACATTTTGATTTCAGAATTATTATTTTATGTCCCTATTAACTTTGTGTATGTCAACACTCATTCTTTTCAGATAATCTGTCTTAATCTTTTTTGATCTTTTGTCCTTTATGAGTCCAATGAAACAATATATAAAAAACAAGAAAGACAATGTAAAATTATGATATTCATAACCATTCAAAACTAAATTTATAGTCACTACGTGAAAAAACACCTGAAAAATCTAAGTTTGAGTATGTTGATTTAATCTCCTTTAGTAGCTGTAAATGCACACTTGGTCACTCAATCTGCTCTCGATTAAAGGGCAAAGAATTTATTTTATTGAAACTATTCACTGATTTTTCAAAATAGACATTCAAAAGTGTTAGTATAGGCTTTCATTATTTGATACTTACTACCCTCCCAATCCAAACTAATAGTGACTTCCACTCAGGAATCACCAATTGGGAAATACATTCACAGAAGCAGACAAGCTAAGGCTTTGATATCATTGTGGCATAATCACATGCATGATTCTAATAGCAATATTAATTATTTAAAATTTGTGTCCTACATATCACATTTAGTTAGATGCAACCTGCAGACAAACTGCTCTAGCATAGCTGGCTAAGAATTACCTGTTTGATAAAGTTCCTAATTAACTTCTGAAAGGACTCATCACTTCTGTCAGGAAGTTAGAGAAAACCAATATTAAATGTGCCAAGGACTGTGTGACATGCTATGAATATTGTAAACATTTATGTTATTTACACTTCACACCAGCAAAGCCTATATTATGTTATTAAATAAGTATTATAGATGTTAAGGGAGATGTTTTGAGTAGTGCAATTCCTCGCCCAAAGACATATAAATAATAAGGGTTTATCAGAATCTAAAATCTATGTTCTTCCTTACCGTTTCACGACTCTGCCTCTGGATCCACCCTGATTTAACAAAGACTCATGGCTTAATAAACCCAACAAGAGAGTTCATATGAATGAAGTCAAGAGTCAAAGCTAGTCCCTGAGTTGGGGATACATTTCAAAATAGAAACTAAACTCAATTATTGGGTGTTCAGATGTGCAACAGTTACAGATCACACATGTTTTATCCATTCAGATATGTAGGACCAGAAGAGAAACACATATCAGTAAGAAGTGGGAAAGGTAACATCAGTGAAACAGCAGCCTGTAAACACTGATATTTGGAAAGAGTTTCACAGTTCTCAGCAACCTGTTGGTTCCCTGTACAATAGTATAAACTTTAAAAGACTCAGAGTGCTTAAGGGAAATTACTTTCTTAGCTTTTTGGGTGTATCATATTTAAGAACATTTACATAAAAGTGGTTAAAATCCTATAAAAGTATATGGTGGTGTTAGAGTTATAAAATTGCACAGAAGCTCCCTGTCCTTGGTGTGGTCATGCCTTTTAATAGCTGCAAAGAAAGCCCTACTCTGTACCACCCTCCCCCCAGAGGACAGCAAACTTTACAGGGCTTCAAATGAAAAAACTGGCAGCCTTTGTATCTGTTGGTTCTTCCAATTAGCGCATCAAAAATGTAAAGACAGAGCTAAAAGTGCAAGGAATGTACTGGAGGGAATGCTAATTAGAGATAAGGGGAGAGAGGACTGTAGCAGGGCCAGGCTTCCTGAAATCCCTCAGATAATTCTACAGGTCTGATAACTGTAACAAAGAGGGTCAGGATAGGAGACTGGGTAGGAAAAGTCGCAGACTGCTTTGCAGCTCTGAAAAAGTCTCAGCCAGCCCCTGTGGGAGTTCAAGCACAAAGACTTGTTGGAAGAGGTGTCCTGCATGGGGCAGAAATGGTTGGGGCTTACTATCGCAGCCATGCTCACTAGTTGGCTGGGGGCTGTCTGGAAAGAGGATGGCCTCAGGCAAATGCTGTGTTATATTCCAAAGGCACTGAAGGTGGAGGGTGGCTGCTAACTGAACGCCTTACAGCTGATCATCCTGTTCTGTGAAGGGGAATCCAAGTAGTGTGCTTCCATGCTGCCACAGTCTGACACACATTTGGCGGCCACAGGCTTATTCCACTGTTTTTTAGCCCCTTTAACACATACGCACAATCAAAAATTTTTGTTTGTCCTGTGAAAACTTGATCCTAAGATGGTCTTCTGCTGAATTTTTCTGGCTGAAATCTTTTCTCCAAATTTCCATCAAGGCTGATTTCAGTCTGAAAATACCACCCCTGTCTTGTAGCAACACCATTTCTTTCCATCTATTCAGTACCCTGTGTTCCTAATCCAGACACTGTGTTTTGTTTTTCTCTCTGCTGGAACCTGACAAGTTTAACAGTGATTTTGGCTCAGAACTCAAGATTGATGGTAATTGAGTCTGTTTTCTATTTAATGCATTTACTTTAACACAATGAATATACTTTGAGTATCAATTTCAATCTTATGTTGATTACATGGAAACTTAGTACATGAGTCACCTCAATATTTGAAGGATTCTTATTGAATAAATAAAATGCATACATAGGAAGATGTGGGCAGGTATATCTTGAATTCAGTCTTTTTCTTTCATTCTTTCTTTGTTCTTTCCTTACCTTTTTTATTCACTGAAAAACTGCAGATTACTTCAACAGAGATGACCATACATGTCTACAAAAAAGACACATACAAGGAGAAATGGAAACACCCATTAGGGCAACTAGAATAAGAAAGGCAATTGTTATTGTGTTGATGAGAGTGTATAGAACATGCAACTGTCATACATTGCTTGTGAGACTATGAAATGATGCAGCAACTTTGAAAATAGTCTAGCTAACTTTGAAAATAGTCCCAAGGGGCGCCTGGGTGGCGCAGTCGGTTGAGCGTCCGACTTCAGCCAGGTCACGATCTCGCGGTCCGTGAGTTCGAGCCCCGCGTCAGGCTCTGGGCTGATGGCTCAGAGCCTGGAGCCTGTTTCCGATTCTGTGTCTCCCTCTCTCTCTGCCCCTCCCCCGTTCATGCTCTGTCTCTCTCTGTCCCAAAAATAAATAAACGATGAAAATAGTCCCAATATGGTATACTTAGAATTATTATATGACTCAACCATTCCACTCATAGGTATACACTCCAAAGAACTGAAAACATATGCCCATACATAAACTCATACATGGATATTTTTAGCAGTATTATTCATAATATCCAAAAAGTGGAAACAATCCAAATGGCCAACAACTGATGAATGAACAAACAAAATGTCATATATTCTAAAAAGGAGGTGCTCATACATGATATAACATAAATAAAGCTTGAAATAATTATGCTAAGTGAAAGATACTAACGCCTAAAGCCACATGTTGTGTAATTCCATTCACATTAAATTATAGAAAAGGTATATTTATAAAAAAGGAAAGTAGAATAGTAGTTTCCAGGAACTAGAGAAAGGAAGGGATATTCAGTGACTACTAGTTGGTACAGACTTTTCTTTTGGGTGGTGAAAGTGATCCATAATTATATTGTGGTGATGGCTGCACAACTTTGTGAATATACAACAACATCAACAGACAACACTCAATTGTACACTTTAAAAGGGTGAATTTTAGAGTATGTGAATTTTATCACACAAAACACATACACACAATCAGAAGTTTTTATTTTCCTTACGAGACAAAAGCATTAAAGAAAAATCCAGTTATTACGTAAACATATGGTTTGAATGCTGGTTACAATCGCCAGCCTTCAAGACAACCTTGAATCATCTTCTTTCAACATACACCCTTATGTAGTTCACTGCCACATAATTTGGTCTATTTGACCAATAAAGTACAGAAGAAATGATGGTATGTCTCTTCCAAGATTAGATTATAAAGACACTGTGGCTCCCATCTTGGTGACTCTCTGTATTACATCAGTCTTTCTGGGAAAGCCAGCCATGCCATGCATGGCATGAAGAGACCTTGTGGTAGAGAACGAAAGCCTCCTCCGAAATCCGTGTGAGTGGGCTGAAATGTGGATCCTCCAGCATGAATCAAGCCTTCAGAGAAATGCAGCCTGAGCTAAAAGCTTGAATGTTGGCTCATGATGGACCCTGAGCCAGAACTATACAGAGCCTCAGAAACTGCATGAGAGAGTTAATTTGTTGTTTCAAGCTGCTAAATTTTGAGGTGATTTGTTACACAGAAATAGAAAACATACATAGGCAAATTTCTAGACATAGAGATGTTGAGTAATGGGTGTGTATGTGTGTATTTATATTTTATTTTTTATTAAATTATTTTATTTATATCTCATATTTATTTTATTAAATATATACACATATTTTATTGAATATATATAAAACAAAATGCACAAAACCTCAAATATATTTATCTCAAATATATATATGTATATATTTTAATGTTTTGTTTTTTTTTTTTTGAGAGAGAGAGAGAGAGAGAGAGAGAGAGACAGAGCATGAGCGGGGGAGGAGCAGAGAGGAAGACACAGAATCTGAAATAGGCTCCAGGCTCTGAGCTGTCAGCACTGAGCCCGATGCAGGGGTCGAACTCACAAACCTCGAGATCATGACCTGAGCCAAGCCGGACGCTCAACCGACTGAGCCACCCAGGCCCCCTACCTCAAATATATTTAATCACAATATATAACATATATATATATATATATATATATATATATGTCATTACATTTATACATATTCTCTTAGAAAAACATTTAAATAAAAGAGATAAAGAGGAACTGTAAGAGAAAAATGCACTAAGGAGATAAAACTGAGAGAAATAAGATAAATATTGTGTGATAGCCATGTGTTTTCCAAACTTAACACAAAGAAAAGGGTAATAAATGTGTTTCTTAACCAAAAGAGTAGAATAATGATGGATACAATTAAGAATAGTCCCCAAGGACACCTTAGAGCATTATATGACTTTTCAGCCAAAAAATGGAGCATTATATGGAGGCTTCAGCCAAGTGAGTAAGTGCATTAAATAAATATAATAAGGCACAAGAAACCATAAACATCTAAACTGCTTCAGATGAATAACAAAAGCAAAGTCAACATTAGATGAAATTTTAATGTACTTTTTATGATTCTTACTGTGAGAGGTTTAGAACAGTGCTGAATAGGGGGTTGAGGGTGGAGTTGAAATAACTCCAAATACTATGATCATTGATTTGATAGTTTAAAATCATTCCTCTGTGCCTTCACAAATGTTGGAAGTCTTTAAAATTCATATCTAGACAGGAATAAAATTACAAACCAAGGAAAATAAAAATTTCACTGTATAGGGGGGAGGAGGGAAGATGGCGGCGTAGGAGGACGCTGGGCTCACCGCGCGTCCTGCTGATCACTTAGATTCCACCTACACCTGCCTAAATAACCCAGAAAACCACCAGAGGATTAGCAGAACGGAGTCGCCGGAGCCAAGCACAGACGAGAGGCCCATGGAAGAGGGTAGGAAGGGCAGTGAGGCGGTGCGCGCTCCACGGACTGGCGGGAGGGAGCCGGGGCGGAGGGGCGGCTCGCCGGCCAAGCAGAGCCCCCAAGTCTGGCTTGCAAAAAGCGGAGGGGCCTGATTCCGACAGCAAGCGCGACTTAGCGGCTGGGAGGTCATAAGTTAACAGCTCTGCTCAGAAAGCTGGAAGGCTGGAGGACAAAGGGAAGGAAAGCTGCTGAGCCCCCGGATGTCAGAGCTCAGTTTGGTGGGGAACAAAGGCGCTCGCCAGCGCCATCTTCCCCGCCCATCCCCCAGCCAAAATCCCAAAGAGAACCAGTTCCTGCCAGGGAACTTGCTCGCCCTGCGCAAACACCCAACTCTGCGCTTCTGGGGAGCCAAACCTCCGGCAGCGGATCTGACTCCCTCCTGCTGCCACTGGGCCCCTCCTGAAGTGGATCACCTAAGGAGAAGCAAGCTAAGCCTGCCCCTCCTGCCCCTGTGCACCTTGCCTACCCACCCCAGCTAAGACGCCAGATCCCCAACATCACAAGCCTGGCAGTGTGCAAGTAGCCCAGACAGGCCACCCCACCCCACAGTGAATCCCGCCCCTAGGAGAGGGGAAGAGAAGGCACGCACCAGTCTGACTGTGGCCCCAGCGGTGGGCTGGGGGCAGACATCAGGTCTGACTGCGGCTCCGCCCTCCAACTCCAGTTATACACCACAGCACAGGGGAAGTGCCCTGCAGGTCCTCACCACGCCAGGGACTATCCAAAATGACCAAGCGGAAGAATTCCCCTCAGAAGAATCTCCAGGAAATAACAACAGCTAATGAGCTGATCAAAAAGGATTTAAATAATATAACAGAAAGTGAATTTAGAATAATAGTCATAAAATTAATCGCTGGGCTTGAAAACAGTATAGCTGACAGCAGAGAATCTCTTGCTACAGAGATCAAGGGACTAAGGAACAGTCACGAGGAGCTGAAAAACGCTTTAAATGAAATGCATAACAAAATGGAAACCACCACAGCTCGGATTGAAGAGGCAGAGGAGAGAATAGGTGAACTAGAAGATAAAGTTATGGAAAAAGAGGAAGCTGAGAAAAAGAGAGATAAAAAAATCCAGGAGTATGAGGGGAAAATTAGAGAACTAAGTGATACACTAAAAAGAAATAATATACGCATAATTGGTATCCCAGAGGAGGAAGAGAGAGGGAAGGGTGCTGAAGGGGTACTTGAAGAAATAATAGCTGAGAACTTCCCTGAAGTGGGGAAGAAAAAAGGCATTGAAATCCAAGAGGCACAGAGAACTCCCTTCAGACGTAACTTGAATCGATCTTCTGCACGACATATCATAGTGAAACTGGCAAAATACAAGGATAAAGAGAAAATTCTGAAAGCAGCAAGGGGTAAACGTGCCCTCACATATAAAGGGAGACCTATAAGACTCGTGACTGATCTCTCTTTTGAAACTTGGCAGGCCAGAAAGAGTTGGCACGAGATTTTCCGTGTGCTAGACAGAAAAAATATGCAGCCGAGAATCCTTTATCCAGCAAGCCTGTCATTTAGAATAGAAGGAGAGATAAAGGTCTTCCCAAACAAACAAAAACTGAAGGAATTTGTCACCACTAAACCAGCCCTCCAAGAGATCCTAAGGGGGACCCTGTGAGACAAAGTACCAGAGACATCACTACAAGCATAAAACATACAGACATCACAATGACTCTAAACCCATATCTTTCTATAATAACACTGAATGTAAATAGATTAAATGCGCCAACCAAAAGACATAGGGTATCAGAATGGATAAAAAAACAAGACCCATCTATTTGCTGTCTACAAGAGACTCATTTTAGACCTGAGGACACCTTTAGATTGAGAGTGAGGGGATGGAGAACTATTTATCATGCTACTGGAAGCCAAAAGAAAGCTGGAG
>NW_024412376.1:87371192-87492399 GCF_014898765.1 Herpailurus yagouaroundi | reverse complement strand
AATAGACCTACCCTATGACCCAGCAATAGCACTGCTAGGAATTTATCCAAGGGACACAGGAGTACTGATGCATAGGGGCACTTGTACCCCAATGTTCATAGCAGCACTCTCAACAATAGCCAAATTATGGAAAGAGCCTAAATGTCCATCAACTGATGAATGGATAAAGAAATTGTGGTTTATATACACTATGGAATACTACGTGGCAATGAGAAAAAATGAAATATGGCCTTTTGTAGCAACGTGGATGGAACTGGAGAGTGTGATGCTAAGTGAAATAAGCCATACAGAGAAAGACAGATACCATATGGTTTCACTCTTATGTGGATCCTGAGAAACTTAACAGGAACCCATGGGGGAGGGGAAGAAAAAAAAAAAAAAGAGGTTAGAGTGGGAGAGAGCCAAAGCATAAGAGACTGTTGAGAACTGAGAGCAAACTGAGGGTTGATGGGGGGTGGGAGGGAGGAGAGGGTGGGTGATGGGTATTGAGGAGGGCACCTTTTGGGATGAGCACTGGGTGTTGTATGGAAACCAATTTGACAATAAATTTCATATATAAATAAAAAAAAATGAAGTGAAAAAAAATTTCACTGTATAGAATACAAGCAAATTTTTTAAATTTATTTATTTCGAGAGACAGAACACAAGCAGGGGAGGGGCAGAGATAGAGGGAGAGAGAATCTTAAGTAGGCTCTATGCTGTCAGCACGGAGTCAGATGTGGGGCTCAGCCTCATGAGTATGAAATGATGACCTGAGCTGAAATCAAGAGTTGGACACTTAGTTGACTGATCCACCCAAGCACCCCTAGAACACAAAGATTTTTAATTGCAAACATTATTCTCTGCTCTGGGAACAAAGACTATTTTAATCATCTTGTTATGTATTTTGTAAAGATCATATAATATAAAACATCTAAAATGTGACTACAAAAGCAAATATGGATTAACTAACATATCCAGTTGAAGCATCTTCCTTAAATGTAGACATGATAAGTGGAGGAGGAAGGAGTGGACAGACCACACTTAAGTCAAAGTTGCTATAGTACAGCAAATAGATTTTGTTTTGTTTTTGTTTTGTTTTGCTTTAGCTCTCTTCCAGTATATATTTTCAAAGGTGATGCTTAAAAAAACCTTTAGCTACTATCAATAATCATTTATGAATTCGTTTTTCTTCAGAAATAATCTTATAACTTTCAGAAAAAAGTTAAGACTCTGAAAATCAGGGAGCACCTGGGTGGTTCAGTCGGTTAAGCATCTGACTCTTGATTTTGGCTCAGGTCATGATCTCACACTCCTGAGAATGAGCCCCATGTCAGGCTCTGCACTGAGTGTGGAGCCTGCTTGAGATTCTCTCCCTCCCTCTTTCTCTGTCCCTCCCCTGCTTGTGTTCTCTCTCTCTCTCTGAAACTAAAAACAATTTTTTAAAAAAGGCTTAAAATAATATATTGTTAGAACCATAAGCAACCTCATTTTACATGTGTAGACAATTGGACCCAGAAAGTCTGATATCGCCCAAAGTCATACCACTGGGATTAGGACATTGATATTTTTTCTCCTATTACACATTTTTTCCCATTCACTGCAATTTTTGTAAATGTTTATCTTCAAGTTTCTTGTTCACTGCTGCTTTGCCCAGTACATTAAGTTACAAGCTGCTATCCTCACTATTTTTCTTTCTTACGTAAAATGATGAATACTTAGCTTTAAAGTACACATTTGAAAAACATTTCAGATTGCATTAGGTTTTAGTAGAGGTACAAGATACTTTTTAGAACTACTAGTATTAAAAGCAATTCGTTGTCTCCACTAGAATATAGTCATATATTACTTGTTCACAAACTAATTAATGGAATTTTTGGACATTGACACTTTATCTGATTTTCTCAGAAAAAGTCAGTGTATCTGCAGGTTCCTACAGAGGTATATTTATATACGTGCATGCACATACACAAACACTGTTAAGTAAACATCCGGGATTCATAGATTTCCTCAAAGTCAACCCCATGAGCCATGGGCCTCATTTTAAATCATTGTTGAATTATCTTCCTTTCTAATTGCTTACAATGCTTATTTTCCTGCTTAATAGTGTAAAAATAAAGCTGAAAGTTGGTAGAAAACGTACCATCTTTGGTCAAGTCTGATTGATAGTCTGGTCAAGTCTGATTGGTGAGGGCTGTTGAAAATGTAGATAGATGATTCACATTCAGCTACATTCATCAGGTTAGAAAGAAAATTTTCAGTTTAGGAGATTACCACTTTTTATAATTAGAATCTAGATAATTAAAAAATGAACCTTAATTTTGAGAATCTTCACATCATGTAAGATATAAACAAAAGTCTTCAGAAAATAATGACAACACTCTATGAAAATTTTCTTAAAATAGGATGAAAGCAAAATGCTCTTGGGTTGAGAAGATTCATTCCAATTTTACCCTAAAGCAAATATTTTACTTTCAAAATAAAAATCTCCAAAAATAGAGTCTGAAATGGAACTGCTGACAAATCCTTGGCTACAGAGTTGCAATTGGGTACAAGTATAATGACGTACATATTTCTTTGTGAAGGAATTGAAAGCGGCAATAATAAAGCTTAGTTGTATAAAATTGAAATCCTCTTTCTCTCTCCTTTTTTTTTGGCTTTTTTTGTTTTGTTTTGTTTGTTTTTTTAACCTCCAGGGAGAAAAACAATTAGAGACAGACAATCTCGCTAAATAGACTAGGAAACAGTCTTGCTACATCTATGCTTCATTACCCTTCCTCTTTCTTCTCTCTCATTTTCCACAAATGGCTTGATTATGTTTACCTGACATCCACATACTTCCCTGCTGACTGGCTGTGGGTGCTCTGAAGCCAAGATAGACAATGTTTGCTACGAAAACTTAAGAGTCCTTTGAAAAGAGGCCAGTTTTTGTGAATATGTAGTTGTAACTTCAATATGTCTGTGACTGTAGTTTCCCAGAATTCAAAAGCACTGTCTGAAACCAGCCTTACACAATAGTCGTAAGTGGAAGCAAGATTGCTCTGGGGTGCAAACGCTCCATGTTAGCTAAGCAAACGCAGAGTCAGAGGTTAGGAATTCATGCCATGAATAAGAAGCATGCCCCCTAAAAGGTTGATCAAATGTTGAACTCCTTTATACTTTCAGAAGTCAGGGCTTTTAGAAATATGGCTACCATGTTTTGATGCCCTTTTACTCCCAAATCCAGCAGGATAATGGCCTCTAACTGTTGCACTGAAATAAAGTGCTTTTTCTAAGATGAAGCTCTTTGCAAGCACAGTCTGGGATGAGAGCTGCGGAGAAATAACAAGCAGCAGAACTGATTTTCCTGAGCTCTCTTTATGGACTGAGCCATAAATCTATAACGATGTGAAGGCTTCAGAGATTTCCTAGTTGCCCTCATAAGAAATAGACATCATTCTATTTTCTGACAGTTCAGGTAGTAGAAGTAGGCACATTTTCCCCATTGTCACCAGGCTATGAATCTGAGTAACTAATCTACTGATAATTAGATGTGATGCCTCAAATTAGAAACCAATATTACACGTGTGAATTAATGGCATTTCATTATGTATTACTGTCGCCATTAATAAACTGTGACTAGATTAAGCTTTTCAGCTCTGAGGTAACTCAGGAGAGTTCTGTTCAAGTCCAGTTTCAATCAAGGACAGTATGAAATGATGAATGTAGGAAATGAAATACACCGAATATATCTTATAGGCAAAACCATCTGGAGCTTCCCAGTGTGTGTGAGTCAAATTCCTCTCATGCTGAAGACAGCAGAACGTTGCAGAATGAAAGGTAAATGGGGATTTAGAATCCTCAGTGACTCTCAATCTACACAACAGATTAAACAAGTCATACTCATTGATTTTAAGTTAGAATGGTCACAAACTGACCCAGCTCATTGAGTAGAAGGAACTTGGTCTGGATTCATAAAACCTGAATCACTGAAAACCGAGCTTTGTTTAGAAAGTGATAAAACTGATTCAAGAGCAGAAGCTGAATGTAATAGGGACCCCTGTGATTCTCCTTTCTCATTTGCAACCTCCAGCTTCACTGGCTTGTTACAGCTGAACAGGCAGCATTTATGCAGTGAATAAAAAGCTGCCTTCCCTATATCTTCAAGCCCCTTCTCAAATCCTGCAGTATTTCCAAATTCAGTCTGCTATTTTAAATGAAAAGAAATGCTATAGCCCTAAATCTGCATTAGTGGATCATGGAGGACAATTTAGGTCAGCTCAAAATGTACTAATGCACAGAGAGGCCCTCCTTTCTTGACTTTATCAAGGGTTGGCCTTGGTCTGTCACTCTGGAACAAAATTTCCACTGTTTGCATGTGTGTGTGTGTGTGTGTGTGTGTGTGTGTGTGTAGAGGCGGGGACATATCACTAGTTTGTCACTGGTAAGGGTACTCCCCATGTTGTCTAAGTAAGGGTGAGAAAGCAATTTATTTTTCAGATTTGGAAGATTGTCTCTTCTAAATTGATTTTATTATTTTCATTTCAAACACATTTACACACGTGTATGAATCTTGCATTTTTAATACTGCATATGTTTTTCTACATACATATTTAAGTGAGGTAATATAAAGAAAAATAATGCTTTGTCTTATATTCCAAATCTTTGTATTCAATTTTTCCCCCAAATTATCCATCTGCCATCCTAACTTATTGTCTCTCTCTCTCTATTCTCCGTAGATATAATAGTGGTTTTAAACTTTGGGTTTTCTTTTGGAGCATATCATGATTCTGGGTACTGCCCCAGTGCCTGGCCGTTTAACTGAACTTGACCATAGATGGTGTCTCTCTTAGCCCGACATGGCTTAGATGCTACATGTTTTATTCTTTTAGTTTCCTCACATTAACATGTGTAATCCCAAATGCTGTAAAATAATGGATTTCTCTTCCAAAATCTAATGTAACTTTCGAGAAAGTCAGTGTATCCTCAATTTAACTTTGCCTATGCTGTTGTAAGCTCTATTCTTTCCGTGAATTAAATTTACAACCAAAAAGCAGTATTCTCTTTCCCTTTTCTCTATTAGAGAAAAATAGGTAATTAGTTTGCTCCAGAGTACTTCGAAAATCTACTACTAATCTATGAGTTTTTGGTATTACAATCCCTAAATGTCATGCAGTTTGTCTCTGCAAGAACCTGCGTGCTGATATTCCACTCATGGCTTTGAAGTCTCTAATCTTCCATGCGGTTCTATTCACTCCAGTAAGAATCACCTTCATCAGGCATCAATTTCTCTTTCAGAGGCCAACATATCCTTGTAATTGCATCTCAAATTAAATTTATAGTTAAGGGATTCTCTTGTGACTGTTAATTACTGGGTTCAACAAAATGAGAAAAGAGGAGGAGAATTAAATTTGTCTGCTCTGTGCTATGTATTTTATATGCATCCTCTCATTTTAGACTCAGAGCAAACCTGAGAAGAAAGGAGTATTATTTCCTCTACATTAGTGAAGAGAGTGAGACTTATACATATCAAGAAATTTTCCTACATTCCTAAAGCCACTTTAGGTCCTTTTTACTTCCTTGTTTTAAAGAGAGGCGGGGGCGGGGATATGGAGGAAGAGGGTGGGAAGGGCCATTTGCCAAGAAAAAAGGATAAGATATGTAAGGTCACAGCGATGTTTCTTTCATTAATTCACATATGTATAGTCTCTAAATATTTTTTACCAATATTTGCACAGTGATGTATGAGCGCTTGAGATATATAAAAATATTACAAGGAGAAAATACAAGGGGTGCACCAGATAGCCCAGTTGGTTAAGCATCTGACTCTTGGTTTCTCCTCTGGTCATGATTTCATGATTTTGAGCCCTTCACTGGGCTCTGCACTAACAGTGTGGAGACTGCTTGGGATTCTATGTCTCCTTCTCTTTCGCTGCCCTTCCCATGTGCTCTCTCTCTCTCTCTCTTTCTCTCTCTCAAAATAAATAAAGTTAAAAAAGAAAAGAAAGAAAATAGACGGAAACACTGCCTAAATGAACCCATTTTTCAGATTATATACTAATTGTCCATGTACATTTGTTGAAAAAAAAAAACAAATGATAGAGCAATGATATTAACATTTAATAGCATAACTACACAAAATTAAAATCATTGCAATTATAAATTGTGCAATAGTAATCAGGCACATCCTGCAGACAATTTTAATTTCTGCAAAAATATTTGTCAATTTGGAGAAAGTGTATGGTGGATGAATGGTTCCTTTTAAGTACATGTTAGGGTAATATGCAATAAAAATATGAAACAATAACTCATAGATATTGGAAAAGGGTTATTTTGAGGAATAATATCAAGATAAAAGCAGCAAAACATGATAGATTGCTTTTAAGTTCACAGAATTACATGTTTCTTTCACCACTTGCCCACAAAAAAGGTTAAAGGAAAACATTACTTGCTGTTATATTCAAAGATGTTGAGTATAGCTTAGAGGGCAATAAAAATTCCATTATGGTAAATATTTAATTTGCACGAGTCCCAAATATATATTCTTATTTATGAAATATATAATGTAATAGTGGAGAAAGATCCATAAAACATACGAAAAGGTAACTGCTGAGATTTTGAGATAAAATAACACCTACAAAATGGGCTTTGGTACTATCACTTGGAGATAAATTTGTATTAATATAGGTAGGGATGAACAGATTTGTCATGTACTAACACAACCTCTATGGATCCCTAGACATGGACTCATTTCCTTGCACCCACACTCAGGTGGTATTAGAGCCTCCAGGCACTGCTGTGCAGTGACTTTGTGCAGGTGGTGGAAGGGCCATCATTCAATGGCTCATAAGTCCAGCAGGGCCAGCAGGTGCTGGGGTTTGCTTCCACGGGTTTCCACTAAAGTACTACCACTCAAGCAATAGCTTGTTTGGCTTGACAAACACCATAACTCGCAAGTGATATGCTTTCCATATGTATTTTATTTATTTATTTTTTAAGTTCATGTATTTTGAGAGAGAGTAAGTAGGGAGGGACACCGAGAGAGAGGAAAAGAGAATGTCAAGCACGCTCTGCGCTGCCAGCACAGCACCCGAAGTGGGGCTTGAACTCACAAAGTCACAAACTGTGAGATCATGACAGCCCAAATCAAGAGTCAGACGTTTAACCGACCAAGCCACCCAGGCTCCCCTCCATATATATCTTATTAGCTAAGAACAGTGGTCTTCTGTGAATTTCAACTCATGTGCCTCTACAGTATGGCCCTGGTGGTGGACACCAGACGTAAAGCAACGACCCAATCATTCATACTCCCATGACGCAAAAGGTGATTTTTTTTTTTTTTGCCTTGCGGTAGAAAGCAAAGACGAATATGCATTTTTTTGTTTTTTACCTATTAGTGTTAAAGAAAATTTAGTTACTGATATAAGGAAAAAAATTATGATTTGCATATATAAAGATAATTAACTTTTATGTAAGAAGTTTCTTTGAAATTGGAAAAGAACATAAAGAAAAGAAATTAAACGGAAACATTGAACCCTAATTCATTAGATTAAAATATTTTAGTAGGAAAACAAATTATTATTTATTAATAAATACTGAGTGTTTACCATGTGCTATTCAGTTCTAAACACTTGACATGTTTCGTCTCATTTATCCTCAAGACACCAGAACAATCAATACTTTATCAATACTTTATCGATGAGTAACTGAGGCTCAGAGTGGTTAAGTAACTTCCCTGAAATACCAGTAAATTTCAGTGCTGAGGGTTGACAATGACATTATAACTAAATGGTTCAATAAAGCCAATTAATTGCCCATATTCAGATCTATGCTGAATGTTAATTATAATGAATTAACAAGGAAGAAATACACTTCATATGTATGACCTGGCTCAATTCTGGTAACAACTTCATGGAACAGATTTTCATTTTTATCATTTTACATTTGAAGAAAGTAAGGCTTGGAGGGGTTAGATAAATTTCTCAAAATCACTCAAACAGTAAGTGTTCACAGTGAGTACTTGGACAAACTACCCACTTTCACTCCAGAACTATTTCTCTTATCTACTATTACATATAATTTTATATCCTCTATCCAAGAAATTATGTCATACACAGGTGTGAACACACACACACTCAGATGTTATTTTGTCATTACTCATTATACCTATACAACAAACAGGAATGCAAGTATAGAGGAAAAACAAAAATATTTGTGCACACTCTAACAGATTACTTGCCTTCTGCCTACTCCAAAGAAAGATTTCGAATTTTATGTTGCAGTAAAAAGGGCTGGCACAAGTTTTAGACTATTGACCCATGCTGCTTCAAGATTTTAAGTGTGAAAAATAGAACATCAAAAATGGACTTCTAATGAAATACATTGTTCTATAATTTGCCTCTAGATAAACTCACAATCGAGTTTTATACGGTATAAATATATATCATTTAAATAATTCATAATAGCTAAGGGGATTGGAACAAATAAAAAGTAAGGTTGCTAGCCTTTTGAAATTGTTGCTAGAGTCTGACTGTTTTTCTTAAAAGCCAATATTGCTCATATTAATTTCTCCTTTTTCCTATGTAGTGTTCAAGAACTCATAATAGTGCATACTTTTTAGCCCTTTATTTATTTATATGAGATAATTCTGGCATACATAACACCACTGGCTATAACAAATATGACAATGCAGCAAATAAAACTATGTTTCATTTATAAGTCGCAGACTAGTGCTGTGCAGTTTGTAACCGATTCCTGGAAATAATATATTTTTGCTGATTAGTTGTCTGACTAATCTTCCGAGCTTGGAAAAAAAATGGAAATGCAGAAGTGAATGACAAAATACTGATGATATTGTATGGTTTATACTGGTCTTGGCCGCTGTATTGGATCAGGGCTTAGAAGTCACATTACGGACTATTCAGCCCACCATACAAGCTAATTCGTTCTTCTATTGCAAGTCTTCTCCCCTTGGAAGCCACAAAATAAACTGGCAAATCTTCTTGGGGGCCACAATTTTAATATTCTCTAAAATGTTTTTATTTGCTGGGTGTTTGGGTGACTCAGTGTGTTGAGTGTTCGATTGTTGATTTTGGCTCAAGTGGGATTGAGCCCTGTGTCAGGCTCCATGCTGAGCATAGAGCCTGCTTAAGATTCTCTCTCTCTCTCTCTCTCTCTCTCTCTCTCTCTCTCCCTAAAATAAAAAAATATATATATATGTATAAATAAATAAATAAGCAGTAAAATAAAATATTTTATGTGCAAACCTATATATCATGAAAAAGAGGGGAAAATCCCAAAATTCTCTTAAAAGATTTAAAATTTACATATACAGAGAACCCCTTTTGCCAATATAGGTACACTGTATTTAGAGTACACTTAAGAACGAGTAGTTGAAAACCCCAGAAGATACTTTGCTAAAAAATATGTAGGGTCAAGTCTTTCTACCACTGATAGTGACTAGGATGACAATCTTTATCTTCTCTTCTGGCAAACAAGCACTGCATGATTATATAGAAGTCTCTGCCCTCATGTGGTTATGACAAAACTAGTCTCCAGCCAAGGGTGGTGTTTGAAATAACACTTGCTCACTCACAGACAAGAGTGTAACCTCACACAACGTACTCACAACGACGTCTTATGTGTTTTAAGAGTATAAATATACACTAATTGAATAAGAAAATATTTGAATATTGCCCTCATTTATCAAAAAGAGAGATGGTCAGTTAGAACCCTAGGGTTTGGACATGGTTGACAGATGTGTTTTCTTTTGCCCACCACCTTTCTTGCAAAAAGAGATCTTTTTTACCCATGATGATAGCGTTCTTGCAAACATGGTGAATGTTCCTAAAACCCACAAAACTTTTTGCAACAAGTGTGGCAAGCACCAACCCCACAAAGTGACAGAGTACAAAAAGGCAAAGATTCTCTTTATGCCCAGGGAAAGAGGCATTTTGACAGGAAACAGAGTGGCTACAGTGGGCAAACTAAGCCAATTTTCCAGAAACAGGCTAAAACGAAGATAAGATTGTGCTGAGGCTTGAATGTATTGAGCCACAAGTGCAGATAGATCTAAGAGAACGCGGCTGTTAAGAGATGCAAACATTCTGAACTGGGAGGAGACAGAAGGGCAAGGGTCAAGTAATTCAGTTCTAAGCTTCATATTTTGTTATATTATGAAGACAACAGAACCTAGAGGTTATATTCAAAAGAAGAGGAAGAGGAAGAAGCAGAAAAGAAGGAGAAGGAGAAGGAAAAGGAGAAGAAGAAAGAGAAGGAGAGGAGAGATTTTAGATTTAAAGAAAACTCCCTTATTATTAGCTTCTCTTAAAACAGAAAAATCTGGCAACAATTTGCCCACATTCTTGTACAGTGACAATCCGCAATACACAAACAGTCAATGGTACTTCATGCAGGTTATTTGTTCTTTGGTTGGCCACAGTCTCCACCATTCCCTATTGTTTATTGCTTTTCACCTTCCTTCATGTATTTCACCTCTCTAGCCTTTGACTATCAAGACAATTAAAACAAGCACATACTAATTTACCATTCTGACTACTAAGTCATTCATTAAATAAAGCTTTTTAGTCAAAATGACTGAACCACTTATGAATGGAAACAGGCTAACTATGATACATGCATCTCACAGTAGCATTGATCCATTGCTTGCCAAATGTCAATGTATATACATTATTTTTAATTAATGGTAGATTTCCAGGTCAAATAATTAAAGGATTAAGGAAGAGAGTAATTGCTTAGATAAATTGAAATTGATTACCTTTTCCAAGCACAGAAGCATAAGAACATTTTGGTTGGGGAAAGCCAATGTAAACAATTTAACTACCTTATGGACACAAGTGATTCAATTTTCAATTTATAAGATGTCCAGCTACAAGTGAGTTTACCCATTATCACTACCCATAATCTGCACAATCTCGATTCATTTTCAAAATCACAAATATGCATAGTGTTGGTAATTTTACTGAATCCTGTTTTATATTACTTGGCTTCACAGAAATTGTGGTCCAAGTACAAATATATTTTTGCTAATTAATAAAGCCTGATGTTATTTCTCCTATAACTCTCTTATTCTTGAAAAACAAGTTCAGAAATGTTAATCATCACTATTGATTACCTACTGATTGTTTTAGTAAGTCTAATGCATCTTTTGCAAAATGTGATACAGATGAAAGAAAACCAAAAACAAAAATGCAATCATCAAATGACTTTCATTTGTAATTGAATATACAGCATCCTCAAAAGCAGTTTACCCATTTCCTTACATTTTTAGAGTTTTTCCTTTGTAAAGATGTCTACTTTTAGAGGAAAAACATACTTTTGCAGTCATAAATTTTTGTATATTTTCAATAGACACTCAAAGATCAGGAAGTGGAGTAGTTTTCTATGTTTAATATTCTATTTGCTTTGGACTAATTGCTTTATGTGCATATTGGATACTAAACCCTACTTTATTTTGAATTAAAAAATAATCAGCTAAAATAATTTGAAAAGAAAAGCATGGTTTTAAATCTTATGTTTTATCAAAATGTATGTGTCTAGGGGCGCCTGGGTGGCGCAGTCGGTTGGGCGTCCGACTTCAACCAGGTCACGATCTCGCGGTCCGTGAGTTCGAGCCCCGCATCGGGCTCTGGGCTGATGGCTCAGAGCCTGGAGCCTGTTTCCGATTCTGTGTCTCCCTCTCTCTCTGCCCCTCGCCCGTTCATGCTCTGTCTCTCTCTGTCCCAAAAATAAATAAACGTTGAAAAAAAAATAAAAAAAAATACTTTAAAAAAATGTATGTGTCTAATTCATACTAAATTAATTGTTATTAGATTATGAAATGACTTTGTAATATGCTTTTACCTGGTTACTAGTTTGGGAGATAGGAAATCTGACACTTAACAGTGATCAATCATGAGATCTTGGGAAACAAACTTTTATTTTCAGGCCTCAGTTTCCTCCAATAGTGCCATTCTATCTCCAAAATTTTGATATAGATTACTCTAATTTTAATATGTGTTTCTGGAAACAAAATAGCCAATTTTTGAACAATTTATTTCACTCTTTATGGGAAATGCTATAATTATTGTAATGGTTATAATCCTCCTCTGCCCTCTTTTCACCATATAATGCTTTGTCAGAAGACCATGGAAGATGAACATCTAAGTTATTTTTAGTCAGCCATCCTAGTCCCTATTCTTGTTTTCAGATTTATTCTGAATAAATCATGTTGGATTCCTAATCAAGGGCCTTAAAAAATATGTTTTTTTTTTTTTCTGAGCAAAGTGGATGACACAGTAAGAAAAAAGAATCAAGAAATTGGAAGTAGAAAGCTTGGGTATAGAGAAACAAAATGGGACAATTTTCCAGATGATCAAATTGTATACTTAGATGCACAAGAAAAACAAACACAAAACAATTTCATCTTATAAGAGAATGTGCTTAGGTAGCTACTTACAAGATTATTTTTTTAATAAAATTATCTTTCCCATATTTCAAGAAGAAAAACATTACAAAATGTCAATTAAAGTAAAAGGCCACAAGCTGATGGTTGCCAGAGGGGAGGTGGGTGAGGGGATGAGCAAGATGGGTGAAGGGGAGTGGGAGATACAAGCTTCCAGTTATGGAGTTAATAAGTTATGGGAATAAAAGGCACAGCCTAGTGAATATAGTCAATAATATCATAATAGCATTGTATATGGCAGATGGTAGCCACGCCTGTGGTGAGCAGAGTATACCATATACAGAAGTTGAATCACCATGTTGTACACCTGAAACTAATGTAATACTGTATATCAGCTACATCCAAATTAAAAATTTAATAAATAAAAAATAAAGACCCACATGCTGAGGCAATAAAAACAGAAAAAAAAATTTAGACAAACTTAAGAATATAAAACAAAAAAAAATATGACAAATGGTAATACATATCCTATCATTAGTTAGGAAAACTCAATATTAATTCAATGAGGTCTATACTAAAAAACATAATCTCAGTAAAATACCAAATTTTCATCCTTACAGAAAATAATTATGCTAATTCCAAATTCTAAAAATAAACTGAATAAAATAATTTTTGATCTGTACATGCATAATCTCACAAACCAACAGAAAAAACAGAATCCAAAGATAGGCATGGCAGATAAAAATGATTTAGTGGGCAAAATACTTTTGCAATGTATTTAAATCTTACTTTAATTTTTTTATTTGTTCTTATTTTTTTAAATGCTCACTGAAGTACAGCACACACACAGAGAATTCCATGGACTATAAATTGCACAATTCAATATTTTACTAAGTAAACATAGAACATAATCCAGATGAAGATATAGAAAAGTATTATCATTGTCCCAGAAGTCTCCATTTCATCCCCTCCCACTTATTAGCACCTCCTAAGAGAATTCACTACTTGGGTGTGTTTATGGTTGAGCTTTATAAAAATGAAAAAAAAAATAGTACATATTATTTTGTGTCTAGCTTCTTTCACCATCGTTAAGTATGTGGGATTTACCACATTGCTTATAGCTATAGTTTACTTTCTATTGTTGGCATACATTTAAGTTGTTTCAAGTTTTTGAAAAACTGACATGAACGTTTTAGGTCTGGGCCAGAGAGAGCTCAGATTTAACAAATACTGTGAAAGTTTCTTCTAAAGCAGTGTGCCAATTTATGTTCCAACCATTAGTGAACGAGCTTTTCATTGGCTCCATATTCTCACCAACTCTTGAAATTAAAATTAACTGTTTTTTTGTTTGTTTGTTTTTCATTTTTGCCTCTGTTGTGTTAGGCGTATAGTGACATTTAATTGTATGTTTATTCTTTATTTTCCTCATGACAATTGATGTTAAAATCCTTACACAGACTATTTGGCCATTTGGGTATCATGTTTTGTAAAGAGTAAGTTCAAATTTTATTTTCTAATATTTGCTTGTCTTTTTTTTTCTTAATGAATTCTTAGAAATTCTTTGTTTATTCTGCTATTCTTTGTTTATATCTTTGTCAGATATAAATATATCAGACTGTCGTTTCTTCCTCCTGATGGCATCTTTTGATGAGAAAATATTCTGCTTAATGGAGATCCTTAATCAATATTTTTGTAGAATTAGTGCTGCTGGCAGCCAGTTTAAAAATTCTTTGACTAGGGGTGCCTGGGTGACTCAGTTGGTTAAGTGTCCCATTTTTGATTTTGGCACAGCTCATGATCTCATGGTCGTGAGTTTGAGCCCCACATTGGGCTCCATGTTGACAGAACAGAGCCTGCCTGGGATTCTCTCCCTCCTCCCTCTTATTCCCTACTCCCATTCACTATTTCTTTCTAATAAATAAGCATAAAAAACTCTTTGCCTACTCCAAAGTCATAAATATATGTTTTATATATTTTATTATAGAATATTGCTCTATCATTCAAATAGGTCTAAATCTATCTAGAATTGATTTTTTGTATGGTATGGTGTAGATAGATTTATATTTTCCACAACGGACTCTGTGTTAAGTGTAGATCCTGCTTGGGACTCTCCCTCTTTCTCTGCCCCTCCCCCTCTTGCAATCTCTCTGTCTCTCAAAATAAATAAAACTTTTTTAATAATAAAAATAAGAAACCTCTATTATTCCTAGTTTCATAGTGAAACTTTTCAAATATATCACCATTAAATAGACCCTTTACTGTAGAAATTTTGGTAGATACTCTATTGTATTAAGTAAACTCCATTCTATTTCTGGTCTGCTAATTATTTTTAAAATTCATGAATAGTTGGTGAATTTGTTAAATATATTTTTGGCATCTATTGTTATGGTCATATATTTTTCCATATATTTAAAAAATTTTTAAAAACCATTTTTAAATGTTTATTTATTTTTGTGAGAGAGACAGAGTGCGAACAAGGGAAGGGCACAGAGAGAAGGAGACACAGAATCTGAAGCAGGATCCAGGCTCTCAGCTGTCAGCAGGCAGCCCTTCACGGGGCTCCAACTCCTGAACACTGGGATCATGGCCTGAGCCTAAGTCGAAAGCTTAACCAAGTAAGCCACCCACCTCCCCATACAGTGATTCCTTTTAATGTTAAACCTATCTTGAATTTGTTGAATAAATCAACTTTGTTATCATTTTTAATAAGCCTGAATTCAATTGTTAATTTTTAATGATTTTTCCAAGTGTTTACTATTGTCCCATCCTTCTCCATAAATGGGACTCCAATATCTGAATATTAGATACCTTTTCCATACATTTTATAGCTCTTATGGCTTTTCTGCATTTTTAATTATTTTTTTCTTTCCAGACTTCAATATGATATTTGCTGCTGAACTACGTTTTACTTTACTACTTTTCTTTTCTGCTCTGTCTAGTGTGTTATTAAAGACTATTGAACTATAATTTCATTTATTTCATTTTTCAATTTCGGAGTGTCCATTTGATTTTTGGGGGGGGTAAATTTCAGGTCTGCTAAAGTTCTCCATCTTTTCTATATTTTTTACCGTATATATTAACATTATTTTAAAAGCACTGTTATCCCAATATTCTGGCTTAATTTTCTGGTTTTTTTTTCTCTAGGTTGTCAGTTATTTTATTCTGTTCCTTGATATAACTGACTCAATAGTATTAACAGGATTTTACCATTAGGAAAGGCCCTTGATATTAAGTTTTTCCTGAAGAGATTTTCTACAAACAGGTGATTAATACCACCTTTAATTCATGTGAGATTGAGATGATATTTGCTGATATTCTTCTTAACTGTCAAACTCAAGCAAAAGTAGAAATATTTAAAGATTTCTATTTCCAGCATTGTTTATCAAAAATTCAGTTTCCTTTTAAAGCATAAGAATCTTGTCATTCCAGAGCCTGACAGAGACTTGTTCAAGTGAAAAAACACTGTCTGCTAATTAGGTTATTTTGGGCAGCCATTTATTACTTTCAAAGCACCTAACAAAATTTGGATTAATATTTCCTTAATTGTGCTACTGAAATTAACCTTGTAGCTTAAACATTTTGCTGAGAACCCTATCTACAATGAATCCAGATTTCTGTATGTGATAAAAGATTTACATGCTTTTTGTACCAGTTTTTCATGTTTAAAAAAATTTTTTTTTCATTTATTCATTTTTGAGAGAAGAGAGAGACAGAGCACAAGCAGGGGAGGGGCAGAGAGAGAGGGAGACAGAATCCGAAGCAGGCTCCAGGCTCCGAGCTGTCAGCACAGAGCCCAACGCGGGGCTCGAACTCACAAACCACAAGACCATGACCTGAGCCGAAGTTGGACACACAACCGACTGAGCCAACCAGGCATCCCCCAGTTTTTCATATTTTTTAAACATTCTCAAGGGAACTGATAATCTTTTAATAAACTCAATCATTTTGTAGCATCATCCAGACACATTGGTTTTCATTTCCTCTCCAAATATTTTTGACGCCAGCGTTTATCTGGGAACAAAGCAGTGTATTATAACAATGTTACAATTTATTTTATAACAAGAGACAAAACCTCTCATGGGCCAAGCATTAATGGAATAACATTAGTAAAGAAGCCAACACAGTTCCTCCTGGATAGAACTTTCTAGATTTGGGGGCACCTGGGTGGCTCCGTGGGTTAAGCATCCGACTTTGGCTCAGGTCATGATCTCACATTTCGTGAGTTTCCGCCCTGCGTCAGGCTCTGTGCTGACAGCTCAGAGCATGGAGCCTGCTTCCGATTCTGTCTCACTCTCACTCTGCCCCTCCCTCGCTCATGTTCTGTCTCTCCATCTCTCTCTCAAAATAAATAAACACTTAAAAAATTTAAAAAAACTTTTTAGATTTGAAGATAAACATGAAATAGATCTTGTCCTCTTTTTGTTTCAGACAGAAACTTGCAGCAAGGAAACGTTGTTTCTGAATTTCACCAACATTTACAATTTTTACAAATACTAAGGCTTGATGTTTAATGATGAAATCTGTTTACTTATCAACCTGAAAGAAGTTGTTTTTCTATTTATTTTCTCTCAAATCTCTTTAGTTTCAGATGATAGGTCTTCAATATTTCAACTTACTATACAAAGAGACAATGGAGTCTTCAATTCTTCTAACTGCATCTTAACCTAGTATTTTATTGCCGTAGTTTTACGTGGTTTCATCGTTACGTTTTCACCAACCATGTGATTTTTCCTTTATGGGGTAATAATTTCCACCACCAAATAATTTGATCCTTGAAATGTTTCATTGGATACAAGTACTGTTTTAACAAACATGCACTGAGTTTAAGTTTCCAAGAACCATTCGGCACCTTGCCTTGTCAAGTGACTGGTTTGTATTTGTGCCTTTTTCCTCCGCTTGCTTCACTTAGAGATTGTTTGCAACCCACTATGTACAATAGAACTGGGTACCCTGGATTGTCATCTTATGTAAACAGAAGTGATATTAACTTTCACGGTAAAGATCAGGTTGATTGCTATTATTATTGTTGCTGTTGTTTTTTTGTCTTTCCTTTGTTGCTTGGGTTCAATTACTTTGAAATGACTTTGAAGATTGTGATTATTACCAAACATATTAGAAGGAATCATAGACCCAAGGCCAGAATCATTCTCTTCCATCCTACACTTCATGTTCAAAAAATACCATATTTGATATTGAAGCATGTTTGTCATCAGAAACATTAACAAAATATTTTAAGAAGATGATAAACAATTTAAAAAGAAAATCACAAAAAAAGTTAAAATTTTATAACTTTCAACCTACACTATCCACATTTTGCAACATTTGCAGTAACAGTCAAGTGGCAGGACTCCTGATATGTGGAGTCATTAGACTAAAATTTTGTCATTAGAATGAAACATTTTATCTTATTTTCTATTATACCAGCAGGTCTTGTTTATTCCTGCCATTTACTGGGTGGTGCTTAAGAGATGATTTAGAAAGGAGGTAATTCAGTACTGAGAAGTTGCCATCATCAGCTTACTGACCTCTTCTTTCTCAGTCCACCACTCACGAATTTTCAGTGGTCCCCAAACCCCACTTTTGCTCCCAATCTGCTGACAAAATATGAGTAAATACTCAATACATTCAACCAAATGAATATGGTTTCCTACTGTGCATGCATATGGGGCTTAAAAAACTGCTAATGGAATTGCTAAAGGTGCTATTGACAACTCTGAACTTTATCATTGTATATCCCACAAAGTTCCGAATCAGTTATTTTTAGCCATGAAGGAAAGAGAGAAATCCTAGGATTCTGCAAGGTATTGTTTGAAAACTCTGAATTCTGTATTTTAACCACAGCAACCTTAACTGTTAAAACTATGAAGCCATAGCCCCACATCACTCATGTAATTGTCTTCTAAAATGCACTGGGGTACCTGGGTGGCTCAGTCAGTTGAACGTCCAACTCCACTCGGGTCATGATCTCTCAGTCTAGGAGTTCGAGCCCCACATGGGTCTCTGTGCTGACAGTTCAGAGCCTGGAGCCTGCTTCAGATTCTGTGTCTCCCTCTCTCTCTGCCCCTCCCCCGCTTGTGTTCTGTCTCTCTCTGTCTCTCAAAATGAATAAATGTTTAAAAAAAATTAAATGCAAACAAATGGCCCAGGAAGAAATAATCATTCTTTTCAGTGCAAAATCTAGGAGTGGCAAATATTATACAAAACTTGTATGTATGTATGTAAATAGTAAATATATTAGGGGTAAAGATAAATAATTTTAATAGTATATTTTCACATACACAATGATGACTCACAAAGAGAATACTAACCCATAGCTAATACTTGTTTTTTTATTGCAACATACCTGAAGAAGAATATATCATCTGTTCAATAAAAAGCTCACAGTGGAAGTAATTTTCTTGGATACAGTGAAGGATGTTCCCCTAAAGGGGATCTATGAGATCCCCAAAGTGCATGAGCAATTTGAAAAAGAAAACAAGTAAATCTGTCATTCCCTCTAATTCCATTACTTTATATCAAGTTGAGAATCAGTCTTGACCCTCCAGATTTCATCTCTTTTATATGTTCTACTTAGAAAATATACACTGTTGTGTGTGCTATGTTTTCTCAGTGTTAGCCAACAGACTTAATTTTAGGGCCTCCTGGTAGGTGATCACACTTCTAATATTAAAATGGGCTTTCCAAAAGTGGCGAAAAATATAACTTGCAAAATTGTGGGCCAAATAGAAAGAACTACAGTTTTAGTCTTTTAAAGATCACAGCCGTTATTTTTGCTACTACTAGGAGAGGTTTTCATTTTCAAAGAATCATGACTCTATTAGTCAAACCCAATCATATTGTCACTATTTCTAGTTTTGTTCTCTACTTAGGAGGAACTACATTTCTGTCGCGACCGGCGCGACAAACACCGAGGTCAGTGTCCTGAGGGTAAGGGAATGCAAGAAAAAAGAGACAGAAGAAAGTTTGGGAACAGGAGGGTCCCCTGGGCTGATGGCCCAAGTGATGGCTTTATTGTTGCTGTACACAATCTTTTATATCCAGACTCTTATGGGTCAGCCCATTGTAAGAATAAACAGGTTTCACATAATCGCTGCCAACCAAAACATTTAGTTCTGTGTTTCTTGTGCATTTTCTAGACGGGTCACAACAAGAGCTTGTTGATAAGATTGCTAGCAAAACACAATTCCCATGTTTGTTTCTATCTGACTCAGGGTAGAAAAAGGAGGTAGCATTACTGCCAAAACCTGCAGACCACAGGCTTCAGGAATTAACTTTCTCCGCCTTGACAAGGCTTTCGTATGCCCTTGAAAGTGGCAGAATGGGAGGGGAAACCACCGGGTTGGCTAAGTCAACAGGGAACGTTGCTCGACCCGGTCTCAGCCTGGCACCGGGCCCGGCCCCCCACACATTTCCATAGGTGGTGTACGCTTCCATCCCATTCTCTACCCTCTGTTACCATTTGATAAGATGCAAATAGAGTATGTCTGGCACTAATAAAAACAGAAAAAGGCATTTATTTGACTTTTGCATTTAGTTCTCTGCGCCAACAAATGGCAACTTGCTTTGAAAATGAAATTAGATTTAGTTAATGTGTTAGTCTCCTATGACCACTATAACAAATCACCACAAATTGGGTGGCTTAGAGCAACAGAAATTTATCCCTTTGCATTTTTGGGAGGTGAGGAGTCTAAAATCAAAGTGTGGGTAGGGCCGTGCACCCATAAATGCTCTGGGGAAGAATCCATTTCTTGCCTTTCCCAGCTTCTGGTGTCTCCAGGTTTTCCATGGCTTGTGGCCCCATCACTCTAATCTCTGAAACCACGATAATATTGAGTCTTCCTCTTCTCTGTGTCTGTCTTCTCTTGTGTTTCTTAGTCCAATTTCCCTCTGTTAAAAGGACACGTGCAATCGCATGTAGGGCTCAATTGTATAAGGTAGGTTATTATCTTCCTCTCAGGGTCCTTAACTTAATGACATATGCAAACACCTTTTTCCAAACAAGATAATGATCATAGGGTTCAGAGATTAGTATGCAAACATATCTTTTGTGGAGCCACCATCTAACTCACTACAATCTGCCCTGACACCCAAATATATTCACTGTGGTCCAGCTTCCCCCAAATACTCAGCCCCTTATTTTTATTTTATTTTTATCCTCATTTTTGCTTCCTCCCATCCCATGCCAACCAATTTGCTGAGTCTCCCAATCAACTAAGTGTCCTACTATTCAATTAAATTCTGATACTATCTACCTGGAGTTAGGGTCAGACACCAAATATTTAAGGGCTCAGTTCCACAAGACTGTTCCCACTTCAGACATCAGTGGCAACTATCAGTCCCCCAGGTCACCCATACTTCTACTGAATTTCACCAGTTTGAAGGTTTCTACAATCTACCACTCAAGTTTGATAATTTGCTGGAATGCAAATTCTATGGTGCTAGAATGACTTTTAGGACTCAAGAAAATGCTATTCTTACTAGTAAAGGTTATTATAAGGAATATAAATGAACAGCCAGATGAAGAGATGCATAGGACATGGCCTAGAAGGGTTCCAAGTGTACGGGTCTCTATCCTGATGGAATAGAGGTATACCACCTGGCCAGCACATGGATGTTGCCAACCAGGAAGTTTCTTGAATCCCATTGTTAAAGGCTTTGTTGAGATTTCATTCCACATGCATGACTGTGCTATTGCTAATTCAGTCAATCTCCAGATCCTATGCCTTCCCTGGATGTTAGGGAATGAGGCTGAAAGTTCCAAGCTTCTAATCACGCCTTGGTTCTTCTGGCAAACAACTCCCATCCTAAAGATATGTAGGAGCCAGGCAAGAGTCACCTTCTTAGTACAAAAAACACTCCTACCATCTTTATCATGGAGGAAATTCCAAGGGCCTTTGAAGCTCTGTGCCAGGAACTGGGAATAAAAACCAAATATCTTTCCTATTATACTATGGATTCTTTACTCAATTTATCCCTTACCTCTTGTATGTTCCTGCAAACAACAATAAGAAACAAGATCACACATAAAACCTTTCCCTTGGCAATTTCTTCATCTAAATATCCCAATTATTGCTGACAAGTCCTGTTTCCACACAATTCTAGGACAATATTTGAACAGGTTTTCTGGCACTTTGTAATAATTATCAGCTTTCCTTTAGCTTCAATAACATGTTGTTTATAAATCTCTGAGCCCTTTATATCCTTTTTTCCTCTCAATATTCTGTTCATAACAACACAAGTATTCTCTAGAACAACAGAAACTTTCTCTGCTACACTCCTCGCTTTTGAGAGGTCACCAAAAGCACTTTAAAATAAATATTTATTTATATATTTTAAGAGAGAAAGAGAGCATGGGAGAGGGGCAGAGAAAGAACAAGAGAGAGAATCCCAAGCAGGCTCTGCACTGCCAGCACAGAGGTCGACACGGTGTTCCATGTCATGAACGGCAAAACCATGACCTGGGCCAAAATCAAGAGTGGATGCTTAACTGACTGAGTCACCAGGCACCCTACCAGAAACACTTTTAATGTTCATAGTGCTAACCTTCTGTTCAAGGACATCTACGCTTTTTCTATCATATGCTTCGAATTTCTTCCATTCCTTATCTTTCTTTAATTCCAAAGCCACTTCCATATATTTAGGAAGAGCAGGCTGGAAACTTTCAGGCAGGAGCTTATACTGAGGTCCACAGAAGGAACATCTTCCCAAGGAAGCTCCAGTTCTGCTCTTAAGGCTCTTCTACAAATTAGATCAGCCACATGCAGATTATCAAGGACAATCTCTTTTACATAAAGTTTACTGATTATAGATGTTAAACACATCACAAAATAGCTTCACAGCAACATTCAGATTAGTGTTTCTTTGAAAAACTGGGTCCTATAGCCTAGCCAATGTGACACATAAAGCCAATCATCACACTTAATTTAAGCAGTATTTTAATTAATTTCAATATTAATATAGCACTATTAATTCTAGGTGAAATGTAGCATTTTAAAAATTATGTCTAAAATTTTAGGAAGAGTGTTTTAAAAAACAAAGAGTATCTTACATATTTGCCTATTTCTATGATACACAACCTCTATGTGCATGTTCAGTATATATTGCACTAAGATAAATATACTTGTTGACCCTGAGCAATAAACCGGTAGAATAATGAATGATTCAGCCTAGGTGTGATACAAAGGTAAAGTGAACAATAATATACCAAATGAAATGTGTGAGGAATACCCTTGTCTTACTCAGATAGCTTTTCTTGCAATTAATATATTTTTAAAAAGAGAACTTAATTACATTTGCCTTAAAATGTGAAAAATCTTGCAAAGGAATTTTCTGAAATTACACAAAGATTAAAAAAAAAAAAAAAACAACCTAATACTGGAAAGGGAATTCAGAGAAGGTTTATTGTATAAGAGAAAGTAGAACAAAATGACCAAAAAGTATAAAATAATAATTCTATGGAACGCAGTAAAGGTATAAAATGAAAATTTTTATATGAAAGTATTTATCTAGATCTTGCCCATGATCTGGTGCTGTGGTCTGACTTTTCAAAAAAAATGGTCTATAGGCTGCAGATATGTAAATGCTTCTGAGATTATTACAATTCTGTATGCCTCATGTTGCTAGTATTTTAAAGGTTATTAAAGTTATTGTATTTACCAGGGCTTTGCTCATATTAGAGATGAGCAAGAAACAAATTTTATAATGACTTTATAATGACTAGGTTTAAATTTTGTTCATATAAATATTATTTACATATTAAAATTCAAAAAAATACTTATCAATTTGATTTCAGAAAGTAGTCTAACAAATGGACACATAAAGACCAATCCATTACTTTTGTAATCATTTTTACACAAATCATGATGTACTATCTACTTCTGAAATTCCCACGAATACATTGTATGTCTTAAACATTTTTCCTTGACAGTTGATATAGATCTCATTATTTTTGTTAACCAGTGCATAATATTCCATAAGTAGACTTAGCCATACTGTATTTAATTGGTTTTATTCAAGATAAAAATTTGGTGATTTGCATTTTTTTGCAATTACATACAATATATTCTTTCTCATGCATATTTAAAGGTGATTTTCTAGAACACTTTCAGCTTAATAGATTCTGCCAAATTGCCCTTGGAAGTGTCTGTATTGACTTATATTCATTAGCTTTGTCTGAGAGTACATGATTCCCCAGATTTTGCCAAAGCAGGATATTGGGTGGAATTACCTGTCACCACTCTTAAGTAATCTTTCTGAGATTTATGCATTCTCCAGATGCAAGGGTTTTAATTTTTACAATGCAAAAGAAAGAGAATTAAGTAGGCCCTTTTAAAGTCTTCTGGAAAACACCTGGAATACTACCATCTTTCCGTAAACACATCATAAAGTAGTGTATATTAAAATTCATTAGTTCATAGTTTATAATACATATTTTATAGTTAAAGTCTTTTATGAAACTGAAAAAAAATGAGACAAAAAACTCAAAATATTGGGGCACCTAGGTGACTCAGTTGGTTAAGCGTCCGACTTTGGCTCAGGTCATGATCTCATGGTTTGTGAGTTCGAGCCCAGTGTCTGGCTCTGTGCTAACACCTTAGAGCCTGGAGCCTGCTTAGATTCTGTGTCTCCCTCTCTTTGCCCCTCCCCGTTCCCTCTCTCTCTCTCTCTCTCTCTCTCTCAAAAATCAATAAACATTTAAAAAACCTCAAAATTGTATCATGATAATGTATTTTTTCTGTAAATATTAATTATGTCCATATTTGGCCAATTATAGTTTATTAAATATATGTAAGGCAATGGATTTATTTTTCATGGAATCAAGGTAAGAAATTTAACTTCATCTGCCCTGACTATATTAATGTATAACCAGCCACATGATTTCCAGCTTCTTAGGCCCATCCCTAGAATTTCTAATTTAAAAAAAAATTAATGTTTATTTATTTTTGAGAGAGAGAGACAGACAGACAGACAGTGCAAACAGGGGAGGGGCAGAGGTAGAGGAAGATACAATCTGAAGTAGGCTCCAGGCTCTGAGCTGTCAGCACAGAGCCTGACACGGAGTTCAAACCCATGAACCGCGAGGGAAGCTTAACAGACTGAGCCTCCCAGGTGCCCCCCCCCCATCACTAGAATTTCTGATTTAATAGTCTAGGGTAAATCCTGAGAATTTGTATTTCTGAAAATTTCCCAAGTAATTCTGATGGTGAAGGTGCTGATTCAGAGTCAGTACTTTGAGGACCACTGCACTAAGTAACCATGAAATGTTAATCAAATTATCGTCCATGAACGGCTCCTAGCAGCATCACTTGGAGCTTGTTAGAAATGCAAATGTTAGGGGCTCCTGGGTGGCTCAGTCGGTTGAGCCTCCTACTTCAGCTCAGGTCATGATCTCGCGCTCTGTGAGTTCCAGCCCTGCGTCGGGCTCTGTGCTGACAGCTCAGAGCCTGGAGCCTGCTTTGGATTCTGTGTCTCCCTCTCTCTCTGCCCCTCCCCTGTTCATGCTCTGTCTGTCTCTGTCTCAAAAATAAACATTAAAAAACAATAAAAAAAAGAAATGCAAATGTTAATGAACTAATGGGACTTCCTCAAGTTAAAAAGCTTCTGCATAGCAAAGGAAACAACAAACCTAAAAGGCAGCCTACAGAAAGGGAAAAGGTACTCTGCAAATGACATATGTAATAAAGGGTTAGTATTCAAAATCTATAAAGAAGTTATCAAGGAGCCTGGGTGGCTGTCTGTTGAGTGCTGACTTCAGCTCAAGTCATGATCTCGCAGTCTGTAAGTCCAAGCCCCTGACAAGCTCTGTGCTGATAGTTCGGAGCCCAGAGCCTGCTTCAGATCCTGTATCTCCCTCTTTCTCTGTCCCTCCCCCACTCACGCCATCTCTCTCTTTCTCTCAAAAATAAAATAACTATTAAAAAAAAGTAAAACAAAACAAAACAAGAACTTATCAAACTCAACACCCAAAAAACAAATAATCCTGTTAAGAAATGGGCAGAAGACATGAATAGATACTTTTCCAAGAAGACATGTAGATGGCTAACAGACACACGCAAAGATGTTCAATATCACTCATCAATCAAAGAAACATAAATCAAAACCACAATGCATTACCACCTCACACCTGTCAGAATGATCAAAATTAACAACACAAGAAACAACAGGTGTTGGTGAGGATGTGGAGAAAGGGGACCCCTCTTGCACTGTTGACGGGAATGCAAACTGGTGCAGCCCCTCTGGAAAACAGTATGGAGGTTCCTCAAAAAGTTAAAAATAGAACTACCCTACAATCCAGCAATTGCACTTGTAGGTATTTACACAAAGGATGCAAAAATACAGATTCAAAGGAGTACATGCATCCCAATGTTTGTAGGAGCATTATCAATAATAGCCAAACTGTGGAAAGAGCCCAGATGTTCATCTATTGATGAATGGATAAGGAAGAGTTGGTATAGTAGTGCCTGGGTAGCTCAGTCAGTTGAGCACCCAACTCTTGGTTTAGGTTCAGGTCATGATCTCACGGTTTGTGCAATTGAGCCCTACATCAGGCTCTATGCTGACAGCATGAAGCCTGCTTAGGATTCTCTCTCTCTCTCTCTCTCTCTCTCTCTCTCTCTCTCTCCCCCTGACCCTTTCCTCCTCATGTGCTCTCTGTCCCTCTCAAAATACATAAATAAGCAATTTTTTAAAAAAGGAGTGATATATATATATACACGTATACCCATTTAATGCTTTTTAAATTCTATATTTACACCATCAAATATGGCAGTCACTAACTACATATGTCTCTTTACATTTAAATTTAAATTAATTGAAATCAAATTAAATTAAAAACTCAGTGTTTTAGACACAGGAGCCACATTTCAAATCCTCGATACCAACGTGTGGTGAGTCGTGACCATATTTGCATCATCACAGAAAGTTCTACTGGACAGTACTATTTCATAGGAATTCCAAGGCTACGTATTTTCTTTCTTTTTAAAAACAAGGTTTAGTTCACTGCATTCAAAACATATTGACTGCACTATTTTGGCAACCATGAGGCATTTCTTGGGATTTCCTTAGAATATCTACTAAATAATTCTGATGACTAGAAGTACATAAATAATACTACAATTGTGTTTTCTTTTATTAAAAAAAATTTCTTAACGTTTATTTATTTTTGAGACAGAGAGAGGCAGAGCATGAACGGGGGAGGGGCAGAGAGAGAGAGAGACACAGAATCCGAAGCAGGCTCCAGGCTCTGAGCTGTCAGCACAGAGCCCGACGCGGGCCAAACTCACAGACTATGAGATCATAACCTGAGCCGAAGTCGGACGCCCAACCGACTGAGCCACCCAGGTGCCCCTACAATTGTGTTTTCTTTTAGGACACATAGAAATATATGGCACATTCATAGTTTTGTACTTGGAAGGCTATTAAAATACGACTTGTAATTTACCCAACAGCTTTTCTCCAAAGGGCTCAGTCCTTAGAGAGATAATTTCAAACTAATTCCAACTTTCTAGCTTTTATATATCCCTTTCTACTCTCAGTAGTGTTGTAATCAATAGAAACATGTCTAACTTATTTGAACTTTCTAGGCTTCTTTTCACTCTGTACTGTAATAATGAACTTTGCTTCTCTGTGCTAAAGTCACTAGAGATGCAAGGGCAAGTCAAATGTTTCTTATGTTAAAAATAACTTTCACTTTGACAAAAAGAACCAAAATCCTAGGACTAAGATATGTTGCTTATAAAATTATACAGAGGATGTTGCATAAAGAGAATTAATTCCCTTGTGTTTAGGTGCAGCCCAATCATTGCAACTATTTATAGTATTCTAAGAAGCATCAAGACTCCTGAGTGCCAAAGTTCTTCCCTGGAGGCAAATTCATTATTCATGGATGACCAAGATTTATAGAAGATTGGAATGCCACCATGATCCATTATTCATAGAATTAGAATACAAAAGTTCCTAAAAATCCAAAGTGCTTTGGTAAGATTGTGGCCAAAAACATTAGTGGTAAAACATGCACTGAATTGATGGGAAGGAGTGTTATGTTTAGCCTATATTAATCCTGTACAGTCTAACTATTCATACAATTTGCTGAAGAAATACAATTATGTTTGATTACGGGAGGTTACGTCAGAACCTTCTGGGAATATTTACGTGCCAACTTTTTCAGTGGAATGTTGCTTTATTTGGGTCTCAAATAAAGATATAATTTTTAGAAGTCAGAGACAGTAGTACTCATATAATCCATAAAGGTTAGTATATTATGGTTGAGAATATCAAACAGCATTAGATTTGACGTATTTGAGAAGGGACTACGTAAGGGGCATTAAACCCAGGAAAATGTCTCTGCTGCAAGGACACATAATTCAGACTTGTGTTTACCTGTATGTGCACATAATTCTGAATTGTTCAGGGATAGATAGCCTATTAAATGGAATACTACTGATAAGCATTATTTTTCTGATTCAATTAATATCAAGTTTGCAAATAGTTGCATTGAATAATGTAAGTTTATGTATCAGGGACAATATTGGATGTAGTCCCACTCAAATGTAAGGTCAACAATGGAACAGTTATTGATAATTTGTTGGAGACATGAATGATACTTACTAAAATGAAGTTGAGCCGAAAAGAAAATATGAATAAGTAAGCAGTATGTAGAGACATAAAGTTATTATCTTAAGAATTCATTTTTTCCTGAAACAAACATATTCAGTATGGTTTAAATTCATTAACTTTTATAATATTGTGTACATAAGGAATATTGTGTACTGAATTGTTATGAAAACAAGCTAACAATAGTGATAGTAAAGGCATATAGTGCTAACTATAAATAAGCAATTTCTTCTAAGATACTCAAAACGTGTACTGATACCATATTAATCTCCATGTACCTTCTTAGTTCTAAATTCTAAGAGTTAAAATATGTGTCAAGAATAATTCATAACTCATCTAAGACACAGGAGATTTCTTGCTGACATCAAGTGGTAAATATCACACTTAATTATTGTGAAAAAATGTGTCAAAATGTATAATACTTAGTATAGGTTAAAACACTACTTACATTACCAAGCTGAATTCAAATAGAAAGCATTCACTAAATGTCAGCTACCTTTATTTCATTAATAGTCAAGTTCCTTTCCTCTCACACTGCCTAGATGACTCTAAATTCCACTCTACTTTTTGAAAGGATTCATGTTTTTGTTCTTATAATCCAATGGCTTTCAGTGTCTTTATAACGTATATCTGTCTATACATATCTATTCCAAAATGATAATAAGCATTAATGTCTGCAATAAACACTCTAAGCACAAAATGCCACTCTATCCATATGTTAATGTTCTGTTTGCCACCATTCTTGTGATTTCCACTTTCAACTGCTTTGAGTGGGTTTAAGTTACAGAAACAAAATTGTTTGGCTCAATAAATAGAACAATTAGAAATGCCGCCAAATTTCATTGGTTGCCCCCTGAGGTAGTAAATTCCTCTTCCTTGAAAGCTTTGGACTGGAGTCTGGATGGTAAACTACTAAATGAGAAGCATAATTTTGGATCTGTGATAGTTTTCAGTGAGGTAATTCTTAAAAATTAGTCAGATAAGATTGAATTAGTTTAAAAAATGCATTTCCAGGTCTTGCCTCCTTGCAATTTTAATTCAGAATGTTTGAAAAGGAACTTGTTTTTATTTTTTTATTTTTTTTTTTACTAAGTAACTCAAATTATGCTGATGTTGGTGATCAATAGACCATACCTTGGGATCCTCTACCTAAACGATTATTTAGTTCAAATCTCAATTTGCAAATGAGGAAGTGGAGCACAGTAATTAAGTGAATTTGATGTAAGTTATATAATTAATTTGTTGTTCATCTGGGCGTTGAAGTAACATCTCCTGATCCCTAGTCCATCGTTCCTATTTTTAAATAAGTCTCCAAATAACTTGTGGGAAGCATCTCTCTAAAATTTTACTGTTTTGCAGATTTTTTAAATGGGGAAAATTCAAACAGATTCTCAAATAAGATTTTTTTTCTTATTTTTTTTAAAAAACGTGTAAAAACAGAAACTAAGTTAAGCTCTCTGTCTTTATATTTTTTGTCTCCATTGGAAACTAAACTCAATTTATAAATAGAATTTATATTTACTTAACGGAAACTTATATTGTCACTATATGAATCAATCCCTATTCTAAGAACTTTAATAGTAATATTTGTAAATATTAATAAAATTAATAAACCAACTGCTCTTCTATTAGCAATGTTAATTTAATGTTGCAAATGGCACCACATTGATGAAACTAATTTAAGGGACACAACATGGACATAGTGGTAACTATTCTGGTGTTCTATAACCAATAATAATATCTGATAGTTGGCCACTGGACTCAAGAAGTAGGTTGGCCCTGTGAGGAAGATGGCAGGGTAGGAGGGTCCTAGACTCACCTTGTTCCATTGATATACCTAGATAACAACCACATCAGTGTAAATAACCCAGAAAATGACCCAAAGACTGGCAGAACAGACTCATCACAGCTAAATGTAGAGAAGAGGCCACACTGAAGAGGGTAGGAAGGGAAGACAAGTAGTCCAAAGATAAAAAGACCCAAGCCCCCCCGGGGGGGGGGCGCCCCCCGGGCCGTGGTTGGGAGAGGAGACAAGAGCAGACTCCATAACAAGCATCCCAAGCATAGGAGACCTGCACTTCATTGGAAGATGAATCCCTATAACATTTGGCTTTGAAAACTGGAGGGGCCTAATGTGTCAAGTTCTTATGATCGATAGGGCTTAACACCTGGAACCTTGAAAATTACTGGGCTTGGCTCTAAGAGAGCCAGAGGGCTATAGGAAATGGAGTCCTCACTCTTTTTTTTTTTTTAATTTTTTAATGTTTATTTATTTTTGATAGAGAAATAGAGCTTAAGAGGGGAAGGGCCAGAGAGAGAGGGAGACACAGAATCCGAAGCAGACTCCAGCCTCTGAGCTGTCAGCACAGAGCCCAATGTGGGGTTCGAACTCACAAACTGTGAGATCATGACCTGAGCTGAAGTTGGAGGCTTAATGGACTGAGCCACCCAGGCAACCCTTTAAGAGTGGTATCATTGTGCTCGCTTCGGCAGCACATATACTAAGAGTGGTATCACTCTTAAAGAGATAGCACAACAAAAAGCTCCACTGAGATACAACATAGAAGAAGCAGTTTGGAAAACACCTGAAATATAAGGGAAGGAGATTTATTTACTGATCTGAGCAAGTGCTGGAGAGGCAGACATCTTTGGGAGACTTCTCCAAGAGCAAAGGTGCTGGTAGGTAAAGTTAAAGGAATTCCTCAGCCCTAAACCAGCCTCATAAGAAAAGTTAAAAGAGATTCTTTAAGTAGAAAGGTAGACCATAATCAGGAGTAAGAAAAGTGGGAAGCACAAAAGCAATAAAATTAAATATATCCATAAAAATCAGTCAAGTGATTCACAAAATAAAAAGACGTAAAGTACGACACCATATCTTATGCATATAGCAGTCTATTTTAAGTTGATAGTTGCTTAAGTTTGGCCCATTCTAAAACCACTAAATTTTTATTCCTCTCCCCCTCCACATTCTAGGTATATGGTGTCATACTCTACATCTAATGTAATGACAAATCAAAAGTCAGTAATAGATGTGCAAAAATAGAGAGGAATCCAAGTATATCACTAAAGAAAGCAAGCAAGCAAACGGTGAGAAAAGGGAGCAAGAGAAGAAAGGAAGAGAAAGAACTGCAAAACAATCATAAAACAAATAACAAAATGGAAATAAGTACATACTTATCAATAATTACATCAAATGTAAATAGACTAAATGTTCCAATAAAAAGACATAGGAGATATAATGGATAAAAAAGCAAGATCTGTCTATATGCTGCCTACAGTAGACTCATTTCACACCTAAAGACACATGTAGATTGAAAGTGAAGGGATGGAGAAGCATTTATCATGCAAATAGAAGCAAAAATAAAGCTGGGTTACCAATACTTGTATCAAACAAAATAGACTAAAACAGACTGTAACAAGAGAAGGCCACTATATAATTGTGAAGGGAAAAATACAAAAAGAGGATGTAACAATTGTAAATATTTATGCACTCAACATGGAAACACTCCAACATATAAAGCAGCTAACAAAATACATAAAAAGAAGTAATGGATATGGGCATCTCAGTCTGTTTAACGGTCTGACTCTTGATTTGGCTTGGGTCATGATCTCACAGTTTGTGAGTTCAAGCCCCACATCAGGCTCTATTCTAACAGTGCAGATCCTGCCTAGGGTCCTTTTTCTCTCCCTCTCTCTGCACCTCTCTTGCTTGTTCGTGCACTCTCTCTCTCTCTCAAAATAAATAAATAAACATTAAAAAAAGAAATAATGGATAGTAATACAATAAGAGTAGAAGACTTTAACACACCACTTATACATCAATGGGTAGATCATCCAAACAGAAAATCAATAAAGAATCAGTGATTCTGAATGATACATTGGACCAAATGAATCCCACAGATGTATTGAGAACATTCCATCCTAAAACAGCAGAATACACCTTATTTTCAAGTGAACCTGGGACATTTTCCAGCATATATAGCATGTTAGGCTACAAAACAAGTCTCAACAAATTGAAAAAGATGAAGTCATAGCTTGCATCTTTTCTGATGACAATGCTATGAAACTAGAAATCAACCACTAGAAAAAACCTGGAACAATAAGAAATACATAAATGTTAAATAACATGCTACCAAACAATAAATGGGTTAGCCAAAAAAAAAACAAGGAAATAAATAAATAAATATATATATATATATATATATATATAGAGAGAGAGAGAGAGAGAGAGAGAGAGGCAAATGCAAATGAAAACACAATGGTCCAAAGTCTTTAGGATGCAGAAAATGCTGTTCTAAGAGGGAAATTTATAACAATAAAGGTCTACCTGAAGAAGCAAGAAAAATGTCAAAGAAACAACATAAACTTACACCTAAAAGAACTAAAGAAGAACAAAGAAAAGCCAAAAGCAGTAAAAGAAAGGAAATAATAAAGATCAGAGCATAAATAAATGAAATAGAAAGTAAAATAAACAAACAATTCCCCACCAAAAGAACAATAGAACAGATCAAAGAAACCAAGAGCTGGTTCCTTGAAAAGATTAAAAAAAAAAAAAAAGAAAAGAAAAATGTTTAGCCAGACTCATCAAGGGGCGGGGTTGGGGGGGGTAGAGGACTCAAATAAACAAAATCAGAAATTAGGAGAAAAAATAACCAACACCACAGAAATGCAAAATGCAAAAAGACTGTAGGAAAATGTAGTAACAAAGTATACACCAATAAATTGGACAAACTAGAAGAAATGGATAAATTCCTAGAAACATATACCTCCCAAAACTGAACCAGAAAGAAACAGAAGTATGAAGAGACCAATTACCAGCAATTAAATTGAATCAGTAATCAAAATACTCCCAACAAAAAAAGTCCAGGACTAGATGGTATCACAAGCAAATTCTGCCCAACATTTTAGGAAGAGTTAGTATCTATTCTTCTCAAACTATTTCAAAAAATAGAAAAGAAAAAAAAGCTTCAAAATTCGTTCTATGAGGCAAACATTACCCTGATAGCAAAACCAGACACTACAAAAAGTAAAAGAGAACTACAGGTCAATATCTCTGATGAACATCAATGCAAAAATCATCAACAAAATATTAGCAAACCAAATCCAACAATACATTTAAAAAGATCGTTCACCATGATCAAGTGGGATTTATTCCTGGGATGCAAAAATATTCAATATTTGCAAATCAATCAACATGATACATCACATTAAGAAGAGGAAGAATAAAAAATGATCATTTTAATAGGTGCAGGAAAAACACTGACAAGTACAACATCCATTCATGATAAAATACCTCAAAAAAGTAGGTTTAGAAGAAACATACCTCAACATAATAAAGGTCATATATGAAAACCCATAGCTGACACCATACTCAATGGTAAAAAACTGAGAGCTTTTCCCTTAAGGTCAGGAATAAAACAAGGATGTCTACTTTCATGAATTTTATTCAACATAGTACTGGAATTCCTAGTCAGAGCAATCAGACAACAAAAAGAAATAAAAGGCATCTAATTTGTTAACGAAGCAGTAAAACTGTCACTATTTGCAGGTGACATGATACTACATACAGAAACCACTAAAGATTCCACCAAGAAACTCCTAGAACTGACAAATGAATTCAGTATTCTTATGATACAAAATTAATATACAGATATTTGTTGTATTCCTATACATTAATATTGATGTATAGAAAGATAAATTAAGAAAAAAATTTCCATTTATAATTTCACCAAAAATAATAAAACACCTAGGAAAAAATTTACCCAAGTAGGTAAAAGACCTGTATTCTGAAAACTGTAAAACACTGATGAAAGAAATTGAAGATGATACAAACAAATGGAAAGATATACCATGCTCATGGATCACAAGAACCAATATTGTTAAAATGTCCATACTACCTAAAGCAATCTACCAGATTTAATGAGATCCCTAACAAAATACCAACAGTATTTTTCACAGAATTAGAACAAATAATCCCAAAATTTCTAAGGAACCATAGAAGATCCCAAACAGCTGGAGAAATCTTGAAAAAAAAGAAAAAAGGAAAGAAAAAACAGGGAACAAAACTGGAGGCATCACAATCCCAGATTTCAAGATATACTACAAAATTGTATTCAAAAGAGTATGGGCCTGGCATAATAAAAAACATATACATTAATGGTACAGAATAGAAAGCCCAGAAATAAATTCATGATTATATGCTCAATCATCCTTTGACAAAGAAGAATTTATAATGGGTAAAGTACAGTCTCTTCAACAAATGGTGTTGGAAAAACTGGAAAACTACATACAAAAGAATGATACTGGATCACCTTCTTTTACCTTACAAAGAGAAAAAAGCTCCAAATGGATTAAGAACCTAAATGTGAGATCTGAAACTATAAAAGTTCCAGAAAAGAGCACAGGCAGTAATTTTTCTGACATAAATTGTAGCAACATTTTTCCAGATATGTCTACTGAGGCAAGAGAAACAAAATGAAGATTAACTACTGGTACCACATAAAAATAAACGTTCTGCACATTGGGGCGCCTGGGTGGCTCAGTCGGTTAAGCATCCGACTTCAGCTCAGGTCATGATCACACAGTGCATGAGTTCAAGCCCCGCATTGGGTTTTGTGCTGACAGCTTAGAGCCTGGAGCCTGCTTCAGAGTCTGTGTCTCCCTCTCTCTGCTCCTCTCCAGCTCATGCTCTGTCTCTCTCTCCTTCAAAAATAAATAAAAACATTAAAAAAATTTAAAAAAATAAAAAGGTTCTGCACATTGAAAGAAACAATTGACAAAACTAAAAGGCAGCCTACGGAATGGGAAAAGATGTTTGCAAATGGCACATCTGATAAAGGGTTAGTATTCAAAATATATAAAAAAAATTACATAATGCAACATCCAAAGAAACAAATAATCTGAATAAAAATGGGCAGAAGACATAAACAGGCATTTCACCAAAGAAGACATACAGATGGCCAACAGACACATTAAAAGATACTCAACATCACTGATCATCAGGGAAATGCAAATCAAAACCACAATGAGAGATCACTTCATGCCTGTCAGAATGGCTAAAATCAACAACACAAGAAACAACAGGTGTTGGTGAGGATGTGGAGAAAAAGCAACCATTGTGCTCTGTTGGTAGGAATGCAATCTGGTGGAGCTACTGTGGAAAACAGTTGGAGGTTCCTCAAAAATTTTTAAATAGGATTACCACGTGATCTACTAATTCTACCACTGTGTATTTACCCAGGAAATATCAAAACACTGATTCAAAAGATATATGCATCCCTATGTTTATTGAAGCATTATTTATAATGGCCAAATTATGGAAGCAACCCAAGTGTTCACTGATAGATTAATGGATGAAGATATGATACACATATATATGTGTGTATAAATATATATGTACATATATACTTCATATATGTACATATGTATATATACACATACAATGGAATATTAGTCACAAAAAACACAATAAAAATCTTACCATTTACAACCACATGGATGGAACTAGAAGGTATAATCCTAGTGAAAAAAGTTAGTCAGAGAAAGACGAATATATATGCTTTCACCCATATGTAGACCTTAAGAAACAGAACAAAGAAAGAAAGAAAAAAATAAACAAACCAAAGAACAGAATGTTAACTACAAAGAACAAATTAATGATTACCAGAGGGACTGTGGGAGAGTGGTTGAAATAGGTGAGAGAGATTAAGAGGGCAATTATGATGAGCACTGAGTAATGTATAGAATTGTCAAACACTATATTGTACACCTGAAACTAATATAACAATACATGTTAGCTATACTGGAATTAAAATGAAAAAAAAAACACATAAAAATACTAACCTTGCTGTATTTGATATCCATATTTATTCCCAATTTAAAAAAACCACTTTTCCTTCTATGTCCTTTTAAGACCTTTTTGCCATCTTTAAATTTGATTAAGAAGACTTGTGCCTATAACAAACATTTAATTCATATCTCCAATATAGCTGAAAATAAATATTTTCTTTTTTTTTTTAATTTTTTTAACGTTTTTTATTTATTTTTTTGGGACAGAGAGAGACAGAGCATGAACGGGGGAGGGGCAGAGAGAGAGGGAGACACAGAATCAGAAACAGGCTCCAGGCTCTGAGCCATCAGCCCAGAGCCCGACGCGGGGCTCGAACTCACGGACCACGAGATCGTGACCTGGCTGAAGTCGGACGCTTAACCGACTGCGCCACCCAGGCGCCCCGAATATTTTCAAACTAAATTCATGATGTCCCTCCAAACCGTGTCCTCCACTGAAGTTAGCTCTACTACCTTGCTAGAAAAATCATAAATTCAAAAGTCATCCTAGATGCCTTTCCTCCATTTTCCCTATGTATCAAATCCTTCACCAACCCCTCCTTGAACAGGTCATGAAAGCAGTCTGCCTTCTTTAATCTCCACTGCCAGAATTGCCATCAAAGTTACTGTTGTCTGGTTTTCTAACTGAGTACATTCATGGCACCTTCCAACCAATTATCTAAACTATTACCAGAACAATCATATGAAATGTAAATGTAATCACATAATCCTCTAGGTAAAGTATTTCCTTTTATAATGAGATTAAGTCCAACAGTTCTACTCTCAACTGTTTCCTGTCTCATCCTGTCCTATTTTCTTTCCTGCTCCCTGTGACCAGGTCTCCCTGATGATGAGTGATGTTTAGCATCATTCAACTGCTTATGTCTATAAAACTCACCATATTCCATTCCCTCCCTGCAATCATCTTTCTTTCTCCACCCTCTCCCATCTATGCCATGTTAATTTCTATTTCTTGCAAATTCTAGATTCATCTTTATTTGATTTGAAATGTGCTTCCTGACTTCCCAAATAAGGTTAGTGATCAATTCCTTCTGGCACTATGTGCATCTCTTCTTTGTAGCAATGTCCACAGTGACAATTTTAAATTTACATAATGTGGCTCTCTGATTAATTTCTCATTTTCCAATTAGATGGTGAAGTCCATGAACTCTCCTTTATTTCTCCACTCCTATATCCCAAGGACTTTCAGTAGTAGATTTAATAACATTTGCTATATATACATTGCTGAACGGACAGCAGTAAATTCTGAATGCTGCAGAACAACACAAGAAAGGATTACCTGCAGAAATCCTACTCAACATTTCCTTACTTTACAGCATTACCTATAATTGAGAAATGTCCTATGTCTTTGGACTCCTAATGAATTCCTTATGTGAGAAATTCATTCAGGGCTTTTCATGCACTTCCATATCTAGATGTTATTTGTCTATATACTTAAAGGATCTTATTAGATAAAACTTTCTAGAAAGCAAAGACTGTTTACTGTAGATCTTCATTCCTCTACGTCTCAAACCAGTATTTCATACACAATATTTTGAACATAACACACACACACACATACACACACACACACATGCATGCAAGCTCACTATGTAAATAAAAAAAGAAACCACTGGATTGTTTTCTATACATTAAGTCTCTTTTATCAATTTCAAATTTCTCTAGAGAATTTTTAACATCACAGTTGAATAAAGAGTGTGGCCTTCCCTCTTCCACCTCCTTCCCTTCACCCCTACCTGATGCACATAAAAATACAGGTCCAGTCTATTAGTGCATTCTTCAAGATAAGTCATTGTGCTTCAGGGACATGAGAGATTAGTGGACATCGTTTATTCATTCTCAAGTAAGTTCATTTGTCTAAGTTTTTCATAAAGGCAACAGCTTTAATAGGTATTTTATTAGCATTTTGGATATAAAATTAAATAACTTCAACAATGTAACTCCTGATAATAACTGTATGTTACATAGAGTGAGAAGTAACAACAATGAGAAATGAAAGAACAAATCTAAGAAATATAGGTTTAAAAAGAGAAATTTATATACTAGTAGTTTAGAAGTTAACATTAAAATGGCTTTCAAAATTGTGCTATTGAGGATTTCTATAAGTTATTCATTTTTTATCAGTTCCAATTTGAGTTGGATTCTCACATCAAAGCAAAACTCAAATCATTTTTATATTCTGCTCCTCTCGAAAAAGTCTTACAAAAAAAAAAAAGAACAATGCTACAAGATTTTTATTCTTACATACACACTTGTGTATTTTCTTGCTGAATGTTTATAAGTCAAGATAGATTTCTCCAGATGACCTGTAACGACATTCTTTTAGCTGGTCTCCTCCTGTTATTTTGCTTTTTCCTTCTCAGGACTGAAGACAACATAATTTCTTGTCTCTGTGAAAGAATGCTGAGACCAAACAAAAACATCCCAACTGCTTGCTCCAGGAAACGAATCGTTCCTAGAAGACTGTGAACCAACCAACAGCTCACTTATCTAATAGCTTATTCATTAATACTAGTTTCAGGACACTCCCTCACCATGAAGACCAACCTAAAAATGTTAGGTTATATACTCTGCCCAATACTAACCTGATGCATACCTTGCAAGATCTACCTTAAAATTATCCAGCCTAAGCACTAAAGTCTTTTTAATATCTCCCCCCAATACTACTAAAACTTCACAGTGGGGTTTTACCTTTCTGCCCAAATCTAATAAAATTAATTTTGTTTATTTCTTGTGAGCTTTTGAGAGGTAGTCAACATTTGTATTACTTTCCTATATTTCTTCTTTAAATATGTCCTTAGTTTCAAGGACTGTCCTGGCTTCTTGCTTGTTAACTGAATGACCTTGACTAGGTTACATCTTTAAGCTTATGTCTCCATGAGCAACATGGCACCCTCATAGAGTTCTGCTGAGAGTAAATAAGGAAGTATATGAGGAACATTAACACATTTCCAAGTATATTGACACATTTAATACTTACAATAATTGTGTAAGTCATTATCTATATTTTGTAGATAAATAAATGGAGGCAGAGAGAGGTCAAATAACTTGCCATCAGTCACAGATGTTATAATCAGTGATGCTGCTTTGCCTTATTGGTTTGGTTCAATTTTATCTTCATTGTTGGAAGAGGTGGCTCCATGTGCTCCTTTTCCATTTGAGTTATCATAGATACTAACACAATCATCTTTATTGTATAGCAGGTGTCAAATACTCTTTGTGAATAGTGCTAGCCTCCAGTGATTAGAGATAAGTTGAGGTTATATCACCTCACTCCTTTTTCCCAGTCCTGATCCTACCTCATTTTAGGGAGGGAAAAGGCCCAGCAGATATGTCTGGAGAATTATTGGAGTATGACGCTTCCATCCACCCATCCTGAGATTTGTTATTTTCTTCCACAAAGATATAGGCTTAGGGAGGAAAAATGACTCTCTACTTGCAAGTTAAGAAAAAAGAGAGCCAGAGAGAGAATATACGGAGAAGAAAACTAACTACTTGAAATTTGGAATACATTAGTAGTAATAATAGTAGAAGAAACAGTAAGGTTAGCAAGACTATTAATTGCAACAGCAATAGTAGTAACAATTGCAACCTTAGGTAGCACTGCCCCTCATTTAAGTAACAAATGTCTATTGACCATTTGCTATGTGCATCATGTTGTGCTTCATTCTGGGGCCCCTGGCTAAGAACACTGTTTCCTCATTGGCCCTTTTGTTCTTCATACGTCTCCTTTCTATGATTTAACTATCACCTTTCTGATAGAGACCCAAATCATTATATCGAATCCTTATTTCTCCTTTGTGCAGCAAAACCAAATGCTTACTGACAAAAGTATTTATTTCCAATAGTAAGTCAGAAACTCAAAATTCACAGAAGTGAAAATACATGTTGTCTTCCCCCAAATCCAGTCTTCCTTTGTTGTTGGTTTAAATGAATGGCATCACTTCCCATTTAGTTGCTCAGTATAAGTCTAAATATGAATCTCTGAGTGATCCAGGACCTCAAGTCGCGATGTATATTGACTGATGTCCCCTCTTCCACACCTGGTCTGCTAAAACCTTACTGTCTGACATGTCACCATATGCACCACACATGTTTCTTCCATGTGTCTTTTAACTCCACTCTCACAGAAGAACAGTGAAGGCCAGGATCCACTTTTACTTCACTGTTTTGTAAATATATATATCTCAAAGGTGAGTGAGATGTCAATCTTTATGATCAAGAAAGAGTCAATCAGTAGGCAAAAGGGTGTTTATAAACATTTTTAAATTGAATGAAAGGGATCAAAGTGTCCAGTGCTATTAGAGAGGGTCAGAAGAACAGAACTTAATTTCTTCATTTTCATAAGCTAAAACTGTTGCTAAGGCAAGGCTGCTCATTTAATTTCTCAATTGTTTTATTTGAAAAATATTTGTATTTTATAGGTTTTATCATAGTTAAGTAATTAAGCATGACAAGGCATGTTGTACTTTAAGACAGGGTGTTTATTGAATGGTTACCATATTCTATGTGTTTTTACATGTACCGCCTCAGTCCACAATTAGAAAGCTGCCATGGTGTGTTGTTATTTTATTAAATGACTCTTTCCAGAGCTCAATTTTAAAAAGTGTTTTAAAAAGGTGAAGGTCTAGACATTTGAACTTGAAGGTTTTTTTTATTGCAAATCCCAAAGTCTTTCTAGTTTTGTCTTGTCCTTGTCTTTTTAGCACTGTTCCTCCTTCTGATGTGCATGGTCTGTGTAATTCTTTTATCTCCAGCCAATGCAAGCAGAAAATTAGTCCAGCAAACATATTCTCTATTTCAGAAGCACGACATTGTTGCTTTGCTTCAAATGAGATGACTATATAACCAGAATAATATATCATCCCTTGAGGACCTATTGTTTTGTGTTAAAAAAGAAAAAAAAAACTCATGAACTTGTACTGAGTTAAGTAGTACGTTGCTGAGTGTCCCTCCAAAGACTTGTCACATGGCTCATATGAGCTACACATTTTCACTCAGTCATGGGACACTTTTAGTGTATGTGTTTTTTTTTTTTTTTAATTTTTTTTCAACGTTTATTTATTTTTGGGACAGAGAGAAACAGAGAATGAACGGGGGAGGGGCAGAGAGAGAGGGGGACACAGAATCAGAAACAGGCTCCAGGCTCTGATCCATCAGCCCAGAGCCTGACGCGGGACTCGCACTCACAGACCTCGAGGTCGTGACCTGGCTGAAGTCGGATGCTTAACCGACTGCGCCACCCAGGCGCCCCTGTATACGTGTTTTAATAAAACTTATGCCTTTTGAAAAAAGGGCAAAAGTGGATCATGTTTTTCTATGCCATTGAGGAATCTAGGGATTCATTTGTTAAACAAAAATTATTTGTGACACTTGTTAAAGAACAGTAAAATAGATATTTGTCAGAAACATTGCTATGGTTGTCAGAACCACTGCAATGGGGTTTTGTAGTCAGGGAGAGAGATTACAGTCAATTCAGAATACAAGGAAAGGGGAATTTATAGTCAAGGATCAGGGTGGGAAACAGTGGATGAAAACTTACTTAGATGAAACATCAAGGGTAAGAAAGAAGTCTGGCTAACAGACCTAACAGAATTCTTGCTGTAGGCAGGCTGAGGTGCCTGGGCATCACCTGCGTGGGGGGTGGGGGTTGGCAGGTGAGGAACCCCATTAGACAGCAAGGGTGGTTGGATATTGAAGATGGGGAATTTGGGCTAAACCAACTTAAGAGGCTGTTTGTTAAAACTGAATGTGGAGACAAACAAGGAAGATTAAATTCAGGGCCTATGTGAGAAGAGAGCTCAGAGAAACCTGAGTAGTTTGGTCAAGAAGAGAATCTTTGTCACAGCTTATTTTATTTACTTTTTTAACTTTTTTAAAAAAAAGTTCAGTGTATTTATTTATTTTGAGAAAGACAGAGACAGCACAAGTGGAGGAGGGGAAAAGAGAGAGGGAGAGAGAGAATCCCAAGCAGGTTCCACACTGCCTGCACAGAGCCTGATGCAGGGCTCAAATCCACCAAGCCACAAGATGATGACCTGAGTCAAAACCAAGAGTTGGTTGCCTAACTGATTGAGCCACCCAGTCACCCCTCAAAGTTGAACAATTCCCATACATAAACAGAAAACACAGAACAAACATCTTTAAGAATTACAGTGATTTATCACAGTCATTCTTATTATGAAACATATACTGAGGTGTATAAGCATCTTCCAAAGGTGGTGGTCAAAGGCTGTACACATTTACTTTGAGCCTGAACAAAGAAAAGTCATCTGTCTGAACACCTTAAAATGTGACTAAATTTGGAAGATCACCATTTGGAAGATAGTAATTTTCACTATTTTTGTAAGTGCAGAAAACTAAAGAAAAAGATGACATGTTCAAAGAAAATAGTATTTCAGAGGAATTTGATAGCACAGGAGGGTGTTATTAAAAAAATCTAAGAAAGAACTTACTTATCTGAATATGTATGAATTATTGAAATAATTTGGAATGGCATACATGGAACTATATAAAAGACAAAAATCAAATACAGCGTTCTTAGTTTAGACATGTCCCACCATTAGAATGTGAAATCTCTTGAATAAATCTTTTCCTGTCCTCTGGCCAGTCTGCTAAATGAGGCATACAAGGCAATTACTAAGTTTGCCCTTCCTATGTGAAGAGAGAAATACAAGCTCTGGGCTTTTGTTATTTTATAGTCACTCCCATTAGCATTACTAGCTGCATCGAAAAAATAGACTGATGAATGGGGTATTGTTTCTGTGAGTGACTAAATAGCATTTAATGTTCTGTTCTGAAGTTTAAGAAATTAGGAAATGGTAGGGCAGTGTTTGACATGTATTTATTTCTGAACACAAGGCTATAACAAGGGCAGAATTAATTAAGAAGACCTAGAAGTTCTTGTGATGATGATTTTACAAATTTTTTGCTTGTGTAGGTTACTTCCTTTATATATATATATATATATATATATATATATATATATATAATATACATGTATATTTTATATTTACACATATATATGTGTATATTTTATATATATTGTATATATTTTTAAATATTTTTAAGGTTTATTTAGGTTTATGTAGGTTACTTCCTTTATATATATATATTATATATTTTTTTAATATTTTTAATGTGTATTTATTTTTGAGAGAAAGAGAGAGCGAGACAGAATGTGAGTGAGAGAGGGTCAGAGAGAGAGGGAGACACAGAATCTGAAGCAGGCTCCAGGCTCTGAGCTGTCAGCGCAGAGCCTGATGTGGGTCTTGAACCCACCAACCATGAGATCATGACCTGAGCTAAAGTCAGACGCTTAACCAACTGAGCCACCCAGGTGCCCCATTTCCTTTATATTTTTAAGTAGAAAAACATTAGTTTGACTCATAGACTCCTGAAGTAGACACATGCCTGTTCAGTAATTATATAAGATGTTTCAGAACTTAAACTAAGTTCATTTAGCAGTGTTTAGTGGGAAAATTACTGATTTCAGAATTCAAATTCCTACCTTCAAATTCTAACTGTCTGTAACCATGGGAAAGTAGCAAATTTCTCTAAATTTTAAATCCTGCCTTTTTCAAACTCTGTCTTGGGTACATAATTTAAGCCTTCTAGACTCAAGTAACCTTGTCTGCAAAATGGAGATAGCAGTGAAAATTCAATGAAATCCATCATTTAGAAGTATAACGGAGCATAGAAGAGTGTTTATAGGAAATAAGTTGGAAACATGGGCTCTGGAACCTGATGCCTCTGTCCAAATCCTGCCTCTTAAGAACTTGAGCTTATTGTTTCACACTTCTGTGCTTCACTTTACACATTTGGAAGACTGGGATGATAATAGTAGTACATATCTCATTGGATCTTTGATGTAATGCTTATAAGGCACTTAACATGATGACTGGTACAATAATCGGCACTGAAAAAGTTATATTCCTATTATCCAGGGCAGGTACTAGGGTATACCTCATGTTCAAAAAACACTTTCAAAAAGGAAATATGGTTACTCATTCTTTAGAATAGCTGTTATAGTTATTCTTAAATATTGTCAAGTGCTTGCTCCCTGAAATATCACCAATACAACCTGTTGAAAAGATGAAGCTGAGTGTATTATCTACTGCAGCAAAGGAGAAGCAAAGAGTCACAAGAGTGAAAGGAGAAAAAATTCCACAATGAATTTACTCAGCAACTGATGAACTTACTAAGCAGAAAATCAGCAAGATAACTAGAAGAGATCTGAACAAATAAATCAATCAATAGGATCTAATTCAGATACACAGAACACTTCACCTGACAACAGCAAAATGCATGTAATTTCAAGTTCTCACTGGGCATCATCAAAAAAGACCAGAGTGCAATGTCTGATGATAGTAGAATGAGAAATCAATAACAGAAAGTCAACAGGAAAATCTGTAAACACATGAAATTTTAATAACACACTTCTAAATGATCCATGAGTCCAAAGAAAATTCTGAAAGTATTTAAAAAAATACAAAGAACAAAAGAAGCTGAAAGTAAATCATATTAATCATATGTGGGATGCAGCTAAAATAGTGATGAGAGGGAAATTTATAACCTCAAATTACATTAGAAATGAAGTAAGATCTCAAATAAATAAACTGTTTACACCTCAAAAAACTATAAGAAGGAAACTAAACACAAAGCAAATAGAAGGAAGAACAAATAAAGATAAGATCAAATATAAATGATTTAGGGGCACCTGGGTGGCTCAGTCGGTTAAGCATCTGACTTTGGCTCAGGTCATGATCTTGTGGTTCACGGGTTTGAGCCCAGTGTCAGGCTCCGTGCTGACAGCTCAGAGCCTGGAGCCTGCTTCAGATTCTGTGTCTCCTTCTCTCTCTGCCATTCCCCTGCTTGCTCTCTCTCTCTCTCTCTGTCTCAAAAATAAACATTAAAAAAAAAAGAAATGAAATTAAAATTTGAGAAAAAACAGAAAATCAATAAAACAAAAATCTAGTTCTTTAAAACAATCAGTAAAATTGATAATCATTAACCAAAATGGACAAAAGTTTAAAAATAGAAAAAGATTAGTCAGCAATATAGAGATTGAAATAGGATACCACCATAGACCTTATAGTTATTAAGAAGATACTAAGAGAATACTATAAATAATTTTACACTGATAAATTTGACAATTTATTTGACATGGAGTAATTACTCAAAAACCAAAAACTACTGTCAATCAATTAAAATGAAATAAACAATAAATACTTTTATAATCATTAAATAATTTAAATTTATAATTAAAAAGCTCCTGAGAAAAATATCTCTGGTCTCAGATTGTTTCACTGCAGAACTCCACGAAACAGTTCAGAAGAACTAACAAAATTCTGCACAGTCCTTTCTAGGAAATAGAAAAGAGAATAATCTTTATAAGATTAGTATTACCTCAATACCAAAATTAGAAAAGTGGAGTACCAAAAGAGAAAAGAATAGAAAACTACAGCCCAGTTACTTTCATGAACTTAGAAAATAAAAGCAGATTAAATCCAATAATTTAAAAAAGAATTACACATCATGACCAAATGAGATTTTTTTCTAGGTCAGCACGTGTGATTCACTGTTCACAAACCAATCAATAAACCCACGGTATCAACAAGTTAAAAAGGAAAAATCACATGATCATTTCAATTGATACAGAAAAAGCATTTGATAATATCCTAAACATAGTAAAAAAACAAAGAAATAAACCAAAAGCAAAAAATAACTCTCTGCAAATTAGGGGCAGAGGAGAATTATTTTTACTTGATGAAGAACAACTGCAAAAAAATCTACAGCTGACATCTTATGTAATGGAGAAAGACTGATAGCCTAAGACGAATCTGTCTGCCTTGACCACTCTTTTTCAAGTACAGTACTGGAAAAATTGTAGCCACTGCAAAAAGAAAGAGAGGAAGAGAGAGAAAGAGAGAGGGAGAGATGCAAACTAGAAAAAAGAAAACTTTCCTATTTGTAGATGGCCTGATTATCTACATGGAAGATTCCAAGAATGCCACCAAAAAAGAATACACCCTCATAAAACTAAAAGTGGATTTCATAAAGTCTCAAGATATAAGGTAACACACAAAAATCATTTCATTTCTTTATGTTAATTATGAACATGCAGAAACTGAAATTTAAAACAAAATATCAATCATAGTGACTCCCCAAAAATGGAAATACTTAGGCACTTAGTAAAACATATACTGTGTCTATGTGATAAAAATTATAAAGCACAAATTAAATAAAAGATGACTTAAACTAACTGAAGGTACACTATGTTGATACATTGAAATACTTATCATAGCAAAAGTATTAGCTCTTCCCAAATCAATCTACAGGTCTAATGCAATTCCTGTCAGGTCACAGCAAGGTTTTTGTAATATAGACAAGTTTATTCTAAAAATGATATGGAAAGGCCAAGCTCTCAGAGTCACTAAAATAATTTTGACAAAGAAGCATTGAGTGAGAGGAATGACTCTACTTGATATTAACTTTTACTATAGGACTATAGTTGTTAATACCATGTGGTATTAGAGGAAGGATGGATGGATAAATGGAACCAAATAGAAAACCTAGAATTTAGACCCCGCACAAATATTCTCAGTAGATTATTGACAATGGTGTGGAAACAATTCATATGGGCAGCTCAATTCAATACAATAGTTCACAAACAATGTTGGACACCATTAGCAAAAATTAAGCTCAAAGTAAAACTTACACCTTTATTCAAAAATTAATTAAAAATGGAATAAAGATTTAAATGTGAAATGTAAAAACACAAAACTATTAGAAATAAACATTAGAGAAAATATTTGGGATCTAGAGCTAGATATTTGTTGATCTTAAAGTATAACAAATAAAAAGAAATCTGATAAATTTGAACTTTGTCCAAATTCAAAATATTTTCCTTGTGACAGATCTTATGAAGTGGATGATATGACAATCTACAGACTGGAAGAAAATATTTGCAAACTGCATATTTGACTAAGGACAGGTATCTAGAATAGTAAAAAAAAAAAACTTTGAAAACTCAAAATAAATGCGAGAAAAGAAGGAAGGAAGGAAGGAAGGAGGGAAGGATGGAAGGAAGGAAGGAGAGAGGGAGGGAATGAGAAAGAAAGGGAAAGACAAGGGGAGAGAGAGAACAAACCCAAAACAATCCAATTGGAAAATGGGCAAAAGACATCAACAAACATTTCACTGAAGAGGATATAAATGTGGCAAATAAATACAAGAACACAGATGCGACATCATTAGCCATTAGGGAAATGTGAATTAAAACACAATTAGAAGTCATTATGTATCTATCAAAATGTTATAATTAAAAATAATAGTGACAATACCAAATGGGGGTGAGGATGCAATATAACAGCCTCTACGGAAACAATTTTGTAGTTTCTTATGTAACTAAAGTGCAAATACCTTAGGACCCAGCTATTGCACTCTTGGGTATTTATCCCAGAGAAATGAAAACATGTTGACGTAAAACCATGTACATGACTGTTCACTGTAGCTTTATTTGTGACAATAAAAGAAAATAGAAATAAATATTCTTCAGAGGTGAATAGTTAAACTATGTTCAAAACATACCGTAGAATGTAAAACAAACAAACAAAAAACAAACCAAAACGAAAAACATACCACAGAATGCCATTTGGCAATGAAAAGAAACAGGTTATTGATACATGAGCAGTCAGGGAATAATGTTGAGTGTATAATACTGAGTACACCAATTCCAAAAAGTTTCATATTTTATTATTCTATCTATGTGGCATTTTGAAATTACAAAATTTTATAAATGGAGAACAACTTATTGGTTGCTAAGGGTCAAGGATGGGAATGGGTTATGGGGGGTTGATGTTGTTATAAAGGGCATGGAGCTGTTTTGTATCTTAACTGTAGTAGTGGATACAGACACCTACCCAAGTGATTAAATTGTATATAACCAAGTACACACACACACACACACACACACACACACACACACACACAAATTAAACCAAGGAAGTGTGAATAAAATCAGTACTTTGTGTCAATGTCAGATGCTGCCCTGAAACTGTACTAGGGTTTTGCAAGTTGTTATTGATGTAAATTGATGTAACTGAGTAATATTGAACAGACTGGCATGAACATTGACACTGCATTTTGAAAGTTCACATTCATTAAATGATGAATATTTCTAGTGGGTAGAGCAAAGGGGTATTATCCACTGTGGGGTTAGAAGGGACATGACAAGCTAAAACAGAAGACTATTGCTAAGAATATGGACTTGATTATATAGTCCAATAAAAATTATCATTGGGTTTTCAACTGAGATAAATTTGAAAGATATTTAGGAGGTAGAATCTGCATAACTTGTTGAAAGGAGAGGTTAATCAATGAGAGAAGTCATAGAAGATATAACTGTTTTGGCTTTAGGATTAGAAATCTCATATTATCATTATCTGAGAATAGAAAACTTAGGCAGAGGATTCAATTTATAGGAGTGGACCATTAAAGAGATGTTTAATTCCTTTCAATAAAAGAATTTGTATTTTCAAGTAAATTTCTAAATAAAAGTTATCATTTAATTAATTACTATTTAGAAATTAGCAACTGGAATTTCTAGGAAATTGCAGACAAAGCATTTTTATTCAATTTAACTCCTTTGATTTTGAAGGTATTCTTGTTCTCTAATTCTATTTTAATGAAAATAATGTCATGTATATCAAATAATTATAGTGATATACAAAAATATATTTTTCAAACAAAATCTACTCTCAAATGAATGTGTAAATATGTTTATTTAAAATTTAATATACAGAAAACAAGCTTCAAAAGTTTTCAAAATCATAACAGCAATTAGCTTTTTATCTGATCAGATACAGATATTTCTATATCTTCTCTATCTATGTATCTATGTGTCTATGTATCTATGTATCTATCTATCTATAGTTCTTTCAACAAAATGACCGCCGATCATTTCCATTATTGGTAGGTTGAAAATAGTTTTTCTTTTGGTATACTCTGTATAGTAAGCTCATTCTCTGCTGACCTTTATTTCTCTTATCCCACGGGTAATATTTTCTCCAGTTACTGCTACTTCACTGAAAGAATAATTTTTCCCCTGGTAAGTTTTTGTGGCTCTGCCAAACAGAGCAAACCTTTAGGATAGGTTTGAGTGTATAGAACAGTTCAACATATAAACTATGGTTAACCAGGTAATTAAATACGAAGTAATACTACTAAAATTGTATGCTAAGGTGGCAGTGGAATATACCTAATGTTTTGGAGTATACTGTGAATTACTCTACGGCCAACTTTCTACTTCAGTCATCATTGTTCAATGAATCTTCAATTCATATGGAAATTTATGTTTCTTATAAGGCACTCAATATATATTCATATAAATTAAGTGCAAGTTTCATTCTTCATAATTTTTTTTACTGCTTCCTTTTATTTCTCTGTCATTCTTTCTCTCCTTTACTGGCTTTTTATCTCTGACTTTACCTTTCCGTATTATTATCAACAATTTAGTGAACAGTTCTCCCTTTTAACCTTATTTTACAAGTTTATGAATTATTTCACAAACCCCAAAACATGGGCTACTTAACACTTCAGCCCAAAAGACAAGTGTTGAATATATGTAAGAGAATCAGATAAAAAGAAAAGTGATGAAAAAAAGCAGAGGGAAAAAAAATCACAGGATAAATACAAAAGGAAAAATAAAGAAGAAGCAAAGCAAGGAAAGGGGAGGAAGGGATGGGAGAGATAAAAGGGAGGAGAGCAGCCTGAAGAAACACAGGCATGAAGGAACATGGGAGGTAAACTGATGGAGACACAGACTAAATCATGTAATGACCACAGCAGTGAATCTGTAGGTTAATTTTGTGATATCCATAGAGCAAATTGCCTATATCTGAGAAGTACTAAAGAATTAATGATAGTAATAAGTCAGAAAGGTACTAAAGGAATGCTATGTATTTTTTTTTTCTTTTCAAATTTTCATTTAAATTCTAGTTAGCTAACATACAGTGCAATACTGGTTTCAGGAGTAGGATTCAGTGATTCGTCACTTACGTACAACATCCAGTGCTCATCACAAGTGCCCTTCTTAATCCCCATCACGCATTTAGCCCATCCCCTGTCCACCTCCCCTCTCAACATGAAGTTTGTTCTCTATGGTAAAGAGTCTCTTATGGTTTGTTTCCATCTCTCTTTTGATCCCCCTTCCATATGTTTCTGTTTTGTTTCTTAAATTCCGCAGATGAGTGAAATCATATGGTATTTGCCTTTCTCTGACTGACTTGTATCACTTAGCATAATACACTCTAGCTCCATCCATGTCATTGCCAATGGCAAGATTTTATTCTTTTCAATGGTTGAGTAACATTCAACCCATATATCTGGTGATATAAAAGTTTTCCTGGTTTGAATAGAACCAGAGAAGAAAAGGGCTCTGTAGTGCACTTACCATTCATACACCTGCCTTTGTGGCATGTCTATTTGAGAATTGTGTCCAACTTTTATTGCGTTTTTTAAAATACTGAATTATGGGATTTTTCATGTATTCTGGACACAGTCCTCAAAGATATTTGCAAATAATTTTACATTCTATGGCTTTCTTATTTGTTTTCTTAATGATGTCTTCTGTAAAGCAGATTTTGTTGTCTAATTTATAGGATCTTCTCTATTGTTATTTCTATATAGATAAAGATATTTTGGCTACCTCCAATGTGTGATCACATTTTCCTATCTTTTTTCTTTCAGTTTTACTATTTTAACTTCTATATTGTAAATCTATGATTGATCAATTCATATTGTGTACTCTATGAGGTAGGAAATAAACATTGTTTTGTGGTTTTTTTGCCATATCAGTATATGGTTGTTTTAACACCATTTCTTAAAAAGACTTTCCATTCTCTACTGACTTATATCATCAATGAACTTGCCATTCTTTGGAAATATTCTTTGTCTTGTCAGTTTTGTTTGATTTTATTACAGAAACTCTAGTTTTCCTATGCTATTTATTTTCAATTTACCACACCTGGCTTTTGCTCATTTTCTACTCCTTCCTTTCTTTTTGGGTTTATTAACTTCTTATTATTAATACTCTATTTTAATTTATAATAGGATTTCCTGTACTTCTTTGAAAAAATTTTAATATGTTCTCTGGGGCTTACAGTATGCAGCCTTAATTTATTAGTCTACTTGGAATTGTTAACATACCACCTTATGTACAATGCAAGAAGCTTGCAACTTTACATTTCTATCTACTCCTGCCTTAAGTTCTACTTTAGTCATATATATTGCATTTGCCCATATTCTAAATACCACGATTCATCAATTGAATGCTGCTTTAAATAGTCATCTGTTCGGGGCATCTGGGTAGCCAGTTGGTTAAGCAGCCGACTCTTGAGTTAGACTCAGGTCATGCTCTCATGGTTTGTGAGTTTGAGCCCTGCAGTCAGGCTCGGCTCTTACTGCATGGAGCCTGCTTCAGATCTTCCTCCTCCCTCTTTATGGGTCTCTCCCGTGTGCTCTCTGTCTCTCAAAAATAAATACAAGTTTAAAAAGTGAAATAAACGAAACAGTCATCTATCTAAAAATTGAAAGATGTAAAAAGTATGAAGTCACATGTTTATACACATATGTACAATTTCTAGTATTCTACTCTTCCTGTATATCATAGTTTCCATATGTTGACATTTTTCTACATGTAAAGATCATTTTTATCATTTCTTTAAGTTCAGAGTCTGTTGCAACCAATTGTCCCATTTTTTGTTTATCTGAATTGTTACTTGGCCTTTGGATTTGTTTTTTGTTTTTGTTTTTGTTTTTTTTAGATATCAAATTCTTGGTTGATAGAGTTTTTTGTTTGTTTGTTTGGTTGGTTGGTTGGTTTTTGTTTTGTTTTATTCTGTTTGTTTAGGCACCTTAAAGGTATAATTTTCTTATTGTTTTCTTTATTGCTTCTGATGAGAAGTCAAGCATCATGTGTACAGTTCCTCTTTGATTTTTTTCTATCTGCTTCCAAGATTTTCATTCTTTTTGATTTTCTACAATTTTACCATGGTGTTCTTGTATGCTGGATATTACATTTGGTGTGTTGTAGAGATTTTAGATTTATTTGTTTTCCTCAGAAGAATATTGATTTCTCTTCAAACAGATGGTTAATATAGCTGGACTCAAACTCTAAACTTTTATCTCCTGTAGTTTCTGTCAGCTCCTGCTTTTGACTTGCAATGGTTTTTGGAATGACCACACACATCCTGTTCTGGGGTCTGCCAATCATTTGGGCAAGGTTAAAATGGAGATTTTGTGGGTTGCCTCTTTGGTAGCTCCTTCTCTTTGGAATGTCCTGTCCCCTCCCTGCCACCACATTCCAGACACTGCAGTGCTGCACTTCATCCTCTGATTTCTCAAGTCAGCAAAGCTGTGTGTTCCTTTTTGAGTTGTAACCACTCTATACCTAATTGACTGGGAGTGAGTCTAATGAAAATGTACAGAAACATCAATTTCACCCAACACCGATGTCTACTTTCTAGGGTCAACTCCTCTGTAGTTATGGCCTGATACTGTTTTTTCCTCTAGTGCTTTCAAATAGTTGCTTTGAAAAGTATGAGGATCAGTCGGTTGAGTGTCTGACCCTTGATTTCAGCTCAGGTCCTGATCTCATGGTTCATGGGTTTGAGCCCCACATCGGGCTCTGTGCTGATAGCTCAGAGCCTAGAGCCTGCTTCAGATTCTGTGTCTCCCTCTCTCTCTGCCCCTCCCCTGCTTGCACTCTGTCTCTGTCTCTGTCTCTGTCTCTCTCTTTCTTTCAAAATAAATAAGCACTAAAAAAAGTAAAAAAAAAAAAAAAGAGAAAAATATGCTCCATATTTAATAATTACTATCTGCAGGAAGGATAGTTTGATATAATTAATCTGTCATTTCCAGGAACTAAATCATGACGTTTAGCTTTGGATCCTTCTGTCCTCTGTAAGTACCATCTTTTTTTGTCACATCCCTTATTTCATGGTCTTTCCATTTTTATTATGGAGAACACATTCTCCATACATATGCTTCCTGTTTCTGTACAATTATTTCCACTTTGTAAGAGTCCAAAACAAGTCTTAGTCTTATAATTTCTTCCATACCCTACTTTACCTTATTAAATTCCAGATTAATTCATAGATATGGCAAGATTTATTTTGTAAACTGGTACAGCCTAATATCCATTTGATTCATACCAAAGTAGGCAAAAATGGACCTCATGATGTTCCCATAGGAAAGATAATATCCTTCCATACTTTGCAGCAGAGGGCGAGTCATATTAGCAAATGGTAAAAATGTTCTTTGAAATTAGAACTGGCAGTGTGCCTGTGTGGATCAGTTGGTTGACCATCCGACTTCAGCTTAGGTCATGATCTTGCAGTTCATGAGTTAAAGCCTCATGTCAGGCTCTGTGCTGACAGCTCAGAGCCTGGAGCCTGCTTCAGATTCTGTGCCTCCCTCTCTCTCTCTCTGCCCCTCCCCTACTCATGCTGTCTCTCTCTCTCTCTCAAAAATAAATAAACATTAAAAAAAACAGATTAGAACTGGTAATAGATATTTGAAAGATGTCCAAGTGGTAAATATCTGGGATACGTAGTTGAGTATGCTACATTTTGTCAGGGAAGCAAAGCATTGAGAATATTTCTCAGTTGAGACTTTACATTTTCAATTATGTAAAGTAAAAATGTGGTAATTATGAAGTCTGCTTTTCTTTTCAAATTGAGGGCCAATGATATACATTTCCTCTTAGCCATATGGATGATCCATATCCACTTCCATAATGTTTGAACGTATTTTCATAGTTTCTACGTTATTGTTTTTGATTTCTTAACTTAAATAATTCTCAATCAAGACACACTTTTCAGACTGGCTATTTATTTTTAAAACAAATATTTGTCCTCACTCACTGTCCTTTGGGTGATATTAGATTCCCATTCAAACAAAATATTGGAGCATAGGTTGAAGTATATCACTCTCACTCATTTGCTTACAAATACTCGTTTAATTTAGCTTTCTAGGTTTAAGAAATATTTCCTACTTCCATTATCTCTTTTTTAAGTTCATTTAACATAATGTAATATGTGAATAACTGTGGTCCCACTTATGAAACATTAATTACCAGGACTATTCCTATCCCAACTCTGGTCTTAATGTTAAGTGTACAACTTGTAAAATCCACCCCCAAAATTACTATTTCTATTTCCTAATTCCTTATCCGTATTCTGTGGTCACTACAGACTGCACATAGATGTAGAACTATGCTAGTAGAGGAAGAAGTGCAGACAGCAAAGGTACCTGCACCAGCGTCCTTAGAAGCTAGTGCTTTAGATTAGAGGTTTTCTTCCTCATAATTCTGAATTTAGAGGAACATGATAGATGAGAAGTGAAATAGGTTGTAGATCTCTTTGGATTAGCATATTTGCTCCATTTTAAGCATCAACTTTTATATTGAACAATCATTGCTTTTACCTTCTTTTGCTAATAGATGTTTAAAAAAATCTCCCATGTGGTACCACCACTTAATACATTAGCTTTATCATGTGCTCTTTTTCAAGAATTTTAATTGTGGTTTGGGAATAACTATAACTGGAAGTATAAGTTTAAAATAATGTATAGATTTATGATAAAATGTAGGCATTTAAAATACCATATTACACAAAGGAACAATAGATACATGCAGTTTGGATTTAGCTATAAACCAGAAACCAGATTTCTAAAAACATGTGATTTTCTCAACAAGAAGCATCTTATCCAAGTATCAGCTTACTATTTTAAAAAGTCAGTCAAAACTAAAAGGGTATGAGAAAAGTTGGATTTTTTTATGCCAAATAAAGATTTTAAACTATAGTATGTGAAATCTAGAAAAAAGGCTGGGAAGAGAAAAGAAAAATAAAAGTTTCCTAAGAATAAAACATTTCCTAGAGTATTCTTTGTATTTCCACATTTCACATTAGGTATATCTTTTTATTATTTATTTATTTGTTTGTTTGCTTATTTATTTATTTATTTATTTATTTATTTATTTATTTTTAATGTGACTTATTCCTTTTTTAATGTTTATTTTTGAGAGAGAGAGAGAGAGCAAGCAAGGGAGGGGCAGAGAGAGAGGGAGACACAGATTCTGAAGCAGGCTCTAGGCTCTGAGCTGTCAGCACAGAGCCCCCGACTTGGGGACGGAACTCACAAACCATGAGATCATGACCGAGCTGAAGTCAGATGCTTAACTGACTGAGGTATATCTTGAATAATTTATATCTGAATAAGAACATCTTATCACAGATCACAATATTTGGTTTAAAACCTGAACTAAAATACATGTGTAACAGGAATCAGTGGTATCAGGCAAATTCATGATGATTTAGGTAATTTAAAGTGTCCTTTTTTACATAAAGGGGATTAGGAAGGTATTTATCTTGATGAGCACTAAAAATATATAGAATTATTGAATCATTATATTGTACACCTGAAATTAATATAACTCTGTACATTAATTACATTAAGAATCTCTTGGGGCGCCTGGGTGGCGCAGTGGGTTAAGCGTCCGACTTCAGCCAGGTCACGATCTCGCGGTCCGTGAGTTCGAGACCCGCGTCGGGCTCTGGGCTGATGGCTCAGAGCCTGGAGCCTGTTTCTGATTCTGTGTCTCCCTCTCTCTCTGCCCCTCCCCCGTTCATGCTCTGTCTCTCTCTGTCCCAAAAATAAATAAAAACGTTGAAAAAGAAAAAAAAAAGAATCTCTTGAAAGATAGGAAGGAAGAAAGGAAGGAAGGGAGGAAAGAAAGTAGAAAGAAAAGAAAGTGCCCATTTTTTGGAGGCCTGAGTTGATTGGTCCTGGATGCACATGCCACACTAAAATATGATGTGATGGAGGGATATAAAAGTGAAAGAATTTTACAAAAGATAATTGGGCCTGGGAAACCTACAAGGATATGCAAATACATTATCCAGTAAATCACTTTTTAAGGAATGGAAGGTGAGAAATTAGAAATTTATTTCTTTTCAACTATATCCTTAGTTCCCCCTGAGCACATCTTCCTAGACAGATAACTGCTGTCCAGTATGAAAACCACAATTTTAGAAAATAAAGTTTAAACTACTGTCTAATGCTTATTTGTCTCCTGAAAGTGGAAGGGAAGTTATTGAGAAAAAAGGTAAACTTGTTTTTTCCCTCCTTTTAAACAAGGAAGACTCTATGTTTCTTTGGATGGTTTGATGTCTTCACATCCGTAAAACTGCTTATTCTTGGTTTACATTTGAAGAGTGACATGACACAAGTTAAAAATACAAAAAAGGAAACATGTTTTATTCAAGTCCAGAGGCAGTATGAAGCTGATAATATTTAACCAAACTATACTTCATTACTATTGGAACTGAACACATTTTGTTTGTTAGCTCTATTCTTTCTCTCTTTATTCAATGTTCTTTTCAAGTTTTTCTTTAGTGCCTCTTGTTTTCTTTGGTTGCAGTTCTTGCTTCGTTATCTTGCCTTCACCCACTCCATGCAAACTCTATATTATTCTAGTCAACAAGAACGTGTCTGTTCTCTTCATCTCTAAACTTTTCATGCCTGTATTTGAGACCAAGTGTTTATTTCCCCTTTCCTGATAAGGAACAGCTAGATTAAAACAAACCCAAGGAGAAAAATCCTAAGCACTCTCTCTTCCCAATTCTGGCTTTAGTCTTATTTGATATCTTTTTGGGGGTTAACACTTTCGTCCTAAGGTTTATAAAATGGTATTTTTATTTTATTACATTCAAATATATTAATATCTAGTGCCTTTACAATTTTGGAATCATATTTTCAGAATTCACCTAAGATTAAAGAATAAATTTCAAGTAAGAATTGTGACTCTGATATATTTATTAAATGAACACATTGCCTGCATGGCTCAAACGGTGAAATGTCCAACTTTTGATTTTGGCTCAGGTCATGATCTCAAGGTTGGTGAGTTTAAGCCCCACCTCAGGCTGCATCCTGACAGGTTGGAGCCTGCTTGGGATTCTCTCTCTCCATCTCTCTGTGCCCCTCCCCTGCTCATGCTCTCCCTTCTACTCTCTCTCAAAATAAATAAATAAATAAATTTAAAAAATAAAATGAACACATAGCAAACATTTTAGTAACCCATTAATAAAATGAGAAAACTAGTAATAAGTTACAAATGCTTGAAAGGAGGATCCAAAGGACAGACATTTTTATAAATGTACAATATTGAAAGGAATTTGCAAATAGATGCAAAACTGGCTTGTAATGCAGTTGGGAAAGGAAACAAATTGAACCTCCACATGACATAATTTGTTTGCATACCTATACACACAAGTTATTTTGCATTGTTATCTACAAATCACAAAGGTGCAAAATAGCTCAAAGGCAAAGAAAATCACAGAATCCCAATAGGATCAGATAAACTGAAAGAGTGCACTATAAAGAGTGCAATTATTGGAAACACTTTTTTTTTTCAAAATTTTTTTTTCAACATTTATTTATTTTTTGGGACAGAGAGAGACAGAGCATGAACAGGGGAGGGGCAGAGAGAGAGGGTGACACAGAATCGGAAACAGGCTCCAGGCTCTGAGCCATCAGCCCAGAGCCCGACGCGGGGCTCGAACTCCCGGACCGCGAGATCGTGACCTGGCTGAAGTCGGACGCTTAACCGACTGCGCCACCCAGGCGCCCCGGAAACACTTTTATGTCAATGTCATGAATATTACTTACAAATGTCGAGCATATTTATTGCCTTTACACATTGACTAGTTTTTTCAGCTTTATTAAGGTCTAACTGACAAATAAAATTGTATATAATTAAAGTTTACAACGTTATGTTTTGAGAGAGAGAGATAGTGAAATGATGACCAGAATCTAGTTAACATATCCATCACCTCACATAATTATCATTTCCTTCCTCTCTCTGGCCCTCCTTTCTTTCCTTTCCTTTCCTTTCCTTTCCTTTCCTTTCCTTTCCTCTTCCCCTCTCTTCCTTCTCTTTCTTCCTCCCTCCCTCCCTTTCTTTTCTTTCTTTCTTTCTTTCTTTCTTTCTTTCTTTTCTTTCTTTCTTTCTTTCTCTTTCTTTCTTTCTTTCTCTTCCTTTCTCTTTTCTTCATTCTTGTCAGAGGCTTAGAATTTGCCCTCTAAACAAATTTTAAGCAGGCAGCACATAACTGTAGTTACCATGCCATACGCTAGATCTCCAGAGCTTACTTATTTTGTGTAACTGGAACATCTTATTTGTTCACAAACATCTCCCCTGTTCCCTTTCCCCTAGACCCTGACAAGCACCATTCTAGGCACTGCTTCTATTGAGTGTGACTATTTTAGATTCCACATATAAGTGAAATCATGAAGTATTTGTCTTTCTGTGTCTGGTTTGTTTCACTTAGCATAATGTCTTCTAGCATAATGCTCCTGCAAAGGGCAGGATTTCTTCTTTTTTAAAAAGTAAATATGTTCCATCACACACACACACACACACACACACACACACACACACACACCACTTTTTCTTTATTCATTTATCTATTGACATTTAAATTGTTTCCATATCTTGGCTACTGTGAATAATGCTGTAATGAGCAAGAGAATAGCATCTATCTCTTCAAATCACTGATTTTTATTTCTTTGGATAAGTACCCAGATTGTACAGTAGTTCTATTTTTTGTTTTTTTTGAGGAACCTCCACATAATTTCCTATAATGGCTGCATGAATTTATGTTCCTACCAGCAGTGTAGGATTCCTTTTTCTCTACATCCTTGCCAATGTCAGTTGATATCTCATTGTGGTTCAGATTTGCATTTCCCTGATGATTAGTGATGTTTTGCACCTTTTTACATATCTGTTGGCCACTTGTATGTAATCTTTTGAGAAATGTCTATTCAGATCCTCTGTCCATTTTTTAATTGGATTGTTTGTGGGTTTGTTTTGTTTTATTTGTTTGTTTTGCTGTTGAGTTGTATGAGTTTACTATATATTTTTGGTATAAACCTCCTACCAGATACATGATTTCCAAACATTTTCTCACATTCAGTAGGTTGCCATTTCATTCTGTTGATTGTTTCCTTTGCTGTGCAGAAGATTTTTAGTTTGATACAATCACACTTGTCTATTTTTGCTTTTTTTTTTTTGCCTGTGTTTTGGTGTCATATTCAATAAATCATTGCCAAGACTAATGTCAAGGATTTTTTTTCCTGTTTTTTTTCCCACTAGTTTTATCATTTCAGGTCTTGTCTTTAAGTCTTTAATTAATTTTTAAATTTTTTTTAATGTTGATTTATTTTTGAGAGAGAAACAGAGACAGAAACAGGGGAGGCGATAGAGGGAGACACAGAATCCAAAGCAGGCTCCAGGCTCTGAATTGTCAGCACAGAACCTCATGCGGGGCTCAAACTGGTGAGCTGTGAGATCATGACCTGAGCTGAAGTTGGCCACTTAACCAACTGAGCCACCCAGGTGCCCCAGTCTTTAATTGATTTTTGGTTGATTTTTATATACAGTGTGAGATTTAGGGTGTTTTCTCAGACTCCCATAATAAATATATTGGTCTATTTAGTAGTTCTATAAGTCCCTTAACCTATCTTCATTCATTTTTTTTTCTTTTTTTCCTCCTCTTACTGGATCTCTTTTTTTCACTTGATCTGGTCTGTAGCCTCTGCTAAATTTTCAATTCAAGTATTGTATTCTTCAGCTCTGTTATTTTTATTTGATACTTTTAAAGTACTTTCTATCTCTTCTTGAAAACTCTCACTTTATTCATGCAATACTGTCCTGACCTCACTGAGCATCTTTATGACTGTCATTTTGAATTTTCTGTTGGTTAAATTACATATCTCTATTTCTTTAGGGTCAGTTTCTGGAGATTTGTCTTATTCTTTTATTTGAAACCTATTTCCCTATGTCTTCATTTTCCTGTTGTTTGTGAATTAGATAAAACAATTATCTCCTGTTCCTCACAAATTGGCTTCAAACAGGAGAAAACCCTAACCACTCAGCTTCGCCAGATATTTTGGTAGCACTCAAACCTTTGGGTTTGTCTCAACTTCCAATTTTGTTCTTAGCAGCCTCCAAGAATCTAGAGAAAGCCAAGTCCCATCAGTGCCCCAAGACAGGCAATACCTCAAGACAGCCAATCCCTCAAGTAGCACCCAGAAAGCTTGAGATGCTAGATATGCGATAAAAATCCTTCTCTCCTAGGGAGAATCTGGGAAGTGGAGTTTATCACCCATTCACTCTGCACTAAGCTGGGACAGAAACCAACCTCTTTCAAACCATTGCTTTGTTTTCTGTAGCCCTCAAGGGCCTAATGAATTCTATGCCTGTCAGTGTCATAGGCAGTCAATTAGAAGCCAAGCTTTTATTTATTTATTTTTATTTCTTTTTCATTGTTAAAATTTATTCTATGATTTGGTCTTTTTTACTCTACATATTTTAAAATAATTGTAATCATACTAAGTAAGAACTGGTTATTCAACCTTTTCAATTAATATTTTTGCTTATGTCCCAATTTTATTTTTAGTTTATTTATTTATTTTGAGAGACAGACTGAGAGAGGGAGGGAGGGAGGGGCAGAGAGAGGGAGGGAGAAACAGAATCCCAAGCAGACTCTGAACTGTTAGTGCAGAGCCCAATGCAGGGCTCGAACCCACAGGCCACGGTCATGACCTGAGCTGAAATCAAGAGTCAGACGCTCAAATGACTTAGCCATCCAGGCACCCCTGTGACCCATATTTATAATGAATATCATAATTATATTATAATTATTGTATTTACCCATGAGGATAAACATTTTTCATGTATCTTTTTAAATGTATACTTTTTTGCATTGTGAATTGCCTATTCTTTCTCTACTCATCTCTTCAGCATCTTTTTTTTTTTAATTTTAGGAGTAGAAATATATGATTTCATTCATATGTGGAATTTAGTTTAGCATAGGGGAAGAAGGGAAGAAAAATAAGATAAAAACAGAGAGGGAGGCAAACCCTAAGAGGCTTTTAAATACAGAGAACAAACTGAGGGTTGCTGGCAGGGTGTTGGGGTGGCGGGATGGGCTAAATGGGTGATGTGCATTAAGGAAGTCACTTGCTGGGACGAGCACTTGGTGTTGTATGTAAATGAGGCTGGTCTTTGAAGTAGCAACAGGAAAAGTTGGGGGACAAGATGGCTCTCCTTCCAGAGAGAAGATGGAGGCTTGGTTTATTGCTGGAGTGATTTAGAGGGGAAGAGTCTTGGGAAGTCCTTTTAGGCACATGCAACATTATCACTTTGTGCTCTGTAATCTAGTGAATTTTGGCCCTACCAGCTTCCAGAAACAGGAGAGTTATAAGCCAGAACTTCGAGTAGCAGTTGGAAAAGTTAGGGCACTACATATATGGTATAAACTGCTCCTCAGATAGGAACAGAATTAAGGGTTCTCTCCTAATTGTATGGCACTGTGTCAGGGATGGGGTTTATGGAAAGAGTGTGTCTCAGCTTCTTCTAACAGTCAATATGTGTAGTTTCTCACTTGCCCAGTATACGAGTCTCTCAACTAGTGTCTGGATTTCTCATTAAGGGAAGTGATCCTTTGGTAGCTGTTAAATCAGTGGTCTGTGAGGACAAGGCGTGTGTGAAGCCTTCTATTTCAGCATTGTTGATGTCCACACCTTGATCTGGTTCATGCCCACACTTTCATGTCCGCATTTGACTATTTTAAAATATAGTCTCAAAATGAGAATAGAAATATTCCTTATAATCTTTTAAAATACATAATTTTAAAATAAAAATAATGAATAAAGGAGGCTTTTTTCTCTTTTTGTACATAAAATACATTTTGTCATTTGATATTAGGAAAAGCAATACACACATCTTAGGCAAAAATTATAAGATGAACACATATTCAGGTCACATTAATATATGAAAATGCAGAGTATATGAAAAGTATTATTTTATGCAAATAATCAGCAATTATGTTGCCACATCTTGTGGTTCTTAAAACTAGGAAAAGCCCTGTCAGTCTTGAAGGCATCACTTCTGAGAGGGCACTTCTGAGCTTTTTTTCTCATGCTTGGTAAAACATTAACTTCTAAGATGAAGCTTACACTCATTATGTGTTCTCCATTTGGCTCTGTTAATACCCTCACTCTACTATCCCATGCAATAAAACAGCGGCTGAAAAACAGAAGATGATATCTGAAGGAAATAAAAAAAGATATTTGAGATAAGGTTTTAGTTAGCTTTGCAAAATGGTATTCATCAGATATTTGTACTGTTATAAGCTCAGCTTTTCATTCTCTTTGGTTGATTTAATTATTTGGGATAAAATGTCAAGATAGTAAATAACTCCTTTATTTGAAAGATTTCTTTTCTCTTTTTTTCGCCCTTATAGTGCATTACTTCATATAACATTATCTCATCTTGTGGGCCAGAATGAGGGCTGAAAACAGTGCATATTTAACTTATGAAGAAGTAACTCTGCAGAATAGGAAGAGCACTGTCAATTGAGATTATAACTGGCTTTTAGAAAGTAGGGGAAAAAATCAATTTTTAAAAAGAGTTCTATGATGTCCCAGAAAGCTAAGCATATGTACTCTATACTTTAGAAGCACAGGGTCCAAAAGCCATCTTACTGACTTGAATGACAATAAAATTTACTAGAGGCTGAAAGTGACTATTCATTCTTTTGCAAGATAAAAGAAACTGCTGTACCACCAATTAAAGGGATGTGGGCCTGGGACTGAATAAACCTGGGAAGATCTGAGTACCTGAAAAGATAAATACAAACACAAGTGGGAGCTGGATTAACTGAAGCAGAAAGTCTCGCTTGATAGTTTGGTTGAAAAGAGATCCATTAAAAGCAAGTAAGTGGAGAAACAGAAAGGGATTAGTAATAGCAACCAAAACAAACAAAGAAACCATCAATGAAAACATAGTCATTTTCACCCCAGGTCTCAGAAAACTACATCATTTTGAATTCCCCAAATTATGCCTCCATGCTGCTCTTTGGTGAAGGAAAGTAAAAAAGCAATACCCTAGGTTTTATTGCTTCAAATGACCCAGCTCATCATGAGGTGATCTACCACTGTGTTAAATATGTGTTATATCTTGTCACAAACTGACCCTTCAGAGCACATTTAAAAGAGTTTCTAACACTGAACTTTAAACGTACATGTTCACTTGTCCAAATTGATGTATTCAGTTTAAATAAAAATGAGCTGTTTGCAATGGCTTTAAGTATGTTGTGCTAAATTAATGCAGATACACACAGATATGCATTTAAAAATAATTTCCCATCGGGGGCGCCTGGGTGGCTCAGTCAGTTAAGCATCCAACTTGGGCTCAGGTCATGGTGTCATGGTTTGTGAGTTCAAACCCCGCGTCAGGCTCTGTGCTGTGTCTCCCTCCCTCCCTGTCCCTCTCCCGCTCACGCTCTGTCTCTCTCTCTTTCAAAAATAAATGAACATTAAAAAATTAAAAAAATAAAAATAATTTCCCATCTGACAAAAAAACAAATATATGCCTGAAAATACTTAAGTAGAATTATACAGTTTGCACTTCATTTTACTATTTTTTAATTACAAAATATAAGATGTTTGTCTTATAAAAATGAGGATTGAAGTGAATCTTGTTATGACCTGGGAAATGGATTGAACCAGAAATGTGACTACAACACAGTTAAATATTGCAAATGAATAGCCACGACTGCTGGTAGGAAAATGATGCTGTACATTCAAAAGATTCTCTAACTTTGTTGTAACTTTTAGTGAAGATAATGTCTGTGACAATATGGTGATCATATTGTAATATAAAAACGTTAGGACAACTGGGTTTTTTAACTGACAAGAATTCTCTGTTATGCATGTTTAGTTTATATGATAAATGATACCTGGAACACTCTCTTGTTTTATTATCTCTTTACAGTCCATCAGGATTTATAGATCTCTGTAGCCAAGAAATTTCACAGGTCTCAAAGTGGGCTTCTGTTTTATATGGAACCATTGATTTAAATAAAAGTGAAGTCAGGGTGCCTAGGTGGCTCAGTTGGTTAAGTGTCTGACTTCTGCTCAGGTTTGTGAGTCTGAGCCCCATGTCAGACTCTGTGCTGACAGCTCAGAGCCTGGAGCCTGCTTCAGATTCTGTGTCTCCTTCTCTCTCTGCCCCTCCCTCACTCATGCTCTGTCTCACTCTCTCTCTCTCTCTCTCTCAGGAATAAGTAAACATTAATTTAAAAAAAAAATAAATAAGAGTGAAGTTAGTGCACTGCAAAAACTAGGATCTACTTTAGTAATATGAGGAAGAAATCCACTGATGGATTTGTTTATTAATTCAATCATATGATTTGTCATTTTACAAATTGTTTAAAAGTTGATCACACCGCAAGGCCCTTTTTAAAAGATTTTTTATATACTTTCTATTTCCTGCTGAAACTTCCTATTTTTTTTTCATCCTTTATTTCCTTGCAAGCACATTTTTCTTTATCTCATGAACATTGTTATAATAGTTGCTTAAAAGTCCTTGTTTGCTAATTCCAACATCTGGGTCATTTGGAGGTAGGCCTACACTGATTTTTTTTCTCTTGAAAAATAGGTTACATTTTTCTGATTCTTTGTTTGTAGAATAAAATACAATGTAATATTGTATTGTGTCCTGTTCATTGTGATCTTACACTATGGAGACTCTATGTAAGAACTCTTGTTATTTTCCTCTGCATAGTGCTGATTTCTGTGGTTGTTATTGTGTTAGCAGGCATTTAACTTGGTTGGATTCAAGCTGGGAAGTCCTTGTGTGGAAGCTCAAATCTCAATCCAGTTCATTTCCTGAAGGTTTACTCTTTGCCATCTATCCCACACTTGTGGTTCAAGGGTCAGCAGGGATATAGGCAAAGTTTATACGCAGAATTGAATTCTTCCCACAATTTCAAGAGACAGCAATTCCCTCTGTTTTCCAAGTCTTCCAGGCAAGAATGGGTGTTTTGCACTAATGGCTGTAGTAAAACAGGCTAAAAATAACTTACAAGACAGGACATAACAATGCTAACAAATCTACAGTTTATTTCAGGACCAGGCAACTCCATTAAAGTAAAAACAAAAACAAACAAAAAACCCAAAAGCTGCCTTGATAGCAAAGGGTTGGAACTTTGGAGAGGTCAGGTGGGAGCTCAAACCATTCTCCCTCTGTAAAAACACAAATTTTCTATAAGATCAAGACTCACCAACACGTGTATAAGTCTTCAGAAGAAGGAGACGCAAATTGGAGTCTCAGTTGGGGTTTTTATATTGTAGTGCAACAGCAAGGCATTCATTATCAGGAACAATCACACACACACACACACACAATCTAATCAGGTACAATAATGATATACTTAATTTTATCCCATAACCATAGAATAGAAAATAAAAGGATGAACATATCAAATTATATACCATGTTTTATAAGGTTTTATATTATCAAAATGAAATATTTTGAAAATATATCTTAGAGATCAATTTTTCATGTTATTTGAATACTGACATATTTTAATGCACAATGAAAATACAGTGACAGTATATTTTTAAGAAAGAAATCGACAGCTACAATTCTAAAATACAGTCTTCTATATGTTGATTAATAAAAAGTCATTTTATGGAAAGTCAAAGTAGTGTTACTGGCATAGCTAGCATATTTTCACAAATATTGCACACCTTTAATCATTCATTCTAATCTCACATTGATCAAACAAACAAGTCAAAGACGAATAACACAAATTAATACTAAAGAAGAAAAAAACAACAACAAAAAACTATATAATTATTTTTCTACCTTTGAATTCACAGAGAATGATTTTCCTATAAAATTGTTAGTAGGCATTTTTCATCAAGCAAGTGTAGTTTTATGATCAATTCATTGCAATCATAAATCTTTTTCTTAAATTATATTTATATCTACGTCTCAGTAAACATACCATGTGCAATAACAGTGGCAGATAAATAGGGTTCAATTGTTACAAAATTCTCACAGAACCCAAAATGATGGTGCTTTCATATCTATAGTTACTTGAAGGGAAAGAATACAGTACAACAATGGTGCTAAAATAAAGATATGAAGCACAGCCATATGGTCTTATAGCAAGGGGACCAGAGAGGTCAGGTGCAGGTTTCTGTTCTCCTCCATCTGTAAGGGCTGTGGCAGAAAGCACTTTCTCCTATAAAGAACCACCAACGTGTGCACAGAACTTCAGAACCAAGGAGCCCAGCATGGTGTCTCAGCTGGGTTCCTTTACGTTTTGCTGTTTTACACATAAATCTGTTATAAAGCAGCTTCAATGGCAGAGTCTCTGGGGGTGGTGGGTGGGGAAGGGCATCGCAAGGCGACCACATGAAAATAAAATATCACTCTTAATAATATAATGGTAAAAAACTGTTGAAACTGTCCTTAAATGAGCAACTCACCTATGTTGATCCATTCTTACAAGTTTCAAAGTCTCTCCAGAATTTCCCTGCTTTTTCATTTTCCAGGGCCTCTGGATAGTTGTATTTTGTGCAGTTTACTGTTGCTATCTGAGGGGAGGTCAGTTTGCTCAGATTTTAGTCAAATGCAAGGAGAGTTCCTTATTCAAACTAACATGTCCAGTGAGCAGTAATACGTGGAATAGTACCTTGGTTCCAATAACCTACAGCACTATTTTTTTTTAAATGTTATTTTCTAACATTCTTTATTGATTATTATAGTGGATATTCTAACTTTCTACATTGATAAGTAGAATATTTTAGTTTTTATTAAGAAGAATATTTTTAAAAATTAGTCTCCAACCATATCATATTTCAATCTAGTTAACTTTCCTACTTATTTAAGATGTACTAAAAAGCAAATTATACTGGCTATATCACTAAGACATTAATTCTCACCATTAAATATCTTATGTACATCACTCTATTATATAATAATAGCCACTACCTATTAATGAAGTTGTGCTGAGCAATTAGTGTCCTGAGAAATGCCTATGTATTGTCTTATTTAATCCTTAAATGTCCTATAAGTAGATTGTTTGTTATTACTACTTTATAGGTTAGAAAACTGAAACAATATGGTTAAGTGACTTTTCTGGCATCTTGAATGTAGTAAGCATCAGAGTGCCAATGGAATCCCAAAGACTGGCATTAACTACTTAAAAATAACAACAATAAACTCCCAAACAAACCAACAAAAAGTATTAACTTCTGCAGTTAACATCTTTCTTTAGGAATGGATCATGATAGAAAGAAATGTTCATTTCTCACCAAGGACATGTATAAACTCACAAGCATTCTGCTGTTGTTATATTTGCTATTCACAGAAAGTGTTCATGATACTAAATCATAATATCTGTAAACTATTACCATTATTGGATTTATGTTTTGGGTTAAACTGTTGACGTGTTCAAAGGTTATAAACATCAATAATCATGTTACAAGAAGACAGCTAGTGGGTGGGCAGCAACACTTACATGTGGCCATGGGTAATGGGAAAGGGTCAAAAATCTAGTATAAAACCTTGCAATATAGGGTGAACTGGACGCTATGTAGTAAAGGGCAAGAATAAGATGGGATAGTGAAAACAAAGAAGTTGAATGTCCAAGGTACCCTTGCCATACCAACACCTCATAAACAGATTGCCTTCCTTAGACTAGGTTCCAGGAATTGTCTGTCACTCCTGCTCATGTATCTGAACAATGGAAATAAATTCAGCCTAAGCAATTTTTATGAAACTTTTAGTTTTAGAAGTTGATGGCTACCAAAATTTGAGAAATGAGAAATAGCATGCCAGGCCTCATGGTCTACAAAGAAAATGGAAGTTGACTATAACAAGGTAAATAAAATATAGAATCAAACTAGGAAGTAGATATTATTCATTTAAATGTGATATGGAGGTTTAAGCATGATGTAAGAAATAGCTGAAGTTAGGCAACAACTATTAAAATTCAGTCTCCTAACATATAGGATATCAATACAATATATTGATTAGAATGGGAATAAGATATCATAATGTTTAAAATCACTTAGGAGGACAAGAATGACCTCTCTTACAATTGAAGGGAAAGAATATTCCCTTCACATGTTGTCATTGAACTTCCACATGTTGTCATTGAACAAAGGGTTATTATTTGGCCAACGATTTTAATGCATTTGTAAAGAGGGAGATATTTTGGAATGACCGTTGTTATATTTAATCCTTGAGACTCACATTTAAAACCTATTCTGTCCCATATAACTGTTTTTATAACCCCCCAATAATCTTTTAAAGACGATTTAAAGGAGGACTTTAAGTTACAGCTGGCAGATTTAAATAATTACTTCTGGGGGCTCCATACACTGCTTTCCTAAATAATGATATATTTTCATTTCAGCCCCTCAGGAAAGGCCTAGAAAACCAAAAACTTTTCTGTAAGGAATGAGAACTCATTTACTATTTTTTAAAGAGGCATACAAATCAAAAACTAAAAAGAACCCATTTTCATCTTATATAATTCATATCATCATTTTTCAATCTATCACTACAGAGAAATAAAATTTAAAAAAAAACAAATTTGGGATAAAAAGTCCTTTACTATATATGTATTTTTTTCAATTAAAGGTAGTGCTTTCCTAATTTCAGATCCTTAATGAAAGGAAAAGTTAACCAGAACATATCAAGCATAAAAATTAAAAATAGGCAATTGGGCAATTGTGTGATGTGTTGGGACAAGTTAGACAAACAACACTGCCCTGGCCCACGTACATCACAAAGGTGAAAGTCTTATGAACCAGTTATGATCATGTGTCTTTAAAAGTGAAGACTCTTGGGGTGCCTGGGTGGCTCAGTTGATTAAGAATCTGACTTTGGCTTAGGTCATGATCTTCTAGTTGGTGGGTTTTAAGCCCCACATTGGGCTCTGTGATGACAGCTCAGAGCCTGAAACCTGTTGCGGATTCTGTTTCCCTCTCTCTGCCCCTGCCCAGCTCATGCTCTGTCTCTCTCTGTCTCTCAAAAATGAGTAAATGTTAATTTTTTTAAAATGAAGACTCTTTGGTACATTAAACAAACTGAGAATATATAATTTTGGTAATTATATGAATATTTATTAGAAAGCATTAGAACAAATGCACTTTGAAATTTATAAAAACACTTGTTTTATTCTCTGTAATGTTAAGAAATTAACATTGTGAGTTACTGACATTTATTCAGTACAACTGAAGTGGGGAAATGATTTCCTATCAGGGTAAGTCTAAATACCCTGTACTGTGTTTTACCTTGTTTTGACCTTGTGGTAATAAAAAAAAAATGGCTGAAAATGATCTTCTCTCTTCCCTTGGAGAATGTTGTGGAGTTGCTTCATATTCTTCTAGGATATAAGTAATTCCTGTAATATGTAGGTTTATTTTCAAAATCAAAACTTTTTATTAAAAATTTAAGTCATCTAAGTATTTTTACATCTTTAAAAACTATATTAAAAATGAAATTAGAACTCCAAAAGATGTGTTGCTTCAATATATTAATTTTACTCTGGAGAATGAGTCAAGATAAATAAATGGTATGGAAGATGTTTTTGTTAGAAAAAAATGCATCCTTGATGCTTGTCTTTCCTTCAGAGTAGTTGACAGATATTTTGGGAATAGACTTCTACAATCTATCTAGAGAAAAAACTGTGAAATTGGTCCATACTTAGGAAAAATCTTCTATGATGATAAAATGTTGATAATTCTGCATGTAGAATACATTGGAAGCTACATGTTGAATTGTACTTTTGGTATAGCAACATTATATTAATCCATCTTAAAAAAATTTCTAAAATAAATGTTCAGATCATGATTATTTTCTTTAAGATCAAAACTTAGATTCTTTGAATAATTCAGGTATTTATTTTCCATATATTCTTTATTGACTGAGTACACTTCATCATATTTAAATTTTCTTGGTTCATCAGAGACACCATTATAAGCACTAGTTTGCTTGTTGAATTAAGATCATTATCTCAAGGGATCTTAAACGGCATTACAGGCCATAAATGGCCCTCAATCGGGGTTTTTAAAAATTTATTCTACACTAGTGTGTGAAATATGTTTACTGATTATTCACATCCAAATATTGCAATGAGTTCAGAGAGGATTAGAAAATGAATACTACATATTTACCCATAATAAACTTATATAGTGTTTTAAAGGATGTACAATATGGAGAAAACAATACACTAAATATTAATTCATAAAATTACAAATAAGCAACAGCTATAGTTGAGACCATGATGAAACTTGAGCTGAAGTTCAGAAAGAAAGGCAAAACCAGAAATATGGTGTTGAGCATCGAAACTATGTGAGAATATGGATTGCCATGGTAAAGAATACGGAGAGAGAAGCATATCGGAAAGAAAATAAAAACCCATAGGATCTGCTTAAATTATGAAAGGAGGACATGAGGAGTACATGTAAATGGAAGAAATTATGAAGAACTGATAAACAGAAAATCTTGAACAATATAAAGTCATGGAAGCCAGTGAAGAATATTTGAATGAGGAAATAAAAGCCACAAATGTTTAATGCTACAGAGACTTCTAGATGAATGGAATCTGGAAATGGACACTTTGGTAGTTTGAAAGAATTTAGGAAAATTCAACTTCTATAAAGGTTATTTATTGGAAGGCATACAAAACACCAAGTATTACTTAGGAATGAGGAGGTAGACACATAAGAGACATTGATGAATATTACTTCTGAATTAAATATTGTTCATCCCTTTGACAGGTTGTAATTTAAGATAAGGACATTAACACTAACAGAGTAGATTTATTGTGAGAAGTAAATTGGAAATTGAGAAAACAAGAAAATATGTGAGAGGCTTGATAAATACCAATGCATCTCTTTGCTAGAGCGTGACATACCTATCATTAACAGTGGTGTTTTAAAAAGGACCTTTTGCAAAAAATAGCAGTTATCTTTGTTCAAAATCTCAAGGGTCTTTTCTGCTTCTTTGAAAATATGTTCATGTTATAAAATTTGGTAATCTATGATTGCCCAAAGGTAATAATATTTTCATGTGTTCTTGTTGTTTATACATGTATTTGCAGTTTTATAAATCTTTGAAGAGGACATTTAAGTAAGCTTGTGAGAAGGAGAATTTGAAGATCAATAAGAGTAAAGAAATACAAAATAGCACCATGTCTCTGAAAGGGCAAGAGAGGGGCGCCTGGGTGGCGCAGTCGGTTAGGCGTCCGACTTCAGCCAGGTCACAATCTCGCGGTCCGGGAGTTCGAGCCCCGCGTCAGCCTCTGGGCTGATGGCTCAGAGCCTGGAGCCTGTTTCCAATTCTATGTCTCCCTCTCTCTCTGCCCCTCCCCCGTTCATGCTCTGTCTCTCTCTGTCCCAAAAATAAATAAACGTTGAAAAAAAAAATGAAAAAAAAAAAAAATGAAAGGGCAAGAGAGCACTGGGATTAAGTAAGAATTCATTTTGTGAATTGACCAGCAAGTATCAGACTCCCTCCATTGTGGACAAAGAGAAAGAAAAAATGTTTTTTACACTATTGCCTTAGATTCTTTTTTCTTATGGCTTCTTATTTCTCTGCCATTTCTCAAAGCCACTTTTAAAGTAATTCAAGTCTTGTTCTTATCACACTATTTTTTTCTACTACTCTCAGCAGATATCCTTGTCTCTTACATCTCTCAAAATAAAGTTTCCTGCTTGTATTAGTTAGCTAATACTGCATAACAAAACAGTCACAAAATACAGTGGCAACAGCAATAAGTATTCATTCTCATGCTTATAGATCTCTAAGTCAGATGATTTGGCTCTAAGGATTAACTGGAATGGCTTTGCTTTAGTCTGCTTACATACATGTCAGCAGGGACTACTCTGTCCCATGTGTCTTATTTAGGAGTCAAGGATGGAGATTCAGGGAATACCTCTGTGCTATGGTTTTCTTATCACAGAGATCAGAAGCTCCAAGATGAACCCACAGAAACATATAATGTGTCTTAAGGTCTATAGTTGGATTTTGCACTGTTATTTTCATTGCCATTTCAATTGACCAAAGCAGGTCTCATGGCCAAATCCAAAATCAATGAGCTTAGAAATATACTGCACCTACAGTGGGAAGTAAAGGGTCATGAATATTTGTCAAACAATCATCCATCCAACAAGCAAAGTCTACCTTCTTCTTCACCAATACCCCATATGTCCTCTTGCATGCAAAACACATGTACTCCTTTTCCTGTTCTTTTTTCTTCTCCATGAAGTCCTTTTCTAAGGCCACTGATAGACTTATCTGTTATAGTGGCAGCAGACTTTAAGACAAGAATCTTAACATCTGCATCCAGTCCAGGTGCAGATCTTCTTGATCTGAAGACTTAGGAACCAAAGAGATGAGCATTTACTCTCCACACCAACTTAAAATGGTGAAACAAACAAGGCTAGCCATAATAAATATTTTCATTCCACAAGGAGAAGGATAAAAGGCAGAAATAGTTAATTGTCCACAGGAATTCTAAATTCCTCCTAGGCAAATGTTGACAGATGCCTCTACCCTGGGGGTAGAGGATGTTCCTTGATTCAACTCCAGATTTGCACCACGGAAGTGGCTACTAATTCTCCATTGATTTCTTCCACTCATGCATGGTACTACCCTCTGGGAAGTCTTTCTTTATCTATAATAGTCCTTAGCTACTTTTGAAGCACTATTCCTTGGTGGCTGAGCAGCTTTTTCAGATTGCTTCTTGTCTATAGAAAGTTGGTGGCTCTCAGGTATTTTTACATTGCAATATATTGTCCCATTTGTTCCAAACCGGTAGTGATTTCATTAATATAGTTGTCTGTGGATTTCTGATTATTTGACACTAGTGAACTCCAACTGCCAAAAGGCAGAACCACAAGTTTTTGGATTGTTGTTGTTGTTGCTTTAATGCTTATTTATTTATGAGAGAGAGAGTGTGAGCAGGGGAGGGGCAGAGAGAGGAAGACAGGATCCAAAACTCTGCTGACAGCAGAGATCCTGAAGCAGGGCTCAAACTCAGGAACTGAGATCGTGACCTGGGCCGAAGACGCTTAACCAACTGAGCCACCCAGGTACCCCTAGAATTGTTGTTTTTATTTGTTTAGGCATGCTACTCTTTCTTTGGACATAATTATAGTTATTATAGTTATTTTTGCTTATAAGACTTCTATAGGACCACCTCTTTGTACTTTCCAGTGACACTTTGTCCAGCTCAAGGAAAGAACTAGAAACTACTTTAATTTACTTAGATATTAACAAAGAGTGTTACATCCTTACCTAGTACTCAGGAATTTTGTCTTTTTCCTGAACTATGTTGTGATGGCTAGGCCTTTCTGGTTTTTCTATATGCCCTCCAGGCTCTGATTTCAAACTGCCCAGCTCTTTTCTGGACTCACTTTCCCCCCTGTAGTATTTTATCAAATGCAACTAGTAGCATTTATCTCACATTATTCAAAACTTTCTTGCCCAATACTACAGTTACATTAGATATTTGTTCTATCTTCCAAGTTACCACAGGCAAAATATTTATAAAATATTTTGCCAAAACGTATCATGGCTCATTATCTGGCCTTCAATAAGAGTTCTCCTGTTAGCTATTATTCAGTCTCAAAGCCAATGTGAACCATGCTAAGTGCTTGATAATGCAGCATCCCTGTGCTAAATATCAATTAATTTATTACTCAGCTATTGTATGTAACAAAACATCCCAAAATTTAGTGGCATGAAACAATAACTATTCTCAATGAGAATTCTCACATATTCTCAAAACTATTCCCACAGCTGTTCAGGTTGGTTGGAGGACTCTGCTCCAACTATTTTATTTTGCAGCTCAGGCTAGAGGAGCAGAAGCTAAAAATCACACCTCAAACCAGTAAGGTATACGTAAATAGACTGCCTACACTGAGGAAGAAAATGTAGTATTTGCTGAACAGTAAGGCAAACATTTCATGCCGCCTCACTTATTTTCCTGTTCCCAGATCCTTAGCCATTTCCTTCTTTCAGCTCTCACAGGGAGATGGGGGCCTTGCATCTTTGCTATGATTATGTTCTCATTCTGCCCTTTCAAGGATACAATTGCCATCATGTCATCTTTGTAACAGTTTCATTACCTTTTCTGCAGCAATTTGAAGCTTACCATTTATTTTAAGTAAGTTTTATTTTAGTTAAAAGTTCTCCTTTGACACCGTGTCTTCTCTGATTGATGCTGACCCTTGAAAGCTAATCTACCCATCCCCATCTCCCTGTCAAAGATACACACAGAAACACGGACACACAGACATTATGCACAATACTATTTGTTTTAGTTAGGGGCCATATTTTACTTCTGTTTTGTAGAGGTCTAAAGCCATGTACGGTGTATGTCACATAATAGTCAGTAAATGTTAAATGAATGAATGAGAATTGAATCAGAAAGTGGGCTGTCTTGTGGTTGGAAAAAAATGGAACACAAGGTGGGGAAAACTTTTCTACCCACTTTCACAGCCAAATTTGTTTCATCTCTTTTCAATGTCTTTGCCATTCAGCAGGTTCACTCAGGTCTGATTTACTTATTTTAATCAGCTGTGAGCCGCAGTGCTTGATCACCGAGCCTACTAAGCTCTCTTGAGAGATCTGACTAAAGGGCTAAGAGCTCTTATGAGTAAAGGTTGTATATGTGGCGTGGGCAGAAATGCTTGAACTCTGTGTTCCCTGATTGGCTGTAGTCCCTGTGAGGGGGGGGGGGGTGGTGAAGTCTGTGTTTCTCAACCTTTTATCCAGCACTTAACAGTAAACCCTAAATGAGGAAGTAAATGAATGAATGCATATTCCTGGCTGATATCCTGCTTCCACATGATATGATTTTCAGATGAGTCTCCTCTGTTTCTGGGTGGGATAATTGAGTATAGTTTTCATTTAGGCCTAAACCAAAGATATAAAACATTACGTTCTCTTTCAAATTATGGTCATGGTAAGATTAAAAAATTGGAAGTATTTTATAAAGTTAACAAAATTGAAACTAGGTTATAATTTTTCTTAAAAATATTTTTAAACAGATATTTTAACCCACTTTTACTGCACCGAAATATAGTTTCCTGCAGTATTGACAATACCAACTGTCATTCTAATAGTATGCTGGGGCATAAACTTTATTTATTAGCATTTTGAAATTAAAATGAGAAACCAAAAGGAAAAGAAAAAGCAACAACTATATTTCTCTTTTATCTTGTATAGATGAAGGTTGAAAGGAGAACCCTTAGTCCACTTACCAGACAAATTAATCATAACCTCCTTTGCTATGAACATTTTTTGGCCCATTATTGGTTTACAATAAAATATAGAAAAGCAATTGAATGTCAGGATACTCCTCACTGGAGTAAACATAATTTATCTCTATTCAATTTCCATGTACAAAATTGCTGATGTTCTTCCATAGATGTTTGCTTATCAGAAAAAGTCAGAATCAGAAAACCGAAAGCTGATTGAAAATTCTCAAGTAAAATAACAGCAAGATATTTTCATAAATCGCATTACTTGATGAAAGTCATTGCACATAAAAAAAAAAAAACATTTAGAAATATCTATTGTAACTTAAATCACATTCCTAAAAGACTTTCCCCAAATTTGTTTCAAAGTTTTTTACCTAGGGGCTCCTGGTGGCTTAGTCAGTTAAGCATCTAACTCTGACTCTTGGTTTTGGCTGAAGCCATGATCTCATGGTTCATGAGTTCAGTCCCCGAGTTGGGCTTTGTGCTGGCAGCATGGAGCTTGCTTGGGATCCTCTTTCTCCCTCTCTCTCCCCCTCTCCTGACCTCTCACTCTCTCTCTCTCTCACACAAAATAAATAAATAAACTTAAAAAAAGAAGTTTTTATCTACACACACACACAGTTTATGTAATAGGGAGACTACTTCAAGATTTGAACATAGATTGTACAAACTAGGGTTGTGAGTTTTCTAACATATAGAGAATGGATAATTAATTTATGTCAGAAAAGGGAATTCAGTTTTTACTAACAATGAGAATTTCATGAAATAATATTTTGAGCTGAATTTTTGAAGGATGTGAGCGGAAAAATTGCAGGTGGAACTATTCATGATTGTCAATGAAAAATTTTCTGCAATGTCAAAAGTACAGATGTTCAGCGGTGCCTGGGTGGCTCAGTTGGGTAAGCATCCAACTTGATTTTGACTCAGGTGATGATCTCACAGTTTGTGAGTTTGAACCCTGCGTTGGGCTCCACGCTGACAGCATAGAGCTTGCTCCCTCCCCTCTCTCTCTCTGCCCCTACCCCACTTGTGCTCTTTCTCTCTCAAAATAAATAAACTTAAAAAATACAGAGACTAAAAACAGATATTAAATTACTATAAAATAATTTATTCATAATTCCATCCAATTAAACGAATGTATACATACTACTATTGAGTTAAAAGTATTCATCTTAGTACATATCCTAAATTGTCTTAAAATCTAAACTATCAAAACGTTGGAATCAAACAAGTCTTCAAAGAGGATGATTTCAAAGAAGATAGCCACCACCTGGCTTCCTGGTAGTGAAAATCCTACTGAAAACACAAACTAGTGAGAAGGGAATGAATTTCTGTAGAGAGCCTGCTATATACTAGGTATACAGGGATTTTCTGTGAATTATTTGATTTCATACATACAACAGGTGAAATGGGCTCAGTTATCCCCAATTTACAAATGAGAAAGCTGAGGCTAAGAATTTAAAGCTTAGAAGACCCAAGTCCTCATGTACAAATAAATAACAGAGGCAGGATTAAACCAAAGAACTGTGTGTGTGACTCCTGAGCTTTTCTTTTTAGAAACATATTATCTCTTTGATATTGGCATATTTTACCATACAGATATCCCATTGGGCATTAAGAAATGTTAACCATATCGAGCACCTGGGTGGCTCAGTCAGCTAAGTGTCTGACTTTGGCTCAGGTCGGTCATGATCTCACAGTTTGTGGGTTTGAGTCCTGCATTATGCTCTGTGCTGACAGCTCAACTCAGAGCCTGGAACCTGCTTCTGATTCTGTGTCTCCCTCTCCACCCTTCCCCAACTCACACTCTCTCTCTCTCTCTCTCTCTCTCTCTCTCTCTCTCATTCCCCCTCTCAAAAAATGAATAAACATTGAGGCGCCCAGTGGCTCAGTGGGTTAAGCATTCTACTTCAGCACAGGTCATGATCTCATGGTTAGTGAGTTTGAGCCCCACATCAGTCTTTCTGCTGTCAGCACAGAGCCCAGTTGGGATCTTTGTCCCCCTCTTTCTCTGCCCCTCCCCCACTCTCTCTCCTCAAAAATAAATAAACATTAAAAAAAGGGAATAAATATTTTAGAAATTAAAAAAATATTAACCATAAATGAACTTAATCTTCTTTTGTATATTGGTTGAACAACTAATTACAGATGTGTTGTAGACATCAAGGTATGAGAGCTTTTACAAAGAACCAGAAACACATGCTAGACACATAAATATAAATAGATATTTGGGAGTACTACTATACCATGTGTACAGTAGTTATATATACTACACTACGTATGTAGTAGTTAATATCAAACATTTCAAATGTAAGGCCCCAGAGGTCAGAAAAATGACTGGGCCTGAGAGTTAATGATAAAAAGGGCAGGGTAAAGATTGTTTTGATAAGCAATATTAAGAGTTCAGCTTTCAGGAATAATGGTAGAGAAAAAGTAGAGAAGGAAACGTTATCAAAGTTAGGCAGTCTCAAGAAGTTCTTCCACACAAAGAAGCTTTATTTACTAAGCCACTTGATTTTTCATTATTTGCTTGAAATTTTAAGGTGACAGATAGGTTGCAATTGCTGCCCCCAAGTACTGGTGAGCAAGGGTTTACAGTGAGGAAGTAATCAGACAACTTGTTTCCCTTTTCTTTCAATCCACCCAGACTGAGGGCAGACACAGATATTCTATCTTGCTGCCCTCATGGTGAAGAGCTCTGCAGACCGATGAAAGGCCTTTTGAGTCCAACTCTATGCAGTGCTCTCCTGTTCCACCACCTGATGCACCCACACTTTGGAAGTATGAGTAGGCAGCATGATGAAATCACCAAGATCTAAAACCTTAGGGCCAGGAAAAGGAAATCTAGTCTTGACACTGCTGTATTTGTGTGTTTTCTTATTATTTCAGGTCTCAAATCCCCTCATATTCTCACTACTTTGGTCTTCTCTCTGTGTTAACATGCTTCCAAATACATGTTTCTTGTCTTTGGATTCAGATATAAGCTCTATGTTAATGAATCACAAAATTAAATTGCTTAAGCATGAAAAATATATTTCTGTATGCACACTGGATATTCTTATCTCAAATTCAGCATGTGTAAAATATGATCCAGAATGTCAAGCTCACAGCATACTAGCTATATGAAATCAAATTACCTAACTTTCCTGTGCCTCAATTTCCACATCTCTAACATTAGAATAAAACAGGTCTTCCTTATAGGGAGGGCTGTTTGAGAAGCAAGTGGGTTGTTACATATAATGAATATGCTTAAAACAGTGACTGGCATATGACAAATATTCAATATTCAAACTTTATCGTCATTAACCTCTTTACGTGTTCTGTTTTTCCTCTATTCATCCTGTTTTAGTCATGGTAGACTTACCGAGCTGTCATAAAAGCAATTTAGTCAATTTACACATGAAACCATTAATATCTCACTTAACTCAACATGTGATAAGGACTGGATGCCATTCTAGGGTTGCTTCTATCTATCAAGTGACTTGTAGATCTAGTTTCTAAGTGATTCAGCCATCTCAAGATCTCCATTGACATCAAGTGTAGGGAAGAGCCAGACAGTTGCACGCCACTTAAATTATTTTACCCAGAAGGAACACACATCATTTCTGTTCATAGCTGACTGATGAGAAGTTCTTCCACAGAAATAAACATTATTTACTAAACCACTTTATTTTTCATTAGTTGCTTGAAAATTTGATCCTACTCTTGTGGTAACAGAAGGCATGTACAATATGGGAACACACATAGACGGTGAGCATTAAATGTCTGTGTTTCAACTAAGACATTACAATTCGCTCAGAGAGCCAAGATGGAAATCTTCAACTCATTGCTGACTTCTCCCTTTCCCTCTTCATCTATATATTTGCTTCAAGTAAGTCCTTTCATTTCTCTCCCTTTAATGTCTCTTAGATGAGCTTTTTCATCTCCACTACTGCTTCTGCTCAAATTCAGTGGATTTAGACTCTTAGATAGTATTTTATCTGATCTGTCTGACTCCAGCTGTCTGCAGTAAAATCTATCCTCCTCAGTACTTCCAGGGTTACCATTATAAAGCTATGACTACAGATTTCTTTGTATAAAAGAGCTCTGTTTTCTTACATTCCCTATGATTGAAACAGACTCCTTCTGGACTTTGGTAATTTAGCAAGGGAGAAAACAGTGTGTGATTTTGTACCAGCAATCAAATGCCCTGGCCTGAAAGTGATACCTCTTGATTTCCACTCACAACTCATTGGTCAAGACAGGCTTTAAAAGCCCTTAACAATCTAAAAATCCTTACTGTTCTGGCCTATTTTCTGTTCACTTTTATTATGACCTCTGCATCCTGGGTTTTTTTTTCTCATTTATTTCAATAAATATGTATTATACACATACTGTGGTCAGGGATCATATACTTTCATATAGAGGCTTATATTTCCATGCTCCTCTCATGTTCTTGTCTCGTCACATAACATATTTCCTTTCTCTTTTAAGACCAGAAAAAAATTTTAAGGTATGATCTAAATTTACCCATGCTGGACTACCCAAATAATCCATTCTATATCCATCCAAAACTAAATTAATCCCATAGCATGTTATTCACCTCTTGGTACACTGTTAATACGTGAATTACTGCAGCTATTGATTAGTCTATGCTACATTATAGACTATTAGTCCCTTAAGGTTAAGTTACTGGAGTAACTATTCTTTGCATCTCCAGAACTTGGCACAAATTACATACTTAAAGTTGTGAAATGAACTAAAGTTTGACAACAGTTCTATAGAGTAAATGCTTGAGGGACCACTTCAAAATTGAAGTGCTAATTCTAAAGCTTTTCACAATTAGGCTTTCACTCCACAAATTACTACCAAGTAAGTAAACTGGCAGATGCACTGGCTCAGGCAGTTCGGTGTCCATTCCAACCATTTTCTAACATGCTTTCTTATAAGGCAGATGCTGAATAACGAAAACAACAACAAAAAAGAATGCAAGATCCCTTGTTATGATTTAGATTCTTCAAATCAGACATACTTGAAGAAGACTTGAATTCAAAACTGGGTTAAGTGGGAGGAGAAAAGAGGCACAAGACATCCATTTGTGTTATGTGTATGTGTGTATGCATATGCATGTGTGTGTGTGTGAGTGTGTGTGTGTGTGTGTGTGTGTGTGTGTGTGTGTAGTATAGCATAAGTATTATGGTTATGAAGCAAGCAGCTGTAGAAGTGAATTCCTGATTCAACAGAAAGTTTCTTGATGTGGCAGGAAAATCAGTCTCTTTGGGATGTAATGTACAACATAGGGTATATATTCAATAATTTTGGAACAAATCTGTATCATGACAGATGGCAACTAGACTTACTATGTTGATCATTTTGCACGGTACATAAATATCAAATCACTGTACACCTGAAACCAATACAACATTGTATGTTGATTATTTTTCAATTAAACAAGTTAAAAACAACCCCCCCACACAAAATTTGGTATCCACACAATAGAATATTATTCAGTCATAAAAAGGAATGAAGCTCTGATACGTGCTACAACATGGCTGAACCTTAAAACATGTTCTGTATATATTTTACTGTAATAAAATAAAATTAAATTAATAAAAGAAAAAGAAAAAAGAAAAGCAGCCCTTTTGAAGCCCATTATTGTTGACTTGGAAGTTATATTTGAGGTCTCAACCCAGAATCTATTCCTATTGCTTCCCAATAGTTCAGTAAGAAATTACATTCAATATAATGCATTATTTTCTGCATATGTTAACTTGCGTGTATTCCACCTTTGCTACTAAACCATAATTAATATAACAATTTGTGCCTGGTAATAAGCCTCAAGGAAATGGGTCCCTGGTATTGAGTATATGACCTGGTTGTATTTTAAGACAATGAGGATCCTTCTTAACATCAGAGTTACAGAACACTGTCATTTTATCATATTCTATACCAAGGCAATAAATTAAATGATTATCTTGTAGTCTCCGGGGAGAAAGTGCTTATTGAAAGGAAAGTATTTGGTGAGATTATTAGCTGCTACAATATACCCTTACAACAAAAATGAACAATTCATGAATTTGGGGGTGAGTGAACTACTTTAGCTGTGCTAAAGAATATAGGATAGGAAAAAGACAAGCCTGAGTTCCAAAGTCCTGCTGAAGACATTGTCCCACCTTCGGGGAATTTTTATAAGTGCCTTAAAAGAATTATAATCTCTTATGCGGTGAAGGCATAGCCTAATATCCATGATAATCAATGTATTAATCAGGATGGGTTAAGCTGTGCTGTGTTAACAAACACCCCCTAAATCTAGGTAACTCAAAATACATATAGTTTAAATTCCATATCCATTGCTGGAGAGTGGGAGGTTCTCTTCATAATCTCTAAGGGGCTCAGATTCTTGATGTAACTACCTTCTTGAACACAATGGCTATGTTGGTTGTAAATGAAAAGTGTGGAATGTCTCATACCAGAAATTAAATGCTCTGTCCTGGAAGTTATATACAGAAGTCAACTCACAATTGACTGGGTACAAATAATAACATAGTTCTACCCAACCTGAAGGGGGTCAGTAAGGGCAATCTTAGGACATGTCTAGAGAAGCAAAAACTAGAAATATTTGGTAAATAGTGGTAATAGTTACCACAACTGATCCAAAACTCTGATGCTATTGATTGCTACATTAAGGTACCGAAAACAATATTTACAGTCTTGACATATGTCTGCTAAGAAAACTAATACATTTGTTGGAAAATGACACCTCAAAAATCACAATGAGAGCATTTGTGTGGATTTAGTTAACTCTGAAATCCTGGAGTGCCCAGTGAATTTACCTTTCCCACAGAGTAACTTTTTCTACCCTGATGAGGCTAATTTTGAGTTGCATTAAGACTTCGGGATAGTGTCAGCTGCAGTGGTTACCTCAAGGAGACATGTATTCTCTAGCCTTACCATTACTTCCAACAGTATGTATATCTGTAGAAAGAGATCTTAGGATGATGTGAGGATAGTTTACTCATACTAGTCCACCAAAGTTTTTGCTAACATATATTAACATGGGAATGAGGAATATGTGTGAGAATCAATCACAAATATACTATATGAATGTGGTAAGAATACAATTTTAGTCATGGATAAATGTATTTATAAGGCCGCACTTCCAAGAGAATCTAAGTACTATTTCTAACTGAGGCATTTGAGAATCTGTTTTGTTGGCTGGTTTCTTAAATATGAACCTAAATATGGTTTATGCTAAATTGTCAAAAGGCCAAAATTCCCATGCATAGCATAGAAGGAATCCTAATGCCTCAAGGAGTTAACAATGTTGGAGTTCCTTAATCATGGATGATTCATTTATATATCCATTATGACTCCTAAGGAAGCCCAAAGGAGAGTCTTTTCACCAAGTCATTGAAAAATCCATTGGTAAGGAAAGACATAGCATATTGTTTGCTGTTCTTTGTAGTATGATAATGAAGGTTGTATTGATATGTGTTCTGATTTTAACGAGTATCATGGGATCTCAAAATTCAGAGGCCAAGTAGAAACATTTAATTGACAGAAAAAAGGGCATCATGATTTTCATAATAGGTAACAGTAATAGTAATCAGAATTGCTGTCTGATTGTTTACCGAATCCCAAAGATTAATAAGGGGCAGCCCCCTAAATGCTTACTTTAATTTTTTATATACTTATAACTGCAATCTATATACTTACAAGTTTTATACTACATTTAATATAAAAATATATTATTTATAGCTAGACATATTTTAGAATATTAAGGGAAGGCAAAATTGACATTCTAGAAGTCTCTGGACCCATTGCATCTACCTCTACTCCACTGGTACCCTTCCTTAGCCCACATTTGTGATGCCCATATACAGAGTTCCCAATGGAGAACTTAATGGAGAAGAGGGGGAAAAAGAAACTTGTTTACACATGGTCTTTTATTATATGCTAGAAAATAGTTATAAGTGCTCCTGTAATACTGCTATTCTACTGTCTGGAAAGGAGAGGGAGGAAGATTCTGCGTTTAGCAAATTTCAAACTATACATATATCACACTGTGTGGAAAAAGAGCTGGCTGCAAGTATGGCTTAACAGTTATTCAAAAGTAATGGGCAGTAGTTTGGCCAGGTGGTCAGGGAACTGGAAAAAGAAAATGTAAAAGTAGTTAGGTTACAAAAAGGTTTGGGAAAAAGGTATGTTCATGAACTTCTCGAAATAGACCCAGCACAAGAGGATATTTGTGTGTTATGTGCTTCTCTTGGTAGAAGAAACGCTCAGTAAGTAAGACAGCATTTTTTATAACACTTGGCTTCTTTTCCTAGGTATCCATACTTGCTTAAGGGATCTAGGGCAAAAAGTGATCATGCTGATAGGGATAAAGATTATGAAGGAGTGTATGTGGACAGTTTTCTTCTTACTAGGGCTTAGCTGGATATACCACTTGCATAGCCGAAGGCCAGCAGCAGAGAACAACACTGAGGCCTCCACATAGCAATATCTCTAAGGGAGCAGTTAGGTAATATGGGGCATGTCAAATATGAAAGGTTTTCTTATTTGAAGAAACACCTATTCTGGTCTGTTCTTCTCTGCCTATCATGCTTCTTCTAACAATGCCATTATAGACTTACAAAATGCCTTACTCAACAGCAGAATATCCTGCTTCTTAATGAATGTGCTTATTTTTCAGCCAGAGTAGTGAGGCAATTGGTTTATACTCTTAGAAATAATCAATCTTACTCTCTCGCCTGGAGGTAACTGGTTAATGGGCTCTTAAAGATTGCTATTGTGCTAGTTTGAAGCAGCCCTTTGAAAGTATGGCATCCAAGAGGAGAGAGAGTGTTCTAGATATCAGTGACCAATATATGAGGCTGGGCTAGTCCTCTTATGGTCAAAACACATGCAACTGGAATCACCAGGTACATTAGAAGTAGCATTTCTTATATTGTACCTAACGACTAACTCACAATGTATTATCTACTTTACCTTGCATCACAGAGTTCTGTTGGTTCAGAACTTTTAGGTGAATGCTTTCACCAAATAAAACAATAGTCACTGAACTTGTCGTTGAGAATGCCACCTGCTTATTTTAGGGCTTTATGCTGTTTGATCAACAACCCCGAAAAGGGGAATAATACTATGTTATATGAAATGACTGTTTCTGATTATCAAGGGCGAATTGGTTACTTTTAACACAGTAGGGGTCAGGAGGAATGTTCGATGCACTGCCGTATCTGGTGGTATCAGTTAATGGAAGACTGGAGCAGCCACACATATGTAGGAACATCAAGACTTAGATCCTTTAGGAGTAAAGATTTGGGCCACCCCGACAGATAAAGAATCCCGAAGAGTAGATGTAGTGACTGTGAACAAAGGAAATACAGAATGGGTAGGAGAAAAAAACAACTTGAAAACCTTATTATTACCTTGTGTAAATGTAGACTAAAGTAGCTACCCATAAATCCTTCTTATATGCCTTTTTATGAATCAAATTTCTTTTGTTTCTCTCTCCCTTTGCACAACTATCTTAAATAGGATATTTTAATTTTACATCTATCTCCTAGTTAAATGTAATTGCTATCATGATGGGGTTTTAATTGAATTAGAGGAGAAACAAACATGCAGAATGTGCCTTTTCAACAAAATCTGGATACTCTTTCATTTGCCCAAAGGAAGTTTATACTTATTAGGAAGGTGCCTTTTGTTACCAACTATTGTTATTTAAAAAATTTGAGGATGGAAGCAGGTTACTGATTAGCAATTTTTGCATTGTAGTAGATACACAATGTTAATTTAATAATGATTCATTCTAACTGTCTTCTATAAAAATTTCTATATGGAAGGAGCTCAAATGCTTAAAACTTACTTTTCTAATCTTCCTTGAACCTAGAATTTTAAAAGTGATTCAGATATCACAAATCAGATAGACTGGAGCAAAACTTGCTTTCGGATTAAACTTTGAGGGAGTTGAGGGAGAAAGCACAGGGCCTGTCTGAGGCGGCCCTTTGCACACAAAGGTAACAGCAGAGCTAGTGTGGAGCCATAGCAGTGACTCCCTGATGCTAAATCGAGCTTTCTTACCAATTATAGGAAGAACAGTGACTTTCTTGACAGACCAGTTCTGGAGCATATTTTTGGTAATAGTTCCTGGAAGATTAAGCTACAGACTGTTTTCAGCCCCTTCCAAACTTCTGTAAGCATTTAATCTTCAACAACAACTCTTTTTTGCTAATATAAAAGCAAAGTGATTCTCTTTTTTTAAATTTTGAAGCATATCATAAACTGAATTTTAACACTGCAGTAATCACAACCCAGCAGAAAGATGTATAGAATTAATTATGTTGTTAATTAAAAAAAAAGTTTTCAAAAAGCCACAATATAACCTTATAATGAACTTGAAGCAAATTTGCTGACATTGATGGGGTGCCTGCGTGGCTCAGTTGGTTAAACGTCCAACTTCAGCTCTGGTCATGATCTCACAGTTCGTGGGTTTGAGCCCCATTTCCATCTCCTGACAGCTCAGAGCCTGGAGCCTGCTTCAAATTCTGTGTCTCCTTCCCTCTCTGCCCCTCCCCATCTTGCTCTCTGTGTCTCTCTGTCTCTCAAAAATAAATAAATGTTAAAAAAATTAAAAAAAAAATTGCTGACATGGTCTTTTTTATGTGTAACAGAAAATTCACCATGAATAAAATAATGACATTCACGGGATGAGAGCTAACATTTTTTGAGTACTGCCTCCGTGCCAAGCATGAAACTAGACACATCAATAGTTTGAGATAGAAATAATTGTCCTTGTTATATAGATAAGAAATCTCAAAGTCAAAGAGCTTAAATAGAGTTCAAAAGTCACATAGCAAGAAAGGTAGACTTATTACAACTTAGGTCTATTTGACTTTCAAGTCTATGGTTTTCCCTGGCAACACACTTTTTTTCTTTTTCTTTCTTCCACTCCCACTATCTGCCATTACTATGTTTACGCCTACAGAATAGAAATTGTGAGCTCATAAAACAGATCTGGCAGAGTCAGGCTTTTACTTTTAGTTTCCACCATCCACTGATCTCATTATATCCACCTGCATTTAAGACACCTCAATAAAATCAGGCAAAAAATATATGCATAGTAAAAACAAAACGACTTTTCTACCTGACAATGTTTACAAAGCTTATGGGGATGTATGGTACTTCAGAAAGTTTGTATAAATTTATCCTTATGATATGGAGTAGAATTTCAATGCTTTGCATGACAGATTATGGACATAATTTATTTCTATGAACACCTAGAGATATAGCTTCTGTCCTTTTTTTCCTAGTTTGGGAGAAATCGAACAGAAAGTGATTCTGTCTCCGAGGGTTTTGATAAGCAGGAGATACTTTTATTCAGCCTCTGGCTGGTTAGAGTCCATTTTCCATCTCTAGCTGAGTCAGACCCTTTTCATCCATTGACAGCCTGATCTTCTTCCCTATTCACACCTTGGTGTCAGAGTAAGTGACATTATCACTTTTACTGAATCCAGCTTTTGTCTGCTTCTGAGATTTTACTAGGGCTTTTCATCCTTCCTATGTCTCATCCACTTTTTTTTCTACCCATCCAAACAATATTCATACTACACAAAGGTTAACATGATTCTTCGATTTAAAAATCTTAAGAGTTCCTATTGGTCATTTATTTGAGAATGACTCATACACAGTGTCTTTGATATGTGTTCACTTCTAAAGGTATATAGGTCTTCTATTGTAAACAACAACTTCAAAAACTGGTTAAGATTGGATGTTTTATTCACTCACTATTTTAGGAATTAAGTGACCAATAGTGTTTAGAAATATCTAACATATAATGAAAAACATCCCAAGACATTTTTTTCTGAACATCGCTGGCATCACAACTATGCAACATTAAGCAACCCTAGATAGGTCAGGTTTATAAATCAGTATTCATGATCAATTTGAAGTTTTTCAACTCTGCTATTTTCAACCCTAATAATTAAGACACATGTAATATGTGTCCTACTAAGAAAAACAAAAGAACTTAAAAGAAATAATGCCAACAAAACAATTTCACTTGTCCCATTTCAACTATAGTTATTTTTTAAAATAAAAGAGCACAGACTGTCTCAACTCATTCTCTGTTAATCTTGGAATAATTCTTTCTAATGAGAACATTATCTGAGTTTTTTGTTTTTAACACTAGCATGAGCAATGTGTAAATCACATCACTCAGTCACTCAATGGATCATTTTTACTTAGAAAGCATTATGTGTTTTATATTTCTCTATGGAGGAAAGTTAACATTTAGCTATATTATGGAATAAGATAGTATCAGAGAAGGAAAGGACATTAGAGGAAATCAACTTCAAAAGCCCATCAAACCATCAATATTTGGTGAGCACCTACCGTTCTTTACCAGACCCTGTGGGAAATTGTAAGGGAAACACTAGACAGTGTTTTTGTCCTCCAGATGATACTTCTTGAAAAATATTTAATTCATAATCAGATCTTTCATGTTATTATCTTGCTACACTTCTTAGATTGTAATAAAAATGATTTGAAAGCCATTTTAATGTGGTTATTAATTATTTATCATTTATCAGAATTCAAAGGCTGTTATGTATGAAAATTCTTAAATATAAGGTTATATTTTAAAGTATGTTTCATGCAAATGGACATGGATTTTAGATCCTTTCTGTTTTTTTCTTTTTCTTTTTTTTAATTTTATTTTTTATTTTTTAAAATTTACATCCAAATTAGCTAGCAGATAGTGAAACAATGATTTCAGGAGTAGATTCCTTAGTGCCCCTTACCCATGTAGCCCACCCCCACCTCCCACAACCCCTCCAGTAACCCTCAGTTTGTTCTTCATACTTATGAGTTTCTTATGCTTTGTCCCCCTCCCTGTTTTTATATTATTTTTGTTTCCCTTCCCTTATGTTTGTTTTGTCTCTTAAAGTCCTCATATGAGTGAGGTCATATGATATTTGTCTTTCTCTGACTGACTAATTTCACTTAGGATAATACCCTCCCGTTCCATCCTTTCTAATAACATTAATAATGTGTGTTTTCAAATAAAACAACCACTTTGAAAGAGGTCTTTCTACCTTACTTGTCAATCATAAAAGCATAGCCTAAAAAATAAAAATAAATAAATAAAAGCATAGCCTTTTTTATGTGTTATGAATGTGAAATATTATTGAATTAATAACAAATACTTAAAATCAATTCAGGAATTTTAAAAAATAGAGTACATGGGGCACCTGGGTGGCTCAGTGAGTTAAGCGTCTGACTTTGGCTCAGGTCATGATTTCACAATTCATGAGTTTGAGACCTGTTGTAGGCTCTCTGCTGCAGTGCAGAGCTCTCTTTGAATCCTTTGTCTCCCTCTGTCTTTGCCTCCGCCCCCAAATTAAGTAAACATTAAAAAAATACAGTGCTAATTTTAAAAATAATCTATCATCAATGCAGTGGATATCTGTATTTTAGAAACATGTAATTATATTGAAGTCAGCTTCATACTCTGATAATAATAAAGTGATGAAATGAAATCATTTTATTTATTCAAATATATATGCAGGAACCCATGGGGGAGGGGAAGGAAAAAAAAAAAAAAAGAGGTTAGAGTGGGAGAGAGCCAAAGCATAAGAGACTGTTGAGAACTGAGAGCAAACTGAGGGTTGATGGGGGGTGGGAGGGAGGAGAGGGTGGGTGATGGGTATTGAGGAGGGCACCTTTTGGGATGAGCACTGGGTGTTGTATGGAAACCAATTTGACAATAAATTTCATATATAAAAAAAAAAAACAAAAAACAAAAAAAAACCAAATATATATGCATATTACATGTGTGTATGTACCTGGGTGCCTATATATATATATATATATATATATATATATATATAAACATATATGTTTATTTATATTTCAAAGTTTTCTGACTCTGATTATATGATACTCTAATATTATATTTATTTGTCTCTCTTATCATCCTTGCCTTATTAACTCTTATATGACCAATTCTTAGCTTGACCAGCAGTACCAACCAGACACTCTGTTTGTTGATATTTTTCATATTGTAATATATTTTTAGGCTTTATTATATGGATAAAATTTAACTACGGCTGTCACAGGTCAAGTACTTAATTCTAAGTTTTAAAATTTAATTTAATTATATGTTTACTCTTAAATTTTAATATTAAAATATACACTTAAAACGAGTGTATGAAACTATTATTGAGGCAATATAATAAAGTTATGTTGACAAGGCGATATAGATAGTAAAATTGGTGCAATAAAATAAAAATTATTATATAATAAAAAATAAATAATAGATAAAAATGTAAGCAATTGGTGGGGCGCCTGGGTCCGATCTCGGCTCAGGTCATGATTTCATGATTTGTGAGTTGGCGCCTAGTGTCAGGCTCTGTGCTGTCAGCTCAGAGCCTGGAGCCTGCTTCGGACTCTGTCTCCCTCTCTCTCTGCCCCTCCCTTGCTCACACTCTATCTCTCAAAAATAAATAAACATTGAAAAATGTAAGCAATGAGAGAATGCAAAAGGAATAACTTTATGCAGAGAATAATTGCTGGTTCCAAGTGCAAAGAACAGTAATGGATGCCATGCATTCAAAGAGAATGAGGGAAATGACACTTGAAGTAGGGGGGGTCATCAGAGTAAAAATAAAAATATAACTGCAAGGAAAGGTCCTGATGAGTTTGAATTCAAGTAAATCATTGGCCAAGGAATAAGGAATAAGGATTTACCAAAAATCTCTACACAAACGAGCAGAGAATCTTAGCTGGGGTTTTAAAAGTAGCATATTGAAACAATATTAAATTAGATTAGAGGGTTAATGATAAAAACACAAGGACGGACCACACATGTCTAAGCATAAGTAGATGCTTCCATCCACAAAAGGTAAGAGAGTATATATGAGCTTAGTAGAATCTTCCGGGCTGGTTCTTCAGGATCAACTATACTCCCTCCATTCCTTTTTCTGCTGAACTCTGTGTAGAACTTGCTATAAACTATCCAGGTTAGAAAGGAGCAACCTCTTTAGCAAAGAGTGTCTCCCTTTATGGAACATCTCCAGGGGCAATACTCTGCAATTATGATGTTAATGATTTATCAATTTCAGCTTTCTTTTGCATGAATTCATGTCCATGTTCTCTTGTCTGCACTCTACAAGAAAATTTTCTAGATACATAATCTCAGCATGAATCTTAGCTTTCATGTATTCATTAATTTATTATTTTACTCCACAAATATTAAGTATCTGCTCTGTGTCAAATTGCTGGAGTAGCCATTTACCTCCCAAAAGGCCACTTGAGAGTTTCCATAGGAGTTTATATCTTTGTGGGTTTTTATTCATTTGGAATAAAATAGCCGTTTTAAAATTTGCATAGGGTTACAGAGTTAAAAGCATCACTGTATAATTTGATGTCCTTAATCAAACTGAGAGGTAGTTAAGCAGATAATATGACTAATTTTCATAGGGGAGCCCCAAGACTCCAAAATTAATTCCCTACTCCCCCCCTTAAGTTGTTGTTCCTAAGGTTTTACCTATTTGATAATGTCATCACATTTACTTCATTTTTCAAGCAAAAACCATCAATCATTTATGTCTACTCCATCTCTCATCCTTAATCTACTGTCAGCAAGGAATTACCAGTAGTTACTTTTTCCCTCAATACTTGCTTCTTCAGCTTTATTGTTTTGTTAATAGAGTAGCTTCAATTTTTCTTTCTACAGTTCACCCCAGTTCAGTGCCTGGCCATCACAGAGGTGCTCACTGATTAATGAATGCTCTGGTTTTGGTTTTTGTACTTTTCTACAGTGATATGATAACACATTTATGCAAAGATATTCTAGTGAAATGGTTGTGACAGTGTCATACTATCATTATCTGTGATCCCCGTAGCCACTTATGTATCAAGAAGTAACAACAAACTTACGTAGGGCAGTTGTTGGAGGCTCAAATGTGTTAATGCATATATGACATTTTCCTCAGTTCCTGACATATGTTAAATGAGCTAAAGAGTCAACATCCTTATGACACTCTCTATAATGTCCATTTGGCTTTTTCCATCTGGAAAAGGTCCATTTATCCTTAAAGTCTGAGCTCAGTTGTTAACCATCTTCACGAGGCCTTTGCTAAACCTCCTAGGGAAGTGTGCCATTTTACGCATGTGAGTATTGCCACTTCTCTCGCATTATTGAAATTATGTGTTCAGACATCTATTTTCCCCACTAGACTCTCTGAAAGGAGCACCATTGCCAGAATCACTTTTCTATTCCAAGGGCCTAATGAAGAGTCTGGCCTGTTAAAGGGCAGAATAAACATTAGATAACATGATTTCCTAATATTATAACACTAGTACATGGCAGGAAAGTTCTTAGTTCTCTTCAAATAAAATACAGAACTGAAAGTGACAAAGTACATTTTGAAAGAAAATCAACTTGCATCCGTGTTACTAAAAGGCCTCCTTAAAACATGAAGCCTCAGACGTCAGTGGGAACAGAAGCAATTTCATTTCCAGACTGAAACACTCTTGGTGCTCAATGAGTTAAGGTGCATTCTACCCGTTAAGTGCTTCCTTTTGTCAGCAGCTTTTGTGTACTCTTTCCCTGAGCTGGTTGCCTCTCCCCACACTTAGCTCTTGGCTTGGTCTGAAGCTGACTCCATCAACATACCCAGTTTTCTTTTCAATTGAACGGATAGCTACTTGGCTTACCAGAACACGCTGAACTGCCCACCACGGGGGTTGATTCTGCCAGGCCTTGCCTCAGCTGCACCTGATTCATATTGAAAATAAAACTCACACGCACAAAAATGGTAGCTCCATTTCCTTGTACATTCTCATTACTTTTCATGTCCAAAGAGAAAATGTCATCCAAGAGTCAGAAATAATAAACTCTCTTTTGTTGTCTCTGTATAACTCTCCTCTTTGCCTTCTAGCTCCTCTTTTGGCTAATTAATGATTCCATTTTCTGTACAATGTGGTTGCTTACTTGTGATCCAGCTGTTTCAATATTCTGGGGACTGGGAAATTGTGATTTTTACAAATCAACTGGAGTATATACTCTGTGGAGGGATAGAAAAGTGATAATAATACTACAATTTATAATCACCTATTACATGTCACACAGTCATTTATATTGTTATAGTAACTTTTACTACAACCCTTCAAGGTTACTTTTGCCAGATGAAAATCAGGGAATCTGAGAAATAATTATATGTCCCAGGGCATATAATTAGGCTGGTGTAAAGATAGGATGCATGCCCTGGCTAGTTTCATTTCTGTGTCTGTGCTTTTCCCCCTCTATCTTACTCTTTAAAACATCAGGACTCCTGTCAGAACAAGTCAGTTATATGACATCAGAAGAGTGACTCTAACCAAAGAGCACCCATATTAAAGATATAGTCTCTGGAAGAGCCACACAATCCTTGAACTGTTTTAATGCTTCAATAAAATAATGGATATCTGAGGGTAATCTATCATGGAATTTTATAAAATGTGTTTTTCTATTTCTATAGGCTCTCTTCCTTTCTGCTAATGAAAAGCAGCTTTTAATTTTTAATTTTAGAGAGAGAACGAGTGCATGCAGGGTGGAGAGAGAGACAGAAGGAGGGAGGGAGAGAGAGAGAGAGACACACACACACAGAGGATGCAAGGCAGGCTCTGCATGCAAACCCGGTGCAGGAATGTGGGGCTCGATCCCACAACCCTGGGATCATGATCTCAGCTGAAACCAAGAATCAGGCCCTCAGCTGACTGAGCCACTGGGAACCCTTACTGAAACTCATTTTGAATCACTTTGCACTACATGTATTCAATGAATAGCCAATACAGTATAAGCTAAAGCTATTAGAAATGTGCCTACCATGAAGGCAACTTGGTTCTTTGTGTCGTTAACTATAGCCATCAACAAGCTACCCAAAACCAATACCCCATGCCAGAAATGCCTAATTTATTTTCTTGTATAGATTATATGAGAAATTTGTTTATATATTTATTTATATATTTATTTATAATATATATTTATAAATTTTATATATATATATATATATATATATAATTTATATCTAAATTACTTCCCAACTTTCTCACTGTGTTCTCCTTTAGTAGGTTTTATAATCCCTCTCCTAAACTCAATGTACATTACCTACACTCTTTTAAAAATGTGTTGATTAGGACCAATAATTTGATAATAGTCTGGCTTGGAAATAAAAAGAGATATTCCCAGTTCTTTTAACAACTGATGAATAAATTAATGACACTTTTTTATTGCCATGTAGAACTTTTTATCTCATGTTCTGCACGCCTTTGAAGGTTGAAAGAAGGAAGCACAGGAGGACCTGCCCATCACCATTACTCTTATAGTTCAGTTGAGTCTTTGAAGGAATGTGCCCCAGGTTGAGCCAGGGAATAATCTATACGCCTTCAGGTGGGCAATGAGCTGGGTAGTTAAGGAACACTGTTGACTCTGTCCCCTAAGGTTGTTTCCAACATAATAAATGCATTCCATCTCTAGTGAACTATGATTAGGAGATGGTTTGTTTTTCTACTTTTCCTACTTAGCCATCATTTCTGAACTTTTAATTGCAATTGGTTCTTTATTACTAAGTGTAATAATTTTAACTTACCTTACTTGAGAATCTATTTTTAGGATTTAACTAAGATAATTTAGAACTATATTTTTACTCTTCCTTTAAAAGAATGTAGGCTTATTGTAACATTTTCAAAGAATAGAAATATTTTGATTAAAAAGTGAATATCCTCCTCCAGTCTCCCTGAAACACATTCCCACATGTAATAATAACAGTTGCTTAAATTCCTTCCAGACATTTTTCCATGAGTAATTAAACACATACACACTCACATGTGTATGCACATGTATGTGTATATATGTGTGTGTAACTGTATGTACACATACATATATTTTATACAAATATGCTATCAACCATTCATTGAACCCTTAGCATATCTTTGGAATCACATTATACCAAAGTAGTTATGGTTCCAGGCTGCATAATTTAACAGATAGAATGAATTCAAATCCTGATTCACCTTGTACTAGCCATATGACTCTTGACAAATTATTTAACTATTTTGTGCTTTTGTCTTCTCATTTATAAAACTGGGTAAAAACAATGTCTACCCTAGGGCTATATTTGCTATGATAAAAAAAAATGTAGAACATTTAGAAAGATGCCTACTATTCAGTAATAATTAGCTATTATGATGTTTATCTCATTTAAGTCCATTCGAGTAATAATCCCCAAAAGAAAGAACTATTCTTGCAATCCATTTTGCTAATGAGGACATTGGAGTTCACAGAGGCTAAGAAATTTCTCAAGGTCACACAATGGTTAGTGATGTCACAAGGTATTAGCTGGGGAACCTGCCTATAGCCCATGTTTTAACTTCTATATTATCTGAACTACATTATAGAGTGCTATACCATGCTCTAAATACACTCAAGGAGTCAGTGCTCTGCTACTTAAAATTTTCATCTAAAATATAATAATAATAAAAGAACAGCTAATTTATATTGACCATTAATTATGTGCTAAGTGCCTTGCATAAGATATATTATTAAAAACAACTTCAGATTTAAGGAAAATGAGATGCGGGTTTATGTAGGTTAAGTACTTTTTCACCATCACATGGTAAATAAAAGGCAGTGCCTGCAAAATAACTCAGTTCTGCTGACATGAAAGTACATGCACTTAAACTCTTTGATTTACTCCTATCATGTGTTGCACATATTTCTATGTGACAGCAAATGAGTCTACTTAATCCTGGTGCATTGAATGTATGGATATATTATGATTTATTTAGCCCATTCCCATACTGACACACATTCAGCATTTTTGTCATTTAAAAACAGTAATCATTTATCCATATATTTCTTTTATATTTTGTATGATTATTTCTGCAGGATACTTCCTTAGAAACAAAATGTCTGAGCTAAAAAAAAAAAAATAGAGATATAAACAATTTTGCCCTGGAAGCAGTTGTGTCATTTTTCCCACATAGCAGTAGTGTGTGAATACCTCAAGAAAATGCTAATATATAAATAACAATTTATCTATGATTTTAGGTTAGGTTCCCCAGATAAAGAGTTTGAAACAGGTTCATGCAATATGTCGGGGGGAGTGCTCTCAGGAGAATGAGAAGGAAGAAACAGCAGAGAGCAAGGAAAACAGGTAAGCAAGTATGTAGTCTCAGTGAAAATTTAGCTTCAGTACACTTTCAAGAAGACCTTTAGATCTTGAACGTCAGTCAGTTATTGAACATAAACTGCATCCCATGGGGTGAGTGGTACAAGTGGTCTTTTTCAGTCGGGGTTATTCTCTGTGGGATGGGACAGTTCTAAGCCTTAGCAACTCAACATTTGTGTAGGTGGGGTGTGGTGACACTGGTTCGTAAAGGGAATCTAGGTCACCAGCTGAATGTTCACGCTTCACAAGGCATAGAATCCAATGTTTGTCCATTTTTAAAACTAATAGTATATTGCAGGTATGGCATTTGTCTACGTTGCAAGTGGATTGAACATTCAGCAGCGGAAGTAGCAAGATCAACCTCAATGAGAGGGTGCCATGTTTCTGTTCTAATGAGTAGACCCACCTGTGTCATCACATCTTTGTTTATGACTCCATTGTCCAAAGACTTTGATGGCCAAGAATAGAAATTAGCCTAAATTTATTGGCCAAGCCATCCTGTCTACTTAGTTATTTACAGGGCCTTCAGCTTTGGATGCTCTCTGGTGGGACTTACATGATCTAGTGTCCACTTCCATAGATTCAACCACAAGCTTCTCTCCTAAATTTCCTCCTCAAAGATCTCCCAATATAACTTGTTCCAGAAATTCAACCCATTAGTTAAGCCATTCCCCTACCTATGAATCCAGGCATAATTTTATCTCAGGCCATAACTTTCACGACACAATTGGATAATCAGTCACACTGCTCAAAACCCTGTTCATTGAGAGAATTTACTCTCCCTGTTCTCTTTTCAGGGGATCCCATAGAAGGATCTAGTGCGGCAGTACAATATTTTTATCTAGCCACCTGTTGACCTGATCCATCCTTGAATCAAGCTGAATTTATTTTCATCCTCTATCAGCTAGTCAGAAGAAGTTCTCCATGAGCCTTAGGTGTGAGCTGACAGAAGTCAGTACAACATGAATTGATAATATAAGGATCTGTTCTACCTCTTCACGCAGCTTGTTGTGGTCTTTGGAGTTGTCTGCTTCTAATTCTGTATGTACCATTTCCATTGCACAATGGGTTTCCACTGAGCCCTTTCACTTTATGATTTGGTAGGTCTGATTAGACCTAAAACATGATTGGCAATTCTGACCACATGGGCACTAATGTGGTATACTTTGTCTTTTCCAGACACAGGAATAAAATAAGAGATTTTTTTTGAATGGTATCAGGGAGAAGGGTAATTACTCAGTATCACTTGGAACAGAATAAGATGCTGGGAGCTGAAATAATTCTATGTCCAAACATCAGGAAATGTTCCCAAGTATATACAGATACATGTATTATTTGTAAAAAATGTATATTCACAGATATTTTATTGAACTTATGAAACTGCAGTGGTAATGGATTCTGGAGATAAGGGGTAATAAATGGATGGAAAAAGGGGTGATAAAGTGAAATAAATTAATCTATGAAATAAATTATTATTTAAAGTTCAACATTGCATTGGATATAGAAAAAAATGGGTTTAGAATGTAAAACCCTAAAATGTAAGTTGCTAAAAGTTTGTAAAACAATAAAATGGAAAGTCATGTTGCTTATGTACCTATGAAATGACTGTAACAAAAATTATTAACATTTCCTCCATTTAAGAAGAATCTTCAGTGAAACTTCCATTCTCTGGAGATCAAGAAAACATGGTGCATCTCAAAGACATTGAATATTCAGGAAGTACCATGAAGGTACTTCTACAATGCCTTTACAGCAATAAGAAGTAGCATCAGGGTGTTGGAGATTCACAGTAGCTGTCACTTATGACATGAGTATCGGTCAGGCAGTGGTGTTGGTGTTACATTATGGGCACTAGCACTGCAGTAGCCCAGACAGCATTATTGGTTTGGCATAACTATAAATAGTCAGTCCTCTCTACCAGGAAAGGAGTTTAATGTCATCAGTTTGCCACCAAACGAATGGTGGGTCTGTTTGTTTAGTTGGTCGGCATCCCTTCCAATTCCTCTCTAATGTATTCTCCCCATGAGAACCAGAGAGTAATTATATTGAAACACAAATTAAAACTGAAAGGTTCTCATTACCCTTAAAGCTAAAGCCATGACCTCTGTATACCTCTCAGGTTTCCCTCATTCAGCTCTATCCCCAACCTGTGGAAAAAAACTTGTGAATCCCTGAGTTTACCACTCTCTAGTCTCAGTTTATTTCCTACATAGCCAGAAAGCTCCTTTCAGGAAGTTTGTTCAGGCAGACATTGGCTGAGGAAAGGGCTGCACCTCTTACTACCTATTTTGCCTTCCACAAAAAATCAATGCTTGAAATTTTCTGTTCCAATCAGTAAAAGGGATGTAGTGATTATTACATTTTATTAAATTATATAATTATATCAATAAAATCATATTAAGTATAAAGGATAAATGAGAAATTAATATTTTCTATAGTGATTGATGTAAGATGGTGATATCTGACATTTTTGGAACATTCACTACATGCCAGTCATACTTGTTCAAAGATTACACCCATTATCTTATTTAAGTCTCAAAATAGTGAGTTATGAGTTAGTAAATGTGAAATAAATGTTAATAATTACTACTATATACTCCTTCTACACACTCTTCACTTGTTTATGTGGTTAGTTTCTATCCAAATTCAGCTTTTCCTGTAACTTTTCCTAACCTCTAGAAATGGTTTAACTCTCCTCCTAGATGTGTCTGTAGCCCTCTGTGCTTACCTACTGCATAGTTTTGTATTTTTGTTGTTGCTTTTTTCATATTGCATTATCTTTCATACGGTCTTCTTCTCTTCTTCCCTCAGACTGCTGCTTCAGGATGGGAGTCCAGACACACTCATCTTTGCATGCCCAGTGTCTAGTGTAGATCCTTACATATATTAAGAGCTTATTGAATATATTTAAATAAATGAAAGAATGAATGAACACATTGTCTCTAGAATGAGTGGTAGGGTGGCTCTAATATCCTTGGATAAAGGCAATGGACAATCAATTGGCTTGATTTTATTTCTACTAACCAGATTGTTCTACCGGAAGTAGAGTTTTACATCAGCCAGAGCAAGAGAACAGAGAGTTTTTGCATATATGATTTAATGGAAAATACATCAGTAACAAAAATGAGATACCTTCCTGGGATTGCAAAAAATAATCGGATGGAGATATTTTACAATGGCCTATTTAGATTTGCAAAAACTTTTGGTGGAGACAAGAGCCCCCTAAATGCTGTTTATTGAAACTCTACATAAATCTAGAAACAGAAGTCAATATTTTTGTTTGCTTATGTAGATAAAAGCATTTAAGGTAAACTCAAAACAAATTCTATTTTCTTAGAAGTTATTAGAAGCAAGTTTTGCTTGTGCCTAGAATTGCTCACCAGGGAAAGCAATGCATTATAGTAATTTTTAAAAAATATTTCAAAAAAATTATTTCAGAATATTATTAGAACTTATTCTAGAAATGAGACAAGGAAAATAAAAGAATTTTAAATCCTCATTATTCTAAGGACAGGCAACTTAAAAAAAAAACATGAACCAAAGAGGTCTCAAATATTCTTTGACAGTGCATATGTCATTTGATAAAGGACAGTCACATGCCTATAGAAATTTATTAACAGGTCAACAAGCTTAGTTTTATGACTTTATAACAAATTGTTTTAAGTTATACATGTATAAATCAGTATTATTTTTCTTATGCAATTTGAAGATGATATAAGTGTTAGTACAACATAAAAAAGAGTTCTTAAAATCATGTGCTTATCATATTGCTAAATGTTGCTGAGCATGTTATAACAGTTAAAAAAAAGGTAGGTGTTTTTCACCATAAAAATAAAATTTGGGTACATTAAAATCTTACTGTTTACGTGATGTTACAATACAATACCCAAGACTATACTTAAGAAATATTCTATTGGCTTTTACCAGAATATATTTAAGAGACTAGAAATAACAGCATTCTCTAGGGATTGTATTTCTTCAGTCAGTATTAGATAAATCATTTTAGTAATGCAAGTTTAAAATATAAAAGCCTTTTTTTTCACATTAAATACAGATGAGAACACAACAGGAATAAAATCATCTCACTTTCTATGTCACCTCTGGACCATAGAGAAGAAAAATTTTAGCAACAGTACACATAATAGACAGAAAAGGGAAGACTGGTTAGAAAATAACTTTAAGTCTTTGGTGAAAGCTAATGGGAGGGATCTTGGAAAAGACACTAAAAGTATGAATACTTGGTTTTTATACTGAGAATCTACTTTCTGTTGCAAGATTGTCAAATAGCTCTCTAGAGTATCTCGGGTTTTGGATATGATATGATGTCAGCCTGTGGATCTTAAGTTCTTGGACCTTCCTTCCTAATCTACCCAGAAAGCAAGTACTGGGATTGTGACACAAAATTGTGACTTTGAAATGATTGCCATAGAGCAGAATATCCCTTTTTAACATCTAAAATTTATTGGCAGTCAATGGTCCTTGCCTTCCCACAGACGATATTAATGCTTTGGAGTTTGGCACTTATTTTTTTTCAAAACATAATTAAAGTATTTCCACAAAAATGGAAGTTAGTAATTAAAGTTTCACAGATGCTCTTTCTTCAAATTAGTGATATAGACAGCCAGAATTTGGAAAAAAAAAATATATATACACATATACACATATATATATATATATTTCTCATGGGCTTCTCATATCAAACATCAAAATAAAAACCCTTTGAAGAAGTAACAACAATATTTTACCCAAGTTTTTTATATATACAATTCTATATTTAATTACATATGTATATTTTATATATAAATTATATTTAATTTATATTATATATATATAAAAATATGCTTAACCAAAGTACTAATCTATACTATTTTTTCAGAAGGCATACAAGTTATAATTTCAGTAAAACTAAGATAATTTTAATACTAACATGAACATTTTTGAAGTATATCATTACACTTAATGAAACTATACAAAGAAAAATTTTTTCCCATTCCAAACACATTTTAATTCTTCCAAAGTTTCCTTGTTAATATTATTATACATATGCATAATTTATATAGTTGTAATCCTTATGAACATTTAATTTTGATTTCTGTTGTTTCAGTTAACACTATATATTTGTATATTATTACATATAATCTATGTTATTGTAATTGCCATGTTGATTATATCATTTATTCAATTTGATTGATATAATGAAACATAATTTTCATAAATATTCTGAAATTTTAGACATTTAGCTTGTTAATTTTAACCATTGTATATATGTATATGTACATGTATACTCTAATACTATCTTTGTGAATATAACTATTTCAGTATTTTTAAATAAATGTTAAGTTTCTAGTACATTTTCAGACATCTATTCATTCATTTGTCTTGTCATGCAGGGAGAAAATACTTCCTGGGAAACCTACCAATAAACAGACTAGATCATCTTTTAGAACTTAGGTCATAATAGGATTTTTCAAAACTGTTTTTTTCTCCCTTAAACTACATGGTTTTCTCCTGTAGAAAGAGCATTACTCAAGGAGGCCACATAGAGCTACCTGACTCAAGGTCATCTCAGATGTTTGTTAAGTAAAGTGGAGATTCCCAGTTCATTCTAGGTCTCCTAAAATTGAGTTTCTGGAGTCAGAATATGAAAATCTGCATTGTTATTAAGACTTTCAGATAATTTTTCTGGCCATCAATATTTGGAATATTACTGCCTTGTCAGGTCTAAATGATTGACAACATTTTTTCCCTTAGTAGGATTCACACATCTTTACATAATTCTCATTCATATGCTTACTATGGATCCTTACAGAACACTCCCCTCGCTTTTCTCTGAAAGCACAAACCCAGAAGACTCCTTTAATATTCTTATCCCATCTTATTCAGTTGAGTGTCCAAGATGTTATCTGGTCAATTCACCTATGAGCTTCTTCCCATCACTGATATCTTGGTACAAATATCCCAAGATACTCCTACTTGAATGGGTAAAACGCTGAATCTGTGACAATCTGTTGAACCTAGTAATCATTTTAATTATTTTAGTTCTCCTTGGTGCCAAGCTCCTCACACTGGCCAGTGGAGATTTTCTTTTATACCAGATGGATTTCCTGTAGGGTGCCTTCATGTGATTAAGGCTCATCTTTTGGAATATAGCTAGTTGAACATCCAGAGGAAAGAGTTGGATGTGTTGGCATATTAGTAGGATTATCTTGGCAGAAATAAGAGGATTGCAACCCTTTGTCAGTTCTAAGTGAATTGCCCCTAGCTTTTAAAAACATTACATACAGAGCATATGCCTGTAGTGTGTATATATATATATATATATATATATATATATATATATATATATTTAGATATTGCAAATATTATTCCTGGGATCAATATAAAACTGGCAGTTGAGCATCTTTTATTTTGCTGGTTTTAGAATTCAGTGATTTAGGGCAGGCCTCATGCTATCAGTTTGTATTGATGCATGCTATAACAAACAGCCTTATGAGAACCAGAATTATAATTATTATAGGGATGTAGTTTAGGATATACTCTAGGACTCCAGAGTATTTTATGAGAATTACGAGAATTATGAGAATTTATGAGAATCCAGAGATTTTATGAGAAATCTAGATAATATATCTTCCCTTCAGTCTAGTTTCAAGAAAAGTTATGCTGATCAATAGCTTGCTTTTGCATTAGGACATTATGAATATTTTAATATAAACTTATTTTCACTTTTGTTTTTGCCACTAGGAAACTTGAATGAATTTTTTGGCCATCTGTAGCTCATATACAAAAACTGCAGGATGCAATTCTGTGTGCAAATATTTCCATTGCTTTCCCTTTGGCCTATGCTCAAAACAATGTATTTGATTTTTGTTATATTATGTATTTTAATACATGGACTTAAATATTTTGTGTAATAAGATTAAGAAACTATTTTTAATAAAGTCATAATTTTTGAAGCTTCAATAACACTGTCATTTAGATATTTTTCTTATTCAAGAGACATGTTTTTACACTGTTTTATTGTTTTTATTTCTATTTCTTGATATTAGTAACATTACATGTTTTTGTTTTTCTTTACACGTGAACTTTTGGCCTTGCTCTTTTATAGTTTTGTTGCTTCCTATTGGCTACATATACCATAGAGGTAGATAGATAGGTTGGCAGGAATATATGGCTAGTTCAAATATGATGCATGTATTTGTCTTACTTGATGAAGTATATGCCCATTGATGTTTCTCATTTAGTCCTTATGCCGATTTTCACTGAAGAAAGGATTTGAATTCCTATGCAAAAATTTTTTTCCTATGTTATTTTTTCTATGAATGCTGCTTTAAAAATAATTCTCAATGATAGGCAAAACACAGTTAGCAGTTAAAAATGGAAACTAATACATAAACTCTGAAATATACAGTTTTCTGCTATACCATGAATTCAAATTTCTATGCATGATCAATAGAAACTGTCAGTAGACAGCTACTCTAGCCTACAATTTTTAAATGAAATGCTGTTGTAGCAATGGTACTGGGCTGAGAAAAATCAATATGTTTGAATATATGGCATTAAAATGGCTACTATTTCATAAGTGTTAAAGCCAATAAAGTACCCATAAAAAGCTCAATGTTATATAAAGTGTATATAAATTTATGATGATGGATCTGCTGTGCCTTCAAAAGAAGCATAAATGTAGTACTTAGATGGAATGAGTCTTGTATACTATATTCTAGAATGTCTGTGCTTTCTTTGATTTGTTATTATAGGAGTAATGTTAATTAATACCCATAACAACATATGAGGATAGAATAGATTTGTATGTCTGAGTGATTCCAAAGTCTGAGTAATCCTTTTCCCATGACTTGAAATCAACATACTTGCACAACCTTACTTTGCAGCCACACTATCTACAGTTGCAAGAAATAACACACCTAACTTGGGAAGCTTATCCTTTATACAAGTTCTACCAAAGAGTACCAAAATATTCTCCCAGAAATATTGTTTTCCCTTGCTAGTATGCATTTTTGTTGAGTCCATTTGTAGATTGTGCATCTTTGATGACATAAATTTTATCCTCAGAATTGTAGCCTGACAGTTACACATGCCCTAGGTGCCCTAGTTAAAGCAAAAGGTCCCAACCTGACTAGACCTGATATCATCACCTTAATTGTATTTCCTTTCTACTTTTATATAACTGTATCATTATGTATTTGTTTGTTTAACATAAAACTTGCCTTGCTCACTGTAACATAAACTCCTTGATAACAGAGATTTAGTTTTTTTCCTATTCTCTCCTCACTGCATAAAACAGTGCCTGGCACATAGTAATCATTCTATAAATATTGGTTGAATGAATGAATACGTTATATAAATACTGCAAAGTGGGACCAATTAATAGTGTTTGTTCTAAAGGAAGCAAATAATTTAATCTTAACTGATATGCTTATGATAAGAGAGTTTTCATATCGTTATACGGAGATAGATTTTTTTTTGTGAACGAAAATAAAACATAGTTTGGATGTTAGCCTAGGTTCAGATCCTTACACAGGCATTTAATTACTCTGTGGTTCAGAGCAAGTCAGTATCTCTGGTTCTTGAATTCATCTGTAAATTAAAGATACTATTCTCTGGATTGTAAATTCTGTCCCCTTTCATTTATGAATAAAATTCCATAGATATAAATTTTTAATCCTTTGAGGGCAAGCCAAAAACTAATTTATTATCTCATGAGGAAGATCGAGCATATGTAGTTTCCTCTAGAAGTTTGTAAAAATTAAAAAAAAAATTGTTAGACATAGGAATCAGTATCAAAACCTAAAAGGAAAATAAAAATCATTTAGTTCAATAATATTTTGACATCATAAGTATGCAAAATCACTCTAGACTATCTTTGAAAGTTAACAGGAGAAAACATGTTATTTGTGAGAAGCCTATGAGAAACTTGTGTATATCAAGACATTAAAATACAGTTTAATTTTATTCTAGTTGGCCACATACCTTAGCCAAATTACAGCTTCATATTTTAAGAAATATCTGTATTTCTGACATATTAGGTCACTTTATATTTTTATTTGCATTTTGGATTACCAGAGTGATAAGCAATGTATCTTAATAAAGTCTAAAATAGCTTCTCAAATGTTTGAAATCAGGCATTTATTCTTACTGATTTGTATCATCTACCAAACAACAGAATGTGTTAAATATAGCAGGTGCTTAGAAAATATTTCTTGGATTGATTGGTGATAATATTATGAAATTGATTGCATTTAGAAGTCAGAGGACATTCATCCATTCATAGATATTATTTAATAGACTATTAAAACATACCATATATTATATTATACTATATATGATATATACCTTATATCATATATAGTGGATATTTATATTTTTAATATATTATTGACCTCATCTCCCTTCCTTAAAAATCACTTATTCAGGGGCGCCTGGGTGGCGCAGTCGGTTAAGCGTCCGACTTCAGCCAGGTCACGATCTCGCGGTCCGTGAGTTCGAGCCCCGCGTCAGGCTCTGGGCTGATGGCTCAGAGCCTGGAGCCTGTTTCCGATTCTGTGTCTCCCTCTCTCTCTGACCCTCCCCCGTTCATGCTCTGTCTCTCTCTGTCCCAAAAATAAATAAATGTTGAAAAAAAAAATTAAAAAAAAATCACTTATTCAATAAATAAAGTAAAAAAAAAAGAGAGAGAATAAAATCCATCAACAAAATAGGGAAACTTCAAATCACAAACTATGCAGAGTATAGGTCCAAATTTATAAAAACTAAGTTCGAACAATACCATGCACTAAGAAACAATATACATTTCCTAAGACTTTATGCAGGACAAAAATGTATTCAAAAGTAAGTGTGAGGGGCACCTGGGTGGCTCAGTTGGTTAAGCATCCAATTCTTGATTTTGGCTCAGGTCATGATCTCATGATATGTAAATTCAAGCCCTGCATCAGGCTCTGCACTGACATTATATGTATGAAAAAGGTTAAAAAAATACACACACACACACACACACACACACACACACACAAGAAATATGTCCAATGTCCAAGTGACAAAAAGGTTGTATGTTTATTTTGGAGGTAGAAGTGGGGTGAAAAAAATCAAAGTCTGGATACAAAATAAAAAATAATTAAAAGAGGTCCACAAAATTTGTTAAAATAATTGGAAAATCCAAAATTTGCTAAAATAATTAATACAGCAAAAAGATAAAAGGGTAATGATCAACTTTTGTATCTCTACAGCATAGGTTCTGAATTAACTTTTAACAATTACTAAATGAAATATACAAATTGGCAAGGCTTCATGGACTAATCAATAGCCAGGCTCAAAAACACAGTTATATCTGGAGATCCCATTAAATTTAAACATGACCCCCTATAATCTTAGAGGAACTGGTAAATATAAAATAGGTTTGTCTCACATTAACTATTGTATTATCTGAATTTCCCATAGAGATAGCACCCAATTGTGCTAAAATATCCCATAATGGGCCTGAGTGCCCTTATGTAATGAACAATAAATTGTAATAAAATTAAATATTGCCAATTTACATATTGTTTTGCCAAAATGGGGTCCCATTAACACCCCCAAGTTAAATAATATAGCTCAGTATAAATTAAAACAAGGTTTGTAAGAATTGAAACTTCTTAAATAAGACCTAATAAGTAATCTCACTTCTTCTACATTGAACAGCTCAATTTAGCCTGTTCTTAAATTTAACGAGAATAAATAATACTTCACAGTGGATTACTGCAACCTAAATGTTGTGCCACCCATTCATTAAAACCCCCATAATCCAGAGCCAATATTATTGAAAACATTGACTGATTGAATAATCAGCAACCAGGAAATATTTTGTTATTAGAGAATTGGCTATAATTCTCCATTTCAACAGTTTCTTAGCCACAGAGAACCTTCCCCTTCAAAAGAACACAATACACCTTTAACAGGCTTCCCATGATGGGGTACATCAGAAGCCTGTCACTACACACAATGTTTGCAGGCAATATCTTCACTGCACCCATCTTTTCTCCAGGAGCACGTGTGTGATATTACATTGATCACACCCTCCTTCCATATGACATATTTTAGTCTCCTCTGGGTTCAAAAGATATCATATTTTTCATTTACAAATTTTATTTAATCTTAGTAATGCTGTTACTTATAAATTGGCTCAGCCTAAATGGGAATTCCTCCAACTAAAGGTCCTACAATATGCTCAATTCGAAATCAACAGGACTCTTGTTATCGCTTGACAAACCCAAACCATGGGCTTCTGGTATCAGAAACTGCTTTTCTCAGCCCTGCACTACACAAAATTAGAACAGCAATTACTGGCCACGTACTGGATTGTCCTGGTATTAGAGGCTTTCACAGATCCTGAAACTGACTCCATAACAAACTATCCATCATGCCTTAGGAATGAGCTCCCAACAAGCTCTGCACAGCTGCTAAAACCACCTTGCTACAGGATAGAACGAAACGTGGACCCTCTGGCATACCCTACCAGCAGGATGGGTAGCTTTCCCTGTCTTTTGTTCCTCCTCAAATGCCACAGTACTCGAGGAAGTTGCTCATCTTTCAGACCCCTTGATTACCTGGGGAGCCTGTAGGATTAACTGAGTGAAGAGCAAAGAGGGTTCATAGACTTTACAGGTGGGATTGCCACCATTATATGTGACAGAGCTCAGTGGAATGTTGCTATTTTCTTTCCCTTAACCAAGATGTCCTTAATGAAGGAAGAGACCCAAGGATCAGCATGATTGGGCAAATATCAGGCAATCATTGTAGCTCTGGATGCCCTGGTCAAAGATTGGTCTATCTGCACATCTGTTGCTAACTCTTGGGCCACTGCCAATGGTCTAGCTGTCTGGTGCAGCCATTGGCAGCAATAATTCCTCCTCTAAAGTTTCCCCTTTAGGAATCTGGGAATCTCTTGCTTCACAGATATTCAAAATACAATTCAAGGTAATTTATACTAAGCCCACAATATAAGGCCTTACTGGGATGCTCCTAATCCCCTTTGGAGTTCTTGGCATTACTAATAGTAAACAAGGCACTCATTCCACTTCTTACGGTGCATGATGGAAGGCTCTTAAAGAGGGCATTCAATGGAACTTCCACCTCTAAGTCCAAGCAGCTAGTTTAATTAAGAGGCCAAATGACCTCCTCAAAATCTATTTAGGTTACAGATGGAAACTGGATCCCCTGCTGAGTCTAAATTCATGCTCCTTGAGGACATGTACCCCCACTCCAATGTTATACAGGTACCTCATTTGCCTTTGACATTTCTAAAGTCCAGGGTTTTGATAACACCTCACCATGTGACTATCCTGATAAAGTATCTCCTTGGTTTCCTAGAACTTTTTCTTCTACTAACTAAAAATATTAATCATCATTAAAGTAGATATTTGACAAGAAGGCATCAAGGGATTAATTGTAACATAGGGCCTAAAGTGTCATATGTTCTCTAGACTTCTTTGGGCCTCACAAGACCACTAACTGTGAGTTCCTGTGCTCTCACCAGATAATATCCCTCACTCAGTGGGAAAGATTCCCCACCTGGCTAGTCCTTATCAGCTGGGCCAACTGCACTACACCAATCCTCAGTCTAATGTTTTTCACTTCTTTGCCAGACAAGGGGCACCTCAGCCTCTCATGATTGCAAAAGCTGCCTTTCACAGTCCCTATTTGTTCACTGGGCTCCAGAATGCAACCTCTGTGTGGTCTTGCATGGTATGCAATGTCTTCCTTTCCAGGTTGTGAGTTTATGGCACTAATAAACTGCTGTCAAGTTCATCTGTCCCATGTTAGGTTCTGGGTGTTTGCTCATTTCACACACATTTAAGGCAGAGATCCTTTTCCCACACATCTGAAAAGTTATTGGAATAGTGTGAATTTGATAAAATCTACACACAAAATCATTTTCTTCTTGATATAAAGCAAAGAACTCTTCACACCTATAAGTACACATTTAAACACATATAGATATACATTCAAATGTTATTTTAAAAATCTATGCCATATAACAAAGACAAGATAATAGAGTAGGCATAATAAGACATGTCAACATAAAGAAAAATATAAAAACTTCACTTAGAGTCCCCCCCCAAAAAAAAGATGAGTATATGAGGAAATTTTTGCAAAATAAGAGTGTTCAGCTTGCTTTATCAAATTATAAAAATTGTAAAACTATGAAAATTAAGACATTATAGAACTGATGCAGAAACAGATCAGTGGAAATAAATAGAGAGGTTTTCATATAATAATTTCTGTCAAGGCAGTGATGGGGCCAGAGATCATTAAAATTATGGTGTTAAAAATTGGTAGTCACTTGGAAGAGTAATTTAGACCTTGATCTTACATCTTACACTATAATAAATTTTGAACAAAGTAAAGATTTATAAAACAACACTGTTTCTAGAATAAAATATAGATCAATATTACATAATAGTGTGCTGTGTAAGGACTTTCTGTGCTTGAGGCCAGGGACATTATGAAGAAAAAATAGTAATAACTTTTACAAAATAAAAATTAAGAGAAGTCTTTTATGGGAAAATATCTTAAAATTTTAATGAAATATAACCTAAAAGTGATATCTGAAATGTGGTAAAAGTATATACTTTATATTTTTGTATTAAACACAAATTAATATGAAGATAGGTGAATATCTCAATTTAAATATAGATTATAGACACAAATATATTGGAAAGTATGAATGGCATACAAACAAAAGAATAAATTATCAGATCTATTATTGAAAAAGTTTATAAAGAAAGAATTTAGGATAACTAGGGATAAAATAATAATAAATATAGCCCTTTCGATTTCTTCAAAAGCTCAATGTATTCCAGAAATCTAGGTAACTAAAAAACTAGCTATCAATCTAGTTACCTAACTCTATTTTTTAACCACATGAAGCATTTTATTTTATATACATAAAGTTTGTTTTGCAAAAGGGAAAAATATGTTTTTCATCCATTTCCTCTAACAAACTAGAATTATTATTCTGAAGTGGAAGTCAGAGGACTATGTGTACATAAATAAAAGGGTATGTTTTTAGATAGTTTGTAAATAGCTTTAAATAAGAAATTATTGCTATCAGCTACATCTGATGAAAAATAAATGTCAGCAGTACAAATAAGCACAAAAACTATGGGCTTCAGGTCACAATTACAGTTTTCTTGAAAAGTTTAGATAGATTTCTAGTGAGATAAATTTTAGGTCCAAGCTAACTCTTGCATGTTAATCACTCTGAAATATTTAATATCTAGGACTTTCATCTTCATATATAATGTAACTCTGGTGTTATTGAATTTATAGAGATTTTGATTTTATAGAGATTTTGATGCAAAATGAAGACAAATGGAAATGAGATAAGAATTAATGTTTTTTACAGAAAAAAAAGAAAAGAACTGAAAGTAGAGTTGGGAATATAGGTACAGAAGAGAGGCTCTAAAATCACTCCAAATATTCTAACCCAATATTCACTTCCTTTTGAGTGTGGGCTGGAGAGTTGCTTCTAACCAAAAGAGTCATTGGTAATGGGATGTCACTTCCATGATAATATAAGATTATAACTTCCATCATGCTAGAAGACTCTCTCTCTTGTTGGCTTTAATGAAGCAAGTTGCCATGTAGGGGAGGTCCCAAACCCAGATAGGAGGTACTGAGTCCAATAGTCTAAAAGGAACTGACCCATGCCAGCAACCACTTATGTGAATTTGGAAACAAATCCTTCCCAGTGGTGCTTTCTCTCAGACTCCAACCCTGGGCAATGCCCTAATGGCAGCCTTGTGAAGAGTCATGTTAATGAATCTTCTTGAATTTTTGACACACATAAGTTGTGATAAAACAAATATGTGGTTTTCAAGCCAAGTGATTTGTTATGCAGCGATATATAATTAATACACTAGATAAACCTACTTAAGTTCTTTGGACCTCAGATAACTCCCCTGAAACTTAGTTATTATTTTCACAGGCTACGAATTTACAGAGAAGAGTATACATTTAATCTAGATACTTGAAGTCTTTATAAAAGAGGAAAAGTATGTGCAAGGAATAACAAAATTATTCTGGGGGGGGGGGGAAGAAATAGCATTAGGATAAAAGTAGCATTTGTGAAAATGTGGAAAGAAAGTGTAAACCAAGTCAATATAAAAAACTGAGTTAATATATAGCTATATACATAGCTATATACATAGGTTTTATACACACACATATACACAGATATATGTATACACAAAATAGTAAAAAATAATATATCTATATATTTCAAAATCAAAAACACTATGAAATATACATCCTAGTGACAACCATTTTCTATCCTTCTCTTCCATTCAAGCATTATTTAGATATTTGTTTAAAGCCTGATACACCATTTACCATTGCAAAATTACCTAAAATCAATCACCAAGTATGGAGAAGGATTGATTTAAAGATACGAAGATAATCATGGGTGGTTGCACAACAGGATGGGAATAAGATATTGATGAGAATACTTCAGAGTTCTGGCTGAGTCACAGACCGTTTGTATCAGTAACCTTCTCTTACATGTGACATTGCTATGTTGTACTCTTATCAGAAAACACATACTGGTCAATACTTTGGATTAAACCTTATGGAACTGCCATTTTCATGTTAAAAGTACTCAAACAGCAATGGATGGATATGTTTCCATTTCATCTTTCCGTTGCTTCTGAGCATGTCTTCAATAGAAACTGTAACTTATTTTAATCAGATAGGAAAAAAAAGTAATTCAGTGGGGGGAAAAATTACCTATAGTCTAAACTTAACTTTAAGAAACAATTAAAAACAATAAATCTAGGCCCTTTTAAGGTTGCATCATCATAAACTATAACTATATTCTATTTTCTTCCTTTTCAGAGGATACATCTAAGATTGCTGTTATTCTATGCATTCAAGGTGACTGTTTTTACTGACACCTGGATCATAAGAAAAAAATATAGAACCAATAGATGAAAAAATATTTACTCTTTGTTAAAATTTTACTAACAAAAGACATCTAAAATAATTTTAGTTCTTCTACCACTAGTTAAATTTAATTTCATGGTTACACAAAGGAAAGAAAGAGCCTAATTGTTCCTCCAAAAGTAGAAAAATACATTTGTACCCATTGTTTTAATTTTCTTTTGTTAAATAATGTAAGTCAGTTGACTATTCAGTAATGCTTTAGAGAGGCACATTTGAGACAATTTCTTTTATTCTTTTGTTCACAATAGTAACTCTGTGTTTGACTTAATTTAGTTTGCTTATAATTAAAAAACAAATATCCTGTACTTAATTACTTTTGTTCTCAGATTTCTCCTTTTAAGTAATTGTGTAATCAGTGATCAAGTGTACCAGGCTTTTAGAACAGTTTGATGGTTATAGGGTATTTGTCCCACCTCATTTGGTGAGCTGGTTTGAATGAAGGTAATAGGGTTGGTATTAGTTTAATGCAGCTCTGGATCAATGCTTTCAATTTATTTTAAGGACTATAACTCTTGTTATTACACATAATTGCTCCCACCCATTGAAGAAATGTACATACTATATTTCAAGGCATAGAATGGGATCCATTTTTATCTGAACAATGCTTTCATAAAACAAGTGAGATCCAGGTATTTGGAAAGGCTTATATTTTTCAACTGTGGCCATGTAAAAGTATGATTGAAAAGCCAGGGAAGACTTTCCTTGTCTTTCAGTTTGAGGATGCTGTAAACCAGGATAATTATCATCAATACAAGATAGGGTTACCTCTCAGCAGATGAAAACATCATTTAGCTAAGCTTTCTTATACCTATACTACAAATAAATAAATTTGCTGCTACATTTTCAATCCATTTATTTTTGCTATGAGTATCAAATCTCCAATTTTTTATCATTTTATTTCATTTCATTTCATTTTATCTCATCATGATAAGTGTACTCTTTAATACCCATCTCCTATTTCCTCCATCCCCCAATCGCCCTCCACTCTGGTAACCGTCAGTTTGTTCTCTATAGTTAAGGTCTGTTTCCTGGTTTCTCTCTCTCTCTTTTTCCTTTGATTTTTGGTTTTGTGTCTTAAATTTTTCAAATAGTTGATAATATTTGCAAAATTAAAAACAATGTAAGGAAAAGAAGAAGACAAAAATAATAATCTGAATGCCAAATTCAGCACCAACCAAAAGTTCAGACAGGTTATCTAAACTAGGGATAGTAAGTGTAGATTCTATTAACACAGATGTTGCTTAAGCAAAGCCTTTGAGAGTTCTTTTGGCTTTGATTTTAAAAAGTAAACAACATATTTACCTTTAATGTGGAAATTCTGGTGACATTCGCATTAGAATCTTCAACTACTTCCTTGGCTCAAGATCTGTCATCACTAGTTTTCCCTGTGAGCCCAGGTTAGTGATATCAATGCCAGAAAAAAAAAAGAGCAAAACAGCATATTTCTCCAGTATCACAAGGTTTGTTTCCCAGTCACATAATAAGCAGAGAATCATTCCTCCTTAAAAAGTTCCAGCTGAGGGGCACCTAAGTGGCTCAGGGGATTGAATGTCTGACTCTTGATTTTGGCTCAGGTTATGATCCCAGGATCATGGAATTGAGCCCTGTGTCTGGCTCTGCACTGAGCGTGGAGCCTGCTCAAGATTCTCTCCCTCTCTCTCTCTGCCCCTCTACCCTGCTCATACTTTCTTTCTCTGTCTGAAAAAAAATCCAGTTGAAAACTCTTCAGTATACCAGATGCCAACTTACTAGTATTTCCATTTACTTATTTTGATATTTTATTCTTAAAAATTTGTATTTTTAAAGAAAATTTTTTTAATTCTTAAAAAAAACTGTCTCTGAAATTTTTAGTTCCTTTTAGTAGTCAAACAAACACATACATGTGCGCACACACACACACACACACACACACAAGAAAAGCAGCAAGGCGTTTAGATCCATTTTCTAATATTGCACCACATTCTATTAAGTGGCACTAATTGCATTGGGAATGAAAATTAATTGAGAAGCTCTCACTATCTTTGCATAGCTACTTGAACTTACACATTATCTTTGGAGTTCATTCCCAGTGAGCAGTTTTTTCACACTGTCTTCACAATCCATGACCTAATATGAACAAATGTATGCGTAATTTGCCAGTGCCTCACCACTGAAATGCTGTGATTCAATGTAGCCAAAGTACATAAAAATGACAATATAGTTATTTCCCAATTATCCCACAGCAGCAGAGTAACCACTGTTTCAATATAAAGTGTAATTGATTCCTAATTGCTGTAGTTTCACAGAAAGGCCACAGCCCATAACTTCATTAAATAGTGAAAACACAAATAACTATTCATAAGGAAAGAATTAGCATATGCTATATGCTTATTTACTTTCTAATCTGTAAATGTTTTAGTTTCTGGTCTGTGGAAAGGCTGCACAGTTTGCAATATGTCATTCAGATGTTCCTCAGGGAACAGGAAATTCGCCTGGTGATGTTCATTTAGGAGGGGGAAATAAAATATTGGCTATTTGATATTTGATGTGCTCTAGAGGACTTGGCCCAATTACTGGACCATTTCCAATACTGACATAGAGGAGAGCAAATATCCAAGCCTGTGAATTGAGGGCAGATTCATTTTTATATACACTAAGGCAAGTGAGGACTTCCGTAAAGGATGGAAAAGAAGAAATGATAAAATGATAGAACACATGGAAATAGGATTTATCTACTGACTAATGTGGAAAGTGACTGAAGAGTGTAGCTTCTTATCATGAGTGTTACTCAGGTACTATTCTAGAAGTGTCCTTGAGGTAAAAGGAAGGGCAACCTATATCTTTGTATTATGAAAAATGAGCAAACAAAATAGGAGGTGTAAAAAAAAAAAGAATTTAATTAGACCTGCTACAAAATACTTATGTTAGGTTACCAAATACTGACTTTTAACAGTCCTAGAATTGATTTTCCTACCTTCACAGTGCCCTATTATAGAACTTTATAAAAATGTTTTGTTGGGTTCCCTATAACTTAGCAAAAAGATTCAGATGATCTGCAAGTGTTAAACTACAATATAATTTAAAATATTTATATTATGCACTACTTGAATGATGGTAATAAAATACACTCATTGGAAATAACCAGGATTTTAATGTATGACTGCCAAAACAGTGATGTTTTCCCTGAAATAAAATCCTCATAGATGACAAATATGGCAATGATTAGAAATATGTTCACACACTGGTCGTTTTTTGAGATTCAGGCTGTGCACATTAGTTCACATAAAACTGTACAGGGAAATACAATTGTGCAGTGTAAATAGTAGAACATGTATCTGCTATATATACTGAATTAAATAAATGCTAGACAGGACACAGGCTCATCTGCTTGTCTCATGTTCTTTCCATGGTATGATAATTTAAGAAATAAGCATTAAGAAGGCATGTGGTAGACACTTCTGGTGTTCTGTCCAAATTTCCTTTGCACACACTTTGCAGGCGAGTGTCTTCAAACCCCCAGATACTGGATGTGTTAGCAAGTAAAAACTCAGAACAACATCTTTCTCTGAAGAACTATCCTTGTTCCCCTCACATAGGAGTCTATGAATCTTCCTTCCTGCCTAGTAGACCTTGACCAAAGACTGAATGCCAGACCCATTGTCACAGGTGTAAATAACATTGTAGTCTAATTTGTGCTTCAGAATAAAGCTAGATTCCAGTTAAGTTTTCATTACTCCTTAGTTCTTTCTCCTGGACTGTCCAAGATCCCTCGCCCTCCCCTCATCCTAAGTCTACTCCCCAATAAATAACAGTATAATAATCCCCAGTTCAGTCACTTCCAAGAAATCCTACTAAGAGTGGGCTTGGTTCTAGTCTCAGGAATGGTCCTAGAAAGCAGGTCCTAAGAATGACATCTAGAGTTGGCTCAGTTACTGGTCATATGACCTTGTATGTCCCATCACTATGGCAGGTTAAGAATTGATGGGTCCTGTCACACTATAGGTATAGTGAACTGGGAATGCAAATAGGTGGAAGTAAATACACTAGTTGATGCAATGTCTCCAGATGTCATGAAAAAAGAAAATATGGGAACTTGAGAATTTCATACTTGTTGCTAAGCACCATTGATATGCTAAAGAGAAAAAGTGACAGGCTCACATCTATTAATCAATACTTTAAAGCAAAGGTAGCCATGCTGTCTTGATGATTACAGCTTTGTAGTAGAGGCTAAAGTCTGGGACTGTGATGCGTCCCACTTTGGTCTTCTTCTTCAATATTACTTTGGCTATTCAGGGTCTTTTGTGGTTCCATACAAATTTTAGGATTGCTTGTTCTAGCTTCAAGAAGAATGCTGGTACAATTTTGATTGGGATTGCATTTAATGTGTAGATTGCTTTGGGTAGTATTGAAATATTAACAATATTTATTCTTCCAATCCATGAGCATGGAATATTTGTCCATTTCTTTGTATCTTTTTCAATTTCCTTCGTAAGATTTCTATAGTTTTCAGCATACAGATCTTTTACATCTTTGGTTAGGTTTATTCCTAGGTATTTTATGATTCTTGGTGCAATTGTGAATGGGATCAGTTTCTTTATTTGTCTTTCTGTTGCTTCATTATTAGTGTTTAAGAATGCAACTGATTTCTGTACATTAATTTTGTATCCTGTGACTTTGCTGAATTCATGTATCAGTTCTAGCAGACTTTTGGTGAGACTATCGGGTTTTCCATTTATATTATTATGTCATTTGTAAAAAGTGAACTCTTGACTTCATCTTTGCCAATTTTGATGCCTTTGATTTCCTTTTGTTGTCTGATTGCTGATGCTAGAACTTCCAACACTATGTTAAACAACAGCGGTGAGAGTGGACATCCACAGACCAGTAGAATAGAATAGAGACTATAGAATTGGACCCACAAAAGTATGGCCAACTAATCTTTGACAAAGCAGAAAAGAATATCCAGTGGAAAGAAGACAGTCTCTTTAACAAATGGTGCTGGGAGAACTGGACAGCAACATGCAGAAGAATGAAACTAGACCACTTTCTTACATCATTCACAAAAATAAACTCAAAATGGATAAGGATCTGAATGTGAGACAGGAAACCATCAAAACCCTAGAGGAGAAAGATGGAAAAAACCTCTCTGACCTCAGCCGCAGCAATTTCTTGACACATCTCTAAAGGCAAAGGAGTTAAAAGCAAAAATGAACTATTGGGATCTCATGAAGATAAAACACATGAAAAGATGGTCAACGTCACTCCTTATTAGGGAAATACAAATTAAAACCACACTGAGATATTACCTCATGCCAGTCAGAGTGGCTAAAATGAACAAATCAGGAGACTATAGATGCTAAAGAGGATGTGGAGAAATGGGAACCCCCTTGCACTGCTGGTGGGAATGCAAACTGGGGCAGCCACTCTGGAAAACAGTGTGGAGGTTCCTCAAAAAATTAAAAAATAGATCTACCCTATGACCCAGCAATAGCACTGCTAGGAATTGCTGATGCATAAGGGCACTTGTACCCCAATGTTTATAGCAGCACTTTCAACAATAGCCAAATTATGGAAAGAGCCTAAATGTCCATCAACTGATGAATGGATAGAGAAACTGTGGTTTATATACACAATGGAATACTACTTGGCAATGAGAAAGAATGAAATATGGCCTTTTGTAGCAACATGGATGGAACTGGAGAGTGTGATGCTAAGTGAAATAAGTCATACAGAGAAACACAGATACCATATGTTTTCACTCTTATGTGGATCCTGAGAAACTTAACAGAAGACAATGGGGGAGGGGAAGGAAACAGAAAACTTAGAGAGGGAGGGAGCCAAACCATAAGAAACTCTTAAAAAGTGAGAATAAACTGAGGGTTGATGGGGGGTGGGAGTGAGGGGGAAGTGGGTGATGGGCATTGAGGAGGGTACCTGTTGGGATGAGCACTGGGTGTTGTATGGAAACCAATCTGAAAATAAGTTTCATATTAAAAAAAAAAAAAGCAAAGGTAGAGTTACAAGGCTTTCTTGACAGCATTTCGAAAGACTCTCACCTCCTGAAATCCTAAGGCAGATCACTGAAGTTCAAACCCAGGACTTAATTGCAAGAATGGAAGAAATCAAGAAGAGCCTGAATTCTCAGCCTCAGCTGAATTCTCAGTCTCTGTGCAAGGCTGGGGCCTGATGTGGAAATAATACATCCAGAGATTTGGAAATGAGTATCTATGTTGGTATATTTGAGAATCTTAAATCTTGAGGTCTGAATTCTCAGGACCAACACCATCTTCTTGGCAGATAGACCCCCTTTCCTGATTGCTTGTTTCAAACCATGTAAGAACTTCTTATAAGGCAAGAATGTAAAAGACAATGTTTGCCCTCTTCAGGATGTGCCCCGAATTGTCTTCTGTCCAATAGACTATTTTTACCAGTTTTATTGAGATATAATTGACATATAACCTTGTGTAAGTTTAAGATGTGCAATGTTATGATTCGATAGACATATATACTGCAAAATGATTACTGCAGTAGGGTTAGTTAGCACATCCATTACTTCAAAAAATTATCATTTTTTGTGCTGTGAGAATGTTTAAGATTTATTCTCTTAGAAAGTTATAAATATATAATACAGTATTCTTAACTACAGTCACCATACTGTATATTAGATCCTCAGAACTTACTCATCTTAGAACTTGAAGACTGTACCTTTTGACTAATATCTCCCTATTTTCTCCACCCCTCAGACTCTGGCAACCACTCTTCTACTCTCCGTTTCTGTGAGTTCAACTTTTTTAGATTTCACATATAAGTGAAATACTTGCAACAGACTCTTAATTAGGGTAAAATATCAGTATAACTCAACCAGAAATTAGTAGACCTAATCAGGATGAGGAGGTTTTATACGACAAAGGAGCTGCAGGCTGTGCTAATAGGTGCTAGCAGGAAAGTAGGCCTGGAGGGTCCTGAGGGTACCAGCAGGTAGGCAGAATATAGTAAGAGTTTGTCTATATGGGGGCACTCTCTGGTGACAAAGGATTTGATACTCTCACAAGGGATGATCTAAATGCTTGAAAAATATGTTAGCGTTCATTAAAGAGGAGATGCCGGAACTGCCTAGGTGTTATATTGATACCAATATACATATGACAATGTATGACCACAGAAATCACCATTCATGAGAGCTATGCAGACCACAATGAGATAAATGTTATACCTGTTAGAATGACCATCATCAAAAAGACAAGAGATAATAAATTTTGGTTGAGGCTGTGAGGAAAATGGGACCCTCATGCAGTGTTGGTGGGGATGTAAATTGGTGCAGCTACTATAAACAACAGTATAAAGATTCCACAAAAGATGAAAAATAGAACTACCATATGATACAACATTTCCACTTCTGGGTATTTATCCAAAGGAATGAAAACAGGATATTGAAGATATATCTGCATTCTCATGATGTTATATATTACAGAGAAAGACACATGCTGTATGGTATCACTTATATGTGGAATCTAAAAACATCAAACTCATAGAAACAGAGAGTAGAATGGTGTTTGACAGGGTACAAAGGGTGAGAGAAATGGGAAAATGTTGGTCAAGGGGTATAATTTTTAGCTATATAATGAGTAAGTTCCAGGAATCTAATGTACAACGTGATGACTCTAGTTAACAATACTGTATTGTATACTTGAAAGCTGCAATGAGAGTAGAGTTTTAATGTTCCAACCATAACAACAACAAAGTGGTGATTATATAAGATGAAGGATGTGTTAACTGACCTTAATGTCGTAATAATTTCACTATATATATGTGTGTGTGTGTGTGTGTGTGTGTGTGTGTGTGTGTGTGTGTGTGTGTGAAATCATCACATTGTACATTTTAAACTAACACAATGTTACATGTCAGTTATATTTCAAAAAACCTGGAAAAAATTAGAAAACTGAAAAGCTAACTATATGTCTTGAGAGGGCCTGAGAAGAGTCCATTTACCAAAGCAATAAGTAATATGTTGGGGGGGGCAGTATTATTTAAAGCCTAGGCCTGACTTCTTTAAAGATAAGAGTTGGGGGTAGAACACACAGATAAGGAACTGAGAATGCTAGTATCTGTATACATACATATGCATATACATATACAGAAACGTATATACAAACACATTATGGAGAACCTATAGAGTGTGTGTGTGTGTGTGTGTGTGTGTGTGTGTGTGTGTGTGTGTGTATAACCAGCATCTACTTCATAATATGTCCACTAGGTCCACAAGCCTATCCAGTAGAAATTTCTCTGGTTCCTGAATGTACCACTGAATTTGACACACTAAGCTGTTTTCAAAATTCTCTGATTGTTGTGCTCTACTACAAATAGTCCAAAGGTACCTGAACCATCTAGAAATTCTGCAAAGCATCACATTGGTTCACTATATTAATGATATCGTATTAAACAGATCTATAACTTTTCCCACTAAGAAAGAAGCATAATGTTTGGTAGTCTTCTTTGGCACATTCTCCATGTGGGGATATTGCTAGCATCAACTTTACACAAAAAGCTTCTAGCTTTGAGTGGGTTCCAGAGCAAGAAAAGACGTGGCAGCAGGTCCAGGCTTGGGGACAAGCAGTCCTATTACTTGGGCCACAGGACCCGACAGATCCCATCTAAGGTAGCAAAAGGGAATGCCTTGGTTTGTTGAAAGCTCTGGAAATAGAGTTGTCACATGGATCCTTAGGGTTCTGAAGCAAGGCCATGCCATCTCTGCTAGAGAACTATGTGCTCGATTTATGAACAAAGAGCTCCTGGCATGCTTGTAAGCAAACTGAGCATCTGGAGCTGGGTTATCAAGAGATCATATATTTAGAACTACCCATGATAAATCAGGTACTGTCACATTCATCGACTCATATAATTATTCACCATAGAAACAAGTAGTATAAACCAAGTACTGTGGGTAGGTCACAGAGAAAAAACTGTGGCCCCATTTCAGTGTACTTCTGCTGCTATATGTAAAATACCTGAAATGTTAATGGCCCCTGGATACTTTTAGCTCTTCTAGTTGGTTATATGTACTATCACTAAAAAAAATATTTTACATTTTACACATTTATATAGGAATATCTTTCATATATGTGTGTATGTGTATGTATATATATATATATATATATATTCACACATGTGCACACACTCATATATATTATATATGTGTGTGTGTATGTGTGTATATATAAATATATATATATATATATATGTGTGTGTATATAAAATGAATGGTAAATTTAAGGCCTAAATTATATATTTTTCTCTTACATTGTTTAAGTAGATCATTCTATGCATATGTTAAATTTCTTTACAAACATTAAAGAATATAATGCAATATCATAGCATATGGTATTACTAATGAAAAGTTTAAATTTAATCTGATTGCCCTTTCTTTAAATATAGCCTATATTCTGGGGCACCGGCGTGGCTCGGTGGATTAAGCATCGACCTCAGCTCAAGTCATGATCTCGTGGTTCTTGAGTTTGAGCCCCTCGTCAGACTCCGTGCTTACAGCTCAGAGCCTGGAGCCTGCTTCAGATTCTGTCTCTCTCTCTCTCTCTCTCTGCCCCTCCCCTGCTTGCACTCTGTTTCTCTCTCTCTCTCAAAAATAAATAAATGTTAAAATTTATTTAAAAAAATAACTTGTATTTTTATTTCTTGAAATTTCACTAGAAACACTATCTTCTCAGCAGGATTTTTGCCTTTTAAATCTAAAGAATAACATACAATTGTTTTCAACTTATTTTCCTCTAATCTATCATTGGTTATATCTTGCCTCCACTCTCTTTCTCTATGCTTCCTTAATTTCAACTGCATGGATCTATCCTCTTGCCTCCATGTCTTTTAAATTTTTACATTATATTTACTATTGTTTACCTTTTTCTCTGCCTTTTAAAAGATTTCTTCATGTTTACTTATTTATTTTGAGAGAAAGAGAAAGAGAGAGAGAGAGAGAGAGAGAGAGAGAGAGAGAGAGAGAGAGAGA